>NC_141878.1:470810506-471435506 GCF_056163025.1 Triticum urartu
TAGTTGTAGTTCTCAGAGCATGACATAGACACAAAGATCGTGATCGAATCAATGTTCTTATGAAGTGCAACCTCGATCATGAAGATTGTATTAGCTTGTGTCCCTCTATCTTCTTACCTCACGACTTGAATCTCGGGATGGGATTCTTGTTTAGTGGGGGTGATTTGTCACAGCCCTAGAGTTTGTTTGCAAGTAGTTGCATAATCATCCATGCATCATGTCTAAATTTATTGGAAACATGAAATGGGGGTGATCAAACCCTAGCACTTTAAAAATCCAAATAGGTCCAGCTTTAAAAAATGCATTCAATGAACCAAAAATGCTCTTCATTAATGTCTGGTATTTTTGGCAAGGGCTTAGACCCAAACCAAAAATAATGAACATTTTTAAAGAATAATTTCTGGCACTGAATTTAAATCATATTTTATTTGAATTTGGAATTATATTCCTAATATATGGAATACATTTCAAATAACCCTGAGTTATTTTATGTACATCTGGCCTAGTCCAAAGTATGTGCATAAAAACAATCAGAGTAGTTTGGCACTGTTTTAGTTCATGTGAATTTGCAAACAGTGGCAAATATTAAACAAAAACAGAAAAACAGAATTGAAATAGAAAGAAAGGAAAGAAGAAGAAACTTACCTGGCCTCACTGTGCAGCCCACCTAGTCGGCCCAGCTGTGGCCCAGCACCGTAGAGAGCCCAGCCCACCACCCCACCGCGTCGTCTTCCTCCTTCCAGTAGGAGCAGCTCGCTGTCGCGCGCAGCGCTCGCCCCTGGCCACCTCCTGCTTCCTCCCCGGACCTTCTAGCGATGCCATGGAGACGGCCCGTGGCCCCTCGCTCCTCTCCCTCACTCTCTGTTCTCTCCCTCGCCCTCTATTCCTTCCCCGAGCACGACCGAACGCAGTCGTCGCCGCCGACGAGCTCCACCGCGGCCACCGGCCACCCCACGCCTCACCGACGCGCCCAGAAGCTCCGCCACTTCGTCCTCGACCTCCTTACCGAGCCACGCCCCGCCGGACGCCCTCAAACGCCGGCCACGCCGTCTTCTTCAACCTCGGTCCGCCGAGATCGCCATCATCGCCCCGCTTGCTCCGGCCCCTCCCCGAGCTCGCCGACCAGCCCTACATGATCCCCGTGAGCTTCTACACCGTGTCCCCCTTGTCTCCGCGATGTTTGCTAGCTCTAGTCGCCGTTTCGCCGATGACCGAAACCCGCCGCCGCCTGTGACCGCCGCCGACATGCCTCCGACCACCTAGCGGCCCGGCCGTCATGCTTAGCTCCCTCCCCGCGCTGCGTAGAGTACGTAGGTGCCTCACACGAGCCTTCCCGGCCACCGTAGCGTCGACCCCGAGCTCGCCCGAGCTCCGGCGACCGCCAAGGTCGACACCGGTGATGACTCCGACCATCTCTGGCCCAGCCGCTGCCATTACTCGACGCGGACGAGCACCCGCGTCACGTAGACGCCCTCCGTCGGCCATTTGGTCGCCGGAGGAGGAACCCACAGCTCTCCGCCGCGTCTCGCCTCGCCGGCGTCAAGTCGCCGATAGGTGTTGACCTAGTTGACCCGGGTTTGACCCCGCTAACCAGGGGGTTTGACCTCCCCTGATTCACTGACTTGTGGGACCCAGGCCGCTAACTAAACACGGTTAATGTTAGTTTAATGCTAACTAAATTTAGTTAGCTTAACTAACCACTAACAGACGGGACCCACAGTTCAGGGTTAACCTGGACCGTCGCCTTTGACCTGCTGACGTCACCACGACATCATGCTGACGCAGTAACTTATTTTTCTGGATTTATTCTTTTACAGGAAATTCTAGAAAATAGCCAAAACCTCTAAAAATCATAGAAAATCAACCGTAGCTCAGAATGAAATAATTTATATATGACAAATGATCAGAAAGATCCAATCTATCCATCTGTACCACTTTAATGCATGTTAGATCAACTTATACCTGCTGATCAGGTCAAATCAATTAAATGGCATTTGAATTTCACATATGGAGTTTGAATTTGAACCTAGGGTTCAAACCAACTCCATTTAACATGTAGCTAGTTGCATTAGCTCGAACCACAGCATATTGACATGTCATGATCATGCATCATATTGTGCATTGCATTGATTGTGTTTCTTTCTCTGCTGCCGGTATTTGTCCCCTCTCGATAGACGTGGTTTCGTCGATGAGATCGATGACACCAATGAAGAACTATGTTATCTTCAGGAGTGCCAGGCAAGCAAAACCCCCTTGTTCATTCCGATACAATCCCACTCTCTCGCTCCTGCTCTCTTTTACTGCATTAGGACAACAACGATTCAACCGTTACATGCTGCGGTAGTTGAACCCCTTTCCTCTGCATGACCTGTCATTGCCACAGTAAATAGATGAAACCCACTAGCATGAGTATGAGTTGTTTGAGCCCTGATGTGCCTACTCATTCATGCTTGTTTGTCATGCCTGCTGTTGCATAGAGTTGTGTCGGGTCCGATTCATCGGGAATGAACTGGAATGGTGATGAACATGTCCTACTGTGTGTGAGCTAAGTGTGTGAACACGATTTGGTGAAGGTAGCGGTGAGAGGCCATGTAGGAGTACATGGTGGGTTTTCTCATTGAAACAATTCTTAGGAACTGAATTCTGTGTCTATGATCCATGAACAGCTACTACCACTCATTGGGATCCTTAATTGACCCTCTCGGCTTCTTAATCACCCTAGTCCTCTATCCAGGAGTTGCAACTAGTTTCTGGTGTTTGTAGGATATGTGTTGGCGGCCGTGCGTAGCGCTGATCCCAGGGGTGGGCTATGTTGCGGTAGATACACCGTGGCCGGGCATGCCAGGCGCCCGTTTGGTGTCTCGGAACCCTGTACACATCGTTCGGGGCCGTATGTGGAAACCTCGGCCGGACTCCCTGCGGATGGAACCTAGATAGGCGATAAACCTGGACTAGAGACTTGAGTGTTTAGGTAGGCCGTGGCTGACACCCTCATTGGGCTTCCGCTTGAAGGCTGCGGAGTACATGTCGTGTAAACGACGGTAAGTGGTGGAAGCGTGTGTGAAGAAGTATACCCCTGCAGGGTTATCATTATCTATTCGAATAGCCGGATTCCTCGGATGTGGAAACTTGGACCCCTTGCATAGTTCATAGACAAGTGAAAGTGGATACTCTAAAACTCGCAAGATAAGTGTGAGTGCTATGGATGGCCTTCTCGTAGGGAGACAAGAGTAGTTCCATAGTGGTGTATTGAATGGTGAATATGTGGACTCGTGTGCGCCACCTCAAAAGAGTTGCTTGCAGTCGTAGTTCAGGTTAGCCACTGAGTCAAAGCTGGCTTGCTGCAGTTAAACTCCACCACCACCCCCCCTTGTTGATACCGATGCATATGTAGCTAGTTCTGATATAAGTCTTGTTGAGTACCTTTGTACTCAGGTTTGCTTAATTTATGTTTTGTAGAGAGAGACGTCAGTCTCGCTAGTAGTTCCGCGTGGACTTCGACGTTAGCTTGATACCTCAGCTACGATCTTGTGCCCTCGGCAGGATCTGGTAGATAGTCAGGCTTCTTAGCCTTTTTCCATTTGTAGATGTCTGTACTCAGACATGTTAAGCTTCCGCATGTGCTTGATTTGTATGCTGTGATTGTTGGGTTATGAGACCCATGTTTGTAATATCTCGCTCCTCGGAGCCGAAGGAATAAATACTTGAGTTGTAGAGTTATGTTGTGATGCCATGTTGTATTTACACATATCGAGCATATTGTGTGTATGATTGAAATGCTTGGTATGTGTGGGATCCGACAATCTAGTTGTTT
This sequence comes from Triticum urartu, assembly GCF_056163025.1. Taxonomy (NCBI): domain Eukaryota; kingdom Viridiplantae; phylum Streptophyta; class Magnoliopsida; order Poales; family Poaceae; genus Triticum; species Triticum urartu. The sequence goes on from NC_141878.1 coordinate 470,814,321, forward strand.
ATCCATGGCAGCCTCTCTTATGGGGAAATGTAGTCTAGTGCTTCCATGTGCCATAGTAGTCTGCTACAGCCCAGTTCACCGGAGTCCTTCTAGCCCAGCACTACTGCTTAGGACACTTGACTGGCCGGCATGTGTTTCACTTCGTTCCTGTGTCTGTCCCTTCGGGGAAATGTCACGCGGTGACATTCGGAGTCCTGCCTAGCCTGCTACAGCCCGGATTCACACGCTGCTGACCGACATGCTCGATGTGATTCATGTATGCCTGTCCCCATAGGTTAGTGCCGCTTTGGGTTCACGACTAGCCATGTCGGCCCGGGTTCTCTGTCATATAGATGCTAGCGACACTATCATATACGTGAGCCAAAAGGCGCAAACGGTCTCGGGCCATGGTAAGGCGACACCCGTGGGAATACCATACGTGAGGCCGCAAAGTGATATGAGGTGTTACCGGCTAGATCGATGTGACTTGGAATCGGGGTCCTGACAATAATGCGGCCTGTTATTGGCCCATGTTTGGCCAATCGATCATACGACCCGTATAAGGCCCATTGATGATACGGCCCGTAGAAGGCCCATTGTTTCTACGGCCCGTAGAAGGCCCATTGTTTCTATGGCCTGTTAAAGGCCTACCGTTTCTACGGCCCGTAGAAGGCCCACTGCTTCTATGGCCCGTAGGAGGCCCAGTGTCACTACAGTAAATATTAGCCCATGGTTATTGTGGCCTAGTTTTAAAAAATAGGTTATTGCAGCCACTAGCAAACCGCGGAAAAAGAACTACACTGACTACAAGCAAACAAATAAACAAGACAACAAGGAAATAGATAAGCAAGCAACTTATGCTAGGCTATCACGACTATTACACATATTACATCCACTGGGCATCAAAGTTCACCACCAGTGCAAATATAGGGAACAAAGAAGCATATAAACGCCGCAACAAAACAAGTCCCGAACTGAAACCACTTCAGAAGAGTTCAAGAAACAATATCCTGGGTACCCATAATGCTGGCAGGATGCTAAGCAAGCTTATTAACTTTCTCTTGTTTGGCGCTTAAATCCTCTAGCGCTTGCTGTTGCACAAGAAAGTACGCATCTGAATTCTACAGGGACGTCCTCAGTCCTTCGGCTTCTTGCCTCAACACAGCTGACTGATGCCTTTCAGCTTGTAGCTGAGACTGAAGAAGCCGAAGTGATTCAGGCAGCGAGTTCGAAGAGCTTGTGCCAGCGGTACTGGCTAGTAACTCGAACACTACATCAACGCAGGACTATGGGGTTTTCTCACTGTCTACAAGATCGTTTTTATCACCTTTCTCGGAGACCAACAGGGTTGTCTCACTATCTTGAACCTTATCTGCATTACTTTCTCTACCATTGCATAGTGGGGTGCTCTTCTCCAATATTTTGTTTGCATACTACAAGAGAAACAAGCAGACACATCACAGGTTTAGCTTGTAGTATACGAAACTCATTTTGGTAAACCGATTCAGTAGTAAGGTGGACAGGATAACAGCATGAAACAAACATATATCTATCTACTATGTTCACTGTATTGTCCATATCATTCTAGTTTATGTTCCCTAATCAAGATTGAGACACAGTTCAACTCATATATTTTTAAGACACAAAGGCATAGACAGAATATAAGTGTGAGAAACTACACAACATTGGCATCACTTGTAATGTGCATCACATGAGAACATAACTGTTTATACAACTTAAACTGAAATCAACATAGAGCAAGAAGTTAGAACATCAATCCAGTTAAAGAAATAGGTTTAAAACATACCTGTTGCGCCATTGGAGTTTCAATTGGATCCTTCAAATTCGAAAGTAGTTGGTATGAGTAAATACAGTGATGCAACAACAAAGGAGTATGGACCATAGCTACAGAATCTGACCTGAGAACAGTTGCTCTTCTGCTTTAAATGTGGAGTTTGGGTTAGCTGTGGTGGTCTTCGTGCTTTGGGCACTGCAGTAGCTTTACAAACTGCTCGTGTGGGGGGTACTCTATGGTGGACATGGTGCTTTGTCAACTATAAGTGGGTTACTATCCGCTGGGGTTGCGGTTAGATGGGTTATAGCTGGTTCTCTGCCCAACGGTGTAAGTGTGCAATCTGGAAGAGTCTCGAATATGTGTGGTGGGGCTAGTTTGTGGGCCAGTACAACCATGGTTCTATCTGCATCGACGGGTAGCACTGTATTTTGTGAAGAACGAGTTTTTGCTCCCTTAGATACTGCCATCACCCCCTCCAATTCAAATGGCTGATAAGCAAGAAAAGAAATTGAACGTACAGACATTGTATGATAGACAGATGTGGTAATTCACATATATGTTGTCTAACCAAACAGGACAGCATGGCACAATTTCACATATATGATGCCTAACTAAACAGGATAGCAAGACACAGTTTCAGATATATGATGGATAACTTAACAGGATATAATGGCATAATTCAACATATGATGAGCACCTAAACAGGATGACATGACAAAACTATATGATGTCTTTCTAAAATAGGTTGGGATGAAATAATTCACATGAATATTGTCTAAGTATACATGATGGCATGATATAATTGACATAATTGATTCATATACTAAGCAGCTGGCACTCGCATGTATGATCTCTAAACTAAGCAGATATAATTCAATATTGTGCATATGATGTCTAAACTAAGCAATGCAAGACACCATATGCATCATATGAGAAATATAAACATTGCAACTTAGAGCATACACCTCAGGTGGGATATAGGACTGGTCATCTGTCTCTGAATCCTCATCTAAGGAGCTCCGTGTAACCATCGAGATATATGCTTCAACAGGTACCATTGCCTGCTCTGAAGACCTTGTTTTCACTCCAGATTTTTCCATAACCGGCTCAAATGGCTAATACACATGAAGAGTAGTTCAATATACACAGATTGTCGACAAATGGAATACGTAATGAAAAAAAGATGGCATGAGATAATTCACATATATGATGCCTGGCTCCATGGCGGTGCATAATTCACATATATGATAACTGACTGAAAAACATGGCATTGCATAATTCACATATCTGATATAGAAAGCAAACATGAGGCATTCACACAAAGCATGTCTAATCTAAGCATATGGCATGGCAATGCAAGACACCATATGCATGATATGAGCAATATAACCCAGCCAAGTTAGAGCATGCACCTCGGGGGGGGGGGGATACGACTGGTCATCTATCTCTGAATCCTCCTCTGAGGAGCTATCTATAACCAGCAAGAAATCTGCATCGACAGGTAGCATTGACTGCTCAGAAGACCTTGTTTTCACTCCAGATTTTCCCATGACCGACTCAAATGGCTGATGCATAGGAAGAGTATGATATAGAAACCAAACATGTGGCATTCACACAAAGCAAATCTAAACTAAGCTGATGACATATAAGATGTATAATGTAAGCAATGCAAGGCGCCATATGCATGATATGACCAACATCAGCATGCCAGGTTAGAGCCAACACCTCAGGTGGTAAACAGGCGTGGTCGACTCCTTCTGAATCTCCATCTGAACAGTTATCTTCCTCTGGAATACAATCTGGAAATGCAGGAGGGGGGGGGCACTTCTCCCACCATGGAGTGGCGTCTGCATGACATTATATTCGCACGCAACGGTCTTCTCTTTTTCTCTACATGTTCAGTACGATTGTGTACAATACCTGACATAAAAAATAAAAAAATAGTTAGATTTTGTAAGGCCTAAGGGGTGCATGCAAAAATCAAGACTGATGGTAGCAAACGAGTGGATGGATCCAAAACTAATGATAGCAGGTAGATTATAGCTTTAGTTTAAAAAGATAGATAATGGATCATCTATTGTTTGTTGCCCACCCAACAGGAACCACATAGAAGACCTCAGATGAACCAGATAGTAGACAGATACTATTCGTTGCTGGCTCGATATGAGACCCATGGGCAATTCAAAACTCAAGATTGAACGATAAAGTAGTAGGTAATAATAACCGATGTATAACGTAAGCAAACACGAAAGACCGCGACCTCTCTTCCGGAACTGTTTAGTCCTCAGGTTCATCTGCTCAGTCGATGATGGTAATGCAGTTGGCGTGGCTGCCGGCAATGGGGAAGATGATCTGAGGCGGCGAACGGAAGTCTACAGGGGGGATCTCTGCTGCAGTGAATGCTTTTGTCGATGGTGCACCTCAGGTGGGGTGGATGACGGCACGACAGGAGCAAGACATAACACACAAAGTTTTCTTTGACGCCTATCTGAAAATGAAGTAAATCTGTAAGGGCTCCTTAGAATTGGAGGATTCTATAAACGTAGTGACAGGAAAAACACAGGAATAGGATAGGAATGCACGTGCAAAACAGAGCATTTGGAAACATAGGATTTCAGTCAACCTGGGTGTTTGGCTCACATGAATTGGAAGAACAGAGGAATGGAGAAACAAAGTGATGCGACGAGTGTACAACCTCTTTAGCATAGCCTTGTGGACCTCAGCATCATTGGGTTGGAGGTGGAGGATGGTGATGATGCTGGTATGACTGTCAGAGGCGGGGAAGAAGATCCGAGGCCTCTGGAAACGGCGCCGAGGGTACTGCTCAGCTATGATGGACGGTTCCATCGTTGGAGCAGCTCCGCTAAGGTGTACGGTGACGAGGCTGAAGCATGAAAAGATAGACAACATTAATCTGAAGTGGGACCCTAATATCATCTACAATAGATGATGTAAAATACATTTCGGATGAGGAGGGAGTTCTCGCACGCATCCAAATTTTGGGATAACAAGGCGTGGCGCATGTTGAAGAAGCGGGAGTTTCAAAGAAGGTGAGACAAAAGATACTCGAGCTTGAAAATTTCGGGATAACAAGCTGCGGATTCCTTGTTCGACAGAACAAATTTAACGTGTAAAAAACAATTCATACAGGACACAAGAGAGTCATGTCCCCTTTTACTATATTGCTATAGATGCCATTGAAAAAACTACAAGAAAAATGTAAAAAAATCGGGAGAACAAGATTACCCTGCACAGTACTGTCGGCGTTCTGGGAACAGGGTTCCCCAAACTTGCCTGCCTGCGGCCTGCGGCGTGGCTCAAAGGGGGGCCCAGCACGGCCCATCTTCATCAACACAGACCCAAGACCCTCGCGAGGGGCCAAGCCTCGCTGGGCGGACGACACGGAGCTTCCTCAGGCACGGCCTCATCAGGCTGGCTCGCGAGGAGGTGGAGAGATCAAGGCGGGGTACCTCACGAGGTGCCCGTGACGCAAGCCATGACGACCAAAGGCGCCAGGCGGGTGCCAACCCGCGCCGTGTCCTCCTTTCCTCTTTGGTGCAAAGGGAGCAAGCGCAGCCGCGGAGTACCGAGGCATCAGGCAAAGGTTGCCATTTCGGCGCAACAAGACCAAGACCGGGAGGACTGCTAGACGGAGGTCATTGTGGAGCCCAAGACGGCGTCACCACCAGAGCTTTGTGCAGGCGAAGACTACTTTTGTCAGGATAGCTAGTACTAGCTGCCCCCCTTCAAATTAGCCCGCCATTGTTGGCTCCCTTCCCGCTTGATATTTGGGAAGAGCACCAGGGCCTCCATAAATAGGACCAGCCACCCACAGGGCAAAGGGGGGAAAAGAGAGAGGAGAGAGAAAGAGGGAGAGTTTTAGGGGGATCGAGACCAGCGATGGAAGAGAGAGAGAGAAGGGTGACTGAACTCCTCCCAGCAGTTCATCGGCCCAGCCGAGAACAGACCCTCGCGAGGCTGTTCTTCCTTGTATCGCTCATCATCATCAGCCCAAGAGGCAATCCACCACACCACACACTGGAGTAGGGTATGACACCACAACGGTGGCCCGAACCAGTATAAACCCTGTGTCTCTTGTGTTGTTCTTTCCATAGCTTAGATCTTAGCGAGGCGGAGGGGTGCAGGTAGGTAGGAGGCGAAATCTCCGTGCGCACCCCAGTGTTTGAACCTCAAGGGTCTGCCGGAACCCGAAATCTGACATTTGGCGCGCCAGGTAGGGGTGCACCGGAGTTTTCTCTTCCGCCAGCGCCACGGCCTACCTCGTGATGAGTAGCGCGTCGCCCACTCCGGCCGCCGGCGCCAGCACGGGGGCCAGGGGGCTCCGAGCCCTGGCCCCAGCCCTGCAACGGGTACGGTGGCCAGACAAGTTCAAGCCAACGACACCGCCGTGCTACGGCGGCGCGACAGATCCGCTGGCCTTCTTGCTGGCGAGCGAGGAGGTCCTCCTCGAAGCTGGAGGTGACGATAGGGTCATGGCCAACTGGCTCCCCATGGCCCTCACTGGCGCTCCGCGCACATGGCTGCTCCACTTGCTGGCAGCCTCCGTGGCCTCTTGGGAAGAGCCCCGCAGCCTCTTCCCCGCCCATCGCGCTACACCAACACCCCCGGTCGTCGCGGCCCTCCTGGGCGGCTCGTAGGCGCCGCCTACAAGTCACCACGTCAAGCCATTCATCCGCCGGGTCAGCGCCGCTTCCACGCGGCAGGGGGCTCTCCCGGACCGGGCGGCGTCCAAGGCCGGCCTGACCTTCAGCTCGGAGGACCACCCCTCCAACTCGGCCTGCTCGGGTGCGCTCCCCATGCTGTGCACCCCCACCATCTGCCAGGTGGCCGTCACCAGAACTCTCATCGATGGCGGTGCGGGCCTCAGCGTGCTCTCGGTCGAGGCCTTCAACCTCCTCTGCATACCCCTGGAACGGCTGCAACCCAGCCGACCCTTCTCAGGCATTGGGGGCGGATCATCCAGCTCCTTGGGACAGATCCGGCTCCCAGTAACCTTCGTCACCTACAACAACTTCCGCATGGAGCTGGTCGACTTCGACATCGCCCCCATCGGCCTCCCCTGCAATGCCATCCTCGGCTACCCAGCGCTGGCCCAGTTCATGGCCGCGACGCACCCGGCGTACAACCTCATGAAGATGCCCGGGAGCAGCGGTGTCCTCACCGTGCACGGGGACACCGGAGACGCGCTGCGGGTGCTCAAGCTCGCCTTCAAGACGGCGGCGTCGGCACAGCCCACCGACTTGGAGACCCCCGAGCCCAAGGGGGCTGCACCCGCCAAGAAGAAACAGTTGTTCACCCAAGACAAGGCAGAAACCAAGCAGATACCCATCGATGAGGACGGGACCACCAACGCCACTTTCACCATAGGCGCCAACCTCGAACCCGAATAGGAGGAGGCCCTGGTCGGGTTCCTGCGTGCAAACAAGAAGGTATTCACTTGGGAGCCTGATCAGTTGGCAGGGATCCCTAGGAGTGTAATCGAGCATCACCTCAATGTGTGCCCCAACGTGCGCCCTGTGAAGCCGAAGGCTAGGCGGCAGTCCACAGAAAAGCAGGCCTTCATCGTCCAAGAGACCCGCAAATTAGAAGCCGTTGGGGTCACTCGCGAGGTCCGATACCCGGATTGGTTGGCCAACCCTGTCGTTGTGCGAAAGAAGGGAGGGAAGGAGCGCATGTGTGTCGACTTCACCAACCTCAACAAAGCATGCCCGCAAGATCCGTTCCCGCTCCCCCGCATTGACCAGATCGTCGATTCCACCGTGGAATGCGACCTGTTATGCTTCTTGGATGCCTTCTCTAGGTATCACCAGATCAAGATGGCGGTAGAAGACGTCGAAAAGACAGCCTTCCTAACCCCGTGTGGGGTGTACTGCTACACATGCATGCCATTCGTGCTGCGTAACGCAGGGGCGACCTTTCAGCGGCTGATGCACATCACCTTGGGCCCGCAGCTCGGGAAGAATGTTGAAGCTTACGTCGATGACATTGTGGTAAAGTCTCGGGAGGCCAGGACCCTGATACAAGACCTGGAGGAAACCTTCGCGAGCCTCAACGCAGTGAACCTACGGCTCAACCCAGAGAAGTGTGTGTTCAGAGTCCCCTCGGGCAAGCTCTTGGGTTTCCTCGTGTCCCACCGAGGCATCGAAGCTAACCCGGAAAAGGTCAAGGTGGTGGAAGACATGAGCCCGCCAAAGACCCTCAGAGAAATGCAGAAGCTCACTGGGCGCGTGACCGCGCTAGGGCGCTTCATCTCCAAGTTGGGGAAACGAGCCTTCTTCCAGCTAATGAAGAAAAAGGGGCCCTTTGAGTGGACTGAAGAGGCCGACAAGGCGGTCTAGGATCTCAAGAGATACCTGACCAGCCCACCGGTCATGGTGGCTCCGCGCCCTCAAGAGCCCCTGGTGCTTTACCTTGCCGCCACTCCCTACTCCGCCAGCGCAGCCCTGGTGGCGTTTAGAGAGGAGCGTCGAATCAAAACCGCAGCAGCAGCTCGGGACAAGGCAAAACAGGAACAAGGAAGGCCCACAGAAACCGCCACCACGGCTGAGGAGGATCAGCCGCCGCAGAGGAGTGCACCGGAGGCGGAAGAGGCCCCTCTCCCAGATGGCCAGCCTCAGGAGGCCTCATCACCTCAGGAGGCGCCATGGTCTCCGAAGGGAGCCGCCAGCACTGACGCACCCAACCTCATTGAGCACCCAGTGTACTTCGTCAGCACGGTGTTGCGGGATGCAAGGGCACGGTACCCCATGCCTCAGAAACTCCTCCTCGCGCTACTGGTGGCCTCGCGCAAGCTGCGGCACTATTTTCAGGGTCACCCCATCAAGGTTGTCTCGTCATACCCCCCGGAGAGAGTGCTCACGAGCCCTAACTCAGCTGGAAGGGTCGCTGAGTGGAACATAGAACTGCAAGCATTTCAGCTCGAATTCAGCACGACCAGAGTCATCAAGGGAGCAGCGTTGGCGGATTTTGTGGCAGAATGGACGGAGGAACCAGGCCTCAAGGCCGACGAGGATCGGTCCCTCTCCCCGGGAAGCGAGGCGCCAGAAGGCTGGGTCATGTACTTCGATGGGGCGTTCTCCAGGCATGGCGCTGGGGCTGGGGCGGTGCTTACATCGCCCACTCAGGACAAGCTCTACTACGCTGTGCAGCTCTGTTTCCAGCAAGGTGAAAAGGTCTCCAACAACATAGCGGAGTATGAAGGTTTAATAGCGGGCTTGAAGGCCGCAGCTGCCCTGGGGGTGAAACGCCTCACCATCAAGGGTGATTCACAGCTCCTTGTCAATTTCTCCAACAAGGTGTACGAGCCGAAAGATGAGCACATGGAAGCCTACCTTGTGGAGGTCCGCAGGATGGAGAAGTAGTTCTGGGGGTTGGAGTTGCAGCATGTGCCCCGTGGCACCAATCAGGAGGCCGACGACATCGCCAAACGGGTGTCCAGGCGGTTACCTCAGGAGCCTGGCGTTTTCGAGGAGCGGCTCTTCAAGCCCTCAGCCCTGCAGTCATTGTCAAACACGGCTCAGCCTCGGGAGGAGCTCCCCCAGCCACCTGCCTCAGGAGCTCCGGCCTGTGGCCCGGCCTCAGGAGCACGCCTGCTCCTGACGATGGAACCTCAGGAGGGATGCTGGATCACGGAGCTCCGGAGTTACTTAACACAAGGGACCCTGCCGGAGAAGGAGGAGGAAGCAGAGCGAGTGGCACGCCAGGCCACGGCATACTGCATCAAGGATGGAGAGCCCTACCGGAAGCGACCAAACGATGTGTCCCTGCGCTGCATCTCCAGGGAGCAAGGGAAGGAACTGCTGGAAGATATACACGGCGGAGACTGTGGACATCATTCATCATCACGGACCCTCGTCAGCAAGGCGTTCGGCAGTGGGTTTTATTGGCCCACCGCACTCAATGACACCGTCGGACTAGTGAAAGCTTGTGAGGCCTGCCAGTTCCACAGCAAGCAGATCCATCAGCCAGCAGGAGGCCTGCAGACTATACCCCTTTCGTGGCCATTCGCAGTCTGGGGGCTGGACATCTTGGGCCCGTTTCCTCAGGCGCCAGGGGGCTACCGCTACCTCTACGTCGCCGTGGACAAGTTCACCAAGTGGGCTGAAGTGGAGGCTGTCCGCACCATTCCCGCGGGTTCCGCGGTCAACTTCATCAAGGGCCTCGTGAGCCTGTTTGGGGTGCCGAACCGCATCATCATGGACAACGGTTCGCAGTTCACCAGTAACCTCTTCAAAACATACTGTGCTAACCTTGGAACGCAGATATGCTACGCTTCGGTGGTGCACCCCCGAAGCAACGGCCAGGCCGAGCGAGCCAACGCAGAGGTCCTGAGGGGCCTCAAGACCAGGACGTTCAAGAAGAAGCTGGAGGCCTGCGGCAGAGGTTGGTACGACGAGCTTCAGTCCGTGTTGTGGTCCATCCGCACAACCGCGACCAAGCCGACTGGAGAGACCCCGTTCTTCCTGGTCTACGGAGCCGAAGCGGTCCTCCCTCACGAGGTCAGACGTCGCTCCGCGCGGGTCCTGGCGTTCGACGAGGCGCAGCAGGATGCCATGCGGGGGATGGACCTCGTGCTGGGGGAGGAATGTCGCCGAGAAGCCGCGCTGCGAGCGGCAAGGTACCAACAAGCACTGCGGCGATATCACTGCCGCAACATCCGCCCCAGAACTGTCGAGGTAGGAGACCTCGTGCTCAGGCGGGTTCTCTCCAGGGAGGGGCTGCACAAGCTCTCTCCCATGTGGGAGGGCCCGTTCAAAGTTGTTCATGTTTCCAGGCCTGGCTCCGCGCGCTTGGAGACTCAGGAGGGGATGCCGGTCCAGAACGCATGGAACATCCAGCACCTCCGGAGGTTCTACCCCTAAAAAGGCCCAGAGCCTGTGAAGAAGGCGAATGCCTGTGAAGCTGTCGCGTTTTGGAAAACGCCCAGAGCCTATGAAGAAGGCGAATGCCTGTGAAGCTATCGCGTCTTGGAAAAGGCCCAGAGCCTGTGAAGAAGGCGAATGCCTGTGAAGCTGTCGCGTTTTGGAAAAGGCCCAGAGCCTGTGAAGAAGGTGAATGCCTGTGAAGCTGTCGCGTTTTGGAAAAGGCCCAGAGCCTGTGAAGAAGGCGAATGCCTGTGAAGCTGTCGCGTTTTGGAAAAGGCCCAGAGCCTGTGAAGAAGGCGAATGCCTGTGAAGCTGTCGCATTTTGGAAAAGGCCCAGAGCCTGTGAAGAAGGCGAATGCCTGTGAAGCTGTCGCGTTTTGGAAAAGGCCCGGAGCTTGTGAAGAAGGCCAACGCTTGTGAAGCTCGCCGCCCGTGACACTCTCACGTAATAATGAGTTGGGGCTGTACATGCCCCGGAGTCTCAGGAGCGCCGGCCTCAGGCCCTGGGGCTCCCTCCCACGCCCAGTGGCAGCACTTAGCTCCGCGCTGGTGAGAAGACGTCGAAGACTAGATTAGGTGCCGGACGCAGCTTTTCATTTGCTTTCCGCAGTTGGCTTGTTCCTTCTCATTCGAAGTTTTATTGAAGTTGTTGCCGTCTTTGGCTTGTGGTTCTTCTACTTTTCACTCTCCTGCCTCGATTTATCTTGTGCAAGGCCTCGTGAGGGGGGGGGGCAGCCGAGCGCCCTCGCGAGTGTTCCTGTCCTAGTCGTTCAAAGGGTTCGCGACCTGGGTCCATTACAGGAGCACCCCTCCAGTCCGTGCCCCACGGGCACCGCGTGACGAACACAGGGCCTGGGTTGGTCGCCCCCTCACGGCTGGAACTGGGAACTATCCACGCGCAGGCAGGTAGCCGGAAGGCACGATAACGGAAGCAAAATGATGATTAAACAACAATAACCCAAACACGCCCCCGCGGGGCTCCACACTACTGTCTTTTTACGCAGGAAAAAGGAAAAGAAAGAACAAATCAGGCACAGCTCGCCTCACACCGGCCTACAGGGAAGACTCGAGCTGCCCCCGGGGCTCAGGCAGACTCCCTCTCGCGCTTCACCGGGGCGCGACGGCGGGCGGACACGTTGCCACCTCCCAAGCAGATACGACGGCGTGGAGGCTGACCGCGGCCACCGCTAGAAGAGTCGCCGCCTGAAGAAGAACCGGAGAAGCTTGGGGAACCCTGAGCTCCGCTAGTCACGCGAGCGCTTTCCCCTCCATCATCGCCGGAGCTGGGTTCCCGGCCGCGGTCGTCGTCCTCGGGGCAGCACCCTGCGCGGCAACCATCTTCCCAAAACAGCCTCATGTAGAGGGTGGCATCGCCGTCAAACTTGAAGTGCAGGGTGCACCGACAGCTCAGGCCACGTGCGCGGGCAAACGTCTGCCAACCGCGGGCCAGGGCCAGGCTCCCGGCCGCGGAGACCTCCAGTGAAGCCCATGAGGCCCGGCTGCAACAGCCGTCAGCCTGAAGCCAGAGGCCGCCCGAGGCGCCGGCCGGGAGCTCGCCGAGGAGGAAGCGAGGAAGTGGAAGCCGGGTGCTAGTCGGCTCCGCCGACCACATGACGAACTCCGGTAGCACCTCTGCAGCGCGAAAGCGCGGCCTAGGGGGATGCGCGACCGGAGCGCGCCCCCGGCCGCAGCAATCCGCCCGTCGCCGCGCTGGAAATCGTCTCCACGGCCGCGGGGAGCTGCCGTGGTGGCCATAGGATGTTTGCGAGGGCGCCCTTGGCCGCGCTTGGGCGGGGGAGAGGAAGGCTCAACCTGGCGAGCCTTCCCCTTCTCTGCAGCCAAGAACCTCCTCGACGGGGCCATGAAGAAGAAGGAGAAGCAAGGGGGGATGAACTGGAAGGGCGCGTGCCGTTCCATACTTATGGCCGGCGAAGGCCAACCGCCGACCTCCACGATCACAGGTAATCATGACCCACTTTGCATGCAGGGACTTGTCCAATCCGTGCAGTTGCCGAGGCGCCATGGGGAAGTGGAGACGCCCACGTCCAATCAACCGCCACACGACGCCCAAGGCCGCAGGCTGTTAGGGCCCGCGGCGCTTCGCTCTTGCCCTTCCGCCTCCCTGCACGGCCAAGTCCGGGCGCGCCTTGGGCCCGGGGGCTACTGTCGGCGTTCTGGGAATGGGGGTCCCCAGACTTGCCTGCCTGCGGCCTGCGGCGTGGCTCAAAGGGGGGCCCAGCACGACCCATCTTCATCAACACAGACCCAAGACCCTCGCGAGGGGCCAAGCCTCGCGGGGCGGATGACAGGGAGCTTCCTCAGGCATGGCCTCATCAGGCTGGCTCGCGAGGAGGCGGAGAGATCAAGGCGGGGTACCTCACGAGGTGCCTGTGATGCAAGCCATGACGACCAAAGGCGCCAGGCGGGTGCCAGCCCGCGTAGTGTCCTCCTTTCCTCTTTGGTGCAAAGGGAGCAAGCGCAGCCGCGGAGTACCGAGGCATCAGGCAAAGGTTGCCATTTCGGTGCAACAAGACCAAGACCAGGAGGACTGCAAGACGGAGGTCATTGTGGAGCCCAAGACGGCGTCACCACCAGAGCTTTGTGCAGGCGAAGACTACTTTTGTCAGGATAGCTAGTACTAGCTGTCCCCCTTCAAATTAGCCCGCCATTGTTGGCTCCCTTCCCGCTCGATATTTGGGAAGAGGGCCAGGGCCTCTATAAATAGGACCAGCCACCCACAGGGCAAAGGGGGGAAAAGAGAGAGGAGGGAGAAAGAGGGAGAGTTTTAGGGGGATCGAGACCAGCGATAGAAGAGAGAGAGAGAGAGAGAGAGAGAGAAGGGTGACTGAACTCCGCCCAGCAGTTCATCACCCCAGCCGAGAACAGACCCTGGCGAGGCTGTTCTTCCTTGTATCGCTCATCATCATCAGCCGAAGAGGCAATCCACCACACCACACACTGGAGTAGGGTATTACACCACAACGGTGGCCCGAACCAGTATAAACCCTGTGTCTCTTGTGTTGTTCTTTCCATACCTTAGATCTTAGCGAGGTGGAGGGGTGCAGGTAGGTAGGAGGCGAAATCTCCACGCGCACCCCAGTGTTCGAACCTCAAGGGTCTACCGGAACCTGAAATCCGACAAGTACCAAATCGATTCACACTTCCCTCAACAACAACGAAAAACAAATTAATTCCCACCAAAGAAAGAGTAACGTCCCTTTTTATATGATTACATATGCCATGATCTCGAATTTCAATTTTTGAATCAACGTTATGTTGAATTCGAATATATCGTTAGGTGACCTTGCTGTTTATAATTGATGTAGTCGTACATTTTGATCTTCCATCATATATGAACATTTTACTCCACCATGTGAACATATATATTGTCGTCTACCATATGGACTAAATTTAAATCAATTTTCCTTATTTGAATATGATTGTTGTCAAGTTATACAATAATTTAAATACTATCTTGATAACAAAAAACATACATATAGCAGTAATCATATTTCACTATGAACTACATGTACCATACGCTCTCCAATTCAAATATTTGTATCCATTTTATGTTGAATTCAAATCATAGTACATTATTGGTCTAGGTAGCGAGATGTTTGGGATAATCTAAACCCTGTTTTCATACGTATAATTTTTGGCTGAATTGGGACAAGTTTTGGTATAAGCCTCTTGCAAAACCGGAGATTCTCTCAACAAGCCTCATGGTTCCGAGAGGGAACGTGTCACCTTTGTGTGCGAAACGATATACACTGCCTCCCCCCTAATTTTATTTACAGAGGCAACATAGAACTATATGAGTGCCCTGTTAAATTTTGGAATTATTTCGGGTCCATTTGGCCTTTTTATACATTAATTGAGTTTCTGGACTTTTAATGTGCATAATCTAAATATGAATTGCAAGCACATGCTCCGGTGCACCAAAGTGGGTTGAAAAATCACATGTGTGTCCTTTGTTGAATTTCTAGGTCCCATGGAAGAAATGAGAATGAAATTCAAACATCTGGGCATCATGACTTGGCCGAGAACATCGAGAAACTTTGATTTTAAATTCATGTAAATCCAAAACTCGCTTGGAAATCATGAAACTTGGCATGGTGTCATGTCATGGCACTAACATGTTGTGGTAAAAAATTGGGCCAATTTGGAAGCTCGTGGTTCTAAGAGGGAACGTGCCACCTTTGAGTGTGAAACGATATGTGCTGCCCCCCTTGAGTTTCTTAACAAAGGCAACATAGAACTACATTAGTGCCCTGTTAAATTTTGGAATTATTCCGGGTTCGTTTGTCATTTTTTATACATTAATTGAGTTTCTGGTCATTTAATGTGCATAAGTCAAATTTGAATTACAAGCACAAGCTCTCGTGCACCAAAGTTGGTTGAAAAATCACATTTGTGTCCTCGGGTGAATTTCTAGGTCCCATGCAAGAAATGAGAATAAAATTAAAACATCTGGGCATCGTGGCTCGGCCGAGAACATTGAGAAACTTGGTTTTAAAATTCTTGTAAATCCAAAACATGTCTGAAAATCATGAAACTTGGCATGGATGTCATGTCATGGTACTACCATGTTGGGGTAAAAAAATTGGCCGAATAGGAACAAATTTTGGTATAAGCTTCTTGCAAACCGAAGCTTCTCTCAAGAAGGCTCGTGGTTCTGAGAGGGAACATGCCACCTTTGAGTGCGAAACGATATACGTTGTCCCCCTTGAGTTTATTTACAAAGGCAACATAGAGCTACATGAGTGCTTGTTAAATTTTGGAATTATTCTGGCTTCGTTTGGCCTTATTTACACATTAATCAAGTTTTTGGTCATTTAATGTGCATAATTCAAATTTGAACTACAAGCACATGCTCCTGTGCACCAAAGTTGGTTGAAAAATCACATTTGTGTCCTCGGGTGAATTTCTACTCCCGCCTTCCATCTATATAGGCCCTAATGCATTTTTCGAGGCTAACTTTGACCAAACGTTAGAGCAATAATATATGACATGCAACTTACACAAAGCATACCTTCAAATTTGTATGTCAAAGGAGCTTCCAATAATATAATTTTCATAGTATATATCTCATGTGCTATTAATCTTGTCAATAGTCAAAGGCTGTCTTGAAAAACACATTAGGCCCTATATAGATGGATGGAGGGAGTAGGTCCCATGCAAAAAATGAGAATAAAATTCAAACATCTGGGCATCATGGCTCGGTCGAGAACATTGAGAAACTTGGTTTTGAAATCATGAAACTTGGCATGGTGTCATGTCATGGTAGTACCATGCCCTGGTAAATTTTTTTGGCCGAATAGGAACAAATTTTGGTATAAGCTTCTTGCAAATCGGAGATTCTCTCAAGAAGGCTCGTGGTTCTGGGAGGGAACGTGTCAACTTTGTGTGCATAATTCAAATTTGAAATACAAGCACATGTTCCAGTGCACCAAAGTTGGTTGAAAAATCACATGTGTGTCCTCGGGTAAATCTCAAGGTTCCATGCAAGAAATTGGAATGAAATTCGAAATTCTGGGCGTCGTGGCTGTGTTGGAAACATTGAGAAACTTGGTTTTTTAATTCCTGTAAATCCAAAACATGCATGAAAATAATGAAACTTGGCTTGGTGCCATGACATGGCACCAACATGCTGTGGTAAATTTGCAGTCTGATTTGCGAAGGCGCACACATTAACAATCAACAAAGTCGTTTTGGAACAAGTGTTGTCACGTTACAATCGGAAACACAAGTATTATTGAAACCGTGGGCGTTCTACTTACTAGTACCATTTACGTGCTGCCATGCGTCCCCATTTTTTATTAGCTAGGAGGCGCCGTGCAGGGTAGCTATTTGAGTACGAGAGGCGTGCGATCAGACCCCTGCGCGTGCTTATCGGGAGGAGAGCCCTTTGACCTCCATCTGCCGTCCACCTCTCTCCCAAGGTCTCCATTAATGGTGCCCGAGCCTTTGTTTAATGGCGTGGCTATGCCTCACTCGACTGAGATTTAAGAGAGAAAAAAGTAAATCTGAAAGCACGGATCTTGATGTAAGATCTGACGGACCTATATAGCATCTACTGCGACTTATAGCAAGACTGATGAATATATAAGGACGATTAATTTTTTTTGATCAAAGAAGGGCTTGCCCCTTTCGATTTTCATTACTGAAAACCACCACAATTCACAAGAAGTTCAGCACAACTCCAGCCTAACACGAAGGACTAAAAGCTACCAGATTGAAATCGCAACATCCCAAGAGGCCAACAAAGGCCAAACATCCGCGCCAGAACCCAACATTTCAAAACCGACGACACAATCCACATCCTAAACCGATTATTACATCAAAAGAAACTAGGAAACCAGTCTCCGCGGTGAGCGACGATGAGCTCTTTCGTGTCCTCAAGATGTTGCTTGAGAACATCCACAGATTCCTCCACCAGCCTTTGGCGCTTGTTGCAGAGCATGTCATTCTCATCCATAAGTTTATTGACGATGACGCTGGTCCTCTCCAACAAGGCACTGGTCTCCTCCTGCTGGTCTGCACTTTGGACGATCTTCTTCCTCAGCAGGTCACGCTCGGCCCGGAGTCTCTCATTGCCCTCCCTTAGTTGCCGGATGACGCCGATAGCCTGTTCAAACGAGGCTATCATGTCGTCCTGCAACCTCACCGAGCCGGAGATCTGATCCATCTAGCTATGGACGATCGCATGCATGCGCCTGTAACAGTCATCGCCTGCCCGTGAGAAATTTTCCCAGGCCGCCGCGGCGCGGCGAGACATCTCTGCTGCATTCGTGGCGCGGTGGGACATCTCTGCTGCTTTTCCGGCACGGCCGGACCAGTCTGCTGCATCGACGGCGTGGCGGGACCTCTGTGCTGCTTCAGCAGTGCGGCGGGACCTCTGTGCTGCTACTTCCACGCGGCAGGACATGTTGGCTGCTCTCATAGCGAGGCGGGTCATCTCTCGTGCTTCCGCTTCCATGCTCGCCTCTCCTTGGTGGCAATCTGTCGACCCAGAACTCATGCCGGCCATGGCAGACGCAAGGAAAGGATGCTGAATGACTTTTTTGTTTTTGTGGATGAGGAGTTGAGGAGGAATGTGCAGTCATCTTGGCATACTAGTATTTATAACCGAGTACTATTACGCTCCTAAGTGGGAAACCGTTTAGGTTGTGATCGGTGTGAACAGGCTTGCAATTCAATATACTCCCCTTTTGTAAGACCTCGCTTTGGAAAGGTGCATGCATGCAACCATTTCATTGGTTGCATTGAAAGCCATTGTTGTTGGTGCCATGGCTGAAAAATTAATATAATTCATGCGTGCTTTTTCATTGGCTGCATGCATGTGAGAGAGTGCATTGGGAGTGAAATGAAAGAATTAATGTGAGCAAATTACTATGTGTCTTGGTCTAAGAGAAATTGTCTTTAGGCCTAATAAACCCGGACGGAGGGAGTAGCGTGGTACTAATACGCTCCTAAGTGGGAAACCGTTTAGGTTGTGATCGGTGTGAATAGGTTTGCAATTCAATATAGCATGGTACTAATACGCTTCTAAGTGGGAAACCGTTTAGGTTGTGATCGGTGTGAACAGGTTTCCAATTCAATATAGCATGGAGTAATTTGCAATTCAAATTTTAGTTTTTCCATTTTATAAGGCTCAATTTGGTTGTTCCCCAACACATGTTCAGATTCCAAGGTGCATTAAATCATTGCATGCAAGTATTAAGAGAAAATTGACCAATGCATGTACTTTATGCATGCATGCATTGCAATTAATGCATTGATAAACATAATTTTTTGAGAAAAACAAGAGCATTAATTAGGTGCTTTTGCAAACTACAAAAAATATTCCACCACTCACCATCTTGGTTGGTGAGATTTTTGAATTAAGCCCTATAAACCGGAAAGGAGGGAGTACTGCTGTGTACGTGCAATAACTGGCACCGTCGTATACATATCTTACGGTTAATGGGGCGTTCGACAGGAATAGCCGCGTGGCGAGCTCTAGGCTAGTATTTTTTCTGACGCATTAAACCTATCTCTCGGGACTTCTCGCACGCACCATCGTGCCACCCACAAAAACTTGCACTCTGAGTTTAGTAGTACGTTATACAGGAAGAGAAGAGGTGCACGCACGCACTCATCCTCTCACACACGCGTATGTTTTTTCTCAAAAAGGAGGATGATGACCCTCGGCCTCTGCATCTGGGAGTCACACACGCATCTGTAGCGATTGGCTCTTTCATGGATGTACCTATATACTAAAATATGTCTAGATACATCTATATTTTGACAAATGGAAGGCATGTATTGTGGAACGGAGGGAGTACTTGTCATCAAAATGGATAAAAAGGGACGTATCTAGAACTAAAATACGTCTACATTGAAAGTGCATTATATCGACTAGAGGGGGGGGTGAATAGGCGATTTTTATGAAAGTCTTCAAAACGTGGAAGTTATGAATACAAATGATAGAAATAAACCTATTACCCTGCAGCGGAAGGTAGACTACACTAGGCAAGCCATAGTCAAGTATTCAATGGAGTGAAAGCACAATGACTAATAGCAGCAATGTAGTAAGGATCAGGTAGGAAGATATTATGAAGCCAAACAGAAAACGCAGTCACTCAGTGAAGATAAAAGATAGTGCAATCATACAATGACTTCACAAGGAGTAACAGTAAGTAATGGGAAGGGAAGATGAAACCAGTGACTCGTTGAAGACAATAATTTGTTGGACCAGTTCCAGTTGCTGTGACAACTGTACGTCTGGTTAGGGCGGCTAGGTATTTAAACCTGAGGACACACAGTCCTGGACACCCAGTCCTGAACACGCAGCTCAGGACACCCAGTCCTCACTGTATTCCCCTTGAGCTAAGGTCACACAAACCTCGCCCAATCACTCTGGTAAGTCTTCAAGGTAGACTCCCAAACCTTCACAGACTTTGTTCACCGGCAATCCACAATGTCTCTTGGATGCTCAGAACGCGACGCCTAACCGGCTTGAAGACTATCAAACTCATATGCTTCTCCCCCTTTTGTCAGTAAGGACCAAAAAGGTTTGAAGACATAGAGCATCTACTCGTTCCCATGAAGAGTAGGTGAAGCAGCAGGGTCGTTGGTGGTGTTTGGCGGTGCAGAAGAGCTTGGAGCAGAGTCGAAGCATGCTGAAGGAGGTGGCGGTGAAGTAGCATCGTCTTCATCCTCGATCACTCTGGCATTCACAGTTGCAGCAAAGGAAGAGAACTCAGAGTCTTCAAGGGATGGAGTTCGTCACAGCACTACCCTTCGAGGAGGTGTGGAGTCAAACTTGAATCGCTCAGAGAAGCCATCCTCTTGAAGATCATCTTCAGAACACATCAGTGTCAGCCCTTTCCATGTGCGGCGAGAGGTTTCATGGGCAGCAAAAGCATTCTTGGTGGCAAGATTGCGAATGCGATTAACATCCACCAAGAGGCTTTGCATCTGACGCTTCAGCCAGTCATGATGCCTATCCTGTTTCTGATGAAGAGCCACAAGAAGCTCTCGGTCATTGAGAACATGAGTGCGCTTCTTGGGTCGTGGAGCAGTTGTACTGTCAGTGGCTTTAGTGAGAGCAGGATGCGGTGCACGTGTAGTGCCAGCCAAAGGATACACACGAGTTACGGCTTCAACGCCTTCAACGTTCTGAGAAAAACTTTGATGCTCTGCATTCTGAAGACTTAGCGGTTCCTTGGCAGGCTCAGGATAGATGGCCTCAATAGACATATCCACATCAGGCAAAAAGATCCGATGATTGCGGGCAGAGGGCTGATATGAGATAGCGGAGTGAAGTTTGATCAGCCGCATCACCCAAGGGGCGTAGAACTTCAAACCAAACAGATCAGAGCTAGATGCAGCAAGTTGGCGAATGAAGAAATCCTGTTTATTGAAGCATTTTCCATGAAGAATGTAGAAGACCAAAGTCTTCATTGCACCTTCCAGCTTGGCATGGGGAGAATGTCCTTTGATTGGCCAGAGAGTTTACATTATGATGTGATAAATGGTTCTTGGCAGATACTCAAGGTGTTCAACAAAGAACTCCGTGGGATAAGCAGCATCTTGGGGCAATGGCTTCATCATACTGAGCATCTGACTCATATTAGGTTTAGTCTTCTGAAAGATGCTCTCAATAGCTTCACTATGAAGCTGACAGCCATGCTCGTAGAGATCGCCAGGAGTGGGCAAACCGGTGAGCTCAATGATGTCAAAGGCTTTGGCTTCGTGATGAATGTTTCCTGTAATCCACTCCAGGACCCAAGTCTTCGGATCTCTGCTATACCCGCGGATGTGAAGTGTGGCATAGAATTGGAGCAGCAACTCTTCATTCCAATGCTCTTGGTCAGTGACGAATGGCAGCAGTCCAACCTATTTGAAGCAATCCAGAGCTTCTTCCAGACAGGGCAGACTAGCTATTACTTCAATGTCAAGGCGCTTGTGTGGGAAGATGTGACCTTGGTTGTAAAGAACGCATGAGTAATAGCTTCGCTGCGGATAACTCCAGAACCGATCAGATGATATTCTTTCACTTGAGTAGGGGTTCTTGGAGCTATTGAAGAATGTGTTGTCTGCTCTGAAGCCATTGATATTGAAGGAGCCAGGTGCTGATGCAGGACCTGGGAACCTTGGCAATCTTGGGATTGGCTTCTGCACCTGAGGCCTGTGCTCAACATGATAGTCGAACTGGGGACAGGCAGCAGACGCAGGAACAGAAGCGGCGGGATCAGTGGCTTCGCTGACTTCTGGTGCTTTTGTTGGTGAGGGCTCCACATCAGCTTCAGCCATGACAGCTTCAGTGGTGTTGGTGGTGGCAGCCTCAATATGTTCAACCTCCACTTGACGAGCAGGAGGGTCGGTCACGATCACGTTCTCCTCGAGAACCGCTTCTGGGTGGGACAGGGGAGTGGCAACTTGTGGGACTTCTTCTTCAGCGGCTGATGCAGCCGGATTGTCTTCAGCAGAGACTTGAGGCCTTGGACCTTTGTGAAGCCTGTGCAACGCGGGTGACGCTTGTGGAGTTGCTGTTGGCTGGGCCTCAAAGTCTTCTTCCTCATGTGGGCGATCCGCCCATGAAGCATCCTGTGCAATTGGCGTCAGTGGACGACCAATGCTGATGAGTTCGTTGTGCGTGAGCACAGGCGATGATACCTGTTGGTGCTCTAGCTGAGGAAGGGCTGCATCATCTTCAACATGGTCATGGTGACCAATGTCTTCAGCAGCAATGGGATCAGCTGCTGGAAAGTCTTTAGCTTCATGAGCCTCTGTGAAAGCAGGCTCATGGACAGTCAGTTGACATTCTTGTGGATCGGCGTCGGGGTGAACCATGGAAATGGGTTCAACAATCAAGGGCTCTGTGGGAGCAGCCCGTTCCTTCTTGGTCTTTCTTTTCTTCTTGGCGGGGGTAGTAGCAGAGGCTTCAGGATGTTTTCTCTTCCTTGCTTCAGCCTCAGGAGTCCTGGTCTTCTTCAGTTCTGAAGCGGTTGACCTGGCCTTTGGCTTCGGGCCAGTCATGCTAGTTGGGAAGACAAGGGGATCTGATTCCTGCCTTGGTGCTTCGGGTTCAGCCATAGCGGGCTTCTTCGTCTTCTTGGCAGCCATCTTGGGGTCGATGCCAGGACGGCCAAGGGCCTTGCGCTTCTCAACCTCATTGTAGGCTTGCACACACCTATCAGCCAAGATCTTCATGTGCTCACGAGAACCCTGAGCTTCTGCACGTTTCTTTAGAAAGGCTTCCTTGAGCTCGTGCAGCATAATCTTGAAGTTCTTCACGTCTTGCACGCTGAGCTTGGCCATATGCTTCTTGAACTGAGATTTCTCAAAGTCAATCTTCTGCTTCAGTTCAACAATGCGCTGGGCGATGGCTAACTCTGAAGCAATGGCGCCATGGAAGGCGACACTGAGGCCAATGGGTAGTTGCAGATCGTCGAAGCTGATGTTTGGCATGTCAAACCATTCATCAATGAAGTTGTGGATGATTGTTACATCAAAGAGAGGCAGATCATTGAAGATTTCTGCTTCTTCTTTTCTCTTGATGAGTTGCTCAAGAGCGTCATCTGCAAGATCTTCATCACTTGACAGATCAATGGCATCATTGCGCAGAATGGCAGCAGCAGTTAGCTCTTGGCCGGTGTGTGGCAGAGGCATCTTGACCTTCTGGAGCTTGGAGATGCGTGACAAATCTTCAGACTGCACACTGTCTTCAGGAGGTGCAGTTGCCAGTGGCTTCGCTTGTGAGATTTTTGGTGAAGGGGCAGGCTTTGAAGCTTTAGGCTTCTTCAACTTCTTTGGCTTCGGCGCTGCAGGCGCTTCATCTGATTCAGCGTCAGCTGCAGGCTCATTCACAGCTGTCCCTTGAACCAAGATATGGGTGATGAGACCTTCAAGGTTGTAGAAAGGAACCGACAACATTGGGTTCTGCATCACGGGTGCCGTCAGCCCTTGGAGCAGAAGGACCAGGGTTGAAGTCTAGTCCCAATGTCTTCTTGTTCTGCTTCACTGAGTTCTGGGCAAACTGAAAGTTGCGCTTGAACAGAATGTCGTCACGACACCATAGCAGTGACGATAGGTCAGCATCCGCAGGCTGTGGTCCACGGACCATGCAGGGATAGAAGTCTTGTTCAATGGCTTCATCTCTGGTCCTGGGTTGAAGATTTTTGTAGAGGATGTCTCCCCATGGTCGCTTGATGGCATTCTTTTCAGCATATTCCTTTGTCACAAATCTGTACTTGAACCACTGTTGCCCAATAGCGTCGAATCCATTGGATTCGTGTTTTGCGCTGATTGTAATCCTCTTCAGGATCTGTCTTGTACAGTTCTGAGAAGTCATCTGGCAGATCTCTTGATGTTTCTCCACAATGCTTTCTGCCACCCTTCCTTGCTGATTTCTCTGAAGCCATGAACTTTAAACTGAAAGGCTTCAATACGTTCAAAGGCTTCAAGGGCTTTCGCTTGCTGGACAGACAGGAACTGGCTTCGGGAGAATTGATATGATGCTGTAAGAATTCTGCAAATGAATGCAAACTATGAGAACCAAGGGATTCTCCCACGGACATGTACCTGTGACAGCATTAAGGTGCGAGGGAAGGGGAAGAGGTCATATGCATTCTCAGAAGATTTTGAATATAAATCAGTTTAGAAGACATTGACCTCATCGTGCGAAGACATTCACTCATAGATAAGGAGTTGGTTCCAGATTTGTACGAATCCAGAGATCAGTACAAGTGAGGAATCTAACTACTTTGTGAAGCATAAGTGAATATACTAGGCATGTTATGAGATGCAGTATGAGAGAGAACTAACTTGTGTGAATAGAAACTGCTTGTGGTAGAAAGTGACAAAGCCATAGGATCAACGGTGCCGTAAAAAGGAAGTTTTATTTACCACACTAAGAACTGCTAGATGGAGTGGAAGAGGAGGCCGAGCAGTTCGATCTTCCGTGCCCTAACTTGGCGACGGAGGACACCTACGGCTACGGCGGAGAGGACGATGTCCGTGGTCGGTGTGAAGACGGCGTCGGAGAGGTTGCGGCAGCGAAGCGCTTCGTCGCTGGCGTCGTCGAGGGCTAGCGGTGGCGCTAGGGTTCATGCGAGAGTGGAAGAAGAGATAATGACCGCTGTGAAGTGTGTATTTATAGGTACAGGGGCGGCATTGCGTTATTACACAGGTGCCCCTGGCGATTCGCATCTGAGGAACACGTGGCCATCATGCAGAATTTTGGGGTTTGTTCCACGTCCCACGCATGCCTGGATTGTCGGGTGGTCGTTCCTACTTCTCCGGGTTTCATGTGGAGGAATGAGCATTGAAAGCGGACTTAAGGTTTGTCTCTGTATCTTCTGCTGACAAGGACACAGAGAAGACATTCGACAGTTTCGGTAGAATGCATATGATTTGGAGAGATAGAGTTTGAGATAGAAAGCACAGAGAGGTTAGGGTCCGATCACATTCACTTAGTTCAAAAGATTCAACAAGAAGACATAGCTATAAGTGAATGCTGTAGAGGACAGAACACTAGTATATATATAATCAACATAGTGAAGATAATCATGAAAACATGTTGAGATTGAAGCCAAACCAAGTGTGAAGACATAGCAAGGTAACACCATGAGTGAAACACTTCAAATAGAACATTTGGTGGTGGCGTTACCCACCGTATGGGAAGTATTAGACCCAGAGACGGCGCACAATTATCATAATGCTCCGAAGTCAAATTCCACATTAATGTATTCACACTTAGAATGTATGTCTTCATTGATTGAAGATATACTTTACTTCGTGTGTTGCACATCTAAGTCATCAATATGCATAAGGGTTAGGATGTGTGCCTGATCACTGGACATTTGAGGATTCCAGGATATTTAGCTCACACCGTAACTTGCAAAATCTCTTCTCATCCAAGGGCTTGGTGAAGATATCTGCCAATTGCTCTTCAGTGTTGACGTGTATGATATCAATATCTTCCTTCACAACATGATCTTTGAGAAAGTGATGACGAATTTCAATGTGCTTTGTCTTCGAGTGCTGAACTGGGTTGTTGGCAATCTTGATGGCGCTTTCGTTGTCGCAGTAGAGTGGCACTTGCTTCAGATGAATGCCATAGTCCTTGAGTGTTTGCTTCATCCACAGAAGCTGAGCGCAGCAAGATCCAGCAGCAATGTATTCAGATTCAGAAGTGGAGAGAGATACACAGTTCTGCTTCTTTGAAGACCAACATACAAGTGATCATCCCAGAAAATGACATGTGCCTGATGTAGACTTGCGATCCACTTTGTCACTAGCATAATCAGCATCCGAGAATCCAACCAGATCAAACTCTGAGCCCTTTCGATACCATAATCCTAGAGTTGGGGTGTGAGCCAAATATCGAAGAATTCGCTTCACAGCTAAGTGATGCGACTCCTTTGGTGCCGCTTGTAATCGAGCACACATGCAAACACTAAGCATAATATCTGGCCTAGATGCACATAGATAAAGTAAAGAACCAATCATGGAGCGGTATACCTTTTGATTGAACTCCTTACCATTGTCGTCAGGACCCAGATGATGCTTGGCTGGCATTAGCGTCGTGAAGCCTTTGCAGTCTTGCATACCGAACTTCTTCAGGCAATCTTTGAGATACTTCTCTTGAGATATGAAGATGCCGTTGCGTTGTTGTCGTATTTGAAGACCGAGAAAGAACTTCAGCTCTCCCATCATAGACATTTGATATTGCTCTTGCATCATAAATCCAAACTCTTCACTGTACTTCTGATTGGTGCACCCGAAGATAATGTCATCCACATATATTTGGCACACAAACAGTTCACCATCATATGTCTTCGTGAAGAGAGTGGGGTCGAGGGAACCAGGTATGAAGCCTTTGCTCTTCAGGAAGTATTTGAGTGTGTCATACCAGGCCCGGGGGGCTTGTTTGAGGCCATACAGTGCCTTGTTGAGCTTGTATACCATGTCAGGATGTTTTGGATCTTCAAAGCCTGGTGGTTGTGAAACATACACTTCTTCTTCAATCTTGCCATTGAGAAGGGCGCTCTTCACATCCATTTGATAAAGAAGTATGTTATGATGATTTGCATAGGCCAGCAGTATGCGTATGGCTTCAAGTCTAGCCACAAGAGCAAATGTTTCATTGAAGTCAATGCCTTCCACTTGAGTATATCCTTGAGCAACGAGACGAGCTTTGTTTCTGACAACTTGACCGTGATCATCTTTGTCGGGTGGTAGGTGCGACATATGCCAACGGGCGGCTTATCATTGTGGGAGCCAATAAGACGTCGCCGGTGCTTGGAAGCGGGATGAGGCGAAGACATGCACTACGGCGAATCTTACCCAGCTTCGGGGCTCTCTGTGGAGATAACACCCCTACTGCTGCTCTGCAGGGTCTCCGCATGATTACTAGATGAACAAGTAGCTACACGATGCTCCGTGAGCTGTTTGGCGAGAGGAGGAAGAAGGGCACTGCTCGCTCTCTTCTCCTCCCTATGTGGTGTCTAAAACTAGCAAGGATCAACCCTTTGCATGGGTGTCCCGTGGGATTTATATAGGCCTACCCCCCGGGGATACAATGGTAATCCGGCTGGGCGTGGGGCCCAGCCGTCTGTGTCTACACTCACCGGCTTCTGCGCCGGCTGCTGGGGCCCACCGGCTAGTAGGCAGGCCCCACTGTCCAGGGCCTTGTCGGCGGCTGGTTACTGTTGCTCAATCCTGGTGACAAGGGCTTCGCCGTGGTGGGCGTGGCTACAGTGCCGCCGTCCGGCGGGTGATCCCTGTAGCCTCACCGCGTCTTGTATCCTTAATGGGGTGTCTCCTTCGAGGGAGGTGGCAAGCTGGCTGTGGGGAGCCGGCTCTGTCTTGGGCCGACTGGGGGAGGCCTGGCCGCCTTCGGGTGTCTCTCTGCCCGAAGGGGCCCACCGCCCGTGGGCTGCGCTGGCAGCCCGTCGTGGATGACATCAGGGTCAACATGGCAACAGCGCCACGCCGGACGGGTCATGGCCACCCGTACGGCGCACTGTGCCAGGCGTGCTCCGGGATTCGGGGGTGGCAGGCTTTACTGTAGCCACGCCCCGTCACATCGCCGTTATGTGGATGCAGACTTCGTGAGTACGATCTTGACCGCTTTGTGGGAGACGACTTCTTGGAGTCGGCCTTCTTGCGGCCGGCTTCTCGGAGCCGGCCCTCCCGTGGCTTTCTTCATGAGGGCTAAAGTCGGGTTGCCTTCCGATAGCCAACCTGGGAGACAACCGGCAAGGGGAAGGCGGCCCCATGTCTTGGATTCTTGAGGGCCGGATCGGCTCATAATTTTTTCAGAAGGGCCAGGGGGAGCCGGCTAGGCTACCCATGGTTATTTACTCCGACAGTAGTCCCCGAAGCTGATCGAGCTTCGAGGCTGACAAAAGGACGAAACGCTCGGTCAGCTTCCTATCCTGAGGGGCCGGCTATGCTTGTGCGCGTCGTCTTCGGGAAGCCCCGTTTCTCGTTGGCGGGAACGCGGGTCGGCCTGCGAGCTGACCGCATGCCATCCTGCGGGCCACGTGGCAAGGAGATCCTGCCAGTGCACGCGCGCGACGGGACGCCACCGCAGGCCCGGGCCCGCCACTCCTAGGCCTCGGCCCAAGCGCGGATCTTCTGCGGCCCACGCGTACCGCTTGCCTTCCCGCGGTGGTTTTATTACGCCATCAGGGCGCAATAATCGCGGGACGTGGGGGAGTGGGCGCAGTTGATCCCCACGTTCCCCCATGCCACGCCTCCTCGGCTCCGCCGCGCGGGTCTATAAGTAGGGGGAGGAGGGGGAGCGGCAGAGGCTCGCACGCTCTCCCTCGCTCCGCCCCTTCTCGCCTTCCTTCTTCTTCTTTCCGCCGCCGCAGCAACCCTTTGCCGCACCGTTCCGCCGTCAGACCTCTCAGGTCCTTTGGTCCCGCCATAGCGGGGTCGTGCACGCCTCCACTGTCGCATCGTCTCGCTCCTCGCCGCATCGCTACCATGGCGCTGTCGAGCTCGTGGGTCGGCTCGAACGTCCACGATGACCACGTCGAGTTCCTCCGCCGGACGCGGCGCCTGCCGGGCGAGAACTTCGTGCGGGTTTGTCAAGCGCCGGCGAGGGAGATTTCGCCGGCACCGGAGGAGGGCGAGTGGGTGATCTTCCGCTCGCACTGCCTGCGCGGCTTCGGCCTCCCAACGAGCGGATTCCTTCGAGCCTTCCTTGAATTCTACCACCTCCAGCCGCATCACCTCACGCCCAACGCGGTGATGCTGCTGTCGGCTTTCGTCACCCTGTGCAAGGGCTTTCTTGGGATTCTCCCCACGCTCGAGCTCTGGGGGGAATTCTTCCAGAGCAAGCTCGGCACCGTCGTCGCGGGCGTGCCCGCCCCCTGCGGAGCCTTCATTGCCATGAGGTGGACGGGCGAGAACAATCCGTTCCTACCCATCCTGCTGATCCAGTCGGTGAAGCTCTAGCAGAATTCCTACTTTTACGTGAAGAATGTCGCCTAGTAAGGCGACTACGTCAACCTGCCGGCTTACGTAGCCGGCCCGCCGGCTGGGAGGCAACCTTCGTGGAGCTACCGGGCCAGGTCATTGTCCCAGGCCGGGAACGCAGCCGTCTCCCGGCTTCGGGTGATGATCCAGTCGGAGGGCCTGACTGGAGCCGACTTTGTGGCCTCCTTCGTGGAGCGCCAGGTACTTCCACTCCAAGGCCGGCCTCACATGATTTGCCAGATGAGCGGCCGCTTCGACCCGTGCCGGCTGAGCACCAGGGAGATGCCTCATGTAGAGGTGTCTTACATGGTGAACTACATATCCAACTGCAAGCTCGCTGAGGATTGGCGATATGGCAAGGAGCCATATTCCCGCGCCAACCCTCCGCATGCCGTAAGTTTTTTCTTCTTTTCTTCCTTTTTGTAGCCGGCCTCATGATAGCCGACCTCTGATCAGTTGGTTTGCCTTTAGCAGAACCCTCTTCTTCCGCCGATGGCCGGGGCCGCAGGGGTAGAGCGCCGACTCCTCCCCGACCGCACGGGGGACGACGCCGACGATCCGGACCTGGGAGTGGCCGCCATGGAAGACGCCATCATGGGGGAAGGCGACGAGGCCGGAGGCGCGGGGCTCGGGGCCGGCTTCGAAGACTGGCCGAACGACGACGAGGTTGAAGCCGCCCCGCACCGCCAGCCGGCGCTTGATCATCAAGGCACGGGCCCGTCTGCCACGCTGGCTGCCCATGGCGGCGCGCAGAAGCGCCAGGCCGCGTCGACCTTCTTTGGCAGCCGGCCGAAGAAATCGAAGGCTTCTACGGCGGTGACCAAGCGGGATGAGCTGCCGTGAAGGCAGCCCGATTTCGCAAGGCGGTGAAACAGCCACAGGCGATCTCGCCGTAAGTCGTCGAATGTCTTGCATATATTTTTTTCTTGTCTTTTTCGACCGAAGCTCTTCTAAACCTTTCTTTATTCGCCGGACAGGGCACCGCTTTCCATTGAGCAGGGTCCTGGCGGCTCCGTAGTCGGACCGACTGGAGGGTCTTCAGGCTCCCGTCGCGTGGATCCCCGCGCTGACCTTAGGGAGGCCACAGAGCGGGAGGCGGCGGAGCGAAGGACCGCCCAGGCGACGAAGGAGCTGGCCGACGTGGCGGCCAAGGCCCGGGCGGAGGCGGCAGCCGCGGATACGGAGGCGGAGGCCTCGCACAACCAGCCTCCGCTACTCGTCGTTCCCCTCCGCGCCGTGGCCCCCGACATTCCCGTGCCCCCGTCGGAGGAGGTCGACCAAGGCCCGCCGGTGATGGAGAGGAGGGAGGACCACATGATCTTTGTGGAGGGGGCGCCGCAGACGGCACCGACTGGAGCGGGCCAAAGCGGCCAATCAGCTGCGGCGCCAGAGCAGCCGTCCGGGGGCGAGACAGAGGCAGGGGCCGGCCTCGAGGTGTAGCCGGCATTGCGCCGGCACGCAGGGGGTGGCGCCTCCGCGCCGGAACCGCACCGAGCTGCGGGCGCTAGCCAGACGGCGGAGGCCCTGGAGGCGGCCAGCGCCAGCACGTCCGAGTGGACTCCCAGCGGGGGGACGGGCGAGCTGAACGCGGCGGCCCAGGAGGTCCAGAACCGGCTTCAAGCTTAGGCCGCCTTGCTGCATCGATACACCCAAGAGTTCCTCGCGACGCGGGCCGTCATCCGGGTGAGTCTTCTGGCCTTGGTTATTTTTCTCTTTTGATTTCTTCCATGGGGGCGCGTCAGCGCACCCACTGGGTGTAGTCCCCGAGTTCCAAGTCGGCTGCTGCGCAGGCGGCTTGGAACTTACTAGGTCCTGACAACTTAACTTATCCTCGCCTCCTGTATAATCTTCCAGGAGTATCATAACCTCCGCGCAGCCGCCTTCAACTCCTAGGATCAGGAACTGGGCCGGAGAACCGAGGACCTGACCAGCAGCCGGAGTGCGTGCTTTGTCTCGTTCATCTCCTGTGGGGGCACGTCAGCGCACCCACTGGGTGTAGTCCCCGAGATTCGGGCCGACTGCTGAGCAGCTGGGTCGGATCTTCCTTGACGAATTCTTCCTTATTAATTTTTCCTTTGTCTTCATGCTTGCAGGAGCCAATGCCGACTTGACGGGGTAGCTCAGCGGGGCCCAGGCCGCCCTTCGCGCCAAGGAAGCCGAGTACAATGCCTTGGTCCTGGAGCGTGACCGCCTGGCCAAGAAGTTGGCCGACCAGGAGGAGAGCCACAAGGCGGCCCTGAAGAAGGCGCAGGACAGCGAGGACGCCCTGAAGGCCGAGTTCGAGACCGAAGCAGCGGGCTGGGCTGAAGCGAAGCAGGCACCGAGCAAGGGCTTTAGTCGTATCGAGGATCTGATCGATAATAAGCCGCCTTCTTCACTCCTTGCCTGCCCCTTGATCCCTGATTTGTTTTCTAACATGTGCTGCTTCTTGTTCTCTGTGCAGACTACTTTCCCGGCTACTCCGTCTTCGCCACCCAAACCATCGAGGCCCATCGCGAGGCGCGCCGGCAGGCGGGGGCTGAAATCGCGTCGGACGCGAGCCGGACGCTTGAGGAGCAACTCTTGGCGGTCCAAGCCCGACAGCAGCCGACTCACCGTATGCTCCGCCGCCTCCAGCGCGCCGGGGCACAGGTGTTGGCCGCCCTCTGGCCAAGCGAGACGATTCCCCGCACCCCGAGTCGGACTGCCGACTGGCTAGAGGTTGCGGTTGGCCGCTTCGAGGCCTGGAAGGCATCGGCAGCCCGGCTTGGAGCTGGGCGGGTGCTGGAGTTCGTCCGAGCCTGGTATCCGGGGCTGAACCTGGACCAGCTGCGCACCTGGCGGCTGGAGGCCGATGAAGAGATGGAGGAGGTGCGGCCGGCTATTGCTCAGCGCGCTTCGACGATCGCCGAGTGTACTGACATCAGCGTCTTCGCTCCTGAAATTAATGACGACGGCGTTGCCCAGCCGGAGGAGTGGTTTGGGCTGGACCCGGCAGCAGGTGAAGAGTCAGCAGAGGAGATCGCCTCCAGCGATGAAGGCGAAGATGACGAAGGAGAGGAAGGCGAAGACGTTGAGCCGACCGGTGAAGCGGCCAGCCAGCCTCAGCCTGATCGTGTCTCCAGCAACGAGACGCGTGCTAGCGCGCCCTCTGCGGGAGGCGGTGATCATGCCGAGGTTCGCCAGCCGGCCACTCCTCCAGCCGGCACTACCGTCTCCACCGACCTGCCCGACTCGCCAGTCGCTCCCTTGGCTTAATCTTCCGTCCTTGTTTTTTCCTACTTGTTGCCTTTTGAACAATTTTATTAAACTTGCGCAGTTCCACCCACTGGGGGTGTATTCGAACTATGTTGAATGCTAGCCTTTTGAAGGTCTTTTATGTAAATATTATTGTGTGTGTGTTTGGTTTTCATTCGTGTATTCTTTTTATCCTTAGGCTGTTTCCTTTGCCGCCTTCCCCTTTTGGGAAGGCAAGTACTCGAGCTTTCTTAGATTGAAGCGACGTGAATGGAAGCTGGCCGGCCGGCTACTCTGGTAGTCGGTCGGTGGTGGGAGAAAAACCGGCTTTTGTTATATTAGTCCGTTAGTCCCTAGCCGTTTTTCGTGTGGGTGTCCTTTCCTGCCTTTAACACTTGCCAGCCGGACAGCCGGTTCTTCAATCTGCTACTTTTGGCAAGAGAAGGCTTGGGAGCCGGCACACTACTTGTCTGACTGCGGGTAGGACTTCTAATATAACTCCAGGCGGCCAGTCCCCGGGCTGACTAGTCGAACCCGGTGCCGGACGGAAAAAGTGAATGTAATGACAAGGTCATAAGCATGATACTCTTCATCCATAGATAAAAGATGGCAGTCCCCGAGCTCTCCTCGGGGGGCCTATTGCCTCGTACTTAGTACAAAAGTTAGCATGATACATACTGCATTTCAACTGTAAAATCTTCGGAGGAGGTTGGCGTTCCATGGTCGTTCCGACTCCTTGCCGGAATCATCTCTCTTTCGTGCCTTCGGCTTCTGCGCGTCGATCAGGTAGTAGGAGTCATTGCCTAAAGCTCTGCTGATAACGAAGGGGCCCTCCCAAGGGGCCGAGAGCTTGTGCTGGCCGGCTGTTCGCTGGATCAGCCGAAGCACAAGATCGCCCTCTTGGAAGGATCTTGGCTTGACCTTCCGGCTATGGTAGCAGCGCAGGCCCTGCTGACCGGCTGTTTGTGCTGGTCGGCTGTTTCCTTGAGGTCTTCCAGCAAGGTGCCGCGCTTCTCCGTCTTCACCACAATGTCGTCTACGTAGACGTGGGCGTTTCTGCCGAGCTGCTTGAGGAGGCACTTCTGCATGCAACGCTGAAAAGTGGCACCGGCATTTCTCAAGCCGAATGTCATAGTCAGGTAGCAAAAGGCTCCGAATGGCGTGATGAAGGCGGTCTTCAGGCGGTCTGCCGGATCTAAGTTTATCTGGTGGTACCCTGACTAAGCATCCAAGAAACTCAACAGCTCGCATCCGGCCGTGGAGTCTATCACTTGATCAATCCTTGGCAGGGCAAAGGGATCTTTGGGGCAGGCCTTGTTGAGGCTCGTGTAGTCTATGCACATGCGCCACTTGTTATTCTTCTTTAACACGAGGACCGGGTTAGCGAGCCATTCTGGAAAGAAAACTTCCATAATGAAGCCGGCCGCCAGAAGCCAGGCTATCTCTTCTCCTACAATCCTTCTCTTCTCCTCCGACAGTCGGCGGAGGGGTTGTTTGACTGGTTTTGCGTCTTCTCGGACGTGTAGTTTGTGCTCGGCGAATTCCTTCGGAACACCCGGCATGTCCTTGGGGGACCATGCAAAGATGTCCCAATTCTCACGGAGGAAATCGGCGAGCTCGCCTTCCTATTTGCTGTTTAGGTTCGCCCCGGGGTGCTTGGGGTCAAGAGGTATCTTCTTCGTCTCCTTGGCCGGCTGGAAAGATCCTTGAGCATCATACTCCTTGGGATCGGGGGACAAGGCTGACTGTTTGCGGGCCATGGCCATGACTCGGTCCAACATCTTCTTTTCTTCGGCAATCACAAGGGACTCGGCCAGCCGGCTGCTGGCTGCTGCGCACTCGGAAGATTTGTTGTAATCGCCGGCTATGGTGATGACGCCCTTGGTGCTCGGCATCTTCATCTTGAGGTAAGCATAGTGGGGAACTGCCATGAACCTGGCCAAGGCAGGTCGGCCAAGCAATGCATGGTAGGGGCTCTCCAGGTCCACCACTTCAAACCAGATCGCTTCTCGGCGGAAATGCTCCTTGTCCCCAAAGAGTACATCAATCTTGATCTTGCCAATGGGGGCGCATGACAGGCCGGGTACAATGCCATGGAACACAGTCCGAGTAGGCATGAGTTGCTTTGCGTTGACGTTCAGCTTCTCCAGGGTGTCACGGTACAGGATGTTGATGCTGCTCCCGCCGTCTATCAACACGCGGGAGAAACGGGCGGCGCGTCTGTCCGTTGCAAGGGTGGCATCCATAACCAACGCATAAGAGCCGGGAGATGGCATCATCTCTGGGTGGTCGGCCCGGCTCCAGCTGATAGGTTTTTCTGACCAGTGCATGTGCTCGGCGGGGTTGGCAGCGACCATGCTGACTTCCTGGTGCTCTCGGCGTTTGCTGCGCCGGTCTTCGGGCTGGCTTGTAAAAATGACATAGGCGGCATGCTCGTCGAGGAACTCATCGTGCATGGCTCCGACTACGGGCCGAGCGGTCGGCGGCTGCGGAGCCGGAGGCGGCGGACCGGCAGGCGGAGGCGGCGCAAGCCCTTCGCCTTTGGAGATTCGGGTGAGCCAGTGGCACTTCCGGGTCGTGTGGTTGGACGGCTTCGCGCCGCTGTGGAACTTGCACGGGGCGTCCAGAGTTTGCTCGTAGGAGAAGTCCGGCTGCCAAGCCGCCCTGCCGCCCTTGGGTTTCTTGGGCGCGGGCCGCCCTTCGGGCCGCTCGTCTTCGACTGTGGCCACCTGCCGACTGGCGGAAGGCGGCACAGGGCCCTTGCGCTTGTGGTCGTTCTGGTGTGGGCGTTGGCCGGAGTCCCCAACCGGCGTCTTGGGCGCCGGGTTGAGTACCTTCCCGGACGCGTCTACCCGGAGTTCGGTCTTCATTGAGGAGTCGGCGGTGGCGTACTTGTCCGCTATGACCAGAAGCTCGTCGAGGGTAGTCGGCTCGTCGCAGAGGAGCTTGTGCTTGAGGAGGGTGCCTTCTCGGCACCCGGTAGTGAAGTGTTCTATGGCTTGCACCTCGTGCACCCCTTCTCAAGAGTTGCGGAGCTCGGCCCAACGCGTGAGGTAGTCGCGAGTAGACTCGGCGGGGCCTTGTACGCACAAGGAGAGCTGTCTGGGCTTGGGAGCCCGCTTGTAGGTGCTGGTGAAGTTGCGGACGAAGGCTTCTGTGAAATCTAGCCAGCTGTTGATGCTGTATGGCTTGAGGCTGTTGAGCCAGGTCCGCGCCGTGCCTTGCAGCATGAGGGGCACGTACTTCACGGCAACGCGCCTATTGCCGTTTGCTATGCTAACCGCCGTGGAGTAGTCGATTAACCAATCTTCCGGCTTCACAGAGCCGTTGTACTTGGGCGTGTTTCTTGGGAGCGAGAACCCTTTGGGGAAAGGCTCGTCGCAGATGCGGGGGCCGAAGCAAGGCGGGCCGACATCGTCTTCTTCTAGCTCCAGGGATCATGCCAGGCGGTCGATCCGATGGCGGGCGTCGTTCTCGCCGACTCCTTCGCGGCGACCTAGCCGGCCGCTGAGAGTCGGATGCGCAACAGGCGGTGGGGTGGGATATCTCTCTCCACGGGGCCGAGGCGGAGGCAGGTTGCCCTGCCACTCCACGGCCCGGGGGTGGCCTTCTGCGTCTCGCTCAATGGAGATTCGGGTACGGCTGGTAGCTGGCTCTTTCTCGCGCCGCGCGCGGGTTTTATCCGTAGTCAGCGTCCGGGACGTCGGGGCTTTCCGCGCGGGCGTCGGCTTCGTGCCGCTGCGTGGCTGCATCGATTAGCTGCTGGATGCGTCGGGTCATGTGGGGGAGTTCTTCGGCCCCCAGTCCGTCTAGCTCGTCTATGGCCGCCTGGGCGGCGCGCAGGTTCTCGAGTGGAGTGGCGTAGACTGGGCGGTCGACTCCTAACATGTCGGCGACGACAGCGCCGCGCTGTCTGATAGCGCCGGCCCGGCTGGGCCCGCCTGGGGGCGGCGTGCCAAAGGCGGCACGGTCGGCTTCGCGTCAGTGGGCCTCAGCGAGGCATCTCATGGAAACCAACTTCCGGCACTCCGCGAGGAGGGCGAGGCGGCGAGCCTCCAGTGCTTCAGGGTCGGCATCGGCCGGGAGGGGGATGGACAAGTCATGGATCGCCGTGTGCGGGGCGTCGCGGGCGCTATCGTCAGAAGCGCCGCCGTGGCCGATGACCATCACCTCGGTGGTGAGAGCGTCGCCGCCATCGGCCCGGGGAAGCGGGTCGTTGTAGATCGTGACATCGGTGGGGAAAGTGTCGAGTGAGGCCGTGTCGGAGTCGGCAGGCATTGGGTCAGTGGAGCCAACCGACTCCAAGTCCACAGCAGGCTCATCGGAAACGTGGAGCTGGCTGAGGAGGTTGACGAGGTGGTCGGTGCCCGCATTGGAGGCGAGCTCGTCGGAGATGAGGGTCTTGTCAAGGAGATCGGCGAGGCCGCTCGCTGCGCAGACGTTGGTGACGCCTTGCAGCTCATCGTGGCAAGCGCCGTCGGGTGTGCCGGGCTGGTTACGCTCGCGGGGGAGGAAGAGGGTTCCCGTCCAGAACAGGTCTCCGGACGACGGTGCACCTGGCCCCATGGTGGGCGCCAAATGTCGGGTGGTAGGTGCGACATATGCCATCGGGTGGCTTATCATTGTGGGAGCCAATAAGACGTCGCCGGTGCCTAGAAGCGGGATGAGGCGAAGACATGCACGCCGGTGAATCTTACCTAGCTTCGGGGCTCTCCGTGGAGATAACACCCCTACTGCTGCTCTGCGGGGTCTCCGCATGATCACTAGATGAACAAGTAGCTACATGATGCTCCGTGAGCTGTTTGGCGAGAGGAGGAAGAAGGGCACTGCTCGCTCTCTTCTCCTCCCTATGTGGTGTCTAAAACTAGCAGGGATCAACCCTTTGCGTGGGTGTCCCGGGGGGTTTATATAGGCCTACCCCCCGGGGATACAATGGTAATCTGGCTGGGCGTGGGGCCTAGCCATCTGTGTCTACACTCGCCGGCTTCTGCGCCGGGTGCTGGGGCCCGCCGACTGGTGGGTCCCGCCGGCTGCCGGCTCCTTGGTCGACAGGAAGGCCCCACTGTCCAGGGCCTTGTCGGCGGCTGGTTACTGATGCTCAATCCTGGTGACAAGGGCTTCGCCGAGGAGGGCGTGGCTACAGTGCCGCCGTCCGGCGGGTGATCGCTATAGCCTCACCGCGTCTTGTCTCCTTAATGGGGCGTCTCCTTCGAGGGAGGTGGCAAGCCGGCTGTGGGGAGCCGGCTCTGTCTTGGGCCGATTGGGGGAGGCCTGGCCGCCTTCGGGTGTCTCTCTGCCCGAAGGGGCCCACCGCCCGTCGTTTGCGCTGGCAGCCCGTCGTGGATGACATCAGGGTCAACGTGGCAACAGTGCCGCGCCGGACGGGTCATGGCCACCCGTACGGCGCATTGTGCCAGGCATGCTCCGGGATTCGGGGGTGGCAGGCTTTACTGTAGCCACGCCCCATCACATCGTTGTTATGTGGATGCAGACTTCGAGGGTACGATCTTGACCGCTTTGTGGGAGCCGGCTTCTTGGAGTCGGCCTTCTCGCGGCCGGCTTCTCGGAGCCGGCCCTCCCGCGGCTTTCTTCATGAGGGCTAAAGTCGGGTTGCCTTCCGATAGCCGGCATGGGAGACAACCGGCAAGGGGAAGGCGGCCCCATGTCTTGGATTCTTGAGGGCCGGATCGGCTCGTAATTTTTTCAAAAGGGCCAGGGGGAGCCGGCTAGGCTACCCATGGTTATTTACTCCGACAATCTTGTTTGTTGCGGTATATCCATTTTGTTCCTATTATGTTGTGCTTCTGAGGATCGGGGCGCTTAACTAGTTCCCATACATTATTCAGCTCAAACTGTTGAAGCTCTTCTTGCATAGCTTGAATCCATTCAGGTTCCATGAAGGCTTCTTCAACTTTCTTGGGTTCTGTTATTGAGACGAATGCGAAGTGCCCACAAAAATTTGCTAGCTGAGTTGCCCTTGAACGAGTGAGTGGACCGGGTGCATTGATGCTATCAATTATTCTTTCAATCTGCACTTCATTGACAACACGAGGATGTACAGGGCGAAGATTTTGCTCTTGCTAATCATTGTCGTTGTTAGAGGGAATGTCTTCAGGCTGAGCATTGTCTTCAGGTTGATCAGGTGCTGAGATGATAAGTTCTTCTTCAGGATGAGATTCACAAGGTATAATTTCTCTAGTTCCCATTAGCTTGATTGATTCACTGGATGGAACTTCATCTAGCACATTTGGCAGGTGCTCTCTTTGTGAACCGTTGGTCTCATCGAACCGCACATCCACTGTTTCAACCACTTTATAATGAAAGATATTGAAGACTCTGTAGGAGTGCGAATCCTTTCCATATCCAAGCATAAAACCCTCATGTGCTTTTGGTGCAAACTTTGAGGTGTGATGTGGGTCCTTGATCCAGCACCTGGCGTCAAATACTCTGAAGTAACTGACATTTGGCTTCTTGC
The DNA here is from genome assembly GCF_056163025.1 of Triticum urartu. Taxonomy (NCBI): domain Eukaryota; kingdom Viridiplantae; phylum Streptophyta; class Magnoliopsida; order Poales; family Poaceae; genus Triticum; species Triticum urartu. Next base: position 470,852,653 of record NC_141878.1, read on the forward strand.
CAGTAAGGAGCTCATAAGATGTCTTGTTCAGAAGCTTGTGAAGATAAACACGATTGATTGTATGGCATGTAGTATCAATGGCTTCAGGCCAGAATTTTCTTGGAGTCTTGTATTCATCTAGCATCGTTCTGGCCATCTCAATGAGTGTTCTGTTCTTGCGTTCGACGACGCAATTCTGTTGTGGCGTGTACGGGGCTGAGAATTCATGTGTGATGCCCAAGGTATCAAGATATGTATCAAGGCCAGTGTTCTTGAATTCAGTGCCATTGTCACTTCTGATATGCTTTATCTTGGCGCCATAGTTGTTCATTGCTCGATTGGCGAAGCATCTGAAGACATCCTGCACTTCAGTCTTGTAAAGGATTATGTGCACCCAAGTATATCTAGAATAATCATCAACAATGACAAAGCCATAGAGACAAGCAGTAGTAGTAAGAGTTGAGTAATGAGTGGGACCGAAAAGATCCATGTGAAGCAGTTCGAAGGGTCGAGTAGTAGTCATGATTATCTTCGAGGGATGTTTGGCCCTCGTCATCTTTCCTGCCTCACAGGCACCGCATAAGTGATCTTTCTTGAACTTGACGCCCTCGATGCCTATGACATGCTTCTTCTTTCCCAGGGTGTGGAGGTTCCTCATGCCAGCATGCCCAAGCCTCCGATGCCAGAGCCAGCATTCCGAAGCTTTTGCTAGAAGACATACGGCAAGCTGTGGTCCTGCTGAGAAATCTACCACGTACAAATCATCTTTTTGATACCCTTCAAATACTAGAGACTTGTCAGATTCCATTAGAACAAGGCAACGATATTTTCCAAATATTACAATCATGTTTAAATCGCAAAGCATTGAGACAGACATTAAGTTGAAGCCAAGGGATTCAACAAGCATGACTTTATCCATGTGTTGATTCCTTGAGATTGCAACTCTACCTAGACCCAATACCTTACTTTTACCAGTGTCAGCAAATGTGATGTGGCTCTTGTCGGATGGACGTAAGGTTGAGTCCATAAGAAGGCTTCTTTTGCCAGTCATGTGATTTGTACACCCACTATCAATAATCCATTCTGAAGACGTTGGTGTCGTACCCTACAGTGCAGTTAGGGGGATAGGCTTCACGAAGAGAATTGTGAAGCAAAAACATTTGACGAACCAGTGGGTTATGAAAGCTTAGATCCAGATTAGGACTAATAGGGAGAGTAGCAAGCGATTCAGGAACGAAGTACATAGTAAGACCATTCGGGCATTTGATCTTGAGCCCTACAAGATGTTTAAGGTCCCTAGCAATAGCGTCAAATGATTTTGGTTTTCTGCTGGAGACCTTTCCCTGCAAAAGAGAGTTAAGCTTTCTTAGCCACCCACATCTTCAAGGGTGGCTTAGAAGCAATAAGTCTAAGTGCAGCATCTGAGAACTTTGGCTTTGGAGCCCTAGCAAACAGTCTTGCAGGCGGACAATAGTACTCATAAGAATAAGCAGAATAGTTCTTGGTCTTATGAACATGGTGGTTTGATGAACTGCTCTCATATTCATAGGCCTGAGTATGGTTTACCTGCAAAACATTTGCATTAGTGCGGCTCAGGTGAGTCCTCTGTCTGTATGAAGCCTTTGGACCGTATGAAGCCTTTGGTCTGAGGTTTGTCTTCTTCACGTGAGGTGTCATGATGACATTCACAGGAAGATTCTCCAGACACTTTTTTGGAACCCAGATCTTCTTCATAGGTGGTCCATTCCTGCAGTTAGTACCAATGTACCTGGCAAACACTTCACCATTCTGATTCTTAAACAGTTTATAGTTTGCATCAAAGGATTCATCAATGACAATGGGGTTTGCACAAGTGAACCCAGATAGAGTGGATGGATCTGCTGAAAATTCCTTTGCAGCAACCCATGTGGTTTTGGAGTACTGCTCAGGTTTCCAGTAAGAGCCATCAGTATTCATTTTCCTTACGAACCCAACACCCTCTTTCCTCGGGTTTCGGTTCAAGATCTGCTTTTTGAGGACATCACATAGTGTCTGATGCCCTTTAAGACTTTTGTACATCCCTGTTTCAAGCAATGTCTTCAACCTAGCATTCTCATCAGCAATAGCAGTGGAATCCTCAGCAGAGCGGTTAGTTCCCACATCAACAGTTGAAGATATTGCAACAGTAACAGCAGTAGAACATTCAGCAATAGTAGTAGCATTATCACGCTCAGTGCATTTAAGACATGGTGGTTCAAATCCTTCCTGAGCGGAGCTGATCTGTTCAGCGCGAAGTGACTCGTTTTCCTATTGAAGATCTTCATGAGCCGCTCTCAATTTCTCAAGATCTTGCTTCCTTTGAAGATAATCATAGGAAAGTTTTTCATGAGTTGTTGAGAGCGTTTCATGACGACTTTCAAATTCCTCATACTTAACGTGAAGATTTTTTATGTCTTCAATTAAGGACTCAGATCGAGTCATTTCAGCACCTAACAGATCATCGCTTCTGTCTAACAGTTTTTGAATATGTTCCATAGCTTTCTGTTGTTCAGTTGCAATTTTAGCAAGTCTTTTGTAGCTGGGTTTTGAACCACAATCAGAGTCATCGTCACTAGATGTTTGATAGTGAGTAGTGCGTGTGTTTACCTTGGCACCGCGTGCCATGAAGCAGTAGGTAGAAGCGGAGTAGTCCTTGTCATTTGGATCGGTGTCGGTGATGATGTCATTGTCTTCAGTGTTGAAGATGGACTTGGCAACGTATGTTGTAGCCAGACTTGCGATGCCTGAATCGGACTCCTCCTCAGACTCCAGCTCCGCCTCCTCAGAAGCGGACTCCTCCTCTGAATCCATTTCCTTGCCAACAAACGCACGTGCCTTGCCAGATGAGCTCTTCTTGTGTGATGAAGACTTTGAGGAACACTTGGAAGAAGACTTTGAGTATTTCTTCTTCTTCTTCTTGTCGTCAGAGTCATATTCCTTGCTCTTCTTCTTCTTTTTGTTCTCATTGTCCCACTGCGGACACTCAGAGATGAAGTGGCCAGGTTTCTTGCACTTGTGACATGTTTTCTTCTTGTAGTCGTGAGCAGAAGCTTCATCATTCCTTGAGCTTGATGGGGAAGACTTTCTGAAACCTTTCTTCTTGGTGAATTTTTGGAACTTCTTCACAAGCATAGCAAGTTCCCTTCCAATGTCTTCAGGATCATCTGAACTGCTGTCAGATTCTTCTTCAGATGAGGAGACATCTTTTGCCTTCCAAGCACGAGTTCACCCATAGTTTGGACCGTAGATATCTCTTTTCCCAGAAAGCTGAAACTCATGTGTGTTGAGCCTCTCAAGTATGTCAGACGGATCGAGTGTCTTGAAATCAGGACGTTCTTGAATCATCAGGGCTAGGGTGTCAAACGAACTATCAAGTGATCTCAGTAGTGTCTTGACGACTTCATGCTTGGTGATCTCAGTAGCGCCGAGGGCTTGAAGCTCATTTGTGATGTCAGTGAGTCGGTCAAATGTGAGCTGGACATTCTCATTGTCATTTCGCTTGAAGCAGTTGAAGAGGTTGCGAAGGACACTGATTCTCTGATCTCTCTGGGTTGAGACGCCTTCATTGACCTTGGAAAGCCAGTCCCAGACCAGCTTAGATGTTTCCAAAGCACTCACACGGCCATACTATCCTTTGGTCAGATGACCGCAGATGATATTCTTGGCAGTAGAGTCCAGTTGAACGAACTTCTTGACATCAGCAGCAGTGACACCTTCTCCAGCCTTGGGAACGCCGGTCTTGACGACATACCATAGGTCGACGTCAATGGCTTCAAGATGCATGCGCATCTTATTCTTCCAGTAGGGATATTCAGTTCCATCAAAGACGGGGCACGCAGCGGAGACTTTAATTATCCCTGCAGTCGACATAGCTAAAACTCCAGGTGGTTAAACCGAATCACACAGAACGAGGGAGCACCTTGCTCTGATACCAATTGAAAGTGCGTTATATCGACTAGAGGGGGGGTGAATAGGCGATTTTTATGAAAGTCTTCAAAACGTGGAAGTTATGAAGACAAACGATAGAAATAAACCTATTACCCTGCAGTGGAAGGTAGACTACACTAGGCAAGCCATAGTCAAGTATTCAATGGAGTGAAAGCACAATGACTAATAGCAGCAATGTAGTAAGGATCAGGTAGGAAGATATTATGAAGCCAAACAGAAAACGCAGTCACTCAGTGAAGATATTATGAAGCCAAACAGAAAACGCAGTCACTCAGTGAAGATAAAAGATAGTGCAATCATACAATGACTTCACAAGGAGTAACAGTAAGTAAAAGGAAGGGAAGATGAAACCAGTGACTCGTTGAAGACAATGATTTGTTGGACCAGTTCCAGTTGCTGTGACAACTGTACGTCTGGTTAGGGCGGCTAGGTATTTAAACCTGAGGACACACAGTCCCGGACACCCAGTCCTGAACACGCAGCTCATGACACCCAGTCCTCATCGTATTCCCCTTGAGCTAAGGTCACACAGACCTCGCCCAATCACTTTGGTAAGTCTTCAAGGTAGACTCCCAAACCTTCACAGACTTTGTTCACCGGCAATCCACAATGTCTCTTGGATGCTCAGAACGTGACGCCTAACCAGCTGGAGGATTCACAGTCCTCAAGTGTAATAAGTCTTCAGATCACACAGACAAGAAGACTTAAGTGATGCCTAATTCTCTTTGGCTCTGGGTGGTTAGGGCTTTATCCTCGCAAGGAATTCTCTCTCAAAGGCTTCGAGGTGGGTTGCTCTCAAACGACAAAAGCCGTACTCTAAATCTGAGCAGCCAACCGTTTATGGTTGTAGGGGGTGGGCTATTTATAGCCACTTGGCAACCCGACCTGATTTGTCCGAAATGACCCTTGTTCACTAAGGAACTAACACGTGTTCCAACGGTCAGATTTCAAACTCACACGGCAACTTTACTTGGGCTACAAGCAAAGCTGACTTGTCCGACTCTGGACAAGATTCGCTCTCAAAGTCTTCACTCGAAGACATAGGTTTTGTTTAAGCATCACTTCAGTCATTCTGACTGGTTCTCTTGGACCCCACTTAACAGTACGGTGGTTCCTATGACTCAGCAAAGGGGAAGAAAAAGAACTACGAAAGATCTAAGTCTTCGAGCTCCATAGGCTTCATGCGATGTCTTCTCTTATCATAGTCTTCAATGTGAATATCTTCATATACCACCTTTGACTTCAATGTCTTCATACATTTTTAGGGGTCATCTCTGGTAGGAAAACCGAATCAATGAGGGACTTCTACCTGTGTTATCCTGCAATTCTCATAAACACATTAGTCCCTCAACTAGGTTTGTCGTCAATACTCCAAAACCAACTAGGGGTGGCACTAGATGCACTTACATACATACATCTCCTTTTATCCATTTTGATGAAAAGTGGTACTTCTTACCCAAAGGAACTTTATATCCAACAGACACAAAAATATCTGTTCGACTGTTGGAAATTACTGATCTGATGTCGAAGTAATTGCTGCATCGCCACCAAAACCCACCATTTCTTAAGCTAAAGTAGACCAAGGTAATCCCTATATTAGCATATTACTAAGATAAATAGAAGGCACTGTCCAAACATTTAGGACTTGAGCTTGTCAATCTGAATGTGGAGGGACACAAGCTTAGCCCCGGCCAGCAGCTTGGGCGGAACTGTCAAGAAGGTCAGCTCCTGCACGTCGACGTCACCGGGATTCTTGCTGCTTGTCACCTCCATTTCCACCTTGACGGCATTGGTCATGCCTTTGGGCTCCCCCGGCGGGCTATTCGCCCACAGCTTGGACACGTAGTGCGGCAGTGGGGACACCCCCACTCTGATGCAGATGACCGACACGGTGATAGGCGCGCCGATGTCGAGCACGCCGCCGACCAAGAAAAACGCGCGGCGGTCCTCCTCGGCGAACAGCAAGAGTCGTGGCTCCGACAGTGGCACTTGCAGCTCGAGCACCTTGCCGTACTGGATCCTGTGCACGGGCATGGGATGCGCGGTGCTGATGTGGTGGTAGAGCGCCGGCGGCGGGCCTTCGTAGCCGCAGACGGGCACGGGGCATTTGCAGGGCATGAGCGGACCCACGCTCTGGTGATCAGCGAGCTTGTGGTAAGTGACGTAGAGCCCACAGCCTTCGTGCGGGCACTCCACCCTCACCGATGAAAGGACGGAGTCCACCACCGTGTTCCGCATGTTGAAGCCACCACCGCGCTCGCACTTCTGGCACTGCCGCTGGTTCCCGGGGCGCTCGAAGTGGCAGTCCGCGCAGGCCAGGTGCCCTCCCTTGCACTGTAGAAATCAATCGAACAATACATCAATCAATAAACCTGCACCTTGCTCAATCATCCAAACGGACGAGGTGTATTCGAACCTCATACACTGGAGGCGTCAAGGGGCGGAGGCACAAGGGGCAGTGGAGCACGGTGAGGTCCATTGAGACCTTAGAGAGCTCCATCGTCGGGTCCTGTTCGGTCTACATGATCTCGCCCTCCTCGTGCACAACCATCTCTCGACTTGGGCTGGGGTATTACAAAGCTTTACCGTCACATATTTTATACTACTTCAAGGTGCATTAAATCAACCCATGCAAGTACTCCCTCCGATCCTTTTTACTCCGCACATTAGCTTTGTCTGAAATCAAAGTTTGCTAAGTTTGACCAAATTTATATTAAAAAAATATTAACATCTATAACATCTAATAAATATAATATGAAAATATATTTCGAGATGGATCTAATAATAAATATGTTGTTATGTGAATGTTAATATTTTTTCTTATAAATTTGGTCAAAGTTGGATGAGATTGACTTCAGACAAACCTAATATGCAGAGTAAAAAGGACCATAGGGAGTATCAAAAGGAGAGTCACGGCATGCATGCATGCGTTGTAATTAATGCATCGGTAAACGCAAATTATTGAAATATATCGAGTGTAGTGCTTTGATGTGTCGCGTCAACTCGTACATCAACGAGAAGTTTGATTATCCACTCCCTCGCGGACTTAATTGCACCTGCCTTTGGCTGTATGACAGGTTGGCCACACACCTATCGGGCCCACCTGTAATACACGCAAAGGCAGGAGCGTCCCTCCCTCGCCCATGAGCATGGCGGCTGGCAAGACTAGGAGAAGCTTTCGCTACATGCTCTCCCTCCCGCACGCGGTGGACATGCAGCAGTTCAATCGGTGTTAGATGGCCAGAAGCGTACTTTAGTACTTCTCCAGTGCAGTACTACTCCATCATTGTTCGACTTCCCGAAGAGGCGAAGAGCCAAGCGCAGCCCGGACGCTCGTGTGGCAGTTTCATGTGTAGAGTAGTCTAGGATAGCATGTACCGTGCCTGTAAGCTTAAAATCGTTGGGGTCGGCTCCATGCTATGTGGCCGTCTCAAAGTTTTTGAAAAAAAATTAAAATAGTCTTTTGGCCCTACCTGACACCCTGGTGATTGTAGTTTGCACGCTCATCTGATCAAGATAGGAATATATATTTTAATTTGTTTTTTCGAAAAGGGGGGACTCCCCGGCCTCTGCATCAGAATGATGCAAACGGCCACATATATTTTAATTTGTGGTGGGTAAATGTTCGAGGTTACAGCAAATATATTGTACACTGCGGGTCTTTCAGCCAAGTTTAGAGGCAAGCATGTGGGGCAGTGCTATGATGTGTCGTGTCAACTCGTACAACGAGGAGAAGCTTGATTTTACTACACGTCTTCTCCCTCACCCATGCGCGCGGTTGCTCGCAAACGAGGACATGCTTTTGCTTAGTAGTACTTCTACAACAAGCTATCCGTCCCGCTCGCGGTGGACGGATATGTAGCATTGGATTCCACACTATATAAGCAGTAGTAGTAACATCATTGTTCGTCTTCTCGAAGAGGCGAAGAGCCAAGCGCAAACCAAACGTTGTAGTTGCGAACATTGGAGCACACATATAGCCAGGCTCTTGCATGAGACAAAATTGCTATGTGAGCCCACTATTGTACTAGTACGTACAACTACTTGCTAGTATAGCCCCACCACTCCAATCCATCTACTCCCAAGCTCTGCGCAACACTGCTCACTCCAATCCAAGACCAAGTGACCAGAAGCCACAAGCACCTATGGAGGCGATGGACGCGAGCGGCAGTCGGCGGTGCCAAATCATCCAAGGCACCGGCCTGCAGCCCCGCACCGTGTAGCGTTTCCAGACGGTGCTGGTGACCGCAGGCATCGTTCACGCGGTCATCGCCGCCGAGGGAGGAAACCCACAGCTGCCGGAGGGGCCCGATCCTCTGCCCGTGCCGTTCTCTCTGACACAGCGCTGGCTCGGGTGGTCCTCCGACCCTTCTTCCTCCCTGCCGTAATGTCCGCAGATCCGACCTGCCGCCGCCGAAATCCTGGTGACCCTCAGGTATAAGTTCTTTGAAAGCGGCCTTGCTCTACTGCCCCAGCTCCCCACGTGTCTGCATGTGCATCTTTTTCTACTCCCATCAGCTCTTCCAAAGCCACCTAAATTTTTAGTATTATTAGAGGTAAAACTACTTCATGCATTCGAATCTAGGGCTTTGTTCAAACAACGAAGAAAGGGGGGAAAGTTGTAGCATGAATCTAGGACTTGATTCAAAGAGTAAATAATATGGTGAAAGTAGTAGAGACCGGATACCCAACCGGTCTCTTGGTTAAAAAGGGAAATAATGGGAAAATACAGTACAAACTGGATAAGGAACAAATCTATTATTGGTTGAAAAAAGGATAGAAAATGGCGGCTGGTGGACAAGTCAACAGAGTATGTCCATGATTAGATTTTCTGCCATCACATAGTAAAAGGTCTCCAGGATTAGATTTGCTGCCCTCACATAGTAAAAGGTCTCGGGATTAGATTTGCTGCCCTCACATAGTAAAAGGTCTCATGATTAGATTTGCTGCCCTCACATAGTAAAAGGTCTCCAGGATTAGATTTGCTGCCCTCACATAGTAAAAGGTCTACATGATTAGATTTGCTGCCCTCACATAGTAAAAGGTCTCCAGGATTAGATTTGCTGCCCTCACATAGTACAAGGTCTCCACGATTAGGTTTGCTGCCCTCACATAGCATGAACAAACTCGGCACCACTTTATGCGTCCTTGTAGGTACATTGTGTTGATGCGTCCACTGTCGCATGTCCTTATACCAAACTTTTGCTGTTGTTAATGTAAGGGCGCATGTAAAATGAAGCGATCACATTGTTACCTTAGGGACATGTCTAACCAGTGTTATTGTTAATCTAATGCCTCCAGTGATAAGATGCAATTAAACTGTGTTACAAATGGCACTCCTGCTGTTTTCCCCAGTATGATAAGTAAGTTGCTCCTTTACGCTGCTGAGTGTCCTGGTGTCCCCACGGTCCCATACCCTTAAACCAACTATTTAGCTGTTGTTGATTTACTGTGTATGGTAAACAAGCAATGCCACCATTAAAGTAATCCCATATTTGAGGAATCTCATTGTTGATCGTAATGCTTCTGGTAACATGAAGCATTGCTGACGTTTTAAAATTTCTACTGTCCTTGTGTGATTGCCATGAACATAATTAAGATGCTTCTTTTCATTTTGTATATGTTTCGTATATTCTTATTGACCAGCTGTTGTTTACTTTCTATCTTTTTGGCAGATAGGGATATCCATTTCACCTTGTTGCTATTGTGACCTTTTGGTGAACTGCACAAAACACTTTTTTTAGAATGAGTGTCTTGTGCAGTTCAACTAAAATGTCACGTGGGCAACATCTCTCAATTTTGGTGGAAGTGCACAAAATGGTGATTGGAGTTTCCAAAATCTCTGTCAAGTTTTGCTGGTAATCTCATGCAACATTTTATTAGCCTTTGCAAGATGGAGCCATCACTGTCACCACAATGGCACTTTATTTTAGTGGAACTGCACAAAAGGATAAGAAAATTATAATTGCACCTTACATGAGCCGGACAACCAACCTTGATGTTCCTCAATTTTAGTGCAACTACTAAAGAAGAACCTGCCAGCTCACAAGAGCAAGTACTTCTTGCAAGCTGAATGATGCAATCTTTGCTCCATTTCAGGTGAACTGCAGAAAAAGGCGCATGAATTGAATCATGGAACTCCACGCAGACCTCATCCAAGTAGAGCTGAAGGTTGAGTTCAAGGAGGCCACTATTAAAGCGAAATCATGCTCTCCTGTCTCCTTGTTTGTGTTGTGCAAACATGCTGTGCAAACATGAATACTCAACTACAGATGTTGTGACGGTCAAGAGCATTCGCCGAGTTCTTCGATTGTATGACATGGCTAGCCAAGATGGATTTAATCCCGATATTCACTTTATCAAAAGGCTCTAATGGGTTGGTTCTGAATCTTGCAAGCTGGGAATCAGTGAGGTGTGTAGGCATATTTGTTGTACTTATTATTTGAATCTTATTTGTTGGTTCTGAATCTTGCAAGCTGGGAATCAATGAGATGTGTAGGCATCTTTGTTGTACTTATTATTTGGATCTTATTTGTTGGTTCTGAATCTTGCAAGCTGGGAATCAATGAGATGTGTAGGCATCTTTGTTGTACTTATTATTTGGATCTTATTTGTTGGTTCTGAATCTTGCAAGCAGGGAAACACGACATGATGATGCAGAGGACAACAACCATAACAAACAGTTCAAACTTGTTAGTATTATCTTTGTGAAAGTGCGACAAATGTGCTGATCGTGTGCGTCATGAGAATAATAATTCTAATTGTTGTGCATGTTGATCCTGTGGCACTGATAGAACGAGCGAATGCATTGCTTGTTTTAAGTATAAATTTCTATTAAAGCTAATTAAATTTAAGTAAAGTGACCACTAACTCCTGTTATTACAGTACCAATATAGACCCGCTCGTGAACTGACATGTGGCCGAGGGTGCATCTTCTGCCGGGCATGCAGCGGACGAGGGAGGGGTAGTAACTGTTGTTGCCTGTACACACTCAGCTTACTATTCAATACAGTTCCCCAAGAGCTGAAAAACAAACTGCTGCTGCTGCTTACACACTCGTTCACTCGAAGAGACTCCAATGGAGATCCAAGGGGTGAGCCTGCTGGATATGGACTTCAGCAAGGAGTTCCCCTTTGAGTTCGCCGTTCAGTCCTATGGCTGCACCAAGTTGAGTGTGATGTACACCAACGATACGGGCTCGGTGAAGCTCTGCCTCGCCTTAGTCCTATGGTTGCACCAGGTTCTGGAGCATTCGCCCGTTTCATCGGCAGCGCCGACTGCACCTTCGCTACGGTGGAGAGAAGAACGCGACGATTCGGCCATCTGGTGCAAACAAGCTTGTCGACATCCAGAAGCAATACAAGATCATCAGCAATAGGCAGGAGAAGGACTCCGTGGTTGACCTCGCTGAGACCAACATCGACCCCTGATACACCAACATGAAAGAAGACGACCTGAACACGTGGGAGGTACCTCTGAATCTAGCCTACATAACCCACGCGGCCAAGGACGCATACGCATGCTACGACATGTACAGGCAGATCTTGGACATGAGGGCGTGTCTGCTTCCCGTAACCGACGAGTACACGGACAGCCGCAACGTCATGATCAAGCATGCCAGGAAGGTCTAGATGTTGTACTTTATGTGTTTATAAGCACCTTTATCATCTGAGTGTTTCATGCATTAGCCTTTGTGTCGTAATTATCTGTTTTGTCCGAAATATTTCTTTTAAGAACCCATTAACCTAATTGCTTTTTAGTGGCTATTTTCTTATGTATGTAAACTAGTTCAATTGTCCGTAAAAAACTAGTTCACTCGACTGCCGTGCTTTGAATCTCCTTCCTCCCAACATATTCCCCTCCTCAGGTGGACCCAGCAGGTCTCTGAATTTTCTCCCACTTTTTTTCCAATGTAAAATGAGTTTTCTCCCAGCACTTTCCCCTAAAACCAACTCAACTGTCCCACGTCTAGCCTAAAAAATAATAATACCCCACGTACTATTAACTCATCAAATTAAAATGATATTTTATTTCGTAAGTTGAAAGTTCTTACAAAATAATAATAATAATTGTTTATATATAACTTGGCAAGTTAACTCCTAGTGATTGCATACATAAGCTTGGAAAGATTTTACTAACGTGCAATCATGTGTTTATGTTTTTATAACATTTCTCCGTCTAGCCCAACATGTTATTTTCACCCAGCCCAGCAAGTCCGCGGATTTTGAGAAAAATGCAAATGGGATTTAAACGGGCTGCATAGATGCTACATCATTGTTTCACCCAGCCCACCAAATGGACTAAAAAACAAATGGACTGCCTGACATGTGGGCCAGTAGGTCGAAGCCTAAGAAGGCGTTGGATTTACATCCACCGGCCGACATTCTTCTTCTATCTCTCGTCTTCTTGCTCCAACCGCTCAAAGCAGCGCCGGTCATGCCGCGTGCTCCTGCCTCTCGTGGCCGGCTATGATGCCGCGGAGGCCTCACCGCCCCCTACTACTCCGACCACTAGCCCAGGGTATCCCTCTACACACCCACACCCCCTGTTATTCTGCGGCGACGGCAGCCTCATGCCGCAGCCAAACTAGTGAACCCTCGTTCTCCTCTCCGCGTGGGCATCCACTGCCGCGTCTTCCCCGGCTCCGCGTCGTCCCCTTCCTAGGCCTCGCCGTCGTCCACCGCCTTGGTGCTCTCGGCGCGGCGTGGTCAATGTGGTCAACGACCGACTTCCATCGGAAGAGTACTGTACGGGAGAGGCTGACAGCTGGGTCCACGGCCACAGCCCAGTTTTTTGTGATTTGCCAAGTAAGTCGCTTTGTCAGGCCTGTTGGGCTGTAAATCTTTCAAGACGAGGAGAGCTTCATTCGGTTGGCCAAGAAAATGGCCTATCAGTAATGAGAAATGGGTTGTACATTTTTAAAACACATCAAACCGGCAATTAGTTTCAAATATCATTTTTTTTTCATTTCGAGATTTTAAATTACATTAATTTTTATGCGTGGAGAATTTGTTGGATTTTTTATTGATATACATTTATTTTCAAAATCAGTTTGAATGTGAGTCGAAATTTCGGAATTAAAAACAGTTCAAACCGCACCGAAATATGCAAAATTTCGTATAATTTTTTAACCGTGGCCACAATATGGGCTGTAATGCTAACAAAAAGAACATGGGCTCCAAAAAAACCTTAAGAATTAGCAAATGGGCTGTAAATTATTAGAAATAATGGCAGATGGGATGTATACACTACAAAAAAGAGACACATCCGTGATATTTTGGGCCGAACGAATTTTTTTCTGTCATACGTATGACACTTCTATGACGATAATTGTGACAAAACCCGGTATCATCATAGATGTGGTGGGATCCTACTTCTATGAAAAAAAATCATGACAGAAAATGGGCTTTTCGTCCTGGGCGGGCCGGAGACACAGCTGCATGACATTCTTTGGGCCATCCATGACGGAAAAAACCATGGTAGAAGCGAGGGCGAGGAAAATTTCGAGGAGTTCCCGGTTACGGTGGGAGGTCGGGGGCCGAGCGATGCGTGTTTCTCTCATACACGTATGCGCGTGTGTGCGACGCGTTGGCTCTAACTGAACCCAAGCGAGGCGTTGGGCTCTAACTGAACCCGAGTGATTGCACTGCATGCTACACGTTACTGAACCCGAGCGATCGATCGATGGCTGTTAAATGAACTCGATCGAGTGATTCCTTCGCTACTGCTGCTAACTGAAGCCGATCGATGTTGCATCTGGATGAACAGTGAGCGTTGCGCATGGGGGGGGGGGTTGGATGAATAGTTTCCGGTGGGGGTGGATGAACAGGACCCCGTGGTGTTGCCTCTGGCTGAACAGGACCCCGATCGATCGAGCCGGTTGGGGCTGGATGAACAGGACCCCATGGAGGGCTGAATGAATAGGACCACCCCGTGGAGGGCAGGATGAACAGTAGATGGTGGAGGGAAGGATGAACAGTAGCCGTGGAGGGGTGGTTGAACAGGGGCCCGTGGAGAGGGCTGGTTGAATAGTAGCCGGTGGAGTAGCGCGCAGTGGAGGCTGGTTGAACAGGAGCCCGTAGATGAACAGTTGCAGGTGGAGGCTGGAGGAGGTCGACGGTGGATGAATAGTAGCTCATGGAGGCTGGAGGGGGTCGACGGTGGAGATGAACAGTATCCCGTGGAGTCCCGTTTTGCGGTACGCCACACCCCTCCCGATGAACAGGACCCCCGTTTCGACCGTATGAGGTCCGTTTCGTCCGTTTTGCGGTACGCCACACCCCTCCGGATCACCAGGACCCCCGTTTCGACCGTAGGAGGTCCGTTTCCTCCGTTTTGCGGTACGCCAGACCCCTCCTGATCAACAGGACCCCGTTCCGAACGTAGGAGGTCCATTTCCTCCGTTGTGCGGTACGCCAGGCCTCGTTTCCATCGCTTGTTCCGTCCAAGCCCTCCCGATGAACACATCCATGCATTCCGTTCCAACCCAGCCGGTTGGCTCCCACGTGTTCCGTTGCCTCCCCATGAACATGATGCATTCTGTTGCCTCCCCATGAACACGACGACGATGCTGTTTCTCCGTTCTGACCCAGCAATGTACATGAGCCCTGGCCGTACGTATGCGCGAGTAGGCGTTCGAGACCCCGCCCGTATGTACACATACGTGGCGTATTTTCTTTCTTGCACCCTGGCCGCTGTACGTACATGTACATGCTACGTGCGTGCCTCTACTATGACACATGCGTGCCTCTACATCGACTAGTATGTACGTACACGTTCGCGACCAGAATGACGACGCTACGTACGCTTCGACCAGGTGGGTCCCGACTGTCAGGCACTTCCTTGCCTGCGAAGATGTAGCTGGTGGGTCCCAGCAGTCAGGGGGTGAATCGTTTTTTTTTGCCCAGACGCACTTCCTTGCGTGCGAAGATGTAGCTGGTGGGTCCCAGCAGTCAGGGGCAAACATTTTTTTCGTGGAATACAGTGGCCCGTCTGGTGGGTCCCAGCTGTCAGGTGGAGGAATCATTATTTTCCGCGTAATAAGGAGGCACTTCCTTGTTGCGGCCATGGACCCAGCTGTCAGCCTGTCCACGTACAGTCCACGTCCGATGGAAGTCATTCCTTGACCACGTTGACCACGCCACGCCGAGAGCACCAGGGCGGTGGACGACGGTGAGGCCTAGGAAGGGGATGACACGGAGGCAGGGAAGACTCGGCAGTTGTTTCCCATGCGGAGGGGAGTACAACTGTACGAGGGTTTACTGGTTCGTCTGCCGTCGCCGGAGAATAACATCAGGTGTGGGTGAGTAGAGGGATGGCTAGGCCAGCGATGGGACTACGGTTGGGCGGTGAGGCCTGCGCGGCAGCATAGCCGGCCGTGAGGAGGAGGGAGCAGGCAGTCCCGCTGGCGCTTGTTTGAGCGGCTAGAGCAGGAAGAGCAGAGATTGAAGAAGCACGACGGCCGTTGGATGGACATCCCACAGTCAGTGCTTGTGCGTCAACCTTTTTTTAGGAAAGCCTCAAATCCGTGGAAAACAACATACATCCCATCTGCCATTATTTCTAATAATTTACAGCCCATTTGCTAATTCTTAAGGTTTTTTTTTGGAGCCCATATTCTTTTTGTTAGCATTACAACCCATATTGTGGCAACGGTTAAAAATTATACGAAATTTTGCATATTTCGGTGCGGTCCGAACTGTTTTTAATCCCAAAATTTCGACTCACATTCAAACTGATTTAAAAATAAATGTATATCAATATAAAATCCAACAAATTCTCCACGCATAAAAATTAATGTAATTTAAAATCTTGAAATGAAAAAAAAGATATTTAAAACTAATTGCCGGTTTGATGTGTTTAAAAAAATGTACAATCCATTTTCTCATTACTGATGGGCCATTTTCTCGGCCAGCCGAATGAAAGCTCTCCTCGTCTTGAAATATTTGCAGCCCAACAGGCCTGACAAAGCGACTTACTTGGCAAATCACAAAAAAAACTGTGCTATGGCCGTGGACCCAGCTGTCAGCCTCTCCATGTACAGTACTCTTCCGATGGAAGTCATTCCTTAACCACGTTGACCACACCGCACGGAGAGCACCATGGCAGTGGACGACAGCAAGGCCTAGGAAGGGGACGATGCGACAGTGGAAGCCCGCGCGGAGAGGACTATGAGGGTTCACTGGTTCGGCTGCGGTGTGAGGCTGCCATCGCCGCAGGGCCTGGCCAGCGGTGCGAATAGTAGGGGCAGTGAGGCCTCTGCGGCAGCACAGCTGGCCACGGGAGGCAGGAGCATGCGGCACGACCGGCGCTGCTTTGGGCGGCTGGAGCAAGAAGACCAGAGGTTGAAGAAGCACTACGGCCGTTGGATGGACATCGTACGATCACTGGAGCTAGAATCGTTCATATTGACTAAGTTGACAAAGCCCTTCGTCCCCGTCAACTTAGTAGGCCCATAAGTCAGCCTCCCAGCAAGGTGGGTCCCAGCTAGCCGGGGGAGTATTCATTTTTTGTGCGTAATAAGGAGGCACTTCCGGTGGGTCCAGGCTGACAGCGGGGGGAACGTTTTTTTCGTGAAATACAGTGGCCCGTCCGATGGGTCCCAACAGTCAGGGGGAAACGATTTTTTTTGCAAAATACTGGTGGCCCGTCTGGTTGGTCCCTACTGTCAGGTGGAGGAATCATTATTTTCTACGTAATAAGGAGGCACTTCCTTGCTACCGCCGTGGACCCAACTGTCAGCCTCTCCACATACAGTCCATGTCCGATGGAAGTCGTTCCTTCCACGTTGACCACGCCGCGCCGAGAGCACCAGGGCGGTGGACAACGGCGAGGCCTAGGAAGGGGACGACGCGGAGCTGGTGAAGACGCGGCAGTGGATGCCCACGCGGAGAGGAGTATGAGGGTTCACTCGTTCGGCTGCGGTGTGAGGCTGCCGTCGCGGCAGGTCCTGGCCAGCGGTGGGAATAGTAGGGGGCGGTGAGGCCTCCATGGCAGCACAGCCGGCCACGGGAGGCAGGAGCAGGCGACACGACCGGCGCTGCTTTGGGCGGCTGGAGCAAGAAGACCAGAGGTTGAAGAAGCACTACGGCCGTTGGATGGACATTGTACGGTCACTGCAGCTAGAATCGTTTATATTGACTAAGTTGACAAAGCCCTTGGTATGTCAACTTAGTAGGCCCACAGGTCAGCTTCCGAAATGGTGCACCCCAGATGTCAGGGGGAGGAATCATTTTTTGGGCGGGTGAAGCTAGAATATCCGAGATTGAAGAAGAAGCACGGCATCCGTTGGATGGACATCCAACGGCCACTGCTGCTAGAACCGTGTGTTGACTATAAGTTGACAAAGCCTTGCATATGCATCAACTCTGTTTTTTTAGGGGTCGCGTCAACTTAGTAAGGCCAGGAGTGTGTGGCAGAGAACTTATAGCCCATTTGAGATTTGTAAGAATGTGTAGCACATTTTTGAATTCTAATGGAATTTACTACAGCCCATTTACAGTTTGTTAAAAGTACATCCCATTTCAACCAACCGTTCAAAATAGAATTCAATAAAATTTCCCACATTTTGATGGGATCCGAAATATTTTTATCCCGAAATTTCTAGTCAGATTAAATACAATTTCAATATAAATTTATATTACGTAAAAATCCAACAAAACATTGCGCTCGCAACAATTAATGAAATTAAAATTTTCAATATCCAAAAATAATATTTTATAAAGTAATCACGTGTTTGGTGCATTTTTTTATAGTTACTGCCCAATTTTTATAATTACATCCCATTTATTATTTCTTAAAGCACATTTTCTTGTTAAGCCTAATGCATCCCTCCTAGGAAAGATTTGCAGCCCAGCGGGGTGGAGAATAACAACTTGACCTTGCCTGGGTATTCCTAAAAAAGTATAGCTGGCTAGCCATTTTCATCTTGAAAAAAATTAATATCTGGGCTAGATATCTGGCCTGGGCTAGACGGGCCACAGCCCGCCCAGTTAATACCTGCAGCGATGTTTTCGTTGTTGTTCAGAGGAGAAAAATTAATATCTGGGCTAAACATCGAAAAACTCTGCAGTGCTCACACCTCAAAAACACAAATACTGCTCGAGCTGCTTGGTCCCAGCTGTCGGCCGCTTCTTGTGCAATTCTCTCGTTTATTGACTAGTACTACATAGGTTGACAATGGGTGGGACCGTGATGTCAGGAAACCAGGGGGAAGCAAAATAAATAACTCCAGCAAGCGCTTCCACCTCTGCCTCGTTGTCTCCCGTGGAAACCCCTTTCCTCCCTTTTTTTGCTCGGGCAAGGACCAATGCATGCAGCACGTCCATGCGGTTATTAGGCAAGAAATAATAGCGCTTTGCATGCTATGAATTACGATGGCCTGCATGGGTAGCTAATAAGGCATCCTCTTAACTGCTGTGATTAAATGTTGTGTTTAGAAGAGAGAAATATTCTTCTTTTCCACCAATCTGCTTGCACCTAGGTCGTGATGCACCTTCTAATACGACTTATTCACCTAGACGGAGGGAGTATAGTTATATATAATAAGGAGGCACTTGCGTATATATATATATATAATAAGGAGGCACTTGCGTACGTGAGGCTATGGACCTGGTGGGTCCCCATTGTCATCCTCTCCAAGTAAAGTCATCTCCTCGCCCGCGCGCGCTTTCCGCCCGAAACAGTCAGCGCCGCCCGCCCTGCTTCCCGGTGCAGGCGATTGCTCCACCTTCAAACGACACAAGTGCCGTCCGTCCATCCATATGCCGCCCACATTAATGATACGCGGTTGCCGAGGCGGCTACTCCGGCGCCACACGTCCGTCCCTCCGCCCGCCCACCATTGCTATATAAACTGCTGCGCCGGCCATAGCCACAGTCATCCACATCTGTTCCCTTTCTCCTGTCCACACCACTACGGCCCACTATGGCTTCCTCGCGCTCTAGCACTCTTCGGGACGGGCGGACGACAGACCACAAGGAGATGGAAGCCATTGCTATCGATCGGCTGGCCGGCAGGCAGCCGGAGGATGACGATGTCCCAATGGAGAACATGGTAGTCGACGATCCAGCGCCAACCCCCTCCTCCATGCCATCCTCGCCGGTGCATTGCACCATGACCATCGGCGAGGCCCGTGCCCAATATATGGACAATGTGAGGCAGATGCGTCTGGAGCAGTTCCGGGAGGCGCAGGCCGACGCCGCCTACAACCACCATCTCCTCCAGGAGCACCTGCAGGCGGAGGAGCAGATCGCCGCGGAGCAGGAGGCGCTGCTCGACTCGTACCGCTCCGCCCGCAAGGGCCGCCTCGAGCGCTGGTGGGACCGCATGCGGGTGGCGGAGGCTGCGGCCGCCTACAAAGAGGTTAGCAAAGAGGGCGATGAAGAGGGCGAGGTGCTGTTTGGCGAGACCGAGGACGAGGTAGAGGACAATGCCGTCTCCGACGAGTCCCTGCTCCGCTGGCATCGACGAGGCCCTGCTCCGCCGAGGCCCTGCGGCGCCAACAACGAGGCAGAGGACACCGCCGGCTCCGCCGAGGCCCCGCCCCGCCAACAACGAGGCAGAGGACATCGCCGGCTCAGCCGAGGCCCCACCCTGCCGGCAACGCGGGGGAGGATTTCCACCGCTCCGTTGAGGCGCCGCCCGCCAGCAATGAGACAGAGGACATCTCCGGCTCCGCCGAGGCCCCGCCCCGCTGCCAACGAGGCCGCGCCACACAGAAAACGAGGAAGAGTAGAACACAGTAGGTCGCCGCCGCTCGGGTCCAAGTAAGGCCACCGCTGCTACCCTCCTATTGAAGCCAAGCTAGGCGGGTTGACCATTGACGGCCGGTTAGCTTCTTGGCGGCGATGTGGAGTCGGGGAGTTCTGCTGGAGAATGACGCTGCTTCTACTTAACTGGTGGTGCAGTTGGCTGACTGACACGTGGGCCCAACAGGCCACATGTCAGTTACGCAACTGCACCTGCAGCTAAGCCACTGAAGCTTCTGTTCGGCTTAGCGGCACACAGGTGGGTAGCTTCGGTTAATTAATTATACCTCCAGCGCACCCCTTTTTAGTTGAAGAATGTATGAAATGTAATGAAATCTGGCATGTTTATATGAAATCCGATCGTGTATGAATGAATTTATTTCGATTAGTTCGAATTCCTGTATCACTGGCATTGGATGAACATGCAAAATAATATGTACTAGCATTATTCCTAGGGTGATCACCTCGTTTGCAGCAGTTTCACATGTACTCCCTCCGGTCCTTTCTAGTCTGCATACAAGTTTTGTCAGCAGTCAAAGTATCTCTACTTTGACCAATCTTATACAAAAAAGTATGCACTTTCACAATGTGCAAAGTAAAAAAGGAACAGAAGGAGTACAAAGAGTTTGAGCAGGTTTTTAGCGTTTCTGTACATTGCAATCAAACACACAGGCCTGGCAATTCATAGAGAACATTTAAAACAATCGATGATTATGCATCTCAGCGACTCACATGTCAGAGGCAATATTTACTTCACAACTAAAGACTAAAGAAAAAATTGATCGACGCTGCTGACAGCAAGGGCGTCCCATTCGAAAATATCAAACGCATGTCTTGCTAAAATCAATGAGCAAAATTTGAGAAGGTTGTCCCATTCCAAAATATCAAATGCCTACGATTGTGGAATGGGCAGGGTTTGCCATCAGTTCGGACATTGACATGGCACCTCGTGCTAAATAAACCAGTTGTTTTTTTGTGCAGTTCCACAAAAATCAACCAAATTTGCACGTAGATTGTATGATTTCGCCCTTATATGTTGCAACGCCTTGAACTTATCGGCACCTCCTTTCTTGTGGTGGAAATGAATGATTCGATGTATTCATGAACATTTTGTGCAGTTCCCATTGAAATCAAGCTGAGCACCCCTGTTTGCAGAAATACAAAAAAGTGATTAGTATAGAGCAAACTGTACTATGAATTGACAGTTTCAACAGGCACATACACGGTCCATGTAGAGCACACTTTTAGAAAAATGGAACTCACCAGAAACAATCCTAGAACAACATTGTACTCGTGCATCACAGCAAAAAAATGGAGATTTTGTCAGTCCTTCTGAGCTGAAGTTAGTTTGGTCTTGTCGGGAGTAATGTAACCATCCTTCAACTGCTCCTTCTGATGATAAGATAGACAGGGCTTCGTCATCCTGGCATAATCGGAACTAGTCACTTCACATACTCCATATTCTTCTTCAGAGGAAGATGATCCTGTTGTGCAAAGACAAGAGGACTACTAAATGCTAGCATCACTGTTTGCTCGAAAAAAAAGGAAAGGAAATATTTAAAACAACACAGATGAAGCACTTCTCAAGGACAATACCACTTTTTCATGACAGTATCTAAACAGTAGCACAACACCAATAGAGATGACAAAGCTCAATCATATGGATGAAATCAGTGGGTGAGTACCAACCTTTTCCAGGAGGCTTATTGTGTAGAGCATACAGATGAAGCAATTCTCCGGAACCATCTGTCGCAATCTACGGTGGTGGCCATGCTTACTATATACTCCTCGATTAGTTTAATGTTTCCAACATCTTCTTGTGCAGTTCCACTAAAATATATGGTATCTTCAATGAAGAGCCCTGTTTGCACAAGTAGAGATAATTACATATTACATTAAGAGTGGCGTCAAATCAGTGGCAAACAATTGCTCGTTCCAGCCATAGCAATAAATTAAGATGCAAAACTATATCATTACTTGTGTCATCACAGTTCCAGTGCTTCATTACAGCACCGGGAGTTGATTTTTGTTTTTCTTCCCCTTATTCTTCCCCTTCATCACTTGGTTCAATAACAAACAAGCTTCACCTTCAATGAAAGATTTGGCATGTCAATTAGGGAGCACAAGTATAATACTAAACTTAATTTTCTGATGAAAGTGGCAAAATATAGGCCAGCAGTTGTGAAATATCCTTATCTTACCTCAATGGGATATTATGGTGCACATACAGATTGGAAGTCTTGTCTCCATTTGTGCAGTTCACTAAAATCAAGCAACATTATCGTAC
Organism: Triticum urartu; assembly: GCF_056163025.1. NCBI lineage: Eukaryota > Viridiplantae > Streptophyta > Magnoliopsida > Poales > Poaceae > Triticum > Triticum urartu. The sequence goes on from NC_141878.1 coordinate 470,874,634, forward strand.
AAGTAGCACAACATATGAATGCACACTGTAGAATCATGTGAAAGAAGGCTAGTACTGACCTCTCATGATGCGGAATTCAAACAACTCATAAGAAGAAGATCTGAACCAAATTCGCCTTAACGGATAGGAAGTAAGATCTCCTCTTGTGTAGTTCCACTAAGATCAGGTAATCAAGCAACGTTGTCGGTGTGACATTTTGGTTGAACTGCACAAAATACTCTTAAAACAAAAGTGTTTTTTGCAGTGCAACAAAAGGTCACGATGGCAATGAGGTGAAGCAGATAACCCTATTTACATAGAGGTGCGAAGGAAACAATTAGTGGTCAATAACGGTGGATGACACAGAAGCCAACAAAAAGAAGCATCTACCTTATCTAAATGGGAAAGAAAGCAAGACAGTAGCATTTCTCAAATGGTGGCATTGATTAATATTAACATAGAGATTATATTAACAATAAAATTCGTTAAACATGTAATTTGCTTTTAACTGTGGCATTGCATCAATTTTCCAGCGGCATTATTAGAGGGTGTTTGTTTACAGGGACATTTTGGTGTAGGGACTAAAAAAACTCCGTGTCCGTCCCATCTAAACCAAAGAGGAGGGACTTTTAGGGACTAAAAGTGGGCATTTGGGACTAAAGAAGAAGACCCCGAGGGAGTCTTTTTGGGACTTTTTCCAACAGTTGCCCCTGCCACGCATCGCACCTTGTCTCTATTAGTTCATTACTAGGGGTAACATGGTCTTTTAGCATGTCATTTAATAACCTCTAGTCCATGTTTAGTCCCTGGAACCCAGCAGGCAGGGACTAGGGAGTTTTAACCAAACAGGGCCTTAGATTAACAACAACTAATGAGTTGCACGGGACAATGGATGCACCAGCACCATGTGCATCTACCGATGTACTGTGGTCATGCATAGTCTGTTGCAACAAAGAACAAGCAACCAAGGAGCATATTTGTGTTGGTCCCAGTTTTGTTATCTTTAGACGCCTTTCCCTATGTGAGCGCAGCAAATCTAGTCCTGCTCAAACTCTACAGCCTTGTCCCTTCCTTTCCTTTTTGAACTAGTACTTTCGCCCCTTCCTTTCCTCTTTGAACCACGTCCTAGATTTATGCGATACAACTTTCCCCACTACTTTCCCACATTCCTTTCCTCTTTCAACCACGTCCTAGATTAATGCTATACAACTTTCCCCCTTCATTTCCTCTTTGAACCACGTCCTAGATTCATGCTATATACAACTTTTCCCACTACTTTCCCCCACTCCTTTCCTCTTTGAACCACGTCCTAGGTTCATGGTATACATGCAGCTAGAGCAATGCATGTGGAGTAAGTAAATTATTCCTTAAGGTTCTTGGGGCATGGTTCGGTGGGCGACGGGACAACGGCGAAGAAGAAGGGGTCGGAGGCCCTCCCGCATCACCGCTGGGTGGAAAGTGAACAACTGCGCCGGTAGTCCCTCGCCGACGGCGACAACGTTAAGCCTCCTTCCCTTCCCGACGGACGGATCCTGCCGGCTCTTTGAGCAGCAGTGAGGGGAGAGAGGCCAACGAAGTCTTGTTTAGATCTGGAGAGGGCGAGAGAGTGTGAAGAGAGCAACTACAAGCGATGAGGCTCCAGCGGGAGAGGGCGAGAGAGTGAGCAAACAAGCTAACCAGCTACACAACCCTCCCGTTATGTTCAACGAGAGGGAAATAACCTTTTATACATTCCTGCATTCGTGTGACAAGCATGTCGTGTTTTTTTGTGTGTGTGGGAGTCATTGGGATTTCAATCATAATCGTGTCATGTGGCTTTGGTGGTAAGACTATCCACAGTGGTGCAGAAATAATGCAGCCTTAGTCACCTTACCTCTCTCCATGTAGTACGTTGGGTCCCACCAGTCAGAGGGTGAAACAAACAAATTAATAAGAAAAATTAAAAGTCCCAGCGGTGTATCTTACCTCAACATCTCGCTACTGCTCGGGAACACTGTCCAATTGATCCCTCTGTTCGCTCACGTACTATTTTAAGTGAATCCTTATTATAACATGCACACAAATTTTGGCCACTTGTTTCGACTTAATTCAGTGTGCCACCGTATCTCGTATACTTACTACTCCCTCCGTCTAGGTGTAATAAGTCACGTTAGAAGGTGCAACGGGACCAAGGTGTGTGTGTGTGTGTGTTTAACACCATGTGTGTGTTAGAGAGAGCGACAGATCGACCTACTCCTACAGAGAGATGTTGTGTAGTGTACGATTTTAGCCGCGAGAGTCAGTGCATCCTCTCATTTTCGGGCATGTCCGGTAGGGACATGCGGACAGCTGCCACGCCCGCTCCTGACTAGCCTGGCCCACCCAAAGCCCCTCCATTGCCCGTGCGCGCTTCCCGCCTGAAATGGTCAGCGCCGCTCCAAAGAATCGGTGCCGCATTCATGCCCAGGAAGAGCAGACGCGACCTCTCACTGGCGCAAGAATGATGGTTGCTTCGTCCGTCCAACTTACTGCTGGGTCTATGTGATTTGACGGCTCATTGGTCTTTATTACTGAGGTGGTAGGACTGCTGGATGTCCCACGCTTTCGGTGAAAGGAGGTATACTACTACTACTAGATTACAATTTTCTCCATTCTTACAGTGGAGGCGTGCAAGAGCAGTGAAAACACGCAGGCTCAGTGATTACATGGCCCACCTCACACTATCACCGTGCGACACCTAACTCTTTACATAGTACTCCCTCCGTTCCTAAATATTACTAGATGAGTCCCCGCGCGTTGGCGCGGAACAACGGTATATCTCTCTACGCAAAATTATCGATTTCATAGAACAAAAAAAACTCTATAACCGCATGACAAATGTGGTAGCCAAACTAAATAAACTCCCATCATCATTTAGATCATCCCACGTAAGGAAAAAAGATCATCCAACTCCTACTGCATAATGGGATTATATTTTTCTTTTTGACATGTTAATGGGACTTAAAAGCTCACTTACATGCATGCTACCGGTGCATGCTTGCATGCAGACATGTTGATGTGATTTAAAACCCACTCACATGCATGTGGCACAGTATTTCTGCATGCTTGCATGTGGCTTAGTGCGGAGCCTCTCAACCTCAAGATCAGACGACTATTATGGACTGATTTACTTCATCTAACGGCTACATCAATTTTGATGACGTGGCTCAAGGAGAGGATAGAGAATTCCTAGTAGTGGGGGCTAGCTATTACTAGTAGATATAAGTCTTTGTAGAGATTCCACTACATACTGAACAAAATGAATGAATCTAAACTTAAAATGCATCTATATACATCCGCATGTGGTTCATGGTGAAATCTCTACAAAGACTTATATTTAGGAACAGAGGAAGTACTAGTATAGTACGTACTGTAATTTATCAGCGAGATAAATTTGTACAATGCTATGAAGCTTCCAGCTTCTGTTACATGTATCTTGCGTCCAAGGTTTCCTGTTGCAACATTTCATCAAATACAAAGGAGACTAACATGCATGCTATTGCATCTCAATGATTGGCAGATCATAGCAAATATGTACTCCCTCCGTTCCAAAATAAGTTTCTCAACTTTGTGCAAACTTTAGTACAAAGTTGTACTACTACTAAAGTTGACACTTATTTTGGAACAGAGGCAGCTAAAGACAAAAATGCTCCATGCAGTCCCTAGCCCTTGAACCGTGAACCCTGACCAGGCTTCAATTTGCTGGTAACGTTCGAGCTTCCTAATAAACGAAGTTTGCAACCTTTTGACCATCGGATCATTTTGTGCAGTTTCACCAAAATCGAGATGAGCATCCCTGTGGCAAAGAAATTGAACAAGCATGATTAGAATAAGATTACTGGGACTAGTTGATGAGACATAAACTCATCACAAATACAGTATGTAGAAGCCAGTAGAGGTATGTGCGGGGCAAAGAAGTAGAGAAATATCCACAGGGAGTGATGTGGGCAGCTGGAGCAGTGGTGCAAGCCGGCTGTATAGGGAGTTGTACCTGAGGGACGTAGCTCAACCTTGAGGAGGGCGGCGAGAGGCAGCAACTGCCCATGTCGCGGCAATGAGCAAGGGACGAAGGCAACCTCACCGGCTTTGTGAGAGAGAATGGCGGGGACCCCTGATCGGGACGTGCCGATAGTGGGTTTTCGCCGTCGGCGACAGCCACCGCTCTACACTAAGCATCCACCCCTTCCCCAAGCGGACGTGATCCGCCGGGATGTTAGAGATGTGGCCATAGTCGTTTTGTGCGAGAGAGTGTGAAGAGAGCAACCCCAGCAAGCAACCGTGTAGGCTGGCCCGTCCTGACTATGTATATAGTGGAGCGGTTTCCTTTTCTCTCCATATGAACCTATCATATTGCGTATGTGCCACTGAAGAAAAAAAACTTTATTTATAAATGATGCGGCACCTACTACTCGTTCTCCTATAACCTTGCGCTTGGCATCTCCAAAATATTGACCTTGCGATTGGCTCTTCGCCTCTTCGGGAAGTTGAGCAATAATGGTAGTGCAGTATATATCGTTCTGGCTATATGAGACCGAATGAATTCCTGCATGTCCACCACGTGGGCGAGGGTCGAGGGGCGAGGGAGAGTGCTACATACGGAGCAAAATGAGTGAATCTACACTCTAAAATACGTCTATATACATCAGTGTTTGGAGTATGTACTAGTAGTTCATATTGAAATCTACTAAAGGACATATATATTCCAAACAATATGATATAATCTCTATAACCAAGGTAGTAGGGACGAGGAGTAAACAGAGGGAGTACTAAATTTTTCTCCTCGTCCTGTGAGCCACCGCACGCATGGGCGAGGGAGCGGGCGTAAGGCGTAGTAAGCAAGCTTCACCTCATCCTGCGAGCCACCGCGCCCATGGGCGGGGGAGACGGCGTACTAAGCAAGCTTCTCCTCGTTCTGCGAGTTGACGGGACACATCAAAAGTACTCCAGTGTATAGATCCTTGCCTCTAAGGTAGGCCCCACATGGTTTGCCTCTTTTTTTTAACATAACACGTCAAGTCGCAATTTGTTTGTTCACCTGTGGTAGACGATCCTCCCTCCACCAAGTGGACAACCAGTACACGTGCCAAATTACCATGTGGGCTGCCTTTTTCGTACAGAAATGAGCTCCACAGTGTACCCGCACGGGTGTGGTTGGGAAAGAGACGGGAGTACGTGCGCCGTGCATGCACCTCTTCTCTTCATGCATGTCCCCCACCTATGTGGGTGTGTGTGAGAGATACAAACCGCGTTCTGAGTGTTATTTGTTTTGGGGTGGGGATGGGGTGGGGGTTGGTTTCGTAAATTATTTGTGGGAATATGTGTCGATGACATCTCAAACAAATTTTGCATGCAATGTGTGTGAAATGGAGGCCTATCCATATCATACATAGAGGGTCGGGCAATCCACGAGAAGAGAGGGAGGGGTCATAGCTATCGATAGAGTCGAAGAGAGGATCAAGTGGGTGGGTGCAAGATCGATGAAGAGAGCCATCGAAATTGTGTGTGTGTACAAGTCAAAGATATAGGGTGACTGGCCTACCGAAATGTTAGAGGGCACACGTCAAGTTTGTCTGTGGTAGGGAGACATGACTAGAGCGCTCGATGTATCGGTGTGTGTGTGGGTGGGGGGGAGGGGGTGGTGGGAGGGGTAGGCAGAGGCCTAACTATAGAGGTAGAACGACTTGTACATGTGTTGAGAAGGAGAGACCCAGCTATGTCTTGAGGGAGATCGTTCGACATCCATACATAACTGAAGGACGGGAAATATGATGGGAGAGAGAGAGAGGAGAGAGAGAGGGAGGGAGAGGGGTAGAGTGCTGGATGGGTGATGGAGTTGCTTCTCAAAGATGGTGGGAGAGGCCTACTAGACAAACTGAGGGTGGAACTGTAATGTTATCAATAAGAGTGGGGATGTGTTTCTGTGTGTGCCTGTGCGTGATAGATCTGTCGGGACGCATCCATGGATGATGAAGGGGAACCATGTGTTTGGTAAGCAAACCTAACTAGATCGGTAGATCAATTGTTGTTTGTCGGAGGAAGGGAGAGACACAACTAATGAGGTAGATCGGTTGACGTGTGGGTAAAAACGAGTTATAAGGACCTAGCTAGATATATGTATAGCGAGAGATCGGTCGGTGTACGTCCATTTGTTAGAGGCAAATAAGGCCCAGCGAGACAAATAGACAGAGAGAATGGAGCTAGGAGGTGGTGCGAGAGGCCCAACTACTAGCTAGATGGGGTGAGGAGTGTGCGGTTGTGAGAGAGTGATGAAAAGAGGGGCGAGAGCTTACACGTGTGTCTGACTGTATGAGAGACACGAGGCAAGGACACATAAAGGAGGAGATTGAAGGTGTGTTTGTATGTTGTAGGCAGGCATCGCTGGAGAGGTTTATCGATAGGTGTGTGTCAGAAAGGAGTTGTGGAGACTCTGGGAGAATGACCTAAAGAAAAAAATGAATGTGCCTCGTGGATAGAATGCCGAGGGAGGGGGAGGGTGAGGAGGGCGTGTGCATGCACGAGATAAAGTTAGTGGTAGCTACAAAGGTTAGAGGATTGTGTGGGTGTAAGAGACTAACAAAGATCATAATTTGATATGAAAGCGGATTCATATATTTGAATAGGAGATCATAGTGTTTTAAACATTGCGTGCATGAATATAGAGGTGATACATGTGTTGTGCACATGTTATACCATAATGTGATAATGCATGGTGTTTGCAACTCACAGCTAAATGCCGAACAATCTAAACCATACTATACATCAAACAATCTCACACTTTATTTGAATTTATGATAATGTGTGGCATTTGCAGCTTACAACTAAATATCGAACAATCTAAACAATACTATACATCGAACATTCTCACATTTTATTTGAATTTGTGGTAATGTGTGGTGTTCGCAACTCACATCTAAATAAGGCGTAGGGGGGCGGGGCACCATACATAATGTGATAAACACATTATACATATGATACATGGTTTAGATTATGAAGATCTAGCTAGAGCTAGAAATGTAATGTGATTTGAAATCAAAATAAAGTGGATTCAAAAAAATCTAGTTCGAGTTCATATAGTACACATAGTTCATATGTAACTCGAGACTAATCATGTGCTGTGCTGTGAAGATAATACACAAACGATGGTTTAACTTGACAATAATGATGACTGTAGATCTTATTAAAACAGAGAAACGAATTCAAATGCTTTGACTTCACAACAATCATTATTGTAGATCTTATTAAAATAGAGAAACGAATTCAAATTTAGTTCATATTGAAGCGGTAGTATATATGTTTGGAATGCACTAAAACATTCATTTGAGTAGTAGGTTGCATGCATTATACACGTAGCAAAATATTTTAATTGAACATAACATGAATTCAAAGTTTTGAATGACATTTGTAGGGCGCATTGATTTGGTAAAGCACACATTAGGCTTGTCCGGAAATTTCAACCCGCACCTTGTTAGCCCGAAATATTTAAGATATATCTTTGTCTCGTTGTGCTCCGACAACTCCCTCCATCTCAACCCGCGCCTTGCTATTCCGAAATTACAACGCGCGCGAAAACTGCCACCTCCTGTGAAATCCCGACACGCGAAATGCCCGTGGTACCCCAGAACCGAAAGAACCGCCTCAAATCGGTGGGGTTACTTTCATAAATTACCCCACATTTCGGACAAGCGCGTCTCTAAGCCATGGTTCCCCACTGCCATCCCATCCGCCCACCCATTCGCACACCGAGGCCGTGAAAACCCGCGACGAAACCCCACACCCTGCTCCGTCCGCCACCCAGCCGGAGCCTCTTCCCCGACGACGTCGTCCACAACAACACCTCGACATCCCTCATCCACCGTACCGGATGAGGATCCGTCGTCGATCTCATCGTCCCGCCGGTTTAGCCACCTCGTCCCCCACCTCCAAGGAGCTGCCCCGACGTTCCCCTCGTCTTTCGCGCCACCTCCATTCCCACACCACCGTCTTCACCTGCACCACTGGAAGAGCATCATCATCACCGTTTCCCTGGATGAAGCTGCGGCCTAATCGGCGCCACCAAAGAGGTTGTACACTAATCGCCGCATTTTCTTCTTGATTCGATCTCACGGTGCTGCCGGCGCTCGATCCCGAGCCGACACGGCGCGGCTCCATCCACGGCGGCGTCGCCGGCCACTTCCTCCACGGCGTCGCTCCCTCGACGGCGACGTCCACATCAGTAGGACATGCTGCTGCTTTAGCTCTCACTCGTGCTGCTGATCTGCTCTTACTCTCGGTCCCCTACCTGGTCTGCTCTTGCTATTGCTCTTGCTCGCGCTGCTGCTCTCGCTCTTGCTCTTGCTTGCGATGCTGCTCCGATTTAGCTACACTTCACTCCGATGCCGCCGGGGTGAAGGAAGAACCAGCCGCAGCGGAGAGGGGGGCTCGCCGGAGAGGTACCCCACTATCTATCTTAGGGTTCAGGATGGGGGCGGTGGTCGCCGCTGGTGGCGGGGCATTGGCGGGGCGGTGGCGTGGGGGGGGGGGGGCTAGAGGGATGGTCGGGGCGGCGGCGGACCGATGGTGGGGAGTGTTTTCGGGGCGGGCGGGGCGGCGCACCGCCGGCCGCGGGCGGCGGGGGGCTGCTGTTTGGCCGGCTTAGGGGGTGGAGGTTGAAGATGAACCGCAGACCCTTGATTTCGTATCCAACAGCTGCAAAATTGAATGATCAGAGATGAAAATGTCAATCGACCGACGTGTAGCCTCACCTTGCTAGTGCGTTCAGTTTCGACAGCAAAATTCAGTTTCGACAGTTAAGTTCAGTTTCGACAGTTAAATTCAGTTTCGACAATTAAGTTCAGAGATGAGCGACTGATGTATTCTACATTTAGCACTTTGTGGTTATGTATTTTACGTCATGTATTGGAGATGCTATTAGAATTCCACTCAGGTTAACGTTGTTCGTTGTCTCTCTTGTCCTGCTTCAGCCTCGGCGTCGCACAACTCACCGGAGCTGCTCCAACCACGAAACCCTCCATCACAGCGGAGCAGTACCTCGGGCTCCATCTCCAGACGCCTAAGATCTTCTTCCCCTCCTCCGACAGCCAAGTCAGCCGGAGCATCCTCACCGGCCAACCCAATCACGCTGAGATCGACATGTCTTAGCCAAAGAGGTTGTACACTTGTTGCATCTCTTTTTTACTCTACATGTTATATATATTGTCCACTGAGCACACGGATTTGTTCCTTTAGTGTCTCCTTGAAAGAAAAAACGTAGGAATTTTAATTTTCACTTGTCCTCCTTTTCAAATTCCTATTCATGAAGCACAAGACTAAGAGATAGTAGCATAATAGCATTATAACCGTACATTTTCTTGTGGTTTAACTTAATCTCACCATGCTTCTTTGCATCCTGTGATCTTTGAATTGTTGTGAATCAAACACCCAGATTGGCAGAAATCCTCTGTTTTTAAATTATCTGTTTTCCACGTGCATTCCTATCCCATTCCTGTCTATTTCCTATCCCTGCATTGTTGGAATCCTCCAATTCAAACGAGCCCTTACAGAATTACTTCTCTTATAGATAGTTGTCAAAGAAAACCTTGCGTGGTTTGTCCCGCTCCTGCTGCGCCGTCGTCCACCCCAGCTCAGCTACTCCAACGACAGAAGGGTCCAGCACAGCAGGGATCCGGCCTCCAGACTGTCTTTCGCCACCTCAGATCTTCTTCCCCACCGCTGGCAGTCATGAAAACTGCACTACCATCATCAACCGAGCAGATGACCTCGAGGACTACATGGGTCCGCAAGAGAGGTCGCACTCTTTCGTGTCTGCATACGTTATGCATCGCTTAATATTACATGCTACTTTATCATCCTGTTCACTGATTAGACTCTGAGTCAGCTCCAAACTAATGGTCAAACATGAGTTTTTAAATGGTTGTGGGGTACATATCGGGGCCGCTATCAATAGTATCTATCTACTATCTGGTTAATCTCCGGTGTCTACTATGAGTTTCATGTTGGGTGGGAAACAAACAGTAAAGAAGCCATTATCTGTATTTTTTAACGGAAGCCATTATCTGCCTGCTTTTATTGGTTTTGGGTCTATCCACAGGTTGCTACCATCACTCTAGATTTCTGCATGCACTCCTTACATAATCTCACTATGTTTTATTCCTATGCATAACAGTTATTGTAAACAATGGAACTGAACATGTAGAGCAAAAGAGACGAGCCTTGTGTGGCAATAAAATTTCATGCAGACGTCGCCCGATGGTAGGCGCAAAGGCAGCCCCCCTCCACGCATTTCGGATTGTAATCGAGAGGAAGATATCTGTTCTGAGGGGGATTCAGAAGGAGAAGACAACTCCGATTTACCCCCTGAGGTCTTCGCTCTAACTTGGCATGCTGATGTTGGTTATATCATGCATATGGTGTCTTGCATTACTTACTTTATACATCAAATATGTCATCTGCTTAGTTTCGACATCCTTTGTGCGAATGCCATCTGTTTAGTTTATTCATCGTTTATGTGAATTATGCAACGCCATCTTGTTTAGCCAGGCATCATATATGTGAATTTTGCAATGCCATCCTGCTTAGCCAGTCATCTTATATGTAAATTATATCAGGCCATCCTTTTTTTCGTTACATATTACATTTGTCAACAATGTTATTACATTCAACTGCTCTTCGTGTGCATCAGCCATTTGACACGGTGATGACAAATTCTAGAGTGAAAACAAGGTCTTCAGAGCAGACTATGCTATCTGACGAAGCGCATATCTCGCTGGTTACGGATAGCTCCTCAGAGGAGGATTCAGAGACAGATGACCAGTCCTATTCCCCCCGAGGTGTATGCTCTAACTTGGCAGGGTTATGTTTCTCATATTGTGCGTATGGTGTCTCGCATTGCTATGTCATTTGATTAGTTTAGACATGCTTTGTGTGAATGCCACCTGTTCAGTGTCTAATTACCATATATGTGAATTATGCATTGCCATCTTGTTGCAAGACATTATATATGTGAATTATACAATGCTATCTTGTTGCAAAGGCATTATATATGTGAATTATGCAATGCCATGCTGTTTAGCCAATCATCATGTATGTGAATTATATCATGCTATCATTTTTTGTATTACGTGTTCCATTTGGCGACAACGTTTGTATATTCAACTACTCTTCCTGTGCATCGGCCATTTGAAGAGGTGATGGAAGTATCTGGAGTGAAAACAAGGTATTCAGAGCAGACAATGCTACCTGCTGAGGCAGACATCTTGCTGGTTACAGAGAGCTCCTCAGAGGAGGATTCAGAGACTGATGACCAGTCCTATTTTTCCCCTGAGGTCTATGCTCAAACTTGGCAGGGTTATATTACCCATGTCATGCATGTTGTCTTGCATTGCTTAGTTTTTACATCATATATGGATTGCCATCTGCTTACTTGCTTACTATATAAATCATATATTTGAATTATATCATGCCATCATGTTTACATAGTACATACACATCATCTATCTGAATTATGGCATGGCAACCCATTTAAAAAAGACATCATATAGTTATATCATCTCATCCTGTTTAGTGTTTACAGTCATCATATTTTGAATTATGGCATTCTATCCGTGAATGTATGTGAATTATGGCATGCCAACCTATTTAATAAACACATTATATAGTTATGTCATGTCATCCTGTTTACATACTCTCATATTTTGAACTATGTCTTTCCATCCTTTTTAGTTAGCCCTCATAATGTGAAATTGTGTCATGCTATCCTGTTTAGTTAGCCATCATATATGTGAAATTGTGTCATGCTATCATGTTTGGTTAGACAACATAAATATGAATTATTTCATGCCCTCTTTTATTCCCCACTATCCATTGCACCTGTCTATCATACAATGTCTATACTTTCAATTACTTTTCTTGTTTATCAGCCATTTGAATTGGAGAGTGTGATGGCAGTATCTAAGGGAGTAACAACACGGTCTTCAGAAAAGATAGTGCTACTAGTTGATGTAGATAGAACCACGGTTGTACTTGCCCAAGGACCAGATCCACCACACATAACCCAGACTCTCATAGATTGTACCCCTACCCAGTTGGACAGAGAACCAGCTACACCCCTTCTAACCCCAACCCCGGCAGATAGTAACCCAGTTCCAGTTGACACAGCACCGTCTCCACCACAGAGCAGCCAAACACGAGCAGTTAGTAAGGGAACTGCAGTGCCCAAAGCACGAGGACCACCACTCCAAATCCCAACTCAACGCTTAAAGGAGAAGAAGATTTGTTCTCAGGTCAGGTTCTGTAGCTATGGTTCATACTCCTTTGCTCTTGCATGACTGTATTTACTCATACCAACTATTTTCAAATTTGAAGGATGGAATTGAAACACCAATGGTGCAACAAGTATGTTTTAAACCTGTTTCTTTAACTGGTTTGCTGTTGTAACCTGCTCTATGTTGATTTCAGTTTCAATTGAATAAACAGTTATGTTCTCATGTCATGCACATTACAAGTGTTGTTATTGCTCTATTGTTACCCACACTTATATTCTGTCTATTCTGCTTTGTCTTGAACAAATATTATTTGAACTGTTTCTCTATCTTGATTTGGCAACAAAAACTAGAATGATATAGACCATAAAGTGACCATGGTACATAGATATATGTTTGTTTCATGCTGTTATCCTGTCCACTTTACTACTGAACTCATTTACCAAAATGAGTTTCATATACAACATGGTAAACATGTGATGTGTCTGCTTGTTTCTCTTTTAGAATGCGGACAAAATATTGGAGAACAGTACCGCGTTATCCAATGGTAAAGGAAGTAATGCAGATAAGGTTCAAGATAGTGAGACATCCCATGTTGGTCTCCAAGAAAGCTGATAAAAACTATCTTGACGACAGTGAGGGAACCCAAAAGTCCTGTCTTGATGTAGTGTTCGAGTTACTGGCCACTACTTGTCGGCGTTCTAGGAACGGGCGTCCCCAGACATGCCTGCCTACGGCCTGCGGCATGGCTCAGGTGGGGGGGGGGGCAGTGCGGCCCATCTTCATCAGCCCAAGCTCAAGACCCTCGCGAGGGGCCAAGCCTCGCGGGGCGGGCGACAGGAAGCTTCCTCAGAGGCAGCCTCATCAGGCAGGCTCGCGAGGAGGCGGAGAGATCAAGGCAGGGGTACCTCGCGAGGATCCCATAACGCAAGCCATGATGATCAAGGCCAGGCGGGCGCCAGGCGGGCGCCGGCCTGTGCAGGGTCCTTGTTTCCCCTTTGGTGCAAAGGGGGCAAGCACAGGCCAAGGTATCAGGCAAAGGTTGCCATTCCGGTGCAACGAGACCAAGACCAGTTGGACGACTGGACGGAGGTCCCCGTGGAGCCCAAGATGGCGTCATCACCAGTGCTTTTGGCAGCCGAAGACCACCTTTGGTCAGGATAACTTGTACTAGATGTTCCCCTTCAAAATGGCCAATTGTTGGCGCCCTTCCCGCTCATTATTTGGGGACATCTAGCCACCATAGAGTAGAGGGACATCTAGAAATCTGGTAGAACCCTAGCAGAGAGAGAGGGAGAGGCGACAGAACTCACCCTAGCAGTTCATCGCACCAGCTTAAGGACACCTCTCGCGAGGCTGTTCTTCCCTTGTACTGTTCATCACCAGCCCCTGAGGCAATCCACCACACCACACACTGGAGTAGGGTATTACACCACAACGGTGGCCCGAACCAGTATAAACCTCGTGTCTCTGGTGTTGTTCATCATTTTCATCTTAGTTCGCACGAGAGGATCAGACGTAGATTGGTAGGAGAGGGATCTCCACGCACACCCCAGTGTTCGAACCTCAAGGGTCTGCCGGAACCCGAAATCCGACATTTGGCGCACCAGGTAGGGGTGTGCCGAAACCTTTCTTCCGCTGCTCGCGTGTGACCTTCCGTCGTATCCATGGCTGACGCTCATCGGGCTCGCATCGAGCGCCGGGCTGCTCGCGACACTCGCGTCGCCTAGACGGCCCCCGTTGGCGGCCCCCCTCGTCGTTCCCCGTTGCCCGCCACCAACGTCGCCATCGGCCCGACGGGGAACGAGCAGCAGGCCTCGTCCCAGCATCCTTCGGTGCGGTGGGATGGCCGCACCGCCACCCCGTCGCTGACTGCAGCTGGCTCGTCGTCCCACGCCCGTCGCGCACCCATGGATGCGCACGGCTCACTGCTCTTGGCACGGGAGCTCCTGCACTATCGCCCCGTCGACGACCTCTACGAGGACTGGCTCGCCCACATCACCGAGCTCGTCAGTGCCGCGGGGGGCTCCCCCTTGCGGTCCCTCTCGCTGCCTCGCCCTCCGTCCCTTGCAGGGGGCGAGGATCAGGAGGCGCCTCCGCGCCTCCTCCCCAAGAAGGTGCCTTGGCTCCAAGGCGCGCAGCCCCAGGACGGGACCCTCCACGTCCGGCGCCTGCGCAGCAAGAAGGGAGCTGCCAAGAGATCCCACGTCCCCGGGAAGGTGCTCGCGCGCTCCCAGCGCCGGCGCGCCAAGATCGCGCCCCAGCGCCTCCACGACAAAACCCCGCGCTGCTCCCAGTGGCGGCGCGTGGTGACCGGCAAGAACAAGTCCAGCACCAGCAAAGGGAGCCGGTGGCCACGGCGGGCTGCCTCGCCTTCACCCCCAAGCTGCGCGGCGTCACATGGCCAGGCAAGTTCAAGCCTGACCTCCCTCCCCGCTATGATGGCACAACGGACCCCATGGAGTTCCTGCAGCTCTACGAGCTGGGCATCGTAGCCGCCAACGGAGACGAAAAGGTCATGACGAATTGGTTGCCCACGGCGCTCAAGGACCGCGCCCGCACCTGGCTCCTGAACCTGGCTCCCGGCACGATCCCCTCCTGGAGCGAGATGCGCACCCGCTTCATCGCCAACTTCCAGGGCACTCGCGACTGGCCCCCGGCCGTGAGCGACCTGCGCCGCATCAAGCAACAGCCAGGAGAGACCCTGCAGAAGTACATCCATCGCTTCAACTACGCTCGCCTCAAGATCCCCAAGCTGACTGAAGAAGCTATCATCTCAGCCTTCTCCGATGGCGTGCGTGACGTCAAGATGAAGGAAGAGCTAGCAATCCATGAAGACCTGTGTACATCCCTGGAGCTGTTCAACTTGGCGACCAAGTGCGCCAGGGTTGAGGAAGGGCGTCTCTCCCTCCTCGAGCTCCCGGCAGCTGACCCGGAAGAAAAGAAGCTCAAGGCTAAAGATGTGAAGCGCAAAGGGGCTGCCGTGCTAGCAGCGGAACCGGACACCAAGTGAGGCAGGGAGCAGCCTGAGTCATCCAAGGGCGGACGGTACTACGTGTACCACGACCTCCACACCCACAACACCAACGAATGTCAAGAACTCAAAGCCGTGCGAGATGGGCGAATCGGCCGACGCACAGAGCGCAACGACAAGGGCTATGGCTGAGGAGGAGGAAGAGGTGGCGGACGATGGGAAGACTGTGGCCTTCGCCAGGGATGGCGTGACCGCCCTTGCGAGGACCACTGGCAGGACCAGCCTCATGAGGGAGGCCGGAGGGACCAGCCTCGTGAGGGCCACTTGCACGGCAACACAGGCCTCCCTCCTCTGCCGCCTCCACCAAGGAGGAACGAAGACCAACACCAAGATGATGGGGCTGGGTGCTTCCAAGAGCCGCATGCAATTGCTTGCATATTGGGCAGCGCCCAGGCCCCAGCCTCACAGCGCATCTTCAAGCAGTTTGCTCGCGAGGTGAATGCAATCCTTCCCAAGCTTGAGGCCACGTTCCCTCTCAGGTGGTCTTCGTGCGCGATCACATTCAGTTCCACAGACCAGCTCAAGTGTGCGGCAACGGCCGGAGTCCTCCCGATGCTTTGCTCCCCAGTCATCAGCAACGTGCAGGTCACCAGGACCCTCATCGATGGCGGGGCAGGACTCAACGTCCTGTCCGTCGAGATGTTCGACAATATCCAAGTGTCGTACGACCAGCTTCAGTCAACCAAGCCTTTCTCAGGAGTCACCGATGGTTCCACTGTTCCAATTGGGCAGGTTCGCCTTCCGGTCACCTTCGGGCAACACAACAACTACCACACCGAGCTCATCGACTTCGACATCGGTCACATCCGCCTGCCGTACATCGCCATCCTCGGGTACCCAGCCCTAGCCAAGTTTATGGCAGTGACTCACCATGGTTACAATGTCCTCAAGATGCCAGGAAGCGGTGGAGTCATCACCGTACCCTGTGAAGAAAGGGACGCAGTGTGCTCGCTCGAGCGTGCATTCCAAGCCGCAGCAATCGAAGACCCAGATCGCAGGAGCGGGAGGCCTCCCGAGGTGACCCTCAAGAAGAAGAAGACCTCACCTGGCCTGAGCCACAAGGAAGCAGGCACCTCCGGAGGTATTGCGTCAGGTTTCGCGCCCGATCAGGGAGCGCCGCCCTCTCGCGCATAGGAAGGCGTGCCCGGCGCCCTCCTCAGGCAGGGCTCGGGGGCTCTCTCTTGGAGAGCTGCCGACCTTGCCAAGGTCGCAGGGGAGGCGCTCGGGGACCACTTGGAGGGGTGCTTTCAAGCACACTTCCCTCAGGAAGGTACAAGTCAAAGGAGACCAAACCCCCAGGAGTTCATCGCAAGGAACACCCATGAGCTACAAGAGTCCAGAGTCATGCGCGGCAGCCGCCGCTTACCTGCCGTGGCCCCACATCCGGGCGAGGATGGAGGACTGCGCGTCTGCGTCGACGTACCAGGGCTCAACCGAGCTGCGTCCCAGGAGCGCCTATGGCCTTCGGCCGTAGGGCGCTGCGTGGGACCACCTGACAGCTACGTTCGCATGCCCTTCGGCCTGCCGAGCATGGTCGCTGCACATCAGCGCCTGTTGAGGAGCATTCTGGAGGCTCGGGAGGTCAGGCATCGCGCGGTCCTGGCGAAGGTGGCGATGGTCCCCGAAGACCTGCACATCCCGCCGGGGCCTCCCGAGGCCCCTGGGCCTGGGGGCTCATGAGGACCGACGTCTTCATCACGCATCGCTCACTTCCTCAGCATCACTTCATCTTCAACAGCACCAGGTGACATCTTTCAGAGTTCTACTTTCAGCTAGGAGCGCCCACAAGGCTGCACCATTCCCAGGACGCGTGGGTCCGTCCCCGCGGCATGTATCCATTTTGTTTATGCTCTTTACTCACCTTGTTGGGGGCGCCCCTCGGGCTGCATCATCCCCACACCGCTCGGGCCCGACCCAGCAGCAGTAGCTTTTCCAGCATTTACCCTAGGATGAAGTTGTTCTTTCACGCTTAATCTGATTCCCATAATTATCACCTACTGCTTGTCATCATGCAAAGCGCTTGCACATAAAAGGGGGGTGCCTGAGCATCGCGACTCATGGGCTCTTACTGGCTCTCCAGCCCTCACCCCCTGGCCTTGACCCACGGCATCGCGACCTGGCATACCAGCGACGGCTGAAGCCTGCCTGGGGACTGGGACCTGTCAGCGTAGAGCGCCAAGTCCTCGTGAGGATAGAAAGGGGGAACTTAGCCGGGACAGAACGGACACCTCACGCCAATTCATATTAAGGATATAGTATTTACAAAAGCACGACAGACGCCTTACATACCCCCGCGGGGTGTTGCTTTAATTCCTCGCAGGGAACAAAAGGTGCTAACCCAAAGGAACGCTACTTGCTAGCACCTCCGCGAGCAACGCCATCATCAACAGTGGGCTGCCCGGTGCCGGCGCCAATCCCATCCAGATCAGTGGCGTCAGCGGCCCGATGCAGCTGCCCCACTCCGAGCGTGGCGCGAGCTCGGAGACTCGTAGCTGTCGTCGCTTGTCTCCGAGGCTGCGAGGAGTTCGGGGGAGCCGCTGAAGCCCCCAGTCCCTCCGCTGCTGCCTGAGGAGCTGCAGGAGGACCAAGGGGCGGGGTGGTCCTCACCAGTTCGTCACCACTGCCGCTTCCTTTAGGGCAGCATTCCAGCCGGCGTCCTTCTGCATCAAAGACCTTGAAGAACATCAAGGAGGCGCCATCGTATTAGATGGATCACCAAGGCGCCGTCCGCGCGACAGACCCGGGCAATCTCACCCCAGCCCCGGGTCATGAAGACCTTGCCCGAAGCGACGATCGCGACCTCCACTCCGGTTGCAGGGGTGCCACAGTCGGCGTGCTACAGCCAGAGCTCCAGGGCCCTGCTCGGCGGCATCTCGAAGGCGAAGGAGGGAGGAAGGCGGATCCATGAAGTTGGAGGCCTGGCGGCATGGAGCACAAGCTCGCGAGAGGAGCGCTCCGCATGGACTCCAGGGGGGACGACGCACACCACTGTGACTCGCCGGTGTCGATGGTGACGCTGTCGGTGTTCCTTGGCGCCCTCCACCCTGGGGCCTATGAAGCGGGCATACAAGGGCAAGGGAAACCCAGGTGGCGGCTGCTCGTACCACAGCCTCGACACCTCCTGCCAGGCGCCTTCGTCCTGGTGACAGAGGATTGGCCGCTTCTTCGGCGGAAGGGGGTCAGAACCCTCTTTGGGGGCCTTTCCCTTCTGCTCAGCTGAAAACCGACGGATCGGTGCCATTGATGCAAGAGGAAGCAAGGATGAAGAAGAATAAGAGGAGGAGTAACGGAAGGGGGTGAACTGGCGGAGCTCACGCAGCCCCGTACTTATAGCCGGGGAAGGCCAACCGCCAAGCACCATGACCTCAGGTAATCATGACCCATATCTCTGCATGCAAGGACTCGTCGAGTTGTGCAGTTGCCGAGGCGTCGTGGGAAGTGCAGACGCCCACGTCCAATCGACCGCCACGCGGCGCCCAAGGCCGCAGGCTGTTAGGGCCCGCGACGCTTCGTGCTCGTCCCTTCGCTTCTCTGCTAAGCCAAGCCCGTGCGCGCCTCGGGCCCGGGGGCCACCATCGGCATTCTGGGAACTGGGGTCCCCAGACTTGCCTGCCTACGACCTACGGCGTGGCTTAGGTGGGGGGCCCAGTGCGGCCCATCTTCATCAGCCCAAGCTCAAGACCCTCGCGAGGGGCCAAGCCTCGTGGGGCGGACGACAGGAAGCTTCCTCAGAGGCAGCCTCATCAGGCAGGCTCGCGAGGAGGCGGAGAGATCAAGGCAGGGGTAGCTCGCGAGGATCCCATGACGCAAGCCATGACGATCAAGGCCAGGCGGGCGCCAGGGGGGCGCCGGCCTGCGCAGGGTCCTTGTTTCCCCTTTGGTGCAAAGGGGGCAAGAAGAGGCCAAGGTATCAGGCAAAGGTTGCCATTCCGGTGCAACGAGACTAAGACCAGCCGGATGGCCGGATGGAGGTCACCGTGGAGACCAAGATGGCGTCATCACCAGTGCTTTTGGCATCTGAAGACCACCTTTGGTCAGGATAACTTGTACTAGATGTTCCCCTTGAAAATGGCCAATTGTTGGCGCCCTTCCCGCTCATTATTTGGGGAGAGGCTCAGGGCCTCTATAAATAGAGCTAGCCACCACAGAGTAGAAGGACATCTAGAAATCTGGTAGAACCCTAGCAGAGAGAGAGAGAGAGAGAGACGACGAAACTCACCCTAGCAGTTCATCGCACCAGCTCAAGGACACCTCTCGCGAGGCTATTCTTCCCTTGTACTGTTCATCACCAGCCCCTGAGGCAATCCACCACACCACACACTGGAGTAGGGTATTACACCACAACGGTGGCCCGAACCAGTATAAACCTCGTGTCTCTTGTGTTGTTCATCATTTTCATCTTAGTTCGCACAAGAGGATCAGACGTAGATCGGTAGGGGAGAGATCTCCGTGCGCACCCCAGTGTTCGAACCTCAAGGGTCCGCCGGAACCCGAAATGTGACACTACTACTGGCACAAGCTGTTCGAACTCGCTGCCTGAATCAGTTCGTCTTCTTGAGTCTCAACTTAAAGTTGAAAGACATCGATCAGATGTGCTGCGACAGGAAGCTGAAGGATTGAGGAAGTCCCTGCAGAATTCAGATGCATATTTTCTGGTGCAACAACAAGCGCTAGAGGATTTAAGCGCCAAACAAGAGAAAGTTAATAAGCTTTCTAAGCATCTTGCCAGCATTATGGGTACCCAGGATATTGTTTCTTGAGATCTTCTGAAGTGGTTTCAGTTCTGGATTTGTTTTGCTGCGGCGTTTATTTGCGCTGGTCGCCAACTTTGACAACCAGTGTATATGATATGCTGCTTTGTTCCCTATATTTGCACTTGTGGCAAACTTTGATGCCGAGTGGATGTAATATGTGTAATAGCCGTGATAGCCTAGCGTTATAGTTGCTTGCTTATTTATTTCCTTGTTGTCTTGTTTATTTGTTTGCTTGTAGTCATTGCAGTTCTTTTTCCGCGGTTAGCTTGTGGCTGCAATAACCTATTTTTAAAACTAGGCCACAATAACCATGGGCTAATATTTACTGTAGTGACACTGGGCCTCCTACTGGCCGTAGAAACAGTGGGCCTTCTACGGGCCGTAGAAACAATGGGCCTTCTACGGGCTGTAGAAACAATGGGCCTTCTGCGGGCCATATTATCAATGGGCCTTATACGGGCCGTATAATCGATTGGCCAAACATGGGCCAAACAGACCGCATTATGGCCGTAAACGGGCTAGAGTTGGAATCGTCCGTTCATGGGCCGACCATAACGGGCCATCCTTAATAGGCCGTATTTGATGACGCTATGAAATCGGCCCAACGTATTAACGGACCACAAACGGGCCGACTGTAACCACGGGCTGAATTTGGCCCACAAGCAGAAAATGACAGTAATGGGCCGTAAGTAAACGAATGCTGGAAATGAGCCCAAGAATAAATGGGCTCTGAGAAGGCCGAAAGATAACATGGGCTGGAAATGGCCCAACGGAATAACGGGCCGTTAATGGGTATAAAGTGATACACTGTTCATTACGGGTCAGTTTCACCATGTGCCGTTAATGGGTGTAAAGTGATACACTATTCATTACGGGCCAGTTTCACCACGGGCCGTTAGTAGGCCAAGAGTTACATAGGGCCTCATATGGGCCGAAAGATATCATGGGCCATACATGGGCCAGAAGTGAAAACGGGCTGGAATCATATTGGCTGGCCCAGATGACACTACTAGGCCTAATTCGGATAGGGTGTAACGGGGCTTGGGTTAGCAGGCTGTAAATGGGCTATATTCGAACAGGCCGTTAACAGGCTTTCCATGGGCCGGCCCGCCAACTTTGGCCAAGTCAAACGGGCCGGCCATTTCATAGGAATGGGCCTCTGTTGGGCCATGCCACGTGTCGACGTATCATAGGCGCCTTCTGTCCAATGAGTGGTTGGCATCTGTCCCAACGATGAGCCGACACGTGTTTCCTCCAGCCAATGATGATTTTACACGTGGAAAATCCCCATTGGTCGGGGCTGTTAACGGGTCATCGGATCCAAAACCCGACCCGATAGCTTAACGGCGTGCCGTTACGGTGGATGCCACGTGTCGGT
The DNA here is from genome assembly GCF_056163025.1 of Triticum urartu. Classification (NCBI taxonomy): domain Eukaryota; kingdom Viridiplantae; phylum Streptophyta; class Magnoliopsida; order Poales; family Poaceae; genus Triticum; species Triticum urartu. Next base: position 470,896,054 of record NC_141878.1, read on the forward strand.
CACCCTTGACGAAAGCACTTCTGTGACGCGCGATTTATCGTCATGGAAGTGGACACTTCCGTGATGATAATTTTGGAAATGTCATGGAACACTTCTAAGACAGCACATGTATGACTATCTTGATTCTGTCATAAATTTGTCATGGATGTACATGCATGACAAAAAAAGCGACCTACTGTGACAAACACGTATCATCACGGAAGTGTATTTTTGTAGTGATACTGTTTTCCACAGATTTGAGGCTTTCCTAAAAAAAGGTTGATGCACAAGCAGTGACTGTTGGATGTCCATCGAACGGCCGCCGTGCTTCTTCAATCTCTGCTCTTCCTGCTCCAGCCACTCAAACAAGCACCGGCGGGACTGCCTGCTCCCTCCTCCCCGCGGCCGGCTGTGCTGCCGCGCAGGCCTCACCGCCCCACCGTACTCCCATCGCTGGCCTAGCCATCCCTCTACTCACCCACACCTTCTGTTATTCTCCGGCGACGGCAGACGAACCAGTAAACCCTCGTACAGTCGTACTCCCCTCCGTGTGGGAAATAGCTGCCGAGTCTTCCCTGCCTCCATGCCGTTCCTTCCTAGGCCTCGCCGTCGTCCACCGCCCTGGTGCTCTTGGCGCGGCTTGGTCAACATGGTCAACGACCGACATGCATCTGAAGTGGACTGTACGTGGAGAGGCCGACAGCTGGGTCCACGGCCGCACGCAAGGAAATGCCTCCTTATTACGCGCAAAATAATGATTCCTCCACCTCACATCAGGGACCCACCGAAAGGGCCTCTGTATTTCATGAAAAAAAAACATTAGCGCCGCTGACAGCTCGGACCCACCAGCTATATCTTCGCACCAAGGAAGTGACTCCTTATTACGCACAAAAAATGAATACTTCCCCTGTTAGCTGGGACCCAGTATAGTGGCAGGCTGACTTGTGGGCCTACTAAGTTGACGGGGACGGAGGGCTTGGTCTACTTAGTCAATATGCACGATTCTAGCTCCAGTGACAGTACGATGTCCATCCAACAGCTGTAGTGCTTCTTTAACTTCTGGTCTTCTTGCTCCAGCCGCCCAAGCCAGCGTCGGTCATGCCTCGTGCTCCTACCTCCCGTGGCCGGCTGCGATGCGGCGGAGGCCTCACCGCCCCCTAATACTCCCACCGCTCGCCAGGCCATCACTCTACTCACCCACACCCCCTGTTATTCTACGGCGACGGCAGCCTCACACCGCAGCGAACCAGTGAACCCTCGTACTCCTCTACGCGTGGGCATCCATTGTCGCGTCTTCCCCGGCTCCGTGTCGTCCCCTTCCTAGGCCTCACCGTCGTCCACCACCCTGGTCTCTCGGTGCAGTGTGGTCAATGTGGTCAAGGAACGGCTTCCATTGGACGTGGATTGTACGTGGAGAGGCTGACAGCTGGGTCCACGGCCGCAGCAAGGAAGTGCCCCCTTATTACGTGCAAAATAATTATTCCTCCACCTGACAGTGGGGACCCACCGGACGGGCCACCGTATTTCGCGAAAAAAGCGTTTGCCCCTGACTGCTGGGACCCACCAGCTACATCTTCGCACGCAAGGAAGTGTGTCCGGGCAAAAAAAACGATTCGCCCCCCTAACTGTTGGGACCCACCAGCTACATCTTCGCAGGCAAGGAAGTGCCTGACAGTCGGGATCCACCTGGTCGAAGTGTACGTAGCGTTGTCATTCTGGTCGCGAATGTGTACGTACATATATACTGGTGGATGTAGAGGAGCGCACGTGTCGTAGTAGAGGCATGTACGTGTCGTAGTAGAGGCACGCACATAGCATGTACACGTACGTACAGCGGCCAGGGTGCAAGAAAGAAAATACGGCCACGTATGTGTACATACGGGCGGGGTCTCGAATGCCTACTCGCGCATATGTACGGCCAGGGCTCGTGTACATGGCTGGGTTGGAACGGAGAAACAACGTCGTCATCGTGTTCATGGGGAGGCAACAGAATGCGTCGTGTTCATCGGGAGGCAACGGAACGCGTGGGAGCCAACCGGCTGGGTCGGAACGGAATGCGTGGTCGTGTTCATGTGAGGGCTTGGACGGAACAGGCGATGGAAACGAGGCCTGGCGTACCGCACAACGAAGGAAACAGACCTCCTACGTTCGGAACGGGGTCCTGTTGATCGGGAGGGGTTTGGCGTACCGCAAAATGGAGGAAACGGACCTCCTACGGTCGAAACGGGGGTCCTGTTGATCGGGAGGGGTGTGGCGTATCGCAAAACGGACGAAACAAACTTGTGTTGGAGCACTACGGTCGAAACGGGGGTCCTGTTGATCGGGAGGGGTGTGGCGTACCGCAAAATGGACGAAACGGACTCGTGTTGGAGCACTATGGTCGAAACGGGGGTCCTGTTAATCGGGAGGGGTGTGGCGTACCGCAAAACGGGACTCCACGGGATACTGTTCATCTCCACCGTCGACCTCGTCCAGCCTCCACGGGCTACCGTCGACCTCCTCCAGCCTCCACGGGCTCTTGTTCATCCAGCCTCCACCGCGCGCTACTCCACCGGTTACTATTCAACCACCCCTCCACCGTCTACTCTTCATCCAGCCCTCCACACCATGGGGTCCTGTTCAACCACCCCTCCACGGGCACCCCTCCACCATCTACTGTTCATCCAGCCCTCCACCACACCACGGGGGCCTGTTCATCCAGAGGCAACGCCACCGCTCACTGTTCATCCAAACCCCCCGCAATGCTCACTGTTCATCCCAGAGGCAGCATCGATCAGCTTCAGTTAGCAGCAGTAGCGAAGGAATCGCTCGACCTGGTTCAGTTAACAACCATCGATCGATCGCTCGGGTTCAGTAACGCGTAGCCTGCAGTGCAATCGGGGTTCAGTTAGAGCCCAACGCCTTGCTCGGGTTCAGTTAGAGCCAATGCCTCGCACACAAACGCGTACGTGTACGAGAGAAACGCGCATCGCTCGGCCCTCGACCTCCCACCGTAACCGGGAACTCCCTGAAATTTTCCTCCCCCTCGCTTCTACCACGTTTTTTCCGTCATGGACGGCCCAAAGAATGTCATGCAGCTGCGTCTCCGGCCCGCCCAGGACGAAAAGCCCATTTTTTGTCATGATTTTTTGTCATAGAAGTAGGAGCCCACCACATCTATGATGATACCGGGTTTTGTCACAATTATCGTCATAGAAGTGTCATATGTATGAGACAAAAAAATTTTGTTCGACCCAAAATGTCACGGATGTGTCTTTTTTTGTAGTGGCTGCCCTCTCTCTACCTCTCTATATATATGGGAAGGGAGGAGGGGGTGGCGCCCCTAGGGTTTCCCCTTGGGGGTGCAGCGGCCAGGGCAGATGGGATCTCCCCTAGGGTGCCTTGCCCCCTAAGCCCGGAGGTGGGAAGCCCTAGGGGGTGCCCCCAACCCTCCTGGTTACGTGAGATGGGTGAGGGGGCGCTCATCCCCTTAGTGGGCTGATTTGCCCCTCCCTTTGGCCCATGAGGCCCCCCGAAACCCCTTTCGGTGATGCTGGTCATCACCCGGAACCCCCGGAACATTTCTGGACTCCAATACCCTTCGTCCAATATGTCAATGTTCACCTCCGGACCATTCCGGAGTTCCTCGTCACGTCCGGGATCTCATCCGGGACTCCAAACAACCTTGAGTAACCACCATAATGACTCAACTATACTTATATCGTCACCAAACGTTAAGTGTGTAGACCTTGTGGGTTCGAGAACTATGCACACATGACCGAGACACCTCTACGGTCAATAACCAATAGCGGTACCTGGATGCCCATATTGGTTCCTACATATTCTACGAAGATCTTATCGGTCGAACCTCGATGTGAAGGATTCAGCTAATCCCGTATGCAGTTCCATTTGTCTATCAGTATGTTACTTGCCCAAGATTCGATCGTCGGTATCTCCATACCTAGTTCAATCTCGTTACCGGCAAATCTCTTTACTCATTCCGTAATACAAGATCCCATGACTAACTCATTGGTCACATTGTTTGCAAACTTATTGTGATGTTGTATTACCGAGTGGGCCCTGAGATACCTCTCCGTCATACGGAGTGACAAATCCCAGTCCTGATCCATGCCAACTCAACAGACACCCTCGAAGATACCTATAGGGCACCTTTATAGTCACCTAGTCACGTTGCGATGTTTGGTAGACACAAGGCACTCCTCCGGTGTCTGTGAGTTGCATGATCTCATGGTCATAGGAACATATACTTGACATGCAGAAAGACGATAGCAATAAACTTGATACGATCATACGCTGCATTCATAGTTTGGGTCTTATCCATCACATCATTCTCCTAATGATGTGATCATGTTATCAAATGACACCTCATGTCCATGGCTAGGAAACCATAGCCATCTTTGATCAACGAGCTAGTCCGGTAGAGGCTTACTAGGGACATGTTGTTGTCTATGTATCCACACATGTATTTGAGTTTCCGGTCAATACAATTATAGCATGGATAATAAACGATTATCATGGACAAGGATATATAATAATAACCACTTTATTATTGCCTAGGACATATTTCTAACAACCTTTGGCACGCATAATGAAATACATGGCCACCCAAGACACAGAATCAAAGGCTTTGTGAAAATCTAGTTTCAAAACAATAGCCGAGGATCTCCTTTTAAAGCAAGTCTGGACAATATCTGCCGCATGGACAAAATTTTCAACGATCCCGCAACCTTTGATGAAGCCCGTTTGATCAAGATGAATAATTTGATTGATCATAGGTTGGACACGATGAGCCAGACATTTAGAAGCAACCTTGAATGAACAATTTTGGAGCGACAGTGGGTGGTAGTTCTCAGGTTTAGAAGCATCAGATTTTTTGGAAGGAGCACAATATGGGCTTGGTTAATACGCTTAAGATCAGCCTTCATAGAATGAAAATCGTTTAGGAGGTCAAGCAGGTCCAATTTGACAAGGTTCCAATTGGCCTTAAAGAAAGCGCAACCGAGACCGTCTGGCCCAGGTCTCGCATCATCTTTCATGGCCCACAAGGCCACCTTGATCTCTTCGAAGTTGAAAGGCCGAGCAAGATCAGAGGGCTGAGAGGAGGAGATAGAATTAGGCAGCAACAAACTCTCAAGGTCAAAAGAAAGGCGAACGTTTGAGCTGACACCCACGAGCCCTTAGAAGAATTGCAGCAAAATTGCTTCCTTGGCAGAGTGCGTGATGAAAGTGAGTCTGTTATCAGATAGGGTTTTAATTTGGATTTTGCGGTGACGAACCGAACTGCAGACATGGAGATAGGCTGAGTTTTCATCACCCTGGACACAATCTTTGATTTTAGCCTGCTGTTTCTAGTAATCCACAATCACAGCATTGTGTTCGTGAAGTGAGAGCTTCACCGCAATCTTGAGGTGAGATTTAATTGGAGAGAGCGGCCTAGATTCTTCAAGTTTGCTGATCAGATTGATAGTGGTGTGACAGTTGGTAGCGAGGACTTTCGGGGACCTATGATCGGTCATCCATTTTTTGGCCATGTTATGAATACCTTAAACTTAAGGGCGAGAACTCTAGCTGAGCCAAGGTGAGCACGTTTGGCACCCATGTTGTTCCAATTGATTGCAACCTTCTCTTGGAACTAAGGGTTGTCGAGTAGAGAGCGGTCAATATGAAAAACCATAGATTTTGGGCTAGAAGTGGCTGCCGTCAAGCAAATAGGAACGTGATATGAGTAGTTCTGGTAACCGAAGAGAGCGAGGTGTCAGGGGATTTGGAAACCCAAGCAATAGTAGCAAGTGCCCAATCAAGTCGCACGAGAACCGACACATCCTGCTGATCTAACAAAATAAAGCATCTATCAAAGAGGCAAGTCCTAGAGTAGAAGCAAGTTTACGGCCGAAGAGAAGATACTAGCTTCATGCACATTGAAGTTAGAGGAAGATTTATGATTAGTAACGCATGCTAGTTCAAATCGGTAGTAGCTCACGCTCTATTGCACGAGATCATGGGTCCAATCCCTTGCAAGGGTGACTCTTTTATGGAGCTACAATACGCGTTTGCCCCCGGTTGCTACCTACATGGGTCGGCCAGTCTGAGACCAGCCTGTGCGAAATGTCGGCCCTTTACCCGGTTGGCAGATAGCCACCAATCGCGGAATCCCTTGCGCCTCAGCGTGCATTTTGGGTCGACCCATGTGTGGGCGGTCCACCCCAGTTTTTTCTTCATTTTTTGATTTTTTTTACTTCGAGAACTATTCATGAATCTCAAATTTGAAAAATAAAATAAATTCGGGGTTTCAAAAAAGGTTTTGAGTTTCAAAATCTATTCCCTAATTTGAAAACTATTCTAGATTTTAAATAACTTCAAGAATTTGAAAAAATCAGGATTTCATAAAAGGATCATGAATTTGTCACAAATTTGGAAAATTTTATGAACGAAAAATAATTTTCATGAATTTGAAAATTTCCCTGGATTTAAAAAATGTTCCAAATTGGAAAAAATCACACAAAATTTAATGTTCATGAATTTTAAAAAGTTGCAATAATGTGCAAGATTTAGTAAAATGTTCACAAGTTTGAAAAAAGGTTCACGAGTTTGAAAGAACCGTTCATTAATTTAAAAGATGTCCTAAATTTCAGTAATTGTCATGAATTTGAAAATATTCATGAATGTTGAAAATAAAAAGTGAATTTAAAAATGAGATTTTTAAAAAATGTTTCATCGACTTGAAAATTTTCTTGGACTTTGGAAATATTATAGAAATTATTTTTTCATAATTTCAAAAAATTGCTGCCATATTATAAGGAAGATCATTAAATTAGAAATGCATTCCTTACTTAAACAACATGCAGAAAACTGAAAAATGAAAAGAGAAAAAAATTAAAAAAATGTAAAATGAAAGGAAAAAAGAAAACCAAGAAAACAAAAATAAAAATACACATAAAAACCCTATGGAAGAGGAAAATTAGCCAGCCGTACTATGCGCGCCTGTTCCTCCCGGCGGGAAACGAAACGAGAAAGTGGGTCGGCCTAGAAAGTGTGGGACAAGTGCGAAACTCGTGATCTGAATAATTGCATAGAACAACACCAACCACTCAGCCACCTTCGCACTCGTCGCTTATATTCTCTTTTCTTGCTTTCCATTCTTTATCAAGTTCGCTGTGAATCGACATTTCATTTTACTTTCCTTTTTCCTTTATCTCTTTCTTGTTTTTTTTCGATTTTCCTTCCTTCCTTTTCTATTTCATTTATTTTTCTTTATACTTTTTAAAAATGCACAAAATTTAAAATTTAATGAACTTTTTCTTCAAATCCGTGAACTCATTTTCTGAATCTGATGAATTTTTTCAAATTCAATGAACAGTTTTAAAATTCTATGGACTAAATTGAAATTCTATGAACTTTTTTTACAATTTCATGAACTTTTTTACAATTTTGATGAACTTTTTTTTAAATCGATGAACTTTTTCTCAAATTTGATGATCTTTTTTCAATTTTTATGAGCTTTTTTTCCATTTGATGGGCTTTTTTCAAAATCAATGAATGTTTTTCAAAATTGGTGAACCATTTTTTCAAATTTGTATAACTTTGTTGATTCAAAGCCGATGAATTTTTAAAAATTGGTGAACTTTTTTTTCCAAAATCTGTGAACATCTTTCAAAATTGATGAGCTTTTTTTCAAAATTTGTGAACTTTTGTCAAAATTTCACGGAGTTTATCCTAAATTTTGGGAAATTTTTTAAATTCATGAAGTTTTCTCAAATTCATGTTTTTTAGTTTGTACGAACCTTTTCAATTTTGTTAACTTTCTTCAAATTCACTTTTTATATTGTGCATTCATTTTTATTTTTTATTTTTATCATAAAATAGTATGCATAATAGGCTGGGTTTGTAATAAGGATTATTTGTCCTCAAAATAAACAGCTGAGGGAGTTCGGCCTAGGCGCACACCCCTTTCACCGTGCTGGGCTGGCCCATGTTACTCTTTTTTTCTGTTTAAAGACGCAAATAACAGCGGTTGGATGACTCGAACTGGCGAGTTCCTTGCTCTGAGTACGTTGTCACAACCAACCAACCACCCTACTTGACGTGTTTATATCTAGCCTTTTTCTTCTAATAGTCTTTCTTTCTTTTTTTGCCAGAATACATGAACTTTTTTCATCTTTTATGAACTTTTGAATACATGAACTTTTTCCTATTTTGTGATGTTTTCTGAAATCTGTGGACATTCAAATTTTGTTCAGTTTTTTTCAAAAGGAATCACATTTTTCTCTATAGCGAGGATAGAGTTTAGTTCTTAAAAGTTTCACGTTACAACATTTCATGTGGGAATAATTGCAAGAGCGAAATTCTAGGGCGAATTTTTTGCGCCATAATTACATTTTTCTGTGTCTTGCGTGTTCATGGACTGGTCCACTAGCGTGCTACAGTGGGTGCCCGAATCCTCAACCGGCGCATAAGGCGCCCTATAGGAGCTCCCCCTTAAGCGCCGAACAGGAGCTCCCCTAAATATAATTACCGTCATGTCATGTGGTTGTGAGCCCGTTGGCGGCCGAACGCACACCTCACTCGCAACAGGCTAGCCCATTTGTTTTTTGTGGGCAACGTGATGTAGCAGGGTGTATCCTATTTGATGGCCGTGAGAATCAAATAGTGGAAGCCTCCGCCTTGCTCGAGGCCTAGCCGTGCGCGTATGTATGTTGCTTGGTTCGCAGTTGTTTTTTTGGTTTTCATGCTTGTATTTTTTTGCTTTTTGGTTTTCTTTTTTTGTTACCTTTATCTTTCTGGTTTTTTATTTCTATAGGCTTGGTTTTTTACTTGTTTCTTTTGTTACCTTTATTTCTCCAGTATGCGGCAAACATTTTTTAAATACACACTAAACATTAATTTAGTATATTGATAACCTTTTTTTAATATACAGTGACCATTTTTAATAGCTTTCACTAGCGACCATGGATGGATTCGATCTCTTGGGGTCGCCATGACCTCGGGAAGAACAACCGCTGATGTCTACTACGCAAATTTATCCTGGTAGATGTTGTTCGACCTTCAAGTGCAGAGTTTTGTAGGACAGTAGCAAATTTCCCTGAAGTGAATGACCTAAGGTTTATCAATCCATGAGAGGCGTAGGATGAAGATGGTCTCTCTCAAACAACCCTATAACCAAATAACAAGGAGTCTGTTGTGTCCCCAACACACCCAATACAATGGTAAATTATATAGGTGCACTAGTTCGGCGAAGAGATGGTGATACAAGTGCAATATGGATGGTAGATATAAGTTTTTGTAATATGAAAATATAAAAACAACAAGGTAGCAAGTAACAAAAGTGAGCAAAAATGGTATTGCAATGCTTGAAAATAAGGCCTAGGGTTCATACTTTCACTAGTGAAAGTTCTCTCAACAATGATAACATAATTGGATCATATAACAATCCCTCAACGTGCAACAAAGAATCACTCCAAAGTTTCTAACCGAGAACGTAGGACAAAAACGTGCATCAACCCCTATGCATAGATTGCCCAATTTCACCACGGGAATCCGCAAGTTGAGTGCCAAAACATACATCAAGTAAATCAATAGAACATCCCATTGTCACCACAGACATCCCATCGCAAAACATACATCAAGTGTTCTCAAATCCAATACTCAATCCAACAACGGAACCTCAAAGAGCAAGACTCAATTCATCACAAGAAGATATAAGGGGAGAAACACCATATGATTCAACTATAGTGGCAAAGCTCACGGTACATCAAGATTGTGCCAAATCAAGAACACGAGAGAGAGAGAGAGGGGGGGAGAGATCAAACACATAGCTACTGGTACATACCCTCAGCCCCGAGGGTGAACTACTCCCTCGTCGTCATGGAGAGCGCCAGGATAGCGAAGATGGCCACTGGTGATAGTTTCCCCCTCCGACAGGGAGCCGGAACGGAACCCCGATTGGTTTTTCGTGGCTACAGAGGCTTGCGGCAACGGAATTCCCGATCTAGGTTTCCTTTCGCCGGTTTCTATATTTATAGGAATTTTTGACGTCGGTTTCATGTTAGGGAGGTCCACGAGTCAACGACAACGGTGGAGCGCCCTCTTGGGGGGTAGGGAGCGCCCTCCACCCTTGTGATTGGCTCGGGACTCTTCTGGCCCAACTCTTTTGCTTCGGGGGCTTCTTCTGGTCCATAAAAGATCACCGTAAATTTTTAGCTCATTTGGACTCCGTTTGATATTCCTTTCTATAAAACTCAAAAACAAGGAAAAAACAGAAACTGGCAGTGGGCTCTAGGTTAATAGGTTAGTCCCAAAAATCATATAAATTATCATATAAATGCATATAAAACATCCAAGATGTATAATATAATAGCATGGAACAGTAAAAAATTATAGATACATTGGAGACGTATCAAGCATCCCCAAGCTTAATTCCTGCTCATCCTCGAGTAGGTAAATGATAAAAATAGAATTTTTGATGTGGAATGCTACCTAACATATTTATCAATGTAATCTTCTTTATTGTGGCAAGAATATTCAGATCCATAATATTCGAAACAAAAGTTTAATATTGACATAAAAACAATAATACTTCAAGCATATTAATAAAGCAATCACGTCTTCTCAAAATAACATGGCCAAAGGAAGTTGTCTCTACAAAATCATATAGTCTGGCTATGCTCCATCTTCATCACACAAAATATTCAAATCATGCACAACCCCGATGACAAGCCAAACAATTGTTTCATACTTTTGATGTTTTCAAACTTTTTCAACTTTCACGCAATACATGAGCGTGAGCCATGGACATAGCACTATAGGTGGAATAGAATATGGTGGTTGTGGAGAAGACAAAAAGAAGGAGATAGTCTCACATCAACTAGGCGTATCAACGGGCTATGGAGATGCCCATCAATAGATATCGATGTGAGTGAGTAGGGATTGCCATGCAACGGATGCACTAGAGCTACAAGTATATGAAAGCTCAAAAAGAAACTAAGTGGGTGTGCATCCAACTTGCTTGCTCATGAAGACTTAGGGAAATTTGAGGAAGCCCATCGTTAGAATATACAAGCCAAGTTCTATAACATTCCCACTAGTATATGAAAGTGAAAACATAGGAGACTCTCTATCATGAAGATCATGGTGCTACTTTAAAGCACACGTGTGGAAAAAGGATAGTAACATTGCCCCTTCCCTTTTTTTCTCTCTTTTTTTGGGGCCTTCTCTTTTTTTGGCCTTCCCTCTTTTTTCTGATTTCCTCACATGGGACAATGTTCTAATAATGATGATCATCACACTTTTATTTACTTACAACTCAAGAATTACAACTCGATACTTAGAACAAACTATGATTCTATATGAATGCCTTCGGCGGTGTACCGGGATGTGAAATGAATCAAGAGTGACATGTATGAAAGAATTATGAATGGTGGCTTTGCCATAAATACGATGTCAACTACATGATCACGCAAAGCAATATGACAATGATGGAACGTGTCATAACAAATGGAACGATGGAAAGTTGCATGGCAATATATCTCGGAATGGCTATGGAAATGCCATAATAGGTAGGTATGGTGGCTGTTTTGAGGAAGGTAAATGGTGGGTGTATGGCACCGGCGAAAGTTGTGCGGTACTAGAGAGGCTAGCAATGGTGGAAGTGTGAGAGTGTGTATAATCCATGGACTCAACATCAGTCATAAAGAACTCGCATACTTATTGCGAAAATCTATTAGTCATCGAAACAAAGTACTATGCGCATGCTCCTAGGGGGATAGATTGGTAGGAAAAGACCATCGCTCGTCCCCGACCGCCACTCATAAGGAAGACAATCAATAAATAAATCATGTTCCGACTTCATCACATAACGGTTCACTATACGTGCATGCTACGGGAATCACAAACTTTAACACAAGTATTTCTCAAATTCACAATTACTCACTAGCATGAATCTATTGGGTTCTACAGTAGGGTGCGTCGACTGCAAATTAAAATTTTCCTACACGCAGAACAACCAAGAACATGCTACGGGAGATGGACCACAGATCGTTACCACTAAAGGCACAGTGTCGTGTAGCGGAAGAAGAGTTGGGGCAGCGCGTCTTCTCCTCGTCCGATCTCTCTCGAACAGCCGGTCGTCGGTTCCCATGTACAGGTTCGCCAGAGTGGCGCAAGTGCACCGCCTCTAACCGTATCCGCGTGTGCAGGAGGAACACCGTGCGGCGGACTGCTAGCCCGACCTCTTTCTCTTTCCAGTGATGTCGACCACAAACTGGATTATCTCACATTCCTAATCGCATGGCCATGCTTATCTTGGTCGGATCACACGAGGGGCCTAGAGTATATCTCTCCTGATTGGAGGGGCAAATCCCATCTTGCTCGACTAGGTCTCGCAGCATGGGTCTAGACAAGTCTGAAACCTACCTTTATAACTACCCAGTCACGGAGTAGCGTTTGGTTGGCCCAAAGCTAGTCTGTCACCATCCCGAGTACATGCTCCAGCTCAGTTCTTAGGACATAGAACGTATGCTGTACTAGAGACTCAAAGATGACATATTGCTGTGTCTCATAGTTGGTTCTGTCCGACTCGGACTGTCGGTGTCAAAACCGGCGGATCTCGGGTAGGGGGTCCCGAATTGTGCGTCTAGGCCGGATGGTAACAGGAGGCAGGGGACACGATGTTTTACCCAAGTTCGGGCCCTCTTGATGGAGGTAAAACCCTACATCCTGCTTGATTGATATTGATGATATGGGTAGTACAAGAGTAGATCTACCACGAGATCAGAGAGCCTAAACCCTAGAAGCTAGCCTATGGTATGATTGTATGTTATGGTTGTTGTCCTATGGACTAAAACCCTTCGGTTTATATAGACACCGGAGAGGGTTAGGGTTACATAAGGTCGGTTACAGAGGAGGAGATATCCATATCCGTATTGCCTAGCTTGCCTTCCACGCCAAGTAGAGTCCCATCCGGACACGAGACAAAGTCTTCAATCTGGTATCTTCATAGTCTAACAGTCCGGCCAATGGAGATAGTCCGGCTATCCGGAGACCCCTAATCCAGGACTCCCTTAGTAGCCCCTAAACCAGGCTTCAATGACGATGAGTCCGGCGCGTAGTATTGTCTTCGGCATTGCAAGACGGGTTCCTTCTCCGAATACAACACAGAAGAATTTGAATACGAGGATAGTGTCCGACCCTGCAAAATAAGTTCCACATTCCACCGTAGAGAGAATAATATTTTCGTAGATCTAATTTGCTGGCTTGTTTTGGCAGCATGACGTTACGTCATGGCCCGGTGATTATTCGAACCGTTTCTTTTAACCAGCCCCGCACATAATGCGAGGCAGTTTTTCGACACGTCTTGTCAAAGCAGAGATCGTGTCCCCTTATTACGGGATTCTCATCAATACGGGCATGGGTAACCCAACCGCGCCATCAATCACGGCGCTTGGGGGATAAGCGAGTTTTACCAGGCAAGTGGGGACGCTTAGTTTCGTCCGCACATATAAAGGGATAAGGATTCACCTTTCTATCCACGCCTTCTTCCTCCCTTACTCATCTATTTTCGCACACTCAAGCTCTAGCGCCCAAGTCCGCACTTCCCACCTCAACCTTCTCCAATCATGTCCGGAGCGGGAGGCAAGTGGATGGTCTCCTCCGTCACGGAGGGAGACATCAAGAAACAGAGGAGAGCCGGATACCCGCCCGACGACATCGCGCACCGGCTCCCAGATGAGGGGCAGCTTATCCCCACCCCAGGCCCCATGAGAGGGTAGTATTCCTCACCCATTTCCTCCGCGGACTGGGATTCCCTCTCCACCCCTTTGTCCGGGGGCTCATGTTTTATTACGGCTTGTATTTCCATGATCTGGCTCCGAACTTGATCCTCAACATCTCGGCGTTTATTGTCGTGTGCGAGGCCTTCCTCCGCATCAAGCCCCACTTAGGCTTATGGCTGAAGACCTTCAATGTCAAGCCGAAGGTGGTGGGCGGCCACCAGCGGAGTGCGGAGGCGCCATGGTGGGCAAGATGCCCAACGTAACATGGCTCGAGGGCTCCTTTGTGGAAACCATAAAGGGGTGGCAATCGGGGTGGTTCTATATCACCGAGCCGCGCGACCCTGCATGGGCAGCGACCCCCGAGTTCCGATCTGGCATCCCCACGCGGCTCACCTCCTAGAAAGAGAAGGGCCTGTCCTGGGGTAGTTCGAAAGAGCTGACCGGAATCCAAACATGTATTCAAAACATGGTGGACAAGAAGCTCAAGCTTGTCAACATAGTCCAAGTTATGCTCATCCGCCGGATACTCCCGTGCCAACAGCGGGAGTTCAACTTGTGGGACTTCAATCCGGTGCAACACTGAACTCTGAACAGGCTCTTCGACACGACTCATGAAGACGCTTGGAGGGTACTGTTCAAAAGTGCCGAGGTCCCCCCTATTATTGAGGATTGCGGATTTAGCGCGAAGCGCCAAGCCAGTGCGGTAAGCTGCTTTACCTTTCACAAGATACTTATTTTTTTTATATAAACTGACTCTATGCGGGATCTAAACTCTCGTACCTTTGACAGGACTGGCAGAAGATGGCCGGACAGATTGACTGTCCGGCTCCTTTGCCCGAAGGCCCCGCAGACGCTCTTCTGGCGAAGATGTTGACTCCGGCCCCTTATATGGTGCCGGAGAAGACCAAGAAGGCCAAGGGAACCCGAAAGAGTTCCCGACGCCAGGCGTCGTAGGACTCACTGTCCGATGACTCTGCGGTGCACTCTTCCCCCGAAGAACAGGAAGAAGAAGAAGAAGATTCTCCCTCACCGACTGGGGGAGACAAGAAAAGGAAGGCCGCCCCAACTGGGGAGGCCGGAGGGTCCAAGAAGGGAAGGACTCTCCTTCCGGATAGTTCCACCGCCGCCGACTAAGGCGAAGACGAGTGGTTGCCTAGGGTCAAGCCCCCGGGGAGATCGTAAGTATTCGAATACCAGAGTAACTCATAGGATTCCTTTGTCGCACTACTTTCCCTAATGCCAAACGCAATTATGCAGGCCGCCACGAGCCAGTATCGATGTATCATCAGACGGCTCCTTGGGCTTGTAGGACATGGATAGCGATCCAGTCCTGACCGCCACCTCCCCTCATCCTGCCGATGACGCCGAGGTGTTGTCTCAAGAGGCACCGGATCGAGGGGAGACAGTTCCGGAGGTGCCTCAAGGCGACCTTCCGGACTCCGGGAGCCGAGGGGACGAGGCCCCTGAGAGCTCCGAGTTCGGCCCTCAGCCGAACACTGTGTCAGAACCTCCAGCGGTTCCAGGCTCAGGA
Source organism: Triticum urartu (assembly GCF_056163025.1). NCBI lineage: Eukaryota > Viridiplantae > Streptophyta > Magnoliopsida > Poales > Poaceae > Triticum > Triticum urartu. Next base: position 470,911,330 of record NC_141878.1, read on the forward strand.
AGGCGGCCTCCTTCTAAGAGGGGCAAGACGCCTGTGCCGGTGACCTCTGTCCATCCAGAGGTGCCGGACAATCTGCTGGAAGCGCTTCGCAACGCTTCCATCAACGAGGAGCACCACACTATCATGAGTGCGGTGATCCAGAAGGTTCAGTTCGCCAAGAGCGGATTGACTGAAGCCTGTGCTAGCCTTCTAACAGGCTTTGAGGTAAGTGTTTTAAAATGTAGTAGAAATATTACCGCATAGACAGTAGCCCCTGATGCTTTGTTCGGTGTTCACAAAGAAAAGCCGAATAGAGGATCAAATAATATCGTAGGAGTCTAGTATAAGTATACCAGGCCGAGGAGGGAAGCTCAACGGAGAAACTGTTCTGGTCTCAGTATACTGGGACCGAACACCCAATGCCTCTGAGCGACCAGCTAAAGCAGATGGTCGAGTTGCACAAGGCGGCTGAACAGTCCATGAAGGGCCTTATAGTCCGGCTGTGGCCTGGCGACGTCCTTCCGAATAGCTACTTCGGCCTGGTGAGGTGGCTTGTGGATGCCTGCCCGCGGCTGGAGGTCATCAAGTGATCTGTCTGCATTGAAGGTGCACGCCGGGCTTTCGTCCGTGTGAAATTGCAGTGGGTCAAGCTAGACACCGTGAAGCTGATCAAGGAGGGGCCGCCGAGGGCAAGGAGCACCGCCACCCCGAGATGTACTATGAGGGTGTTCTGCCGGGCGCCCGTCTCATCATGGACGAGTGTTCAAAAGATGTAATATTTGAATGAGACTTGCTCGTTTTATCCTGTATGTATGAAAACTTGTTTCATATGCGCTATGCAACGCTTGATGGAATTTAAAATGTTACCTTCTGTTTGGCTGTTTATCCAATCTGAGAGATGGCTAGTCCTCGGCTTCTGCCCCCATGCCGCGAGTGCTGGGGTGTTCGGGATAAACCTGAGCACTCTTGTTCCCATGTTTGGGTCCTTCGAGGGAGGTGCTCAGCACAACGAACAAGGCAACCGGACTAATAATGCTTTATGACTCTCACTTAGCCATAGAATTCTATAATTTTAAATTTCGGCGAAGCCCCTGGTATTTGGAAGGCCGAATTCGGGGCGCGATACATGCCTGTAAGCCGGACAGGGCCGGCCCCTCGCCCTAAGCGGCATAAGTCTTTAGGGACTCGAAAAACCTCGTCGAACAGCGACCAGTCTCTCGCCTTATCATGACAGTCAGTTTTAGTTTTCTCTACTGAGGTTCTAAGCCCGACAGAACCGGGGCACAATCGCAGTAGTTCTCCTAGCACTACCTTAGCCGATAGAGCGGAACGTAAGGTACCAAAACATAGGAGCCGGGCAAACCCAACATTTGACCAAAGACATGATTCGGAGCTGATGCATATAATGCTATAAGTTTGGGGTGCCGCACTTGTGAAAGTGTTCAGACTTTTCACACCGCATTGTGGGGTACGTAAGCCCCTGGTGTATTGGCCATACCAGAGTGTACGGTTGCAAGGCGTCATTAATGAACACACACACACACACACACATATATATATAACAAGAATGCAATAATAGTCGTAATGTCATGCATTGTTTATTAAAAAATTGTGTTAAAGCAGAGTGATACATATAGTGCGATAAGCAAAGAGTAGGACTATGTCCCTTCCAAGGGCAAGCTGAGGAATGATATGAAATCGAATATTTCACTCGTTACTGTAATCAACCTGGGAATTCCGTGGTATGACGTAGCTGTTTGCCTCCTTGGTTGCTGCATCATGCGTTCGGCAATAGTTATGCCGGACGGTGTTTCCAGAGATTAAGGTCTTGAAAGAAAAATAAAAATAACCGAACGAGAAGCCCCTAGTGCAGTTTAGGCCGCGTCTTGGGGCGTGCCACAGTTGTGCCCCCCTCCCCACCTGTGCCCATGGTATTTTTAATGCGTAATTATGTACGCGCGGCACGAGTTTCGCCGCTGGGCTGGGATTGGGGTGGCCGCCGTATTGCTACGCGAGCTCAGATCGCGCTAGGCGGTCTATTTTCCTATTGCCCCGAGCACGCTTGAAGGTGTCCGGGCTGTGAAACGCCGAACTGGTTGATTGCCTTGAGAGGCTGCTTTGCGTTTCTGCTGTGAGGGCTGCGGTGTGCTCTTCTGTTCGGAGAGAGCGCTCTGTGTTTCCATTGACTGTAATAACTCCGCGAGGTCCTGGCATCTTGAGCTTGAGGTATGCATAATGCGGTACCACATTGAATCTAGCAAATGCGGTTCGCCCGAGCAGCGCGTGATAACCACTGCGGAACGGGACTATATCGAAGATAAACTCTTTGCTTCGCAAGTTATCCGGGGATCCAAAGACCACTTCCAGTGTAATTGAGCCTGTGCAATGGGCCTCTACACCTGGAATGACGCCCTTAAAGGTCGTTTTTGTGGGTTTGATCCTTGAGGGGTCTATACCCATTTTGTGCACCGTGCCCTGATAAAGCAGGTTCAGGCTGCTGCCGCCGTCCATAAGGACTCGAGTGAGGTGAAATCCGTCGATGATTGGGTCTAGGACCAGTGCGGCGAATCCGCCATGGCGGATACTAGTGGGGTGGTCCCTACGATCGAAGGTGATCGGACAGGAGGACCAAGGGTTGAACTTTGGGGCAACTGGCTCCAATGCATATATGTCCCAGAGCGCACGCTTCCGCTCCCTCTTGGGGATGTGGGTTGCGTATATCATGTTCACCGCCCACACTTGCGGGGGAAACCACTTCTGTCCTCCAGTCTGCGGCTGCCGGGGCTCCTCCTCGTCATCGCTATGCGGCCCCTTGTCCTTGTTTTCGGCAATTAACTTGCCGGCCTGCTTGAACACCCAACAATCCTTGTTGGTGTGATTGGCTGGCTTGTTTGGGGTGCCGTGTATTTGACACGAGCGATCGAGTATACGGTCCAAGCTGGACGGACCCGGCGTACTTTGTTTGAATGGCTTTTCCCGCTGACCGGGTTTAGAGCCTTTGAATCCGGCATTGACCGCCATATCCTCAGTATTTTCGCTGTTAATGCGGCGCTTATGCTTGTTGCGACGTGACCTGCTATTGCCGTCCTTGGTATATGAGGTACCATGGTTCTTTGATATGTTATTACTGCGAGCCAGCCAACTGTCTTCTCCCGCACAAAAGTGGGTCATGAGCGTCGTGAGAGCTGCCATAGGTTTTGGCTTTTCCTGACCAAGGTGCCGGGCTAGCAACTCGTCTCGGATATTGTGCTTGAAAGCCTCTAAGGCCTCCGCATCTGGACAGTCGATGATTTGATTTTTCTTTGAAAGGAACCGAGTCTAGAATTGCCTAGCCGACTCTTCTGGCTGCGGAATTATGTGGCTCAAGTCATCGGCGTCTGGTGGTCGCACATAAGTGCCCTGAAAGTTGTCGAGGAATGCGGCTTCCAGATCTTCCCAAAAGCTAATGGAGTCCGCTGGCAAGCTCTTAAGCCAATGCCGCGCTGGTCCTTTGAGCTTTAGTGGGAGGTATTTGATGGCGTGTAAGTCATTGCCACGGGCCATGTGGATGTGGAGGAGGAAATCCTCAATCCATACTGCGGGATCTGTTGTGCCGTCGTATGATTCAATATTTACAGGTTTGAAACCTTCTGGGAATTGATGTTCCATTACTTCGTCTGTGAAGCATAAGGGGTGTGCGGCGCCTCTGTATTGGGCTGTATCATGACGCAGCTCGAATGGGTCTTGCCCGCTGTGTTCGGCTTGGCCGGATTTGCTTTTACTGTATCCGGCGTGACGTTTGTCGTCTCGCAGAGTGGCGCGCCCTCGTGATCCGTAGATCGATCTTGAATGCTCTGCCTCACGGGTCTGGCGTATCTCCCCATGCCTTTTTATTTGAATGGCGTTGGGGTGGAGGCTGAGCTTTTGGCTGGAATGCCTCTCTATCGTGGCCACGAGGTGGCCGATCAGCCGTATCATACGCTTCTTCTTCCAGTCGGGGTGGTAACCTGCGCCTTGGGTAACTCTTGGAGGGGCGCTCGAGTTTATATTCCTCGGCCGTGAGGACTTCAGTCCATTTGTCACCTAGTAGATCTTGATCAGCTTGAAGCTGCTGCTACTTTTTCTTGAGGCTATTTGCCGTGGCCATAAGCCGGCGCTTGAAGCGCTCTTACTCGACTGGATCCTCTGGTACGGCGAATTGACTGTCGCCGAGGCTTGCCTCGTCTTCGGAGGGGAGCATGTAATTGTCATCTTCCTCCTCTCCGTCTGCCGCTCTCTCAGGAGAGCTGGCTCCTTCATTCTCCTGCTCTAAGTCTTGATGGAGGGGATTGTTGTTGTCTTCGGCACTGTCCAGAGTGTTATTATCTCCTGTGCCAGTATCACCACTTTTGCTTTGGCGGGACTTAGAGCGGCGCCACTGACGTCGATGTTTGGGTTGCTTCTTGGAGGGGTCACCCTCCGCTATCCCGTCGCCATTGCCTTCTTTGGGTGTATCCACCATGTATATGTCGTATGACGAGGTGGCTTTCCAGTGCCCTATAGGTGCTGGTTCATGTTCATCTTCTACATCGTCGTCCATACCGTCGATGTCTTCAGAGTCAAAGTCGAGCATGTCGGTTAAATCATCGATAGCGGCTACGAAGTGGGTGGTGGGTGGGCGTCGAATTTATTCGTCTTCCGCATCCCAATGCTGTTGGCCATAGTCCGGCCAGGGCTCTCCTGACAAAGAGAAAGACTTTAGTGAATTCAGAATGTCGCTGAAGGGCGAGTGCTGAAAGATATCCGTGGCGGTGAATTCCATGATCGGCGCCCAATCAGATTCGATTGGCAGGGGCGCAGATGGTTCGGAGTCAGAAAAAGAGTCCGGCACCTTGGAGTCACGGGCTACGCAGAGGATTATGCTGGTGTTTGGCTCGACCGCCGTTGAGACTGCAGCCCCTGAGGCGGTGTCTAACCACCCGTCCTCGATTGGCGCAGTTGGCTCCGAGCTAAGGGTCGGAGCTGATACGGGCACGGCATCTGGGGTACTGTTTGGCAGCAGAGCTAGGTCATACCCATCGCGACAGTGCGGCGCGCCCGGCTGTGGCTCGAATCCATCGAAGATCAAGTCTCCGCGGATGTCGACCGTGTAGTTCAAACTTCCAAATCTGACCTGACGGCCAGGGGCGTAGCTTTCAATCTGCTCCAGATGGCCAAGCGAATTAGCCCGTAGTGCAAAGCCGTCGAATACGAAGATCTGTCCGGGGAGAAAAGTCTCACCCTGGACCGCATCGCTATCGATGATAGTAGGAGCCATCAAGCCTAACAGCGATGACACAGAGGAACTCTGAATGAAAGCACCAATGTCGGTGTCAAAACCGGAGGATCTCGGGTAGGGGGTCCCGAACTGTGCGTCTAGGCCAGATGGTAACAGGAGGCAGGGGACACGATGTTTTACCCAGGTTCGGGCCCTTTTGATGGAGGTAAAACCCTACGTCCTGCTTGATTGATATTGATGATACGGGTAATACAAGAGTAGATCTACGACGACATTAGAGAGGCTAAACCCTAGAAGCTAGCCTATGGTATGATTGTATGTTATGGTTGTTGTCCTACGGACTAAAACCCTTTGGTTTATATAGACACCGGAGAGGGTTAGGGTTACATAAGGTCGGTTACAAAGGAGGAGATATCCATATCCGTATTGCCTAGCTTGCCTTCCACGCCAAGTAGAGTCCCATTCGGACACAAGACGAAGTCTTCAATCTTGTATCTTCATAGTCTAATAGTCCGGCCAATGGAGATAGTCCGGCTATCCGGAGACCCCTAATCCAGGACTCCCTCACGAACCTTATCTCAACTCGGATCCGACTACGTCGAATCCGACCAGATCCTTCTGAGTCCATATTATCCGGTTCGCATCCAATGCTCCATGGCTAGTGAGACCAAGCCATCGACCATGTCATATGCTAGTCTAGTCGGCTGGGCGTCCACACAGCCCTTTCGACTAGGGACCTTTTAGGATGTTCATCACACAATGCATTGTCCCACAAAAAAGTCACGTACTTGCTGATACACATCATTGATAATGTCCAATGACTATCTTTATTCATAAACACATAGGAAATATCATCGTACATGATTGCCTCTAGGATATATCCAACAAACTCTAATATCACCATCGTCATATCTCAAAACAATCATAAGGAATCAAACTTCTCATAGTATTCAATGCACTTTATATGAAAGTTTTTATTATATCCCTCTTGGATTCCCATCGTATTAGGACTAAATTCATAAACAAAGCAAATTACCATGCTGTTTAGAGACTCTCAAAATAATATAAGTGAAGCATGATAGTTCATCAATTTCTTCAAAATAAAACTACCGCCATGCTCTAGAAAGATGTAATCGAAGTACTAGAGAAAATGACAAACTACTCCAAAAGATATAAGTGAAGATCAATGAGTAGTTGAATAATTATGTAACCATGTGAAGACTCTCTAACATATAAGAACTTCAGATCTTGGGATATTATTCAAACAACATGCTAAATAAGATAAAATGACATTGCAAGGATAGCACATATCATGTGAAGAAGCAAAAACTTAGGCTCAACCAAAATTGACCGATCATTGTTGAAGAAGAAATGTGGGATGCCAACCGGGGCATCCCCAAGCTTAGATGCTTGAGACTTCTTAGAATATTAACTAGGGATGCCTTGGGCATCCCCAAGCTTGAGCTTTTGTGTCTCCTTAATTCCTCTCATATCACGGTTTCCCTAATTCTTAAAAACTTCATCCACACAAAACTCAATAAGAACTCGTGAGATAAGTTAGTATAAATCCATGCACAAGCCTTATCATTCTCTACAGTAGCAAATCACTAAAATTATTATTTGACATTGCATACTAAATGTCTCTGCACATTTAACACTCCTATCCTCAAATAGAATCATTAAACAAGCAAACATACGCAAACAATGCAATCATAACAGCAATTTGTCTAAACATGATGGTGTGTAAATAATGCAAGAGGAATCATACTTCTTTAACTACAAAAATTACCACACTGTAGATAATCTGTTGTTACTCATTGTGTAAAAATTTCAAGATTTTATCGTGTTCTGACTATTCACCAATATTCAAAACATAACAACAAACTTTCTGTTTTCAAACAGCAACATATAAACTTGCAAAATAAGCATGGTAAAGGCTACACTTAACCTTTTTATTGAACTAAAAGATGTAATACACTCTAAATAACAGAAAGAAAATTCTAATAGAAGAAAATGACGCTCCAAGCAAAACTCATATCATGTGGTGAATAAAAATATAGCTCCAAGTAAGGTTACCGATGAACGAAGACGAAAGAGGGGATGCCATCCGGGGCATCCCCATGGTTAGTTGCTTGGGTATTCCTTGAATATTACCTTGGGGTACCTTGGGCATCCCCAAGCTTAGGCTCTTACCACTCCTTATTCTGTAGTCCATCGAAACTTCACCCAAAACTTGAAAACTTCACAACACAAAACTCAACAGAAAACTCGTAAGCTCCGTTAGTATAATAAAGCAAACCACCACTTAGGTACTGTCGTGAACTCATTGTAAATTTGTATTGGTGTTATATCTACTGTATTCCAACTTCTCCATGGCTTGTACCCTCCGATACTACCCATAGATTCATCAAAATAAGCAAACAACACAATGAAAATAGAATCTGTAAAAAAACAGAATAGTCTGTAGTAATCTGGAAACTTCGTATACTTCTGTAACTCCAAAAATTCTGAAAAATTAGGAAGACCTATGAATTTTTTTATTAATATTATGCAAAAAGAATCAGTATTTTATCACGCTTCTGCTGAAAATGATAATTGTTTTGCTGAGCGCAAAAGTTTCTATTTTTTAGCAAGATCAAATCAACTATCACCATAGATCATCCCAAAGGTCTTACTTGGCACATTATTTAAACAAAAGCTATAAAACATGATTACTAAAGTAGCATAATCATGTGAACACACCAAAATATTAGGGGTAAATATTGGGTTGTCTCCCAACAAGCGCTTTTCTTTAATGCCTTTCTAGCTAGGCATGATGATTTCAATGACGCTCTTAAAAGATAAGAATTGAAACATGATGGGAGCATCATGAAGCATATGACTAGCACATTTAAGTCTAACCCACTTCCTATGCATAGGGATTTTGTGAGAAAATAATTTATGGGAACAAGAATCAACTAGCATAGGAAGGAAAAACAGGCATAACTTCAAGATTTTCAACTCATAGAGAGGAAACCTGATATTATTGCAATATGTAAAAGAATATGTTCCTATCTCATAATAATTTTCAGTAGCATCATGAATGAATTCAACAATATAAGTTTCACATAAAGCATTCATGATCCACACGCATAGAAATTTTATGACTCACCACATAAGTAGAATTCTTCTCATTCATAGTAGTGGGAGAAAACTCAAAAAAATAACTATCATGTGAGGCATAATCCAATTGAAAATTAAAATCATGATGACAAGTTTCATGGTTATCATTATTCTTTATAGCATACATGTCATGACCATAATCATCATAGATAGCAACTTTGTCCTCATAATCAATTGGAATATCTTCTAAAATAGTGGAATCATCACTAAATAAAGTCATGACCTCTCCAAATCCACTTTCATCATTATAGTAAGATTCATCACCCTCCAAAATAGTGGGATAATTATTATCTAAAGTCGACACTCTTCCAAACCCACTTTCATCAATATAATCATCCTAAATAGGAGGCATGCTTTCATCATAATAAATATTCTCATCAAAACTTGGGGGACTAAAAATATCATCTTCATCAAACATAGCATCCCCAAACTTGTAGCTTTGCATATCATTAGCATCATGGATATTCAAGGAATTCATACTAACAACATTGCAATCATGCTCATCATACAAAGATTTTATGCCAAACATTTTATAGACATCTCCTTCTAGCACTTGAGCACAATTTTCCTTTCCATCATTTTGATGAAAGACATAAAAAAGATGAAGAATGTGAGGCAACCTCAATTCCATTTTTAGTTTTCTTTTATAAACTAAACTAGTGATAAAACAAGAAACTAAAAGATTCAATTGCAAGATCGAAAGATATACCTTCAAGCACTCACCTCCCTGGCAACGGCACCAGAAAAGAGCTTTGTTGACGGGATGTGAGTGCAGCTTACCTAGCCTGCCCGGCAACGGCGCCAGAAAAGAGCTTGATGTCTACTATGCAACTTTATCCTGGTAGACGTTGTTGGGCCTCCAAGTGCAGAGTTTTGTAGGACAGTAGCAAATTTCCCTCAAGTGGATGACCTAAGGTTTATCAATCCATGGGAGGCGTAGGATGAAGATGGTCTCTCTCAAACAACCCTGCAACCAAATAACAAAGAGTCTCTTGTGTCCCCAACACACCCAATATAATGGTAAATTGTATAGGTGCACTAGTTCGGCGAAGAGCTGGTGACATAATTGGATCATATAACAATCCCTCAACGTGCAACAAAGAATCACTCCAAAGTTTCTATCGGAGAACGTAGGACGAAAACATGCATCAAACCCTATGCATAGATTACCCCAATGTCACCACGGGAATCCGCAAGTTGAGTGCCAAAAAATACATCAAGTGAATCAATAGAACATCCCATTGTCTCCACGGACATCCCTTCGCAAAACATACATCAAGTGTTCTCAAATCCAATACTCAATCCAACAACGGAAACTCAAAGAGCAAGACTCAATTCATCACAAGAAGATAGAGGGGAAAACACCATATAATCCAACTATAATAACAAAGCTCATGGTACATCAAGATTGTGCCAAATCAAGAACACGAGAGAGAGATAGATCAAACACATAGCTACTGGTACATACCCTCATCCCCGAGGATGAACTACTCCCTCCTCGCCATGGAGAGCGCTGGGATGATGAAGATGTCCACCGGTGATGGTTTCCCCCTCCGATAGGGTGTCGGAATGGGCTCCCAATTGGTTTTTCATGGCTACAGAGGATTGCGGCGGCGGAATTCCCGATCTAGGTTTCCTTTCGGCGGTTTCTGTATTTATAGGTATTTTTGGCGTCGGTTTCATGTTAGGGAGATTCACGAGTCAATGACAATGGTGGAGCGCCCCCTTGGGGGGTAGGGAGCGCCCTCCACCCTTGTGGCTGGCCCGGGACTCTTCTGTCCCAACTCTTTTGCTTCGGGGGCTTCTTCTGGTGCATAAAAAATCACCGTAAATTTTTAGCTCATTTGGACTCTATTTGATATTCCTTTCTGTAAAACTCAAAAACAAGGAAAAAACAGAAACTGACAGTGGGCTCTAGGTTAATAGGTTGGTCCCAAAAATCATATAAATTATCATATAAATGCATATAAAACATCCAAGATGGATAATATAATAGGATGGAACAATAAAAAATTATAGATAAATTGGAGACGTATCAGCCACAAGCAAGGACCCCGCCGCCACCATCAGCCGCACTAGCTTTGCTGGCGGAGTCCTCCGGCAACGGCGGGAGAGAATGAATGTTTTATTTAGTATAGAGTAATTTTTTTATATACAACGGACATTTTTTTAATGTATGATGATTTTTTTAATATATGGTGATTTTTATAATATAGGCTGGAATTTTTAAAAACATATTGAACATTTTTTGTAATATATGTTTTGTTTATATTTTTTTAGGACATGGCTAGAGGACCCCCGAGCACCCGTTGGTAGGAACTAGCACTCATCCAAATATGGAAAGAGCACGTGACACGCACGAGGCAATTCACTAAAAAAAGAATCATGTCCTCGTGTGCATTTATTTGGTGATCCAAAAAATCAAAAAACTGTAACTTTTGATATAAGTGTCGAAATTCAATTTCGTTTTCATGGTGGGGTTTCTCACGGCGAGTTCTTCAAAACTTGATCTCATATAGATAGGTTTCGTCGAACTTTTTTCATGGCAACTTTGGGTATGATGGGGGCAACTTTAGTCCTATAGGAAAGCAACTTCAATTTTTCCCCAGTAGGTCCGCCTATTTTCTTGGTTTGAGTAAAAAATGAGAAAACCACACAAAAAATGATGCACCTTTAGTGCTACATATGGAAAAGTCTAAGTTCACCATTGATGGAGCTACTGGAGGCAAAACAAGGACACTAACTTTAAGATCGTTATACACTTCAGTATCACACAAAAAATTTAGCAAATTTTGGGGTGTTTTTGTGCAACTCCAGTGCATTCAACAAGCAACTCATGTGTGTTTCTTATTAGTTGGTTTGTCTAAAATGAGAAAATCAAGAAAATGTGTGCAAGTCCAACTCATCTTGTGTGTGTATATGCAACTATACACATTTTCATATAGCAATTGTTCTAGCAAACTCTAAGCAACTACCCCCTAGCAGAAATCCACCCAACTATTGTAGCAAGATCCAAAGACACTATTGCTAGCAAAAAAAATCCAAGCAATCATCCTAGAAAATCCACGCAACTGCAATACCAAAACACAATGCAAAACTGTTTATAGCAAAATCAATCAAATGTATTACCAAACCACCATGCAAAATTATTCTAGCATAACCAAGCAACTCTCCTAAAAAACAAGCAACTGTACTATCCAATCCAAGCAACTACATTACGAAATAACAACTATGAAAAAATTGTCCTAACAAAATCAAGCAACTGTCCCTAGCATTCCTACTTAGATTGTCTACTTTAGGCAGAAAAAACATATGACCAACTTGAATAGCCTTTGTGGACAACTATCTTACCCCTCCCTCCCCAATAGCAGGCTAATTGGTCTATTACTGATAATTCATTTAATAATCAAATTGATATTTCTTATAAAACAAACCATATATTTCATATCCCTATTACGGCAACCAGGATTTCATAATTGAATTACATCACATAGCTTCAGCACTCAGTTACACCATATATGCATATAGCTAGCTACGCCATTACACAACAGCACCAAGTTTCACATGCAACATCGAAAACCTTTGGAAGGTAGCATCATACATGGTAAATGGGAAACTGCAGAAGCAGAAGGCAAATATTGAGCCTTCAGTGATGTTGAATGTCCTTCCAACTTTAGGCCAGTGGCTATGGATAATTGCCCACCCAACATTCATCCTCTTGAGGAAGACTTCAATATTGGACCGTGGGTGTTGAATAAATACCTTCCTCACCTCTTTACCATGCAGGTGGTTTGAGAGGTAATCATCAGTGAACTGCTTTGGAAAGGACTGAAAACAAACATATGCATAAATAACTGTTCTAGATTTTGAAATGGCACAAGGGGAAAAACAAGGTAAAAGAGTTAGTACCATCCTATCGTTGACTGATGTCTTCTTCATTGTGCAAACAAAGATATTGCTACCATTCGTCGCAATTTTATTTATCCTAACAATCTTTCTGAGTTTCTTGACTTGACTGATATTCATGGACATCTCATTCTCCCATATGCAAATTGGGTCGAATAGTGGGTCTAAACCTCTTACAATAGGACCTACATGTGCAAGACCAAATTGTTAAAAAACTAAATATTAGAATGATTCCTGCAGCTGCACAATAATGTGCTATTAGCCAAAGGACCATGCATGTGCAAACCTCGATGGTAAACCTCATTGCCTCCCATTGTTTCTCTGCAACACATAAAAGGCAGATCTTGATCAGGTTATCTGAGAGTTGGCCTACTATCAGTAGAATATGTTAATGAATAATAGGAAAATTGCAGATCAAACAGATTAACTCGACCAAGACCAACCTCATCCCATTGGCGATGAGGAAAATCACAAAGAAACCAAGCCGCTACACACCAACGCCGAAGACCTCTACAACACTACGAAGACCCAAGGATAACACATACCTTGCTAAACAACCTGGAAATAGAGCAATTGTATATGTTTCTCGTGTATTTAATTAGTATATCCAAACTCGATTTATTTCTCACACGCATAACAATACAAAACTGAGCACCACAACAAATGAACCAAACATTAACTGAGCACCACATTGCACAATATAGCATACTCCTAATAGAAGATCAAGCAATTAACCAAACCAAGCATGCTTAACAACTTGGAAATATAGAAATTGTATTTGTTTCTCATGTATTTAGTACAACCAAATTCGATTTATTTCTCACATGGTATCCAATAACAGAATGCACCCACAACAATTCAACATCGCATTAAAGAATTGAACCATACAGTTAACTGAACACCATGAAGGTGCAACTATCCCTAGGTGGTTTTGGTAATTCATAACAACATATAGCTCATTGAGCTAATACTATTCCAAGATGATTATTTCAGGAAAGCTCAATGATTGGCATGGCATGGATGTGAAAGTGGAACCCTCAAAATGCTAAGGACAAAGGATTGGCTCAAGCTCAAAAGCTCAAGACTCTTCATTTTACATTTTAGTGATCCGAGATCACATTGAGTCTTTAGGAAAAGCCAATACTATCAAGGAGGGATGAGGTGTTGCTTAATGAGCCTCTTGCTTCGTGTGCTTAGTGATATGCTCCAAAACCCTCAACTACTTTCCCATATCCACATATGACCTAAACCCTAAGCCAAACTCGGTCCTACCGATTCTTCCTATCCGGCGCCACCGAGTTTCACTTGTCATTAGCCACTGCCAAACCCTAGCAATTCGGTCCTACCGATAGGGATCTCGGTCTCACCGAGATGGGGTTGCAAACTCTCTGTTTCCCCTTCGTAACTTTTTGGTCCCACCGAAAGAGCGAATCGGTCCCACCGAGATTGCAATGTAAACTCAGTGTTTCCCCTTTGTAACTTTTCGGTCTCACCGAGTTCCACTCAGTCTCACCGAAAGAGCAAATCGGTCCCACCGAGTTTGCCTGATCAACTCTCTGGTTAGCTAATTACCAAATTCGGTCTCACCGAGTTTGTGTAATCGGTCTCACCGAGATTACGTTATGCCCAAACCCTAACCATATCGGTCCTACCGAGTTGCATGTCAGTCCCACCGAAAATCACTAACGGTCACTAGGTTTACATTTTCGGTCCGACCGAGCTTATTGATTCGGTCCCACCGAGATTGGAAAACTGTGTAACGGTTGGATTTTGTGTGGAGGCTATATATACCCCTCCACCTTCTTCTCATTCGATGTGAGAGCCATCAGAACACACACACACCATTCCAACTCATATGTTCTGAGAGAGAACCACCTACTCATGTGTTGAGACCAAGACATTCCATTCCTACCATATGAATCTTGATCTCTAGCCTTCCCAAGTTGCTTTCCACTCAAATCCTCTTTACACCAAATCCAAATCCTATGAGAGAGAGTTGAGTGTTGGGGAGACTATCATTTGAAGCACAAGATCAAGGAGTTCATTACCTACACACCATTTGTTACTTCTTGGAGAGTGGTGTCTCCTAGATTGGCTAGGTGTCACTTGGGAGCCTCCGACAAGATTGTGGAGTTGAACCAAGGAGTTTGTAAGGGCAAGGAGATCGCCTACTTCGTGAAGATCTACCGCTAGTGAGGCAAGTCCTATGTGGGCGATGGCCATGGTGGGATAGACAAGGTTGCTTCTTCGTGGACCCTTTGTGGGTGGTTGCTTCTTCGTGGACCCTTTGTGGGTGGAGCCCTGTGTGGACTCGTGCAACCGTTACCCTTGGGTGGAGCCCTGTGTGGACTCGCGCAACCGTTACCCTTCGTGGGTTGAAGTCTCCATCAACGTGGATGTAGGATAGCACCACCTATCCGAACCACGGGAAAAACATCCGTGTCTCCAATAGTGTTTGAATTCTCCAAACCCTTCCCTTTACATTCTTGCAAGTTGCATGCTTTACTTTCCGCTGCCAATATACTCTTTGCGTGCTTGCTTGAATCATGTGATGATTGCTTGACTTGTCCTAAATTAGCTAAAATCTGCCAAGAACTAAAATTGGGAAAAGGTTAAGTTTTTATTTGGTCAAGTAGTCTAATCACCCCCCCTCTAGACATACTTTCAATCCTACAAGTGGTATCAGAGCTTTGGTCTCCATTTGCTTTGATCTCCATAGCTTTTGGTGGTCATAGCCTTGGTTTCACAACCTAGGAGAGTATGGCGTCTAGCGAGGGAAATTATCACCGTAGAGGTCCTTACTTTGATGGTACTAATTTTGCTAGTTGGAAGCATAAAATGAAAATGCATATTCTTGGACATAACCCCGCCGTTTGGGCTATTGTGTGTGTTGGTTTGCAAGGTGACTTTTTTGATGGGAGAGAACCGAACCGTGAAGCTACCGTGGATGAGTTGAAGATGTTGCAATACAATGCTCAAGCTTGTGATATTCTCTTCAACGGATTGTGCCCCGAAGAATTCAACAAAATCATCCGCCTTGAGAATGCAAAGGTAATTTGGGACACTTTGATTGATATGCACAAAGGTACCGACTCCGTCAAGGAATCCAAGTTGGATGTGCTTCAAAGCCAACTTGACAAGTTCAAGATGAAGGATGGTGAAGGTGTCGCTGAAATGTACTCTAGGCTTGCTCTCATCACAAATGAGATTGCCGGCTTAGGAAGTGAAGAGATGACCGATAAATTCATCATCAAGAAGATTCTAAGAGCCTTGGATGGATAATATGATACCGTGTGCACATTGATCCAAATGATGCCCAATTACAAAGATCTCAAGCCAATGGAGGTGATTGGAAGAATTGTTGCTCATGAGATGTCACTTAAGGATAAAGAGAACTTCACAACAAATCAAGTGGTGCCTATAAAGCCTCATGTGAAGCCCCTACATCATCAAGTGAGAAACAAGACTTCAATGAAGAATTGAGCTTAATGGTGAAGAACTTCAACAAGTTCTACAAGAGTAGAAGCAAAGATAGAAGCTTCAAGTCAAGGTCCTACAATGACAAAAGATCTTCTAGTCGAGAGCGAAACTGCTACAATTGTGGAAGACCCAGACACTATTCCAATGAGTGTACGGCTCCCTACAAGAGAAGAGAAGATTCTCCAAAAAGAAGAAGCAAAGGATCACCACCAAGAGAGAGAAGGAGTAGAGATGATCGTTATGAACGAAGGTACTCACGGAGAAGAAAGGATTCGGAAAGGAAGGAAAAATCATCAAGGAGCTACACAAGACGAAGACATCAAGCTCATGTTAGTGAATGGGTATCCGGCTCCGACTCCGACAGCCACTCTGAGAGAAGTTATTACTCCGACTCCGAAGATACTCTAGATGAAGGTGTTGCCGGTCTAGCACTTGTGTCAACCAACTCCTACGACATATTTAACTCACCAAATGAAGGAATTGGAAGATGCTTCATGGCCAAAGGTCCTAAGGTAACACACCCCGAGTATGTTGATTTCAATAGTGATGAAGATGACTTGTTAGGTGATGATTTGCTTGGTGACAACTCTAGTGATGAATACTATGATGAAATGTCAATTAAACATGCTAATCAAGATAAAATGAATGACAATGATAAGGAGAAGATTGAGGCCCTAACTAAAGAACTAAACACTCTTAAGTTAGCTCATGAAACCATCTTCGAAGATCATCGAGGACTTTTAAGAGCTCATGAGAAATTACGCTTTGAGAAGCTCAATCTTGAGCAAGAGCATGAATTCTTAAAAGCAATCAATGATGATCTCCGCAAGAAAAGTTCTTCTTACATTGCCAAGCGTTTACTCTTATCTACTTACATGCCTCAAGTCAAGTCTAGTAACAAAAAAGATTCTTCCTCTAGCAGTAACAATGAGCATGTTAAATCCAATATTGTTGCTTCTAGTAGTTCTCTTGATTCCACTAATGATTCTCTTAGCCAAGTTACACTTGAGCAAGAAAATAGCTTATTGAAGGGAATTATAGAGAAAGGAGTGTACAAAAGCCTTGCCGGGAGTAAGCAATTCGAGGAAATTGTGCGCAAGCAAGGAATGCACCGGAAGAATCAAGGTGTTGGTTTTGAACGAAAGTTCAATGCCAATGGAGTTGAGTGGGAAGAAGATCAATACCCCAAGACAAAGTTTGTCCCTCAACAAGAGAAGTATGCTTCTTTCAAGGGGACACAAGCTCAAGATGATCTTCCACCACAAGACTACGAGCAAAAAGGCAAGGACAAGCTTCAAGAGGAAATTGATGCATTTGAAGAAGCTCCTCAGACCTTAGTCAAGTGGATTCCCAAGACTACTTCAAGTTCCACTTCATCAAGTACGACCACAACTCCAAGGATTCCCATCAAGATGATGTGGATCCAAAAGAAGAAGAACTAGAGAGTTCTTGAGGGTGACTCCGCCAACATACTTCACTCTTATCATTTTGGCAAGAACAAGTGCAATCAACTTCCACATCTTGCACTAGTTCAAGGAGTCACAAACCCTCTTGTTGGTAAGACAAGGGACAAGGTAACCTAAAAAGTTTTCATGGACATCATCCTTTGTGTGCATCACTCTATGTCTATGGATATCCTTGTTTCTTCCTTGTGGGACTAACCCATGTAGGTATTGAAAGTGCAATTCACTCAAATGGATAGCTCCAAGTGATCTACATCAACATTGAGCATCCACATCTTCAATATCTACATGAAGTCATCATCGACAAAACCCAAGGTTAGTTCATCCCTCTTAGGGGGGATATCACATCTAGGGGGAGCTTTACTCTAAGACTTGAGCTAAAGCAACTCTAAAGATGTGAACACAAAAATGCTTTATGTAAAAGTGGTAACCCCACTTGGGCTTAAACGATGAGTATGACCTATGATCAAGTGTTCTCACTTGACTCCTAAGTCAATATACTCATATATAGATGACCTAGTCATCGCAAATTGCTTGATAGATGCTAGAATTGGTTGTGCATGCCTTGCCACATATTTCATTTGCCATCTTATTGTGTGAGCATGCTGGTTGCATATTTTACTCATTCGAGGACATCCACTTGTTGTTTTTATTGTTTGGTTTTATCTTCTTTTGCCAAGTGGATGGACAAGAATGCCTAAGAACCTCCTCTAGCTATCTATGCTTTTCTCGTCTCAAACTCTATTCATGCTGCATCACAAAATTTGATCAAGTCAGATTCGAACCACTCTGTGTGAGGAGCGCTCGGAGTCCCCGATTCGTCATAGACTCAAACTTCCAAAACCTCTTTATGATTCTCGGTCTGACCGATACTCCACTTTCGGTCCTACCGAGATCATTAAGTTGATCTAGGTTTTCAATCTCGGTGCAACCGATTTGAACCTTTCGGTCACACCGAGTTTCAGTAACTGCTTGCAGTTATGAATCTCGGTGCCACCGAGTTGTTCCACTCGGTCACACCGACAGGGTCGGGCTATATATAGTCACGGGCAAAATTTTGGAAATTTCTCCGAACCCCTTCGCCCACGCGATAGCCTGCTCTGCCCTCATGGTCTCCGAATCGTCTTCTCGCTGCCAGCAGCCTCCAGTCGCTGGTCTCCGTCGCCGTCAACAGGAATTCTGCCCCGCCGTTGCCGCCATAGCAAGTCTCCGCCGAACTAGGGTATGGACTTGATCACAGTGCTATTCCCGTCCAATTCCTAGCACATTGTGTTCTTCATGATTCTTGCCACGATTGAAACACTCCTATCCAGTCAAAACGCCCGTAGATTAGGTTTGATTCGAAAATTTTAGGGTTAGGTTTCCGCCGAAACCATCTCGGACCCACCAAGTTGAAAAACTCGGTCCCACCGATTTGGCTCTTGCCATTGCACAAGTGAGACTCGGTCTGACCGAGAATTACTTATCGGTGTGACCGATTTTTGAACTCAGTGAAACCCTAGCAGTCTCGGTGCCACCGAACTGTGACTCGGTCCTACCGAGTTCACTAGTTTAGGTTCCAAAACTGCTTCGGTATCACCGAGTTTGAAAATCGGTAGATCCGAGATGATTTCAGTGGGAAACTAAAACTAAGTTTTTGGATCATTCTTTTGCAAAAATCTCTGCATTTTGTGATGCTCATCCTTTCTATCTCATCTATAATCTATTCACAGGGTCAGCAGTTAGTTTGCAGCATGTCTGATCAAAGTGATAGCCAAAATATGTCAGAGCAGCAAGTGGTGATGAGTGAGGGCACTAGTCCCTCCAGTTCATCTGATGAAGGCAGCAGGAGCACTCCTAGCAATTTGCCAAAGGCTGCCACGAGACAAAGGAAGAAGAGGACTTCAGATTCCGAGGATGAGGACTATGTGGCAGAGGAAGAGGCCACTTCCAAGAGAGTTGAGCCAGCTCAAGCCACTAAGCCAGGTCTGAAAACCAAAAGGCCAGCAGGCAGGCAGCCCATGTCAAAGGCAAGAGCCTCAACTGAGAAGCCCACTCCCCAAGAGCCAGTTGCAGCTGACGGCAAGAAAAGAAAGGAAAGGGTGAAGAAGACTGTGGCTAGAGTGCTTGGCAAGGCTTCCATCATGGAAGAAGAAGAGGAAGAAGAGTTAGCTGCACCAGCACCCAAGGCACCCAAGCTGATGGGTGATGCCATAAGGTCAGGGGCTACTGTATCTAAGCCCAAAGCTGCCTCCAAGCCAAAGCCTAAGAGAAATACAAGGAGAATTCCCGCAGCTGAGAAGAACAAGGCCCCAGTGCCTGAGACTGTTGCTAAAGAAGAGGAAGAGAATGTCCTGAGAAAGCTAAAGCCCAAGATCCCAGACCACAACGATGCTCATCCTGTGGCTGAGGATATGAAGCTCGGGAGAGATTCAGGGCTGAGGAAGTGGAGAGAAGCAGACCCATATGCTTCAAGAAGAAGGACTGCCGTGGACTACAGGTTTCACACCAAGGAGTAGCAGGATTTCTATGAGACTGTTTTGCTAGATAAGAAGCCAATTGTCTGTGACATGAGATGGGTTGACTAGACCTACATCAAGGAGAAGGAGGAGCACTACCCAGGAGTATATGACAGCTTTAATGCTTGTGGAGTAGCTGACTTTGTTGGGCACAAGCTCACAAAGTGGAACGAGGAACTGATCATGCAATTCTACTCCACGGCACACTTTTATCCAGATGGGAGGATCACATGGATGTCTGAGGGTACAAGGTACCAATCTACAGTGGCTGAGTGGGCACAGATCATAAATGCCCCAGAGGAGCAAGATGATGACTTGGATATCTATGCCAAGAAGAAGATGGATCATAACTCCATGTCCAATATGTACAAGGAAATTCCCAATGAAGCTCTTGACACCTTCAAATTTGGGTCTGTGCATTACCTTCTGTCAGGACTGCCTACGATCAATTGGATACTAAGGCACACCTTACTGCCCAAGTCTGGAGATCACAAGATGATCAGAGGCCATGCTATCAACTTGCTACATGTGTTTGATGTGCCTCAGAAGTTCAAGGTGATGAGCCTCATAGTGGAAACAATCAAGAGGACTACAGCAGATCAGAAGAGGAGCTGCGGATATGCCCCTCAAATTCAGGAGCTCATCAACTCCAAGATGGGCACGGGCATATATCTATTGGACAAGGAACACCTGCCCATCCGTCCAGATTTCGAGGACAATGAAGTTGTCATGACTGAGAACGAGCCATCATCTGCCCAAGCATACGCGAAGAAGGAGAAGGCGAGGAAGGAGAAAGCTGGCAAGATGCCTACTCAAGAGGAGGCATCTGAGTATTTCTTGAAGACTAAACAAGAGCAGCTTGGTTACTTGATTGCATCCACGCTGAGGATTGACCAAAGTCTGACCACCCTTACTCAGAATTAGCAGAGCCTAGAGAGGATCATGGAACAAAAGTTCTATGACTTGGATGTCAATGTAACGGAAGTTCAGTCTGCAGTGGAGCAGCTCCAGGAGGACATGCAGGAGAGGAGAGGCAGGACTATCACTCATGCCTTTGCCAGAGTGCCACGAGGCCCGAGGTCATCTGCCGTGCCAGTTGCTGACACAAGAGCCACCACCTCAGCACCAGCCACAGCCTCAGTTCCACCAGCTCCAGCATCCACTTCAGCTCCAATTCCAGCGTCTACTTCAGCATCTACCGAAGCCTTCGTCCTTGGAGTGATCTGGACTCCACCACCACCTGAAGATCAAGCCTGAGCGTCGATCTAGTGCTATGCATTTTCTAGGAACTTTTTGGTAACTTGTTGCCAAAGGGGGAGAAGATGTATAGATCATAGGCTTCGAGAGAGAGAGTGTTGTTTTTCTCTCTTGCTTTATTTGGTGGTTTTTCGAACTTGTTTGCTTTTGAGTGTTTGAGATACTACATCATTATTTGTGAGACATTGATGATCATGTGTTTGATCATAAGCTACACTTAATGTTTGCTTAATGCTATTATCCTATCTATCTTGTGTGATCATTCACTTTTCTTGGTGATGAGTGCATGTATTTCATTCTAATCATTTTGAGCGCTCCACCAAGATGTATGTGACATGGAGGAGTAACCCATGACTCTAACTCTTTGTGCATTTGCAGTCCAAAGCAAACTTTAAATATGCAAAAATTTAGGGGGAGCTCTTACTTATCACATACTTCTCAAAGCGATGATATATTTCTTGCTTATTATCATTTGTCGAAGCTTTGATCTATATGTTGTCATCAATTACCAAAAAGGGGGAGATTGAAAGTGCAACTATCCCTAGGTGGTTTTGTTAATTCATAACAACATATAGCTCATTGAGCTAATACTATTCCAAGATGATTATTTCAGGAAAGCTCAATGATTGGCATGGCATGGATGTGAAAGTGGAACCCTCAAAATGCTAAGGACAAAGGATTGGCTCAAGCTTAAAAGCTCAAGACTCTTAATTTTATATTTTAGTGATCCAAGATCACATTGAGTCTTTAGGAAAAGCCAATACTATCAAGGAGGGATGAGGTGTTGCTTAATGAGCCTCTTGCTTTGTGTGCTTAGTGATATGCTCCAAAACCCTCAGCTACTTTCCCATATCCACATATGACCTAAACCCTAAGCCAAACTCGGTCCTACCGATTCTTCCTATCCGGCGCCACCGAGTTTCACTTGTCATTAGCCACTGCCAAACCCTAGCAATTCGGTCCTACCGATAGGGATCTCGGTCTCACCGAGATGGGGTTGCAAACTCTCTGTTTCCCCTTCGTAACTTTTCGGTCCCACCGAAAGAGCGAATCGGTCCCACCGAGATTGCAATGTAAACTCAGTGTTTCCCCTTTGTAACTTTTCGGTCTCACCGAGTTCCACTCGGTCTCACCGAAAGAGCAAATTGGTCCCACCGAGTTTGCCTGACCAACTCTCTGGTTAGCTAATTACCAAATTCGGTCTCACCGAGTTTGTGTAATCGGTCTCACCAAGATTATGTTATGCCCAAACCCTAACCATATCGGTCCTACCGAGTTGCATGTCAGTCCCACCGAAAATCACTAACGGTCACTAGGTTTACATTTTCGGTCCGACCGAGCTTATTGATTCGGTCCCACCGAGATTGGAAAACTGTGTAACGGTTGGATTTTGTGTGCAGGCTATATATACCCCTCCACCTTCTTCTCATTCGATGTGAGAGCCATCAGAACACACACACCATTCCAACTCATATGTTCTGAGAGAGAACCACCTACTCATGTGTTGAGACCAAGACATTCCATTCCTACCATATGAATCTTGATCTCTAGCCTTCCCAAGATGCTTTCCACTCAAATCCTCTTTCCACCAAATCCAAATCCTATGAGAGAGAGTTGAGTGTTGGGGAGACTATCATTTGAAGCACAAGATCAAGGAGTTCATTACCTACACACCATTTGTTACTTCTTGGAGAGTGGTGTCTCCTAGATTGGCTAGGTGTCACTTGGGAGCCTCCGACAAGATTGTGGAGTTGAACCAAGGAGTTTGTAAGGGCAAGGAGATCGCCTACTTCGTGAAGATCTACCGCTAGTGAGGCAAGTCCTGTGTGGGCGATGGCCATGGTGGGATAGACAAGGTTGCTTCTTCGTGGACCCTTTGTGGGTGGTTGCTTCTTCGTGGACCCTTCGTGGGTGGAGCCCTGTGTGGACTCGCGCAACCGTTACCCTTGGGTGGAGCCCTGTGTGGACTCGCGCAACCGTTACCCTTCGTGGGTTGAAGTCTCCATCAACGTGGATGTAGGATAGCACCACCTATCCGAACCACGGGAAAAACATCCGTGTCTCCAATAGCGTTTGAATTCTCCAAACCCTTCCCTTTACATTCTTGCAAGTTGCATGCTTTACTTTCCGCTGCCAATATACTCTTTGCGTGCTTGCTTGAATCATGTGATGATTGCTTGACTTGTCCTAAATTAGCTAAAATCTGCCAAGAACTAAAATTGGGAAAAGGTTAAGTTTTTATTTGGTCAAGTAGTCTAATCACCCCCCCTCTAGACATACTTTCGATCCTACACACCACAAAAAATGAACCAAACGTTAACTGAGCACCACATTGCACAATATAACATACTCCTAATAGAACACCAGACAGTTAGCCAAACCAAGCATGCTAGACAACTTGGAAAATTGCACCCTCAAGAATTGAACATCACATTTGCAGAATTGAACCAAACAGTTAACTGAAGACCACATTGCACGACATATAGAACATATACTCTAGAGTACAAGATTGCATGGTAAAAGTAGATAGCACAATTCACTAGAATTTGTTAAGGAAAGGCAGTAGCTAGCAAACTGAACATGGGTCCTTATAGTGAGCTAATAAGACATGCTACTCCTCATTGTCGGAGATATCGATGATGATTGGCTCCTTGGACATGGAAGAGGGCGAGGCCTCCGCTTTGTGGGTGCCCTCGTCGTAGTGGTGAGTTGACTGAGCCGCTCCGGGCACCAACCTGCTAGCTCTCGAGATGAGGTAAGCACATGCACGCTGAGAAAACACCTCGTAGTCTTCATCGAAGGCACTGACAGCGGCCTCGAGAAAATGCCACGAACTGTCGTTTAAAGCAGCCAACCGCGTCGCCGCGTCAGCACGTGGGTCCTCGACGGTGGCCTCGATGGCGAGGTGCTCCTCCAAGATCTGGGGTTCGCCATGAATGGCAGCCATCGCGACCTCATCCGCGCATGCAGTCGCGATTTGCTTCTCCGCTGGCAAATGCTCCTTGAGATCCTGTCTATAATGCGTGCACCATGGCTTAGGGCGGCGCTTATTTGGTGGAGGGGTTGGTAATTTGGGTGGAAGGTGTCGCGTTCGCGCCGGCGGTCGGGGCATGTGGGATGTGGAAGGAAGAGGAGGATGGGGGTCGGGTGTGGATTACCTAGCTAGATAGGCGAGGTCGAGCAGCGTGAAGGAGGGTCGCCGGCGAGGAGGCGGTGCTCCAAGCAAGAAGTGAAGTTTTCAACTTGGAAAGGAAGGCAGAAATAGGGGAAATGTGGCTTTTGGTAAGGGGGAGGGCGGGGAGGTATATATTTCCGCGGAAGCCGAAAATTTGGAATCGCTTCAGTGAAAAAACTGGCGTGTTGTCATTAGACACAATCCCTTATTCAAAACTGTGTACGATATGTGAACATCACAAACGATTCAGATAGCTTAACCGTGTGTGTGATTAGTTTGAACGTCAAAAAATTTGGTTCGAATTTCCATGGTTACAGCGGTCATCCATGTCATTGCATAATATGGGTACACAAAGGAGACTACAACACACCCACACTTCTTAATTCAGCAAGTTCAGCAATTAAAAAGAGCTAGCTGACCTAAACATTACTCGAACAAATTAAAGACCGGCCCTCTTAATTAAACAAAACAAAGAGTACTACTACCGCTGATGCTCGTCGATCTCCGCCGCCGCCTCCATGTCCAGCTCACGACCGACGGTCTCCTGGGGAAGGGGCTCGATGGCATCCATCGCACCATACTCGGCAAGCATCTCGCCATTCGCGTCCGCCATCTCTTTGTAAAAGGCCGCCACAAGCTGGGCATGGGCGGCTGCGATCTAGGCTTGCACGGGCTCCGTCGTCGCAAGTTATGCGGCGGAGGAACGGACGGCTGCTCAAATGCTCTCGGCGATTGCCAGCTCTTCGGACGTGGGTTGCCAATCATTGTCGGAGAAGCTTCGTTTGATTTGTGCGGTGACCGTCAGGAGCTGGGCGTGGGTGACCTCCATTAGGGATAAGGCCGCCGCTGCGGAACGGACAGCTACTGTGCCGCTCTCGCCAGTTGCTATCTCCGAGGCAGATGTTGCTGCAGCCACCTGAGAAGCAACAACGTCCGTTTGGATTGCCTTTGCCGCCCGGTCGCAGATTGTGGCCGTGCTCATGCACCTTGTTAGCACGCGCATGGCCGCTGCAGCCGCGCTCTCGCCGGAGTGGGCCACCGAAGTTGCCCTCACGACATGGGGCCACGTGCCCATCTTTCACTGACGACGATTGAACAGTGAAATGATATTTAGGGAGCGAGCTAGTGTGCTTGAGACACTGGCTATGGACTGTAGCCGACTCACCTTCTCGCGTAAGCCATAGGCGTACTATACACCAATGGTGCTCCAGGATATTTTGTGCTGCATCTCACACGGTTGGTGATAATGAACTGTGTGCGATCTACTTGATTTTTCATCTTGATTTGAATTACATAATGGGGTCACAACGGCATTGGACACTGTTTGAATTGCTAGACCTTTTATCTGCAGTGAACATGCAACTATATGCGTGTCGTAAAAGAACTGGAATTAACTGAGTTTTCTATGCATTCATGTGCATAATTCAAATTTGAAGTACATGCACAGCTCTAATGCATCTAAATTGGTTGAAAATTCAAATATGTGTCCTTGGTTGCATGCTTAGGTCCCATGCAAGAAATGGGAATGAATGTCAAACACCCTGCCACGGTTACTCGACCGCAAACATTGAGATACCTGGTTTTTAAATTCTAGTAAATCCAAAGCTCGTCTGAAATTCATGAAACTTGGCATGCTATCATGGAGCGGCATGAACATGTCGTGGTAATTTTTTTGTCCCATTTGGGGAAGGTTTGGGGATATGCTTCTCACAAACCAGAGCATCTCACAACAAGCCTGATGGTTTTGGTAGGGAACGTCCCACATTTGGGGACGAAACGATAACCATTGCCTCTTATTGCTTTCAAAAATTTTCTCGTGTGAACATAGAACAACAGGAGTATTGTGTCAATTTTTGGGATTTTTCGGGGTCCATTTGTACATTTTTATGCATTAACAGAGATTTCAATGCATTTATGTGCATAATTCAAATTTGAACTACATGCACATGCTCTAATGCATATAAATTGGTTGAAAATTCAAATATGTGTCCTTGGTTGCGTGCTTAGGTCCCATGCAAGAAATGGGAATGAATGTCAAACACCCTACCATGGTTACTCGGTCGCAAACATTGAGATACCTGGTTTTTAAATTGTAGTAAATCCAAAGCTCGTTCAAAATTCATGAAACTTGGCATGCTATCATGGAGCGGCATCAACATGCCGTTGTATATTTTTTGTCCCATTTTGGGAAGGTTAGGGGATATGCTTCTCAAAAACCAGAGCTTCTCATAACAAGCGTGATGGTTTCGGTAGGGAACGTCCCACCTTTAGCGACGAAACGATATCAATTGCCTCTTATTGCTTTCAAAAAATTTCTCGTGTCAATATAGAACAACAGTAGTGTTTTGTCAATTTTTGGGATTTTTCGGGGTTCGTTTGGACATTTTTATGCATTAATTGAGTTTTCAATGTATTTATGTGCATAATTCAAATTTGAACTACATGCACATGCTCTAATGCAAATAAATTGGTTGAAAATTCAAATATGTGTCCTTGGTTGCATGCTTAGGTCCCATGCAAGAAATGGGAATGAATGTCAAACACCCTGCCACGGTCACTCAGCTGCAAACATTGAGATACCTAGTTTTTAAATTCTAGTAAATCCAAAGCTCGTCTGAAATTCATGAAACTTGGCATGCTATCATGGAGCGGCATCATCATGTTGCGGCAAATTTTTTGTCCCATTTGGGGCAGGTTTGGGGATATGCTTCGCATAAACCAGAGCTTCTCACAACAAGCCTGATGGTTTCGGTAGGAAACGTCCCACCTTTGGGGACGAAACGATATCCATTGCCTCTTATTGCTTTCAAATTTTTTTCTCTTGTCAACATAGAACAACAAGAGTGTTGTGTCAATTTTTGGGATTTTTCGTGGTTCGTTTGGACATTTTTATGCATTAATTGAGTTTTCAATGCATTTATGTGCATAATTCAAATTTGAACTACATGCGCATGCTCTAATGCATATAAATTGGTTGAAAAATCAAATTTGTGTCCTCGGGTGCGTGCTTAGGTCCATGCAAGAAATAGGAATGAATCTCAAACACCCTGCCACGTTCACTCGGCCGCCAACATTTAGATACCTGGTTTTTAAATTCTAGTAAATCCAAAGCTCGTCCAAAATTCATGAAACTTGCCATGCTATCATGGAGCAGCATCAACATGCCGTGGTAAATTTTTTGTCCCATTTGGGGCAGGTTTGTGGATATGCTTCTCACAACAAGCGTGATGGTTTCGGTAGGAAACGTCCCACCATTGGGGACGAAACGATATCCATTGCCTCTTGTTGCTTTAATTTTTTCTCGTGTCAACATAGAACAACAGGAGTGTTGTGTCAATTTTTGGGATTTTCCGGAGTTTGTTTGGACATTTTTATGCATTAATTGAGTTTTCCATGCATTTATGAGCATAATTCAAATTTGAACTACATGCACACGCTCTAATGCATATAAATTGGTAGAAAAATCATATCTATGTCCTTGGGTGCATGCTTAGGTCCCATGGAAGAAATGGGAATGAATTTCAAACACCAGGGGACCGTTGATTTCCGGCAAAACGTTGAGATACTTTGTTTTTAAATTCGAGTAAATCCAAAACTCGTCTTAAATTCATGAAACTTGGCATGCTTTCATGGAATGGCACCCGACATGCTGTGGTATTTTATTTTTCGTGTCCATTTTGAGAGAAGGCACACTCGAATAACAGCCAACAAAGGCATTTTGAAAAAATAGCTATCACTTTAATATCTCAAACGGTTGTATAATTCAAATCGTGTGCATTCTGTTAACCATTCACGTGACGCCATGTGTCTTCATTTTAATGGCTATAGGAGGTGCCGTGCAGATAGCTTCTTGACCTTGACTGAACGGGAGGCGTGCGAGCGGTGTCCGGTGCGCAGGCTGACCGAGAGGCGTGCAAGCTGTCCTCCAATGCATAAGCTCACCGGGAAGCGTGCAACCTGTACGTTGTGCAGGCTCACTGGGAAGCGAGCCCTTTGACTTCCATGGCCGCCCGCCTTCCTCTCCATTAATGGCGCCTAAGCCACTGTTTAATACGGGCGGCCTTACTGTTCACCTCCCATTCCCCTCCCTCCCGTAGACCTCCACCAACGCCATGGTGTAGAATGATCATCTGCCACTAGTCTTCAAGTTTGGTGAAGTCGACTTCGAGCCGAAGGAGATAGAAAATAAGGAGGAATGGGGCCTCATGGACATGGCCCAGAACGAGCTGGCCGCGGCGGTTGCTGCCCCCGCTCCCGTCCCAGCTCCCATCCTCGCGCCCGCGCCAGCGACCATCCCTGTAGCACTGATGGGCTGGTCGTCGAGCACTATCGCAGAGCTGGAAGCAGCAGGCGTCAGTGAGGTCTTCGCGGACCCGCGCGAGCTCGTGTACATGCCAGCGTCAATGCCCGTGCCCGTGTGTGCCCCTCCACCCACCGTGGCGCCAGCCCCCATGCATTTCCCTACACCCTCCGCGCCCGTGCCCCTGCCTGTGCGCGCCCCTCCACCCACCGTGGCGCCGGTCCCCATGCGTTTGGATGCACCCGCCGCGCCCGTGCCCGTGCCTGTGCACGTGCCCCCCTTAGCGGCATGGGACGCTGCCATCGACCACTATCTCTCAGAGGCGCTAGTTGTCGTCCTCCCGTGCCCGCCCGTCGATGGCGTGACGACATGATGTTTGATTTACAGGTGAAGAACATTTTGTGCTGCCTTGAAGACTTCAACAACGGCGTCCCGGAGGACGACAACGACAACAATGGCGCGGCACGCCGCCTCCGCCGCCGCCGAAAATAGTTTTTTGGGGGTTTAATGTTGTATCTCAAATTCTCGATCATATGAATATAAATTCATAGTGTGATTGAATGAAAGATATGGTTTGAACAAACTTGCGTTTTTCTCTCTTAATGTAAAGACTTATCAAAAATTTTCTTTTGAAAAAAAACGTCAATGGTATTTAAATATAAAAACACTCATCGCAAACGTTTTAGTTAGAACACCCGTATGCAAACCGACAGCTTCCCCAGGAAGCCAAGGGAAAATGTGCCGAGCAGGATTTCTGTAGCTCTTGACCGCAAACGTTTTAGATAGAACAACCGTATGCAAAGTGGGAGCTATGGTCTTCCCTCGCAGCCAAGGGAAAATGTGTCGAGCAGGATTTCTGTAGCTCTTGATCGCAAACGTTTTAGATACAACACCCGTATGCAAACTGAGAGCTATGGTCTTCCCTCACAGTGCAGGATTTGTGCATCCCTTCAACGCAAACGGTTGTTTTGCATGAACCGTGTGCAACCATGTAGAAACAATTGGGTAAGATTTGCATCTGTCATTTTGGCTATGTTGCCATTTGTAAAACTAGAAAGATTGACATTTGTTTATCTAGTAACATTTCCATTTGTCAACCTTGTAAAACTGCGATTTGTCAAAATATGCAGCTAAAAATCACTAGCACTATCTAATTTTTGCAACTAAAATCACTAGCACTGTTCATATGGACACCACTAGCAGGCGTGAGTTGATAGACACATATGCAAATGTACCATTGATTACATACAACAAGTCATCAACGCACAACGACAACGAGGATACACGTTGGATTATAGATCATTTCCAACAAAACATTCTAGTAAAGTTTTTATCACACAACAAATAACAAAGCGATGAAATGAACTTCAGCTCAACCACTCATTGGCATTGGAAACATTTGTTTTCAACCAGAAGTGATTCTCTGGGAAGGGCCAACTACTGTCAATCTTGAGACCAACGCGGGGCTAATCATCCAGGCTGAAGCGGGCTATGTCAGGAGCCATATTGTGATGGTAGGGAAGCATAGCAATGATCGAGGTATAGATATAGTTGCTTCTCATAAATGGTAGTAATGTTGTGTCAACAACAGCCGGATCTCCTTTCACCATCATTGGATAGTTTTGTCCAAGGAAGAGCGAGTTTCCTCCAAGACTTACAATACTGAACCAGGGAGAAGGTGTTGGCGCTAGTACACTAGTATCCATCCCGAATACCGTGCAACGGATGTTGGAATAGGTTCGGAGAGTGCGACCATGCGAGACAACACCTGCTTCCTTAGTAACATTAGCAGTGCCCTGTATACAGACAAGAAGAGGTGATCCATCGGAATAAGTTACCAGGCGCCATTGAGTATATGGGTCCTGCTCGTCCTCATGCTCGTGATCATCAGCATCATCATCTCCCCATTGGTTATAAATTTTTTCAAGTATAGGTGGTGGAATGTTCACAGTACCTTGGAAACACAAGAATGTTAATTAATTAGTAAAGGGAAACTAGCTAACCCGCATGCATGTGGATGAAATAATTAAAATTATGATGGAAGACAAACATACCAAAAGCATGATGATTCCATGCAAAAATAGTGCCATGAGTGGTGGCAGCAAACACAAGACCCTCGTATTGAATTGCATCACAGTACTCATCCGTGTACAGAATTGATTTTTGAGCAATATCCATCGAGGCGTGGAAGTAAGGAAGGCAACAAGCTTGTCGAAGATAGCAACAACTTCATAGTTCTCCGGTGCCCGACCTAGGCCTGACCTCGCCCCCATCTGCACCGCGACCCTCGCCGGCCGCCGCCGCCACAAACCCTCACCGCCTCCTCTGCCCCACCTCTCGCCGGCGCCCCGCGGCGCCTCACCCCGTGGCTGGCCGCGCCCGTCTCATCGCACTCCAGCTCGCCCACGGCCACCCCCTGGCCGGCGCACCATCGTGCCCCGGTGGCCTGCGCCCGCCCCGGGTTTGCCCCGCTCTGCCGCCCGACGCCCGTTAACCGCCCGCCCCGCTAAGGCCTTTGGCCCGATGACAAACGGGGCCCACGCCCTAGAACGATTTAAAAAATCAATTCAAAATAAAAATCTTAATTAATTAATTAAATTATTTAACTTAATTAAATATGTTTTATTAACCTAATTAACTATTGTTAATTAATTAAACCGTAATTAGATTAGTTAAACCCTAATTAGAATAAACAGAGTATGACATGAGGGACCCACACGTCAGTTTGACCCAGTCAACGCCCAGTTGACTGCTGACGTCATGCTGACATCATGATGATGTCAGCTTGTACTATTATGGATAATCTTGATTTAAAATAATTAAATAAATCCTAAAAATGATTAAATCTTTTAGAAGTAATGTAAAATAAACCGTAGCTCGGATGGAAAAACTATGTACATGAAAGTTGCTCAGAACGACGAGACGGATCCAAATACGCAGCCCGTTCATCCGCCACACATACCTAGCATAGTGAACACATAACTTTCCCCCTTCGGCTCATTTGTCCAAAATCGCGAAACACCGGGGATACTTTCCCGGATGTTTCCCCCCTTCGCCGGTATCACCTCCTACCGCATTAGGGCACTCCTAGCACCGTTACTTGTCATGTCATGCATCGATATGCATCTGTTTGTGTTGTATTCATTGTTTCTTCCCCCTCTTCTCTCCCGTAGACTACGAGACTGACGCCGCCGCTGGTGCCCCGGTCGACTACGTTGTTGACGACCCCTACTTGCCAGAGCAACCAGGCAAGCCCCCCTTGATCACCAGATATCGCCTATTCTTCTCTCTACTGCTTTCATTAGAGTAGTGTAGCATGTTACTGCTTTTCGTTACTCCTATCCTGATGCATAGCCTGTCTTTGTGTACTACTGTTGTTACCCTTACCTACAATCTTAAATGCTTAGTATAGGATGCTAGTATTCCATCAGTGGCCCTACATTATTGTCCGTCTGCCATGCTATACTATCGGGTCATGATCACTCGGGAGGTGATCACGGCTATATACTTATATACATAATATATGATGCTTGTGGTGACTAAAGTCGGGCCGGCTCGTAGAGTACCCGCGAGTGAATCACAGTTTGGGTCTGAAAGGACGTTTGTCCCGACGGCCCTCTGAGTGGACCTTTGTGGTGAAGCAACAGGGTAGGTTGAGACCACCTCGGAGAGAGGTGGGTCTGGCCCTGGACGGCGTTCGCAATTACTTCAAAATAACACGCTTAACGAGATCTTGGTATTTGATCTGAGTCTGGCCATTGGCCTATACGCACTAACCAACTACGCGGGAACGGTTATGGGCACTCGACGTCGTGGTATCAGCCGAAGTCGTATTGACGTCAGCGACTGAGCGGCACCCGCCGGATTTTACTGGAACACCTGCTCTTGTATTAGGGAGGCTAGGTCTGCTTCCGGCCGCGTTCGCAACGTGCAGGTGTGCAATGGGCAATGGGCCCAGACCCCTGCGCCATAGGATTTAGACCGGCGTGCTGACCTCTTTGTTGTGCCTAGGTGGGGCTGTGATGTGTTGATCTTCCGAGGCCGGCCATGACCCAGGAAAGTGTGTCCGGCGAAAGGGGATCAAGCGTGTTGGGAAATGTGGTGCACCCCTGCAGGGAAGTTTATCTATTCGAATAGCTGTGTTCCTCGGTAAAAGGATGACCCGGAGTTGTACCTTGACCTTATGACAACTAGAACCAGATACTTAATAAAATACACCCTTCCAAGTGCCAGATACAACCCGGTGATCGCTCTCTCACAAGGCGACAAGGGGAGGATCGCCGTGCAGGATTATGCTATGCGGTGATACTTGGTTAACTTACCATCTACTCTCTTCTTCTGCTTCAAGATGGAGGCTGCCAGAAGCGTAGTCTTCGATAGGACTAGCTATCCCCCTCTTATTCTGGCATTGTGCAGTTCAGTCCACATATACTACCCCTTTCATTTATACCAATGCATATGTCATGTAGCTCCTTTCTTGCGAGTACTTTGGATGAGTACTCATGTTTGCTTTGCTTCCCTCCTTTCCCCCTTTCTATACCTGGTTGTCGCACCTAGAGGTTGGAGCCCAGGAGCCAGATGCCACCATCGACGACGGCTCCTATTACACTTGAGGTGCCTACTACTACGTGCAGGCCGCCGCCGACGATCAGGAGTAGTTTAGGAGGATCCTAGGCAGGAGGCCTACGCCTCTTTCGATATGTATCCCAGTTTGTGCTAGCCATCTTATGGCAACTTGTTTAACTTATGTCTGTACTCAGGTATTGTTGCTTCCGCTGATTTGTCTATGATCGATCTCTTGTATTCAAGCCCTCGAGGCCCCTGGCTTGTAATATGATGCTTGTATGACTTATTTTATTTTTTAGAGTTGGGTTGTGATATCTTCCCATGAGTCCTTGATCTTGATCGTGTTGTGTTCTACGGTAGGGTGCGTCGACTGCAAATTAAAATTTCCTACGCGCAGAACAACCAAGAACATGCTACGGGAGATGGATCATAGTTTGTTACCACTAGACGCACAGTGCCGTGCAGCGGAAGAAGTGTTGGGGCAGCGCGTCCGCGTGGATCGTCTCCTCCTCGTCCGATCTCCCTCGTACAGCTAGTAGTCTATTCCCACGTACAAGTTTGCCAGAGCGGCGCAAGTGCACCGCCTCTAATGGTATCCGCACGTGAAGGAGGAACGGCGTGCGACGGACTGCTAGGTCCGATCACATAACCGGTGGCAAGTGGAGGTGTCTATTCGCAACACATGCAAACCCTAGTGACAGTGCCGAAGCCACCAATTGCGTGAGTGTGCGGCACCTCCACTTTATATAGGCGTCCGTCGCAGGCTCAACACTTGGGCCTTGCACGGACCCTAAAGCCCATAAGTCTACTCGTCCACAATCTGAATATAGCTCGGATCACATCCGACCAGTGTCCTCGGATCCGACCTCGTAGGTTCCTTCTCTTAAGCGCGCGACCCCTTAGGTTCAAGCCGGCTTGGTCGTAGTTCGGATCACCTCCGGACTACATGGCTGGTAGCGGCCTCTAGCAAGGCGTGCCGACCACCAAGCAGACGATGAAGTTGGTTAGGTGAATCTATACATCACACTTCCATTCCTTTTGCCACACGATATATGTTGTCGGGCTCAAGGCGAGTCTGTCATCCTTGTGCTAGCCCGACCTCTTTCTCGTTCCAGTGATGCCAACCACTAACCGGATTATCTCATAATCCTTGTCGCATGGCCATGCTTATCCTGGTCAGATCACACGAGGGGCACAGAGTATATCTCTCCTGATCGGAGGGGCAAATCCCATCTTGCTCGACCACGTCTCGCAGCATGGGTCTAGACAAACCCGAAACCTACATTTATAACTACCCAGTTATGGAGTAGTGTTTGGTCGGTGTGAAGCAAGTCCGTCACCATCCCGAGTATATGCGTCAGCTCAGGTCTTAGGACATAGAACATATGTTGTACTACAGCCTCACATATGACATATCGCCGCGTCTCATAGTTGGGTCTGTCTGACTCGGACCTTATCTCAACTCGGATCCGACTACGTCGAATCCGACCAGATCCTTCCAAGTCTGTATTATCCGGCTAGCATCCAATGCTCCATGGCTAGTGAGACCAAGCCATCGACCATGTAATATGCTAGTCTAGTTGGCTGCGCGTCCACACAGCCCTTTCGACTAGGGACCTTTTAGGACAGTCATCATACAATTCATAGTCCCACAAACAAGTCACACACTTGCTGATACACATCATTGATAATGTCCAAGGACTATCTTTATTCATAAACACATAGGAAATATCATCATACATGATTGCCTCTAGGGCATATCTCCAACAGATCTTACACGTTTGCGTGCATGATTTGTGTACGATTGAATCGGGGGCGTCACACCACCATACCTTCCTATATACGGTATTTACCTGCTGTTACAAGTTAATTTGTATGTGCCAAACTCTAAACCTTCAAATGAAATTCTGTTTTGTATGCTCAAATAGCTCATCTATCAACTAGGGGTGTCTATATCTTCCATGCTAGGTGGGTTATTCTCATGGTGAGTGGACTCCGCTCATCATTCACGAGAAAATGGCCGGTAACCGGGATGCCCAGTTCCATGCTCAAATGAAATCAAAATAATTGAAAACAGAACTCCCCCAGGATTGTTGTTAGTTGGTTCGGACAAGCCATGGATTGATGTTTGTTGGTGGTGGGGGACTATAAACTTTACCATTCTGTTTGGGAACTGCCTATAATGTGTGTAGCATGGAAGATATCGAGATCTCTTGGTTGTTATGTTGACAATGAAAGTATGCCACTCAAATATAGTATTTATCTCTGTTTCAAAAGACGAGCTCTAGCACCTCTGCAAATCCCTACTTCTCTCTGTGAAGGGCCTATCTATTTACTTTTATGTTGAGTGATCATCCTCTTATTAAAAAGCACCAGTTGGAGAGCACCGATGTCATTCGCATGCATTGCTATTAATTTACATTGAGTATGACTGTGATTGGATCTCTTTTACCATGAATTACAATGTCTTGTCAGTCCTTGATCTTCAGGGGTGCTCTGCATTTATGTTTTGTGGTCTCAGAAAGGGCTAGCGAGATACCATCTTGTTATATCATGTTATGATTGTTTTGAGAAAGTGTTGTCATTCAAGATTTATTATTATTGCTCGCTACTTGATTATGCCATTGATATGAGTAAACATGAGACCTAAATGTTATTGTGAATATGGTTAGTTCATAATCTTTGCTAAAAACTTGAATGCTGGCTTTACATATTTGCAACAACAAGATCAAACAGAGTTTGTAAAAGTTTTTCTTTATCACTTTCAGTTTTTCAACTGAATTGCTTGAGGACAAGAAAAGGTTTAAGCTTGGGGGACTTGATACGTCTCTAATGTATCTACTTTTCCAAACACTTTTGCCCTTGTTTTGGACTCTAACTTGCATGATTTGAATGGAACTAACCCGGAGTGACGTTGTTTTCAGCAGAACTGCCATGGTGTTATTTTTGTGTAGAAATAGAAGTTCTCAGAATGACCTGAGAATCCATAGAGACACGTTATGGAATTAATGAAAAATATTGGTGAAATAATCAGCATCAGGGGGCCCACACCCTGTCCACGAGGGTGCAAGGCGCGCGCCCCTGCCTCATGGGCCCCCTAGGACTACACCGACCTCAACCCCAACTCCATATATTCACTTTCGGAGAGGAAGAAAATTAGAGAGAAGGATTCATCGCGTTTTACGATATGGAGCCGCCGCCAAGCCCTAATCTTCCTCGGGAGGGCTGATCTGGAGTCCATTCGGGGCTCCGAAGAGGGGAATCCGTCGCCACCGTCATCATCAACCATCCCCCATCACCAATTTCATGATGCTCACCGCCGTGCGTGAGTAATCCCATTGTAGGCTTGCTGGACGGTGATGGGTTGGATGAGATTTACCATGTAATTGAGTTAGTTTTGTTAGGGTTTGATCCCTAGTATCCATTATGCTCTAAGATTGATGTTGCTATGACTTTTCTATGCTTAATGCTTGTCACTAGGGCCCGAGTGCCATGATTTCCGATCTGAACCTATTATGTTTTCATGAATATATGTGAGTTCTTGATCCTATCTTGCAAGTCAGTATTCACCTACTATGTGTTATGATCCGGCAACCCCGGAGTGACAATAATCGGGACCAATCCCGGTGTTGACCATAGTTTGAGGAGTTCATGTATTCACTAAGAGTTAACGCGTTGGTCCAATACTCTATTAAAAGGAGGCCTTAATATCCCTTAGTTTCCAATAGGACCCCGCTGCCACGGGAGGGTAGGACAAAAAATGTCATGCAAGTTCTTTTCCATAAGCACGTATGACTATATTCGGAATACATGCCTACATTACATTGATGAACTGGAGCTAGTTCTGTGTCACCCTATGTTATAACTGTTGCATGAGGAATCACATCCGACATAATTATCCATCATTGATCCATTGCCTACGAGCTTTTCACATATTGATCTTCGCTTAGTTACTTTTCCGTTGCCACTGTTATGATTGCTACAAAAACTACTACTGTTACTTTTGCCACCGTCACCGTTACTTCCATACTAATTTGCTACTAAATACTTTGCTGCAGAAATTAAGTCTTTCAGGTGTGGTTGAATTGACAACTCAACTGCTAATACTTGATAATATTCTTTGGCTCCCCTTGTGTCGAATCAATAAATTTGGGTTGAATACTCTACCCTTGAAAACTGTTGTGATCCTGTATACTTGTGGGTTATCATAAAGTATCTACAGTGTACAAGTCTATCGCCTGGCACCGTAGGACAAACACATTTAATGCGCTGCCGACGTGCCCTCTTGCTTTATCGGGGACGACAAAGAAGCTCGTCCCGTCCGTCGCCGCCTTGCCTCGCTCTGACGCGCGTCCAAGCTGACGAGGCATGCAGCGCCACGCTGGCTGGCTAGCTGCTGAGCTGGTGTGGTTATAGGGCCTTCACGAAGATCAGCATGCCACCACGCAGGTGCTTGGCTAGTTGTCCTAGAAGCTGCATGCTGCCACGCAGGCGCTCGCCTAGTTGGTGGGCTGGCCGTCACGTCGGAACGGGCCCGGGGCAGCGAATCTCTGGCAAGTGCGGGTCTGGCCTCGGCCTCGCAGACGCCCCTGGCAAGGGCCTTGTCGGGATCTCGTGGGAGTCCCCGGCAAGGGTCTTGCCGGGGGCTTGTGAGCGTCCCCGGCAAGGGTCTTGCCGGGGGTCTACGGTCGTCCCCGGCAAGATCCTGCCGGGGGTCTTCATCTTCTGGTTCTCATATAGGCTTGCAGACCTTTGGTTTTCACAAAGATCTGCATGCCACTATGCAAGGCACCCCTGAGTTTTGGTCTTGACGCTATCGATCGTGTCGGAGTTCTTAGGCTCAAGGGTGGTGGCCTTGCTGGTGTTGGGCAAGTTGCCCCGGCAAGGCTCTTGCCGAGGTCACGTAGGCTGCCCCGACAAGGGTCTTGCCGGGGAAAACTCACCTTGTCCCTTCGCTCTTCATGCTTCTGGTTCGAGCGCTGCCTTGGCAGCCTTGTACCTTTGCTTCCTCTGCTCCGCCAAGCATGGCCGCGGGTGTGGCTATGACTGCCCGTGCACAAGTAAAGGGGTACAGAAAGGCCCCTACTTTTGTACACCGATAGGAGCCCCTGGGCTAGGGCCACACATAAGCTCAGAGCGTTGTTGGGCCAGGCCCAAAACGGTGCGCGGGCGCGCGTGCAGAGTTTTTGTTGCGGTAACTCCTTCGCCAGTTGTGCTTCCCCACGATCCGCATTGAGTGCGTGTCGTGGGGGTTGTGTGTGGGACGGTTGCAGATTGCTTACGTCACCTTGCGGTGAAATAGTAAAGAGGCAGTCTGCGTCTTCCCCATAAAATAGGAAGCCGTAGGGGCGCGACTCATTTACTAAGTGGACTCCGGTCGTGGCCATCATGGCGCCCGCGCCCCACGATCACGGGGCGGGAAAAGGCCCTTCCACTTGCCTCCTGAATCCTGGCTCGCCCGCCACGTGTCCCCCATGCCTCAAGGATGGTAGGTGGTGGACAAAGAGGGCACGGGCTTTAATGCCGAGGCATGAGGTTGGGCGACACTGATTGGAGCAGCGGGTCGATCCTCATTCCTTGCGCCCCAGGCGGCCGGATTGGTCGATTGGGGTGGCCGCCCTCAGGTTGGGGGGCCGAGCCTGGGCCCCGCCCCTCTATAAATAGGGGAGAGGGATGGTGTCCTTCTGCATTCGTCTCCTCCTTGCCTGGTCTCTTTCTTCCATTCGCCATGGTGAGAGGGCGCGCCGATGCTCCAGTATCGGCGACGAGAACTACTGCTTGACAGTGTGTCCCCCCTCCTCCGGAGCTCATGGTAGTAGAGCCTGCTACGAGAGGAGGAGGAGGGAGGGGGCGAGGCCGGGGCCATTGTAGGCATTTATCTTTCTACTAAACTTGTAGGCATTTGCCGAATTTTAATTTCTAAGTAATGTAATCTATCGAGCCCATGCTTATGTTCCGCAACATCCATACTTGTATCAGCATGTTAATGAAAAAGACTCGCCTTGCCGGGAACCCGTGCACGGATATGCTCGTGCAAAGGCAAAATTCCTCTTTAACGCAAATAAACGAGTTCTCCGGCAAGCCATCCTGCCGGTGCCCTCTACGCCTGCCGGAGAATCACATCTACTAGGTTACAGACAAAGGGTCCAGCCCCCCGTCCATCTCCTTTTAGCAAGGGCTACTACGACCACTCCGAACGAAGCACCGTTCGGGCCGGAATGGGAGCACCCGGGTTTTTCAAAAGAGAGTGGCGAGGTTTTCTAATGCACAAGTTACAGGTTACGGACATGGATGTGCAAGAGGTAAACATTATCTGTTTGGTTTGCCGGGGATTGCCGTGCCGGGCGGTCTTCTCAACTTCTTGCCGGAGTCGGGTCCTTGGCGGGATCGAGCGTCCTTGCCGTGGCTGGAAGGAAGAGAGGGCAAGAGCATGGACCCTTGGCGGTCCGTTAATATTTGTTGGAATCAAAAATTAGTACAATACCCTGGATAAGCATGCATATACGTATACACATAATCATGGAAATCAACAGGAAACTGTACATACTAAGGGTTTCTTTACCTGACTGCGCACAGGGTCTGCGCCTGGCTTTGTATATAGGGTTACATGCATTGCCAGCAAGGCTAAGTACAAAAAGGGGGTTGCCGGGGCTCCCGACAACCGCGCCTTAGGGGTAAAACTTGTGAAGATGTTCGATGTTCCAGGAATTTCTCACCGGAATGCCATCCTTGGTCTCCAGGCGGACTGCGCCGGGCCTGGTGACTCGTATTACCCGGTAAGGGCCTTCCCACTTTGGCGTCAACTTGTTTGAATTCTTTCCGGATTGGATTCGCCGAAGAACGAGGTCACCTTCATCAAGGCTTCGGGCATGAACCTTGCAGCTATGGTAGTGGCGCAAGGCTTGCTGGTAACGAGCGGCTCGCACAGCAGCCTGAAGACGGTCTTCCTCAAGGAGCGTCGCATCATCTTGGCGCAACTGCTCTTGCTCAAGCTCATCATAAGCGAGCACTCGAGATGACCGATATATGAGTTCCATGGGGAGAACTGCTTCTGGCCCGTATACCAGGGCAAAGGGTGTCTGGCCAGTGGCTCGATTTGGTGTCGTTTTGATCGACCAAAGAACCGTTGGCAATTCATCAATCCAGCGCCTTCCGCACTTGTGCAGCCAGTCAGAAGTTCTGGTCTTGAGGCCTCGTAGTACTTCCGCATTCGCCCTCTCAGCCTGGCCGTTGCTTC
Source organism: Triticum urartu (assembly GCF_056163025.1). Lineage (NCBI taxonomy): Eukaryota > Viridiplantae > Streptophyta > Magnoliopsida > Poales > Poaceae > Triticum > Triticum urartu. The sequence goes on from NC_141878.1 coordinate 470,951,589, forward strand.
TGGGATGAGCAACAGAAGCAAAACAAACCTTGTCGCCGAGGTCTTGAATATACTGCATGAAGGTGTGGCTCGTGAACTGCGTGCCGTTGTCGGTGATGACTACTCTATATGGCACACCAAAACGGCAAACTAGTCCCTTGAAGAACTTGATGGCTGATTGTGTTATTACCTCTCTCACCGGTTCCACTTCCGGCCACTTTGTGAACTTGTCGATTGCGACATACAAGTACTGAAAGCCCCTGACAGCACGGGGAAAGGGGCCCAGTATGTCGAGCCGCCAGACTGAAAAGGGCCAGGAAAGAGGGATTGTTTGAATGGCTTGGGCTGGCTAATGAAGCTTCATTGAATGGAACTGGCACGCTTCACACTTGTTTACTAGGGCAGTCGCATCCTCGAGAGCGGTCGACCAGAAGAAACCTTGTCGGAACGCTTTGCCGGCAAGGGCTCTTGACCCTATGTGAGAGACACACATGCCGCCATGTATCTCTACCAACAACTTCAGTCCGTCCCCCTGAGGAATTCACTTCAGTTTCACGCCGTTCGGTCTCCTTATGTATAGGGCATCATCCAAAAACTGGTACATGCTAGACCGGCAGGCTACTTTCTCTACCTCTTCATGTTCCTCGAGGAGCTCCCCTATTTGGAGGAAACGGATGGTGCGCTGCGCCCATGCCGGAGCATGGGGCTCGACGGCAAGGACTAAAGGCTCATCTTCGGCCGTAGGGGCAGAAGCTCCTACGGTCAGGGCTTGGGGCCATGCTGGGGGTTGCTGCTCCCCGGCAAGCTTGGGACACCCAACAATGTCCTTGTCGGCGGCTCCTGGGAGCTCGGCGGGAAAGTACTTGACGGGGCCTGCCTTCCTTCGCTTGTTCTGCCCTGCTGATGGCTCAACGGATGGTTGGGTTAATTGAATCACAAAGGTACCTGGTTCTATAGGCAACTTGAGGGCAACGCGTTTCGACAAGTCGTCGGCAATGCCATTCTCCGCTCAGGGAACATGCTCTACTTGTAGACCATCAAAACACTCTTCCACCTTCTTCAACTCATCCACATAAGCCTCCATCAATGGGCTCTGGTAATCCTTGTTGACTTGCTTGACGACGGGCTGCGAATCACCTCCGATAATGAGCTTCCTGATTCCAAGGTCTGTTGTGATCCTGAGACCGGCAAGCAATCCCTCGTACTCCACTGTGTTGTTCGTTGATTTTTCCCAGGGAAAGTGCATCTGGACTATGTACTTGAGGCGCTCTCTGGTGGGTGTGACGAGCAGCACGCCGGCACCGGCACCTTGCAGCAAGAAAGCCCCGTCAAACCACATGATTCAATCATGGCTTGTCTCCTTGCCGGGAAGGGCATTCTCTCGAACTTCTTCATCTGGCGTTGGGGTCCATTCCGCTATGAACTCTACCAGGGCTGGACTATTGATCGTTGAAGTGCTCCCAAATCTGAGGCCGAAGCTTGACAGTTCCAATGCCCACTCCACAATCCTCCCAGTGGCATCCGGATTGTGCAAGATTCGTTGCAAAGGTAGGCGGGTGATGACGGTATCTCATGTGCTTGGAAATAGTGACACGGCTTTCTTGAGGCCATAAGAAGGCTGAAAAGTAGCTTATGTATGCTAGAATATCTTGATCTAGCCCCCTACAAGAGGGAACTGACAAAATAAACTGGGTGCTGCACCACCTTCTTCTTCTATTCGACATCGGCCGCTTGCGCGGACTCCGTCTTGCCGGGACCAGGCTCTGCAGGGGGTTCTGCCTTGCCGGCATCAGGCCCTGCCAGGGAGATCTCTGGCTCATCATCCGATGGCTCTGACGCTACCACTGCTTCTCCCTCAAATTCTCTCTGTGCCAGTAGCGCAACTCTAAGCACTTGATTCGTTGCCGCTAGATATAGCAGCAACGGCTCTTGCGGTTTAGGTGCGACTAATATTGACGTGGAGGAGAGGTACTTCTTCAAATATTGCAGTGCTGCCTCTGCCTCCGGAGTCCATTTCATTGGACCTGCCTTCTTCAAAACTTTGAAGAAGGGGAGGGCGCGTTCAGCAGATTTGGAGATGAACCTACTTAGAGCAGCAACACAGCCGGCAAGCCTATGGACGTCTTTGACTCATCTTGGCGCCTCAATCTGCTCAATTGCTTTGATCTTGTCGGCATTTGCTTCGATTCCACATTGAGACACAAAGAAACTGAGAAGTTTGCCAGATGGGACGCCGAACACGCACTTCTTTGGGTTGAGCTTGAGGTTGATCTTGCGCAGGTTGGCAAATGTTTCCTCCAGATCCTGCATGAGCGTGGCCTTGTCCTTGGTTTTGACTACTATATCATCCATACAGGCCTCCATATTCCTATGCAGCTGGGGTTCGAAACCAATTTGGACCGCTCAGGCGAATGTTGAACCAGCGCGTTTCAACCCGAAAGGCATCCGTACGAGAAAGTACGTACAACATGGGGTGATGAACGCAGTTTTCTCTTCGTCTTCCTTCATCATGAAGATCTGGTGGTATCCTGAGTAGGCGTCGAGGAATGACAACAAGTCACACCCGGCAGTGGAGTCCACCATCTGGTCAATGCATGGCAAAGGGAAAGGATCCTTCGGACATGCCTTATTGATATATGTGTAGTCAATACACAGCCTCCACTTCCCATTTTCCTTACGCACTACCACTGGATTGGCCAACCACGTGGGGTGGAGCACTCCTCTAACCAAGCCTACCGCCTCCAACTTCCTGATCTCTGCGATGATGAATTCTTGTCGCTCCAAAGCTTGCTTTCTGACCTTCTGCTTGAAGGGCCGTGCATGGGGACAGACAGCAAGGTGGTGCTCAATCACCTTCCTGGGAACGCCGGGAATGTCGGATGCTTGCCATGCAAACACATCGACATTCGCCCGTAGGAAGGCGACGAGCGCGTTTTCCTATTTGCTGTCAAGGGTGGAGATTATGGTAAAAGCTCCACCCAAGCCATCCTCCTTGACGGGAACCTTCTTGGTTTCTGGCGGGGCTGCCTTGGACCTCTTGCTTCTGCTGGCGGAGCTCTCTGGCATGTCCTCAACGGTAACACGGCGCTCTGAAGAGGCGCATTTGTTGGAGGAGGTGCAGGAGTCCTTGCTGGGGTCGGGAGTCTTGCCGGAAGGGGCCTTGCTAGAAGAGGTAGAGGCCTTGCCAGTTTTCTTCCGTCCCTGAGCCTCAGCGGTAGGAACAAGTGCCTTGGCGGCAGCCGCTGCAACTGCCTCCCGGTAGAATTGGTCGGTGCAGATGAGTGCGTCCTTCTTATTGGAGGGGACGGTGATCATGCTCATCGGCCTGGGCATCTTCAATGTATTGTAAGCGTAATGTGATGCCGCCATAAACTTGGCCAGCGCTGGGCGGCTGAGGATCCCATTATAGGGCAAGGGGATCTTGGCAACATCAAAAACGACCTTCTCCGTCCAGTAGTTCAGCTCGCCCCCAAATGTGACGGGCAACGTGACTTTTCCGTTCGGCTGACTGCTCCTCGGGTTGACCCCTTGAAACGTGTCTGTCTCCTTGAGATCTCCATCAGGGATTTGCAGCCTTTCGATCATAGCGAGCGAGATCAAGTTCAGACCGGCCCCACCGTCAACTAGTGTTTTCGTCACCTTGAGGTTGCATATTGTTGGGGAAACCAACAATGGCAAATACCTGACCACAGTTGTGCGGTCAGGGTGATCCTCGGTGTCAAAAATGATAGGCGTGCTGGACCACTTCAGTGACCTCTGGGCGTCGAACGATGGCTCCGACGTAGTGACTTCATGCGCCCACTGCTTCAGTTGGCGGTGAGAGGTGTGCAGCGAGGCTCCACCATCGACGCACATGGCCCCGTAGATTTCTGGAACTCGTGCTTCCCGGACTCGTCGTCCTCATCATGATCATCATCTTCCTCCTTCTTGTCGCGGCCTCGAGCAGGCCTCTCTTGTTGATTATCCTTGTCGCGGCGGCCTCCTCGACCGCCACACTTCTTGCCGGACCCCTCAGCACCATCCCGGCCCTTCTCCTTGTTGTGCCTCTCATATTCAGCTTTCTGCTTCTCTGCAAGCAGCTCAACCTGTCGGCAATTCTGGAGGTCACGGCCTTTGGTGCGAGGGATCATGTAGTACTGCTTGTCGGAGCCTCCTGGCTTGTCGGCAGCCGCCAAGGCCCGGCAAGCGGCGCACCCGGCAACTTCCTTGTTGGGGTCGTCAACCTTGGCCTTCTTGGCAGCGCCAGAGTCGGCGGATCCCTCGATGGCAAGCACGATCTTGCCCTTACGCTTCCTGTTGCGGCATCGGCCCTTGTTTGCCAGAGCGACGGCGTCTTCGTCTATGGAGTCGGTTTCCGTGCCGACATCTTCGCCGGGGTACTTCCTTCTTCTTCAACCCGAGCGCACCTATCGTTCAGAACATACATCTCGGCTACATCCTTAACCTTGTTCATCGCTAGCTCCTCGCGCATCTTGCGATTGTGCACAATCTGATGGAATGCACTGATGACAGCGGCGGGATGAACATCTGGGATGTTGTACTGCACACGGCTGAACCTTTATATGTACTTGCGTAGGGACTCGCCATCCTTCTGGGGGATGACATGCAAATCACTCACCTAGCCAAGAGCTTGGTGGCCTCCGATAAAAGTGCTAACAAACCCGTGGCACAGGTCTGACCAAGAAGAAATGGAATCCACTGGCAGGTGCATCAACGATGACATGACGTTGGGCTTATGTGCCAACGGGAAATAATTGGCAAGCACCTTATCGTCGCAAGCCCGGGCAGGTTGCATCGCAATGGTGTAGATGCTGAGGAACTCCAATGGGTGAGTCTTGCCGTTCTATTTTTCTCCGACCTCAGGCTTGAGCGTGCAGTGGGTGGGCCACTGGAACTGCCGCAGCTCACGGGTAAAGGCTGGACAACCCACCTCATAAGGTAGGTCACCGACACCCCCCGATGCTGGGCGGTCCATATGGGTCCCGCATGCCTATCTGACTGATGGCGCGCATCCCGCCGACGCTCGAAAGTGGTTCGAGCGTCTTCCTGAGCTCGCTCCCGAAGGACTTGACGTTGGTCGTAACGGGCTCGCGGGTTTGACGACGCTGTAGAAATGTTGTCACGGGCGTCGGCCCGGCGAGCCGGCGGCTACTGTCGTGGCCGTGGGGAAGGAGAGTGCACCGTGGTCGCAGCGTCCCCGGTCCTCCCACCGTCGACATGCACCGGCTTGACAGTACGCCGGCATGAGGCTCCCGCTGGGTGCGGCTCATCTTTGTTGGCGAAGCTGATGAGGCTTTGAATGGTGGCCCTCCACTTGTCGAGCTTCTCCGCTGCTGGAGGGAAGTTGAGGAGTAGTTGCACGTGTGCCAACGCTTCCGCTGGCATGGGTGGCGGTGAAATCCACGTGGACTGTGATGCGCTCTGACTTCTAACCACGTTAGATGGAGCTCTATCATGGTCTCGTTGTCGTGCGCCATTTCCGCCAGTGTTTGGGCACGCATGACGGCCCGGTGCGTCTTGAGAGTGACGCAAAGGGCTCTTCCCGCGGCGGTGTCCGGAGGCACCAACGTCGCGGCGATGCTCGTCACGCGAGGCCTGGGAAGGACTTGGCGCGGGCGCCGGCTGGGGCGTCCATGAGGTCTCCACGCCGCCCGTGGACAGCACAACCCCACCCTTGGGCCCAGCGGCGCGCGGCTCGTCGTCTCGGGCACGCACGACGCCGCTTTCCTGGCTCCGATAGCCAGAGTGTCAAGGATGCTCGCGGGCCACGCCTCCGCCACCATTCGTGACCACTCCGTCGCCCGCCCGTGCTAGGATGGGTGGTTCGACCCCAGACAAGCCGATCGCCATGATCGCCTTCTTCTTGGGAGCCATCGCGACGAAGGAGTCGATGAGTTGACTTCAAAACTGGATTTTCACAGCCTTAGCGCCCCTTACCTAGTGCGCCAAAGATGTCGGGGCCAAGAACGACACCTATGGGATCCCTCGCGGAGTCCCTTCTACGATTGGTGGCGCGTGGGGCTGCACAAAGAGCGGGTCTAGAAGATCAATGCGGGGGGATTTTTAACCGGGTTCAGGCCACAAACGATGCATAAAACCCTAGTCCCGCTTTGTGTGTATTTAGTGTTCTTGAGCTCTTGAACTAGCTGCGGTGCATGCCCACTCCAAAAAGTCCGAATCCTTCCTTGGTACGCCTCGGGCCTCCTTTTATATGTCAAAGGGGTTGCCACAGTGGCACACATGAGGTGGAAAGTTTGTACAGTGTACAAGTCTATCGCTTGGCACCGTAGGAAAAACACATTTAATGCGCTGCCGACGTGCCCTATTGCTTTATCGGGGACAGCAAAGAAGCTTGTTCCATCCGTCGCCGCCTTGCCTCGCTCCTTGCCTCGCTCTGACGCGCATCCAAGCTAACAAGGCATGCAGCGCCACGCTGGCTTGCTGGCTGCTGAGCTGGTGCGGTGGCAGGGTCTTCACGAAGATCGGCATGCCACCACCCATGTGCTTGGTTAGTTGGCCTAGAAGCTACATGCTACCACGCAGGCGCTCGCCTAGTTGGCAGGCTGGCCGCCACGTCGGAACGGGCGCGGGGCAGCGAAACTCTGGCAAGTGCAGGCCTGGCCTCGACCCCGCAGACGCCCCCGGTAAGGGCCTTGCCTGGATCTCGTGGGTGTCCCCGACAAGGGTCTTGCCGGGGGCTTGCGAGCGTCCCCGGCAAGGGTCTTGCCGGGGGTCTACGTTCGTCCCTGGCAAGATCCTGCCAGGGGTCTTCGTCTTCTGGTTCTCATCTAGGCTTGCAGGCCTTTGGTTTTCACAAAGATCTGCATGCCACTACGCAAGGCACCCCTGAGCTTTGGTCTTGACGCTGTTGGTGGTGTCGGAGTTCTCAGGCTCAAGGGTGGTGGCCTTGCTAGTGTTGGGCAAGTTGCGCCAGCAAGGTTCTTGCCGGGGCCATGTAGGCCACCCGGGCAAGGGTCTTGCCGGGGAAAGCTCACCTTGTCCCTTCGCTCTTCATGCTTCTAGTTTGAGCGCTGCCTTGGCAGCCTTGTTCCTTTGCTTCCTCTGCTCCGCCAAGCATGGTCGCGGGTGTGGCTACGACTGCCCGTGCACAAGTAAAGGGGTATAGAAAGGCCCCTACTTTTGCACACCGACAACAACAATTCCCATGCATCCTCGGGAGCACTTTCTTTTATATAAGAGTTTGTTCAGGCTTGTCCTTTGATACAAAAAGTATTGGGCCACCTTGCTGCACCTTACTTACTTTATTTTACTTGTTACCCGTTACAATTTATCTTATTACAAAACTATTTGTTACCGATAATTCAGTGCTTGCAGAGAATACCTTGCTGAAAAGCACATGTCATTTCCTTCTGCTCCTCGTTGGGTTCGACACTCTTACTTATCGAAAGGACTATGATAGATCCCCTATACTTGTGGGTCATCAGTGGACTGCCGCTTAGATGACCAAGAGATCAACGAGGGCCCAAGGTAGATGCAATAACCAGACGTGGAGCGCCAGGTGTCGGGGCAGCTTGCGCTGTCGGCATCCGAGTAGGCAACGAGGTCGGTGGAGGCGGAGGCCATCAGGGTGAGTCCCAAGGACATGGATCCGTGTATGTAATGGAGAATACGCTTCACCAAGGTCCAATGAGAGTCACGCGGGGCGTTCATGTGCAGGCACACCTGCTGGACATCGTACTGCAGGTCGGGTCGAGTCAGCGTCAGGTACTATAAAGCACCAACAATGGAGCGATAGAACGTTGCATCAGACGCGAGAGACCCCTCCAGAGCAGAGACCTTCGCCTTCGTGTTGACGGGGGTGGGCGCCGGCTTGCATTTAAGCATACCGACATGCTCCAGAAGCTCGTGGGCGTCCTTTTGCTGATGTAGGAAGAAGCCGTTAGCCCGACAGACCACCTTGATGCCGAGGAAGTAGTGCAGAGGCCCCGAGTCCTTGAGGGAGAACCCATCACGAAGACGAGTTGCCAACCACTAAAGGAGCTCGGGCGCGGACACCGTGAGGATGATGACGTCGACGTAGAGCAGCAGATATGCAGTGTCAGCTCCCTGATGATACACAAAGAGTGAGGCATCGGAGCGAGTGGACCGAAAACCCAGAGATTGCAGGAAGGCTGCGATACACTAGTACCAAGCCCGAGGCGCCTGCTTCAACCCATAAAGAGAACAGGAGAGCAAGCACATGAAGTCTGGATGTGTCGGCGTCCTGGGAACGGGGGTCCCTAGACTTGCCTGCCTGCGGCCCGCGGCGTGGCTGAGCCTGCAGGCCGTACGGCCCATCTTCACCAACAAAGCATCCAAGACCCTCACAAGGGTCCAAGCCTCGCGAGGCGGACGATGCAAGGCCTCCTCTAGAGTGGCCTAGCCAGGCAGGCTCATGAGGAGTGGAGATATCAAGGCAGGGCAAACCTCACGAGACCCTCATGACGTGAGCCATGACGCACGACACCAGGCGGGCGCCAGCACGCGCAGCGTCCTTGTTTCCTCTTTGGTGCAAAGGAGGCTAGCGCAGGCGAAGAGTACCGAGGCATCAGGCAAAGGTTGCTATATTGGTGCAACGAGACCAAGACGAGGAGGACGGCAAGATAGAGGTCATCGTGGAGCCCAAGACGGCGTCACCACAGAGCTTTTCGCAGGCGAAGACCACTTTTGTCAGGATAGCTTGTACTAGCTGTCCCCCTTCAAATTGGCCCACCATTGTTGGCTCCCTTCCCGCTCGATATTTGGGAAGAGGACCAGGGCCAATATAAATAGGAATAGCCACCACCCTAGCAAGGGATGGATCATTCAGACCATCCTCACATGCACAAGCTCACCGAGCTCAAGAACACCTAAACCTCAGGAGGCTGTTCTTCCCTTGTACTGTTCATCATTAGCCCTAGAGGCAATCCACCACCACCACACTTGAGTAGGGTATTACACCACAATGGTGGCCCGAACCAGTATAAACCTCGTGTCTTTCTGTGTTGCGAGTTCGTCGAGTTCATCCGCGAGATCTTAGTGAGCTAGGGCGTAGATCGGTGGGAAGAAAAGACTTCGCGCGCACCCCAGTGTTCGAACCTTAAGGGTTTGCCGGAACCCCATATCCGACATTTGGCGCGCCAGGTAGGGGTGCGCCGTAGCTTCGCTTCCATCAGTTCATCGCTCCGGCGCTCCGTCGTCTCCATGGTGGACGCTCGCCGTGCTCGAGCTGAGCGTCGGGCTGCCCTCACCGCCCACATCACTCAGACGGTTCCCGTCGGCAGGCAACATCGCCATTCTGCGTCTCCTGCCGCCAACGCAGCCACCGGCCTGGCGGGGAACGAGCAAGAGGCGTCCTCGCTGCATCCTTTGGTGCGGCAGGACGGCCGCACCGCCACTCCATTGCTGACCCCTACCGGTTCTTAGTCTCACGCGCACCGTGCTCCCATGGAGCCACGGGCCGCGCTCCTCGCGGCGAATGAGCTCCTGCGTTACCGCCCCATCGACGACCTCTACGAGGAGTGGCTCGACCACGTCGCCGAGCTTGTCTGTGCCGCAGGGGGCTCTCCGACGCCGTCCCACTCTCTGCCTCCCTCTCAACCAGGCGCGGGCGACGGGGCTCATGGCGTGCCTCCACCGCCTCAGCCCCAAGACGTCACCTTGGCACCAAGGCACGCAGCTCTGCGACATGATCCACCGCGCCCGGCGCCCGCACGCGAAGAGAGAAGCTGCCAAGAAATTCCGCGGCCGCGAGAAGCTGCACCTGCGCTCCCCGCGCCACCTCGTCAAGACCGCGCACCGCCTGCAGCGGTGCAGCGCGGACCTCGTCAATACCAAGCTCCACATCCGAAGTGGGCCCCGGCAACCACGGCTGGCTGTCGCACCTTCACCCCTGAGCTGCATAGCGTCGCCTGGCCGGGCAAGTTCAAGCCGGATCTACCTCCTTGCTACGACGGTACCGCCAACCCCGTGGAGTTCCTGCAGCTCTATGAGCTGAGCATTGAAGCGGCCAACGGCGAAGAAAAGGTCATGGCAAACTGGTTTCCCATGGCTCTCAAGGATGGAGCTTGCTCCTGGCTCCTGAACCTGCAGCACGACTCGATCTCCTCCTAGGACGAGATGCGCAACTGCTTCGTCGCCAACTTCCAGGGCACTGGCGACCGCCCACCGGCCGCGGGTGACCTACACCGCATCAGGCAGCAGCCAGGAGAGACCCTCTAGAAGTACATCCAGCGCTTCAACAACACCCGCCTCAAGATCCCCAAGGTCACGAACGGGGCCATCATCTCTGCGTTCTCCGACGGCGTCCGTGGCGTCAAGATGAAGGAAGAGCTCGCGATCCACAAGGAGCTCTGCACATCTCAGGACCTATTCAACCTGGCGACCAGGTGCGCAAGAGCTGAGGAGGGGCGCCTCTCTCTCCTTGAGCCGCCAGCCATGGGCGCGGAGGAGAAGAAGGCCAATGCAAAGGACGTGAAGCGCAAGGAGGTAGCTGTGCTCGCAGCGGAGCCCGACATCAAGCGGGGCAGAGATCAGCCCGAGTTATCCATTACTGGCCGACCGATCTGCGCCTTTCACAACCTGAACACCCACAACACCAGCGACTATCAAGAGCTCAGAGCCATACGAGAAGGACGCTATGGTCGAGGCCCCGAGCGCAACGACCGGGGCTACGACCGCGGAGGAGGACGTGGAGGCGGACGCTGGGATGACCGTGGCCCGCGCCAGGAGTGGCGCGACCGGCCTCATGAGGACCGCTGGCAGGACCAGCCTCGTGAGGGCGCCTGGAGGGACCCGCCTCATGAGGATCGCCCCCTGGGCAACGTCGGTCTTACCCCGCTGTCGCCACCAAGAAGGAACGACGACCACCATCAGAACAAGGGGGCTAGGGGCTTCCAGGAGCCGCGCACGATCGCCTGCATCTTGGGCGACGCCCAGGCCCCAGCCTCTCAGCGCATCTTCAAGCAGTTTGCTCGCGAGGTGAACGCGACACTCCCCAAGCTCGAGGCCACGCGCCCGCTCAGGTGGTCCCAATGCGCCATCACTTTCAACTCGGCGGATCAACTCAAGTGCGCAGCCACCGCTGGCACCCTCCCTATGCTGTGTTCCCCAGTCATCAGCAATGTGCAAGTCACCAAGACCCTCATCGACGGCGCCGCAGGGCTCAACGTCCTGTCCGTCAACACATTTGACAACCTCCAAGTGCCATATGAGTAGCTCCAGCCCACCAAGCCTTTCTCGGGAGTGACCGACGGCTCCACCACGCCGATAGGGCGGGTCCGCCTGCCTGTCACCTTTGGGGAGCGCAAGAACTACCGCACCGAGCTCATCGACTTCGACGTCGCGCACATCCGCCTGCCGTACAATGCCATCCTCAGGTATCCAGCCCTGGCCAAGTTCATGGCAGTCACTCATCACGGCTACACCATTCTCAAGATGCCAGGAAGCGGAGGAATCATCATGGTCCCATGTGAAGAGAGGGATGCGGTGTGCTCCCTTGAGCGCGCCTTTCAAGCCGTAGCAATCGACGACCCCAATAGCAGAAATGAAGGCCCTCTGGAGGCCATCCCCAAGAAGAAGCAGCCTCGTCGTGCAGGACCTCAGGAGGATGGCGTCACGGCAGAAGCCACGTTAGGACCAGCGCCCGCTCCAAGGGCGCCTCCCTCCATTGCATAGGAAGGTGCGCCCGGCGCCCTCCTCAGGCAGGGCTCGGGGGCTCTCTTCTGGAGGGCCTCAAACTTTACCAACCTCACGAGGGAGGCGCTTGGGAACCACTTGGAGGTGTGCTTCGCGGCACGCGACCCTTACGAGGGCACAGGGCAAGGAGTGCCCACCACCTAGGAGTTCATCACCAAGACAACCCAGGAACTGCAAGAAGCAAGAGCCATGTGCGGCGACAGCCACCGACTGGGCGCAGCTCCGCATCCTGGCGAGGATGCTGGGCTGTGTGTCTGCATCGATGTCCCGGGGCTCAATAGGGCCGCATCTCAGGAGCGTTTCTAGCCTTTGAGTGTGGGCCGCCGCGAGGGCCCACCGCACAGCTACGTTCTTATGCCCTTTGGCTTGCCGAGTGTGGCGTCGGCCTATCAGCGCAACATGCGACATGTCCTGGCAACTCAGGAAGCCAAGTACGACACCGTTCTGGAGGAGACGGAGACGGTCTTCAGGGAACCTCCCGAACCCTCGGAGCCTCCCGAGGCTCAGGGTTTTGGCGGCTCATGAGGAGTGATTTCTTTAGCTGCACCAACTCTACTTCGTCTACAGAACCAGGTGACATCTTCCAAGCTCGTTTAGCTGGGAGCGCCCCACGGGCTGCATTATTCACAGGCCGCGTGGTTCCGTCCCTGCGGCATGTACCCCTTTTGCTTATGTCTTTAGCTTACCTTGTTGGGGGCGCCCCTCGGGCTGCATCATCCCCAAGCCGCTCGGGCCGGACCCGGCGGCATGTATCTTCCTGCATTTATCCAATCTGATTTGCCTTCCCTGCTTAACTTGCACACGGTTATCACCTGCTCGATTGCTTCCCACCACGGGTCTGTTCGTCCTATGCAATTCGCTTGCACGTTAAAAGGGGGGATCCTGAGCATCGCGACTCACGAGCTCTTACTAGCACTCCAGCCCTCACCCCCTGGCCTTGACCACGGCATCGCGACCTGGCATACCAGCGGCGGCTGAGCTCGCTCGAGGGCCGGGACCTGAGGACATAGAGTGCTTGCATCTAACCACCTTGCACGGACATACAGTCACCAAGACTCAATACCAGGCGCAACCCACATTGAGGTAGGGCCTCGTGAGTCCCGCGCTGGCTCACGAGTGCCCAGATACACCTCGCAGCCCTGCCGTGCAAGCCACGTGTCAGGGAGGTGCTATACACGCCCCAGGGGCTCCTCCCGGAGGGGCCCCATCCCACGCCCAAGTGGAAGCACCAAGCTCCGTGTTGGCTGACGACACTGCCGAGGAGCGGCTATGCCCGTGCACAAGTGGAAGCACTATGCTCCGTGCTGATGATAAACAACTGAGGGCGGCCCCACGGTCGTACCAACCTCAGGGAGCCCAGAGCTCAGCGCCCAGCCTCACCACAACGCCTCCCCTCGGGAGAGCCACACGAGGGGGCTGGGCATGGGGGCTGCGCTCGGGTTACGCCCAAGAGCACGCCGCCCATCCAGGTCCCCCGGACCTGGGCGTCGCGCGCCCCTCCCGAGGCCTCAGCAAGGGCAGGTATGGAAATTGTTTGCACGTCAAGGGGGACTCCTGAGCATCGCGACTCAGGAGCCTAACTGGTCGCGTAGCCCCTCACTCCTTGGTCCGTCCTGGTCGGTCGGCCAAATGGCGGTTGAGGTATGCGCGGGGCCGGGCTCTGCCGACGCAGAACAAAGCAAATAGGAAGGAAAACGCAAAATCTCGAAGCAAATATTACAAGCATATAGTTCTCATAATACCAAATGAAAAGTCTAAATGCCTCCACGAGGCCTGATATATGTTGCAGGAACGAAACGGGAAGAATAGCCGCAGGTCACCCTGGATATCGCCATCGCCTCCGGAAGGTGCTCTCCCGTGGGTGACGATGTTCTCACCTTCAGCCGCAGGATCTGCGGCATCGCCAGATAGAGGATCGGAGACAAAGCCATGGAATTTCCCCAGCAAAGCCTCCACTTGACCTTCAACAGCTGCGGCGGCGGCTTTGCAGTGATCTTCAGCCACATGCTCTAGCAGATCGTCAAGGCGGGCGTTGGGGTCGCGGAGGTACAGATGGCTGAGGACGCGAGTCAGTGCGGCTGAAGACAGGACGCAATCTTCTGCCTCCGCCATGGGACCGAGACCATCGACGACCTCCTCAAGCGCCTTCACCACGAGAGGAAGCAGCTGGGTGGCGCCATCCTCGTCGGTGTCCATCGGCTTCTCAAGGTCGTGCTCGTAGAGCGTCCTCAGCGCCTTGTGAGATCTCTTCTCGAGATCGGCGAAGGCCACCCGGTCTTCGGCCAGGACTCGCGCCTTGGCATCAAGATCGGCCTCCCTCGTCCCCATCTTCTGCTCCAACTCTTCCAACCGGTTGCGCTCGGCAGCCTGCTTCTTCCCCAGCTCCGCCAGCTCAGCATCACGGCTCTTGATGACTTCCTCCCGGGCCTTCATCTCCTCCTCCTCTGCTTGGAGGTGGCGTACCCCTTCGGCGTGCTTGTCGCGCAGGCTCTGCAACTCGCTCTCCAGCGCTTGGTAGCGGTCACGAGCGGCCTTGGCATCTTTCAGCGTCGCCTCGCAATCGGCTACAGCGCCGACGGCTCCTTGCTTCTCCCTCTCAGAAGCCACGGCAGCCTGGCCCAGCGCCGCGTGAACCGCTAGGTTAGAATGAAGCCAGTCAGAGGCCAACTCTAGACGCTCGGCCACCAGGCGCGGGTCAGCGCTCAGGAGATCCGCCTGCAGTTGGGTCATCTCTGAAAGGGCACGCTCCAAGACGGCAGCAGGAGCAGAAGAACCAGGGAGTGGAGGTGAAACAGTGGGAGGAAGCGACGCCATCACCAGGGCTTGGGGGACCGCGAGCCCCGGAGCAGCCAAGACCTTGTTAGCCGTGCCAAGTGCCGGCACCTCCGGAGCCAGCGGGGCCATGGGGGCTGATTCCACGCGGCGATGTTCCTCTTGGCCCCGCGAGGACGACCGGGCTGGGGAGATGCGGGCACTGCTTCCTCCTTTCTCTGCGGAGGGAGGCACGGCCGCCGTATTATCCTTCCTCTTCTTCGCCGAAGATGCCGGCCTGATCAACCAAGGGCGAGTGTCAGGAAATAACAAGTACTGTCAGGGATAAAGCGAAGCTTGAAACACCTACCAGTCCACCGCGAAGTACTCCACCTTTCTCTTGTGAAGCTTGAGGCCCGACAACATCGGGACCTGAGGGGCAGGCGTTCGGGCTCCGGCGGCGACAGGCGGTGCGGAGGTAGAACCGGATCCAGCCTCAGGAGGTGTAGGGGTGGAGACGGCACCACGAACCACCAGCGACGACCTACCCTTTGTCGGGATGAGGGGTTGCTCCCTCTCCCCTTGGTAGGCGTCGGCTTCGGCATCATCAGGAAGGGCGCGGAGAATCTCGGCCTTGCTCAGAGGGGAAGTCTCCCCCACCTCTTCCGGGGTCTTCTCTGAGTCCACCTCCTCTTCCCCCTCTCCGCGGGACTCGCCAGAAGACAATTCCACCGGTTTCTGCGCCGTAGGAGCTCCCGAAAACACCGGCGGCACTAGCTCGCGTGCATTAAAAGTCGGCCTGGAGGTGACGAATTCCTCCCTGTCCCTGTGTTGGAACAGGGTAATGAAGGTGCTAGGCAGGTACTCCTGGTTGTCTCCGACTATGAGACGCAGGACGGCGTCTAGTTCGTCGTCAGGCAGGTCCCCTGGCCTCAGGCGGGCCTTCTTTTCTCCTCCTTCAAGCTCCCAGAAGGGGCGCGCGCTCCTACAGTGGGGCAACCCACAGCGTCAAGAACTCCCTCAGGAGCATCGCTCCCGTTATTTTGGCTGCCCTCGCATTGCCCGACTTCAGGTCAGTCATCATCTGTCCCAATACTGACGATGCCCGCTCGTGGACAAGCTCCGCCCTGGGCCACTCCTTGCCCTGTCAGGGCGCCTCTGTCGGCAACATCAGGCGAGGATGGGCGAGCTTGGCATCCATCATGACCCATTTGGATCGAATATTGTCGGCCCTCTTCCCGGTGCTCGAGATCGAGTTGGCCTTGCCGGACACAACGAAGTTGGCGCATCCGGAGATGTGACCCTCGCTGACGCGGAGGAAGAAGAAATGGCGTAGGAGCGCCACAGATGCCATCACGCCCAGGTACGCCTCACAATAGTAGGCAAAGATGGACATGAGGAGGACATAGTTGGGATGGAGATGCAACGCTTGTAGCCCATAGTGGTCGAGGACTTCATAAAAGAAATCAGAGAAGGGAGGAACCAACCCGACGGCGACGCTGCTTGAAAAGAAGGGGAAGAAGGTGCTCCCCTCAGGCTCCGGCTCGTCGGAGGCAAGCCAGAGCTCCGTCTTCCCCAATCGTTGCTCTCTCCACCGTCAGCAGGCGCACGGAGGCAAGGCTCTTCTCCGTGCCAGTGGGCGCCTCAAGAAAGGGCTCATACCAAGCCGGAGCCGAGGAAGTCTTGACCTTGCGCGGCGCCATGAGCGGCTGATGCAAAGCAAGGCCGGAGCAGATCTATAGGTACCGACGGCGAAGAGTGAGAAAGGGGATCTGGAGCGAGGCAAGGAAGAAGCAATGAAGGCAAACGCTGCCTACGCCAGCCTTTTGTCAAGTCAAGAAGTTGCCGAGGCAACATGGGGAAGCGGAGACGCCCACGTCCAATCATCCACCATGCGTCAATCGAGGCCGCAGGCTTTTGGGGCCCGTGGTGCTCCGAACTTGGCCCTTGGCTTCGCCATGAAGCCAAGCCCGAGCGCACCTTGGGCCCAGGGGTTACTGTCGGTGTCCTACGAACAGGGGTCCCCAGACTTGCCTACCTGCGGTCCGCAGTGTGGCTGAGCCTGCAGGCCGTATGGCCCATCTTCACCAACAAAGTATCCAAGACCCTCGCGAGGCGGATAACGAAAGGCCTCCTCTGGAGTGGCCTAGCCAGGAAGGCTCACAAGGAGCGGAGATATCAAGGCAGGGCAAACCTCACGAGACCCTCGTGACGTGAGCCGTGACGCATGACACCAGGCGGGCGCCAGGCGGGCGCCAGCCCGCGCAGCGTCCTGGTTTCCTCTTTGGTGCAAAGGAGGCCAGCGCAGGCGAAGAGTACCGAGGCATCAGGCAAAGGTTGCTATATTGGTGCAACGAGACCAAGACCAGGAGGACAGCAAGACAGAGATCATCGTGGAGCCCAAGACAGCGTCACCACAGAGCTATTCATAGGCGAAGACCACTTTTGTCAGGATAGCTTGTACTAGCTGCCCCCCTTCAAATTGGCCCGCCATTGTTGGCTCCCTTCCCGCTCGATATTTGGGAAGAGGACCAGGGCCAATATAAATAGGACTAGCCACCACCCTAGCAAGGGACGGATCATTCAGACCATCCTCACACACACAAGCTCACCGAGCTTAAGAACACCTCAACCTTAGGAGGCTGTTCCTCCCTTGTACTGTTCATCATTAGCCCTAGAGGTAATCCACCACCACCACACTGGAGTAGGGTATTACACCACAACGGTGGCCTGAACCAGTATAAACCTCGTGTCTTTCTGTGTTGTGAGTTCGTCGAGTTCGTCCGCGAGATCTTAGTGAGCTAGGGCCTAGATCGGTGGGAGGAAAAGACTTCACGCGCACCCAGTGTTCGAACCATAAGGGTTTGCCGGAACCACACATCCGACAGGATGCTCGACGTCGAAGAAACCAGTGGGCTGCTCATAGAACACCTGCTCGGCAAGATGACCATGCAAGAAGGCGTTGGAGACATCCAACTGATGCATAGCCCAGGCTCGCGAGACCGCCAATTAGGGCACGACGCGGATCGTGCCCGGTTTAACAACCGTAGCAAACGTGTCGGTGAGGTTCACGGCCGCGTGCTATCGAAATCCACGAACCACCCACCGAACCTTGTAACGCTTGAGAGAACCGTCCGGGTGGGTCTTGTGGCGGAACACCCACTTGCCAGTGATGACGTTGGCACGAGGGGCTCACGGAACAAGATGCCACGTGTGGTTGCGCTACAAGGTGTCAAACTCCTCATGCATCGCCGTGAGCCAGTGGGGATCCTGAAGGGCAGCGCGAGCGGAGGCGGGGATGGGTGATGGCGTCTACGTCAAGGCGGGGCACACATACTCGTCGGAGGAGTAGCGCGTGCTCGGCCAAAGCACACCGGCCCGAGCACGGGTCGTCATGTTCTAGCTCTTAAGCACTGCGTTGGTTTTCCCCGAAGAGGAAGGGATGATGCAGTAAAGTAGCATATGTATTTCCCTCGGTTTTTGAGAACCAAGGTATCAATCCAGTAGGAGGCTATGCGCGATTCCCTTGCACCTACACAAAACAAATAAATCCTCGCAACCAATGCGATAAGGGGTTGTCAATCCATACGCGGCCACTTACGAGAGTGAGATCTGATAGATATGATAAGATAACATTTTTGGTATTTTTATGATAAAGATGCAAAGTAAAATAAAGCAAAGGAAATAACTAAGTATTCGAAGATTAATATGATGAAGATAGACCCGGGGGCCATAGGTTTCACTAGTGGCTTCTCTCAAGAGCATATCTATTTTACGGTGGGTGAACGAATTACAGTTGAGCAATTGACAGAATTGAGCATAGTTATGAGAATATCTAGGTATGAGCATGTATATAGGCAGCACGTCCGAGACAAGTAGACCGACTCCTGTCTGCATCTACTACTATTACTCCACTCATCGACCGCTATCGGGCATGCATCTAGAGTATTAAGTTAATGAAAATAGAGTAACGCCTTAAGCAAGATGACATGATGTAGAGGGATAAACTCATGCAATATGATGAAAACCCCATCTTGTTATCCTCGATGGCAACAATACAATACACGCCTTGCTGCCCCTATTGTCATTGGGAAAGGACACCGCAAGATTGAACCCAAAGCTAAGCACTTCTCCCATTGCAAGAAAGATCGATCTAGAAGGCCAAACCAAACTGATAATTCGAAGAGACTTGCAAAGATAACCAATCATACATAAAAGAATTCAGAGAAGATTCAAATATTGTTCATAGATAGACTTGATCATATACCCACAATTCATCGGTCTAAACAAACACACTGCAAAAAGAAGATTACGTCGAATAGATCTCCACAAGAGAGGGGGAGAACATTGTATTGAGATCAAAAAAGAGAGAAGAAGCCATCTAGCTACTAACTATGGACCCGTAGGTCTGAGATACACTACTCACACTTCATCGGAGGGGCTATGGTGATGATGTAGAAGCCCTCCGTGATGGATACCCCCTCCGGCGGAGCTCCAGAACAGGCCCCAAGATGGGATCTCATGGATACAGAAAGCTACGGCGGTGGAATTAGGGTTTTGGCTCTGTATCTGATCGTTTGGGGGTATGTAGGTATATATAGGAGGAAGGAGTACGTCGGTGGAGAAACAGGGGGCCCATGAGGGTGGAGGGCACGCTTGGGGGGGGGGGGGGGGGGGTAGGCGCGCCCCCTACCTCGTGGCCTCCTCCTTTGTTTCTTGACGTAGGTTCCAAGTCTCCTGGATCATGTTCGGTGAGAAAATCACGTTCCCGAAGGTTTCATTCCGTTTGGACTTCGTTTGATATTCCTTTTCTTCAAAACCCTAAAATAGGCAAAAAAACAACAATACTGGGCTGGGCCTCCGGTTAATAGGTTAGTCCCAAAACTAGTATAAAAGTGGATAATAAAGCCCAATAATGTCCAAAACAGTAGATAATATAGCATGGAGCAATCAAAAATTATAGATACATTGGAGACGTATCAAGCATCCCCAAAGCTTAATTCCTGCTCGTCCTCGAGTAGGTAAATGATAAAAACAGAATTTTTGATGCGGAGTGCTACTTGGCAGAATTTTAATGTAATTCTTCTTAATTGTGGTATGAATATTCAGATCCGAAAGATTCAAGATAAAAGTTCATATTGACATAAAAATAATAATACTTCAAGCATACTAACTAAGCAATTATGTCCTCTCAAAATAACATTTCCAAAGAAAGTTCATCACTACAAAATCATATAGTTTATTCATGCTCCATTTTCATCACACAAGAATGCTCTCATCATGCACAACCCCGATGACAAGCCAAGCAATGGTTTCATACTTTAGTAATCTCAAACCTATAAACTTTCACGCAATATATGAGCGCGAGCCATGGACATAGCACTATGGGTGGAATAGAATATGATGATGGGGGTTATGTGGAGAAGACAAAAAAGGAGAAAGTCTCACATCAACGAGGCTAATCAATGGGCTATGGAGATGCCCATCGATTGATGTTAATGCAAGGAGTAGGGATTGCCATGCAACGGATGCACTAGAGCTATTAATATATGAAAGCTCAACAAAAGAAACTAAGTGGGTGTGGATCCAACTTGCTTGCTCATGAAGACCTAGGGCACTTGAGGAGGCCCATTGTTGGAATATACAAGCCAAGTTCTATAATGAAAATTTCCCACTAGTATATGAAAGTGACAAAACAAAAGACTCTCTATCATGAAGATTATGGTGCTACTTTGAAGCACAAGTGTGGGAAAGGATAGTAGCATTGTCCCTTTTATTTTTTTATTTGGCCTCTCTCTTTTTGGCCTTTCTCCTTTTTAGGACAATGCTCTATGAATGATGGTCATCACACTTCTATTTATTTACAACTCAAGAATTACAACTCGATACTTAGAACAAGATATGACTCTATATGAATGCCTCCGGTGGTGTACCAGGATATGCAATGATCCAAGAGTGACATGCATGAAAGAATTATGAATGGTGGCTTTTCCACAAATACTATGTCAACTACATGATCATGCTAAGCAATATGACAATGATGAATGTGTCATGATAAACGGAATGGTGGAAAGTTGCATGGCAATATATCTCGGAATGGCTATGGAAATGCCATAATAGGTAGGTATGGTGGCTTTTTTGAGGAAGATATAAGGAGGTTTATGTGCGAAAGAGCGTATCATATCACGGGGTTTGGATGCACCGGCGAAGTTTGCACCAACTCTCAATGTGAGAAAGGGCAATGCACGGTACCAAAGAGGCTAGCAATGATGGAAGGGTGAGAGTGCGTATAATCCATGGACTCAACATTAGTCATAAAGAACTCACATACTTATTGCAAAAATCTACAAGTCATCAAAAACCAAGCACTCCATGCATGCTCCTAGGAGGATAGATTGGTAGGAAAAGACCATCGCTCGTCCCCGACCGCCACTCATAAGGAATACAATCAAATAACACCTCATGTTTCAAATTTGTTACATAATGTTTACCATACGCGCATGCTACGGGACTTGCAAACTTCAACACAAGCATTTCTCAAATTCACAACTACTCAACTAGCACGACTTTGATATTATTACCTCCACATCTCAAAACAATCATCAAGCATCAAACTTCTCTTAGTATTCAAAACACTCATAATATTTTTTTACTAATCTTGAATACCTAGCATATTAGGATTATTTAAGCAAATAACCATGATATTTAAGACTCTCAAAATAATCTAAGTGAAGCATGAGAGATCAATAGTTTCTATAAAACAAATCCACCACCGTGCTCTAAAAGATATAAGTGAAGTACTAGAGCAAAACTATATAACTCAAAAAGATATAAGTGAAGCACATAGAGTATTCTAAAAAATTCCAAATCATGTATGGCTCTCTGAAAAGATGTGTACAGCAAGGATGATTGTGGTAACCAAAAAGAAAAGATTCAAATCATAAAGACGCTCCAAGAAAAACACATATCATGTGGTCAATAAAAATATAGCTCCAAGTAAAGTTACCGATAGAAGTAGACGAAAAGAGGGGATGCCTTCCAGGGCATCCCCAAGCTTTGGCTTTTAGGTGCCCTTAGATTATCTTGGGGGTGCCATGGGCATCCCCAAGATTAGGCTCTTGCCACTCCTTGTTCCATAATCCATCGAATATTTACCCAAAACTTGAAAACTTCACAACACAAAACTTA
This sequence comes from Triticum urartu, assembly GCF_056163025.1. Lineage (NCBI taxonomy): Eukaryota > Viridiplantae > Streptophyta > Magnoliopsida > Poales > Poaceae > Triticum > Triticum urartu. Next base: position 470,973,183 of record NC_141878.1, read on the forward strand.
AAGTAGAAAATCTCGTGAGCTCCGTTAGCGAAAGAAAACAAAAGACCACTTCAAGGTACTGTAATGAACTCATTCTTTATTTATATTGGTGTTAAACCTACTGTATTCCAACGTCTCTATGGTTTATAAACTATTTACTAGCCATAGATACATCAAAATAAGCAAACAACACACGAAAAACAGAATCTGTCAAAACCGAACAGTCTGTAGTAATCTATAGCTAGCGCAATATCTAGAACCCCCAAAATTCTAAAATAAACATCTGGACGTGAGGAATTTATCTATTAATCATCTTCAAAAATAATTAACTAAATAGAACTTTCCAAATAAAAATGGCAGCAGTTCTCGTGAGCGCTAAAGTTTCTGTTTTTACAGCAAGATATCAAGACTTTCCCCAAGTCTTCCCAATGGTTCCACTTGGCACAAAAACTAATTAAACACAAAAACACAACCTAAACAGAGGCTAGATAAATTACTTATTACTAAACAGGAGCAAAAATCAAGGAATAAAAATAAAATTGGGTTGCCTCCCAACAAGCGCTATCGTTTAACGCCCCTAGCTAGGCATAAAAAGCAAGGATAGATCTAGGTATTGCCATCTTTGGTAGGCAATCCATAAGTGGCTCTCATAATAGATTCATAAGGTAGTTTAATTTTATTTCTAGGAAAGTGTTCCATGACTTTCCTTAACAGAAATTGGAATCTAATATTTCCTTCCTTCACATCAATAATTGCACCAATCGTTCTAAGGAAAGGTCTACCAAGAATAATAGGACATGAAGGATTGCAATATATGTCAAGAACAATAAAATCTACGGGTACATAATTCCTATTTGCAAAAATAAGTATCATTAATTCTTCCCATAGGTTTATTAATAGTGGAATCCTCAAGGTGCAAGTTTAGAGAGCAATCATCAAAATCACGGAAACCTAACAAATCACACAAAGTCTTTGGAATCGTGGAAACACTAGCACACAAATCACATAAAGCATAGAACTCATGATATTTAATCTTAATTTTAATAGTTGGTTCCCACTCATCATAAAGTTTTCTAGGGATAGAAACTTCCAACTCAAGTTTTTCTTCATAAGATTGCATCAAGGCATCAAAGATATGTTTAGAGAATGCTTTATTTTGACTATAAGCGTGAGGAGAATTTAGCACAAATTGAAACGAGGAAATACAATCAATCAAAGAGAAATTTTTATAATTAAATTCCATGAAATCCAAAATAGTGGGTTTAGCAACATCTAGGGTTTTAATTTCTTCGATCCCACTTTCATCAATTTTAGCATCAAGATCTAAAAACTCCGAATTCTTGGAACGCCTTCTAGGTAAAGGTGGATCATATTCAGTCCCATCATTATTAAGATTCGTATTGCAAAACAAAGATTTAATAGGGGACACATCAATAACTTTTAGATCTTCATCTTTATTTTCATAGGAACTAGAAGAACACACTCTTATAAAGGCATCTTTCTTAGCACGCATCCTAGCGGTTCTTTCTTTGCACTCATCAATGGAAATTCTCATGGCTTTGAAAGACTCATTGATATCATGCTTAGGTGGAATAGATCTAAGTTTCAAAGAATCAACATCAAGAGAAATTCTATGAACGTTCCTAGCAAACTCATCAATCTTAAGCAATTTTTCTTCAATCAAAGCATTGAAATTCTTTTGCGAAGTAATAAATTCTTTAATATTAGATTCAAAATCAGAGGGCATCTTATTATAATTTCCATAAGAATTGTTGTAGGAATTACCATAATTATTAGAGGGATTACTAGGATAAGTCCTAGGATTAAAATTTCCTATATACGCATTATTACCAAAATTGTTCCTACCAACAAAATTCACATCCATAGATTCATTATTATTCTCAATCAAAGTAGACAAGGGCAGATCATTAGGATTAGAAGAAACATTCTTACTAGCAAATAATTTCATAAGTTCATCCATCTTTCCACTCAAAACATTAATTTCTTCTATCGCATGCACCTTTTTATTAGTAGATCTTTCAGTATGCCATTGAGAATAATTAACCATAATATTATCTAGGAGTTTAGTAGCTTCTCCTAAAGTGATTTCCATAAAAGTGTCTCCCGCGGCCGAATCTAAAAGATTTCTAGAAGCAAAATTCAATCCGGCATAAAAATTTTGTATAATCAACCACAAATTCAAACCATGTGTAGGGCAATTACGTATCATTAATTTCATCCTCTCCCAAGCTTGTGCAACAAGTTCATGATCAAGTTGCTTAAAATTCATAATATAGTTTCTAAGGGAGATGATATTAGCGGGAGGAAAATACTTAGAGATAAAAGCATCTTTGCACTTATTCCATGAATTAATACTATTTTTAGGCAAAGACGAAAACCAAGCTTTAGCACGATCTCTAAGCGAAAAAGGAAATAGCTTCAATTTAGCAATATCGTTATCCACATCTTTATTCTTTTGCATATCACACAAATCAACGAAGCTATTTAGATGGGTAGCGGCATCTTCACTAGGAAGGCCAGAAAACGGATCTTTCATGACAAGATTGAGCAAAGCGGCATTAATTTCACAAGATTTAGCATCGGTAAGAGGAGCAATCAGAGTGAGAATAAAATCATTGTTGTTGGTATTGGTAAAGTCACACAATTTAGAGTTATCTTGAGCCACTGTGACAAGCAAGCAATCCAACACACAAGCAAACAAAAAGCAAGCGGGCAAAAAGAGGCAAATAGAGAAAGAGAGGGAGGATAGAGAGAGAGGGCGAATAAAATGGCAAGGGTGAAGTGGGGGAGAGGAAAATGAGAGGCAAATGGCAAATAATGTAATGCGGGAGATAAGGATTGTGATCGGTACTTGGTATATTGACTTTTGCATAGACTCCCTGGCAACGGCGCCAGAAATCCTTCTTGTTACATCTTGAGCACTGCGTTGGTTTTCCCCGAAGAGGAAGGGATGCTGAAGTAAAGTAGTGTAAGTATTTCCCTCAGTTTTTGAGAACCAAGGTATCAATCCAGTAGGAGGCTACGCGCGAGTCCCTCGCACCTACACAAAACAAATAAATCCTCGCAACCAACGCGATAAGGGGTTGTCAATCCCTACACGGCTACTTACGAGAGTGAGATCTAATAGATATGATAAGATAATATTTTTGGTATTTTTATGATAAAGTTCAAAGTAAAATAAAAGCAAAGTAAAAAAGAAAAGGAAATAACTAAGTATTGGAAGATTAATATGATGAAGATAGACCCGGGGGCCATAGGTTTCACTAGTGGCTTGTCTCAAGAGCATAGGTATTTTACGGTGGGTGAACGAATTACTGTTGAGCAATTGACAGAATTGAGAATAGTTATGAGAATATCTAGGTATGATCATGTATATAGGCATCACGACTGAGACAAGTAGACTGACTCCTGCCTGCATCTACTACTATTACTCCACTCATTGACCTCTATCCAGCATGCATCTAGAGTATTAAGTTAATGAAAACAGAGTAACGCCTTAAGCAAGATGACATGATGTAGAGGGACAAACTCATGCAATATGATGAAAATACCATCTTGTTATCCTCGATGGCAACAATACAATACGTGCCTTTTTGCCCCTACTGTCACTGGGAAAAGACATCGCAAGATTGAACCCAAAGCTAAGCACTTCTCCCATTGCAAGAAAGATCAATCTAGTAGGCCAAACCAAACTGATAATTCGAAGAGACTTGCAAAGATAACCAATCATACATAAAAGAATTCAAAGAAGATTCATATATTGTTCATAGATAGACTTGATCATAAACCCACAATTCATCGGTCTCAACAAACACACCGCAAAAAGAAGATTACATCGAATACATCTCCACAAGAGAGGGGGAGAACATTGTATTGCGATCCAAAAAGAGAGAAGAAGCCATCTAGCTAATAACTATGGACCCGTAGGTCTGAGGTAAACTACTCACACTTCATCGGAGGGGCTATGGTGATGATGTAGAAGCCCTTCGTGATGGATACCCCTTTCGGCGGAGCTCCGGAACAGGCCCCAAGATGGGATCTTGTGGATACAGAAAGTTACAGCAGGGTAATTAAGGTTTTGCCTCCGTATCTGATCGTTTGGGGGTATGTAGGTATATATAGGAGGAAGGAGTACATCGGTGGAGCAACAGGAGGCCCACGAGGGTTGAGGGCGCGCCTGGGGGGTAGGCGTGCCACCTACCTCGTGGCCTCGTCCTTTGTTTCTTAACGTAGGGTCCAAGTCTCCTGGATCATGTTCGGTGAGAAAATCACGTTCCCGAAGGTTTCATTCTGTTTGGACTCCGTTTGATATTCCTTTTCTTCGAAACCCTAAAATAGGAAAAAAAACAGCAATTTTGGGCTGCGCCTCCGGTTAATAGGTTAGTCCCAAAAATAATATCAGTGGATAACAAAGCCCAATAATTTCCAAAACAGTAGATAATATACCATGGAGCAATCAAAAATTATAGATACATTGGAGACGTATCATCATGCCGAGAGGCAGTGCAACGGCAGCAGTGAGGCCCGTGGCGGCGGTGCCCACAGCAGCGGGGGCCGCAGCGGCAGGCGAGCCGACGACGACGTCTGAGCCGGCAGCTAGGGTGGCGACGTGTGAGGGGGAGTCGAGCCTGTCGCCTGGGTGGTGGTGCCAACCGGGGTGGAGGGTGGGGTGCCCGCCTACTCAACCTCAGAGGAGGGAGATGGGGACCCGGGAGCCCGGTTAGACTCGACCTCGGTGGAGGGAGTCAAAAAACCAGGCGGCGGCAGAAGGCGCCATGCTGGGGGGGCTCAGGGGGGCATCGCCGCGCATCGCTCCAAGTAGGGGGCGCGGAGGTCGGGGCCGAAGCCAGAGAGACCTGAAATAAAGGGAACACCGTCTCGACAAAATACACAATCCTCGAGGCGTACACACGATGAGTGACATGATCATAGCACCGGTAACCTTTGCTGTTAGAGGGTTAGCCAAGGAAGACACACGGGACGGAACGTGGGGCGAATTTATGTGGAGTGGTGGACGCAGTGCTAGGATAGCAAAGACACAAAAGATGCGAAGACCGTCGTAGGACGCCGGTGTGCCGAAGAGAAGTTGGTGAGGGGCGTAGTTCCACTGAGGGTGGCATGGACGAACGTTAACTAATAGAGTAGAGGTGGCAAGAGCATCAGGCCAAAATCGAGCGGGCACGTTAGAATGAAAGAGTAACGTGCAAACGCAGTCATTAAGAGTGTGGAGAATGTGCTCGGCACGGCCGTTCTGCTATGAGGTATATGGGCAAGTCATAAGGAAGATGGTGCCGTGAGAGGCATGAAGAGTGCGGAGACCAACGTTGTCAAACTCTTTTCCTTATCGGTTTGGAGTGCAAGTATGGGCGACCGAACTAGGTGGTTCTAACGCCCTGGACACACCCGCTGGTGGTCATTACTCCTGGTAGGATCTAGACTGGCCCCACAGATCAATACTAGTCTTTTCTGCGCACTTTGTCCTCACTCGTCCTCACCCGAGAACAACTTCCCAGTCGGTCACCCATCTTGAAACTACTCCAAGCTGAGCACGCTTAACTTTGGAGTTCTCTCCGAATGGGCTCCCGGAAAAGAAGGAATTCCTTATTGATATGAGTAGTCTATCATCCCTATTAAGCCAGGCTATCACAGTGGTGACATAGGATTAAAAGGCGGTGAGTGTGGATGCTACCTCTTGAGCTTGCGTTAGTTTTTCCCTTGAAGAGGAAAGGGTGATGCAACAAAGTAGAGTAAGTATTTCCCTCAGTTTTGAGAACCAAGGTATCAATCCAGTAGGAGAAAACGTGACAAGCCACCGAATACCTGCACAAACAAACACCAACTTGCACCCAACGCGATAAAGGGGCCGTCAATCCCTTCACGGTTATTTGCAACGTGAGATCTGATAGAGATGGATAAACGGTAAAGTAATATTTTTGGTATTTTTGGTTTATGGAACGGAAAGTAAAAGATTGCAAAGAAAATAAATCAGAAACTAAAATTATACTCCCTCCGTCCCAAAATATAAGAATGTTTTTAACACTACCATAGTGTCAAAAACGTTCTTATATTCGGGGACAGAGGGAGTAGATCGGAAACTTATATGATGGAAAATTGACCCGGGGGCCATAGGTTTCACTAGAGGCTTCTCTCAAGATAGAAATTATTACGGTGGGTGAACAAATTACTGCCGAGCAATTTATAGAAAAGGGCAAAGTTATGGCGATATCTAAGGCAATGATCATGAACATAGGCATCACGTCCGTGTCAAGTAGAACGAAACGATTCTGCATCTAATACTATTACTCCACACATCGACCGTCACCTGCCTGCATCTAGAGTATTAAGTTCATAAGAACAGAGTAACCCATTAAGTAAGATGACATGATGTAGTAGGATAAACTCAAGCAATATGATGAAAACCCCATCTTGTTATCCTTGATGGCAACAATACAATACGTGCCTTGCTGCCCCTACTGTGACTGCGAAGGGACACCACAAGATTGAACCCAAAGCTAAGCACTTCTACCATTGCAAGAAAAACCAATCTAGTTGGCCAAACCAAATTGATAGTTCGAAGAGACTTACAAAGATATCAAATCACGCATATAAGAATTCAGAGGAGATTCAAATAATATTCATAGATAAGCTGTATAAATCCACAATTCATCGGATCTCGGCAAACACATCGCAAAAGAGTATTACATCGAATAGTTCTCCAAGAACATCAAGGAGAACATGGTATTGAGAATCAAAGAGAGAGAAGAAGCCATCTAGCTACTAGCTATGGACCTGTCATGGAGTTGACATGGCAGATGTCCTAGAGCAAGGACTTAGTCGTAGGGCCATCACACTAGGAAGCTTAAAGGGGTTAATCGGGACAAAGGACACGAGAGAGTTTTATACTAGTTCGGCCCCTTATGATGAAGGTAAAAGCCTACGTCTAGTTGGGATTGGTATTGCTGAGGTTTCGACTTGGTTGTCTCTTGTCCTGAGCCGCCACCGGGTCGTCCCCTTATATACACGGGTCGACGCCTGGTGGCTTACAGAGTCCCGGACGGCTCATAATCGTGTCCGGCTCGGTGACTTCCTTTACATGCCTTTCCTGACAAGTCTTTCCGCACATATGGCAGTTTACAATAATGGGCCTTGAGCCGGCCCGAGGCCTTTGGGCTTTCTATATATACTGTTAAACTATCATCTTGACTGTATATTGGGCTTCTTATGTAACCCGCCATTAAGGCTGACCTGGCTCCTCCTGGGCGGGTCTTAGCTGATAGTAATATCCCCAACATTAGGCCCCAGGTTGACTTTGAACTTTGTTCTTTGTCAATCTTCAATACTTAGGCAGAATCCATCCTCTGTCTAAGAATTTCCTTAACCCGCCATGACGTCATCTTTTTGAAACACAAAAAACTTTCATGACATCACCTTTCAACGGATCTTTCATTTTTAATGTCTTCCGGGAATCGAGGCGTCTGTTCAGTTGGATAGTCATTATTGGGTCTCCTTGATTTTCGCGCCCGCCTATTCGCACACTCCCTTATAAATAGGCACGACCTAGATCTTTTCCATTCTCCCCCTTCGGTCGTCTTCTTCCTCTTGCTGCTTCTCTGCCGCTCGAGTTCCGCCGCCATTGCCGCAGATCTTGTCTTCATCGACTCAGGCCGCCACATCAACCTGATTAGATCCGAAGAAACCGCAACAAACCTCCGCTACAACTCAGCATCTGTAAGTCCCTTTCTTCCTCGACATCAGATCCGTATTAGGATCTTCGAGTTCCTTGGTGTTCTTTACTGTTCGTCATGAACTCTTTGTAGATTTCATCACCATCGCCCTTTCTTGATCTTGGTATAGTATAAAACTAATGCGACAGCTATTTCGCCCCTGTTTCAAATGCAAACAAATTCTTTTCCCTGTTCAGAGGCTTTGTTTAGCACTGACGAACTCATCTATGCCAGTTTTAGGTTTAGATTTATTTTCCTTTTTTGAACCATCTTGATCCAAAATAATAACAACAACTTGTGAAACTTGTTTATAACAATACTTAACTGAATTCTGCCTTCTGAGAAAATCTGTAGTCATGGCCGCTTACCACTCTGGCTTTCTTTTCCTTATATACCATTATCCCTTAGTTAAACCACCATTACTTGTTTTATAACTGACCGTAGGCTGAGCCGGCATGTTGTTATCTATTTTTCAGTTCTCTACACATCATGCCGTCAAAGACACCCACCGTCTGTAACTGGGTCCCTTCGTCTATAACTGAGGAACGGTTAAAAGAGTTCTTCATCATTGGGTTTCTGCCTTCGAAGAATATCATGTCTAATCATGCTCCTGACCCGGAGGAAGAACGCCCCAATCCAAAAGACGGAGAAGTGATTGTCTTCACTGATCACATGAATAGTGGCTTCTCACCGCCCGGTTCAAAATTCTTCAAAGAGGTCCTTCATTTTTTCAAACTCCACCCTCAGGACCTTGGACCCAATTCCATTTCCAACATTTGCAACTTCCAAGTACTCTGTGAGGTGTATCTTCAGCAAGAGCCCACCGTAGAGCTGTTTAGGGAGTACTTTTACCTAAACCGGCAGAACGAATGCACCAATGGTCCTAGCTTAGAACTTGGAGGCATTTCAATTCAGCGCCGCCAGGGTGCTGTTTTCCCTCTTATCGTCTTACCAAGTCACCCCAAAGACTGGAACCAAACTTGGTTTTATTGTCAGGATATTTCTCCAGCAAACGAGAAGCCTCTGCCGGGTTACCGCCCCGGTCGTCTTGACTCCAAGTGCACCCTTCCGGATAAGCTCACCATTGCTGAACGCAAGAGGCTACTTCCCTCCATCAGAAGAACCAATGCTTTGTTGGGAAATGGCTTAACCGGAGTAGATCTGACCCGCTGCTGGATCTCATGGCGGGTTATTCCATTAGGCCGTCGATCCAAACTGATGTATGAATATGACGGAAGCCCGGACAACTCTCTTCGTCACAGCTCAGTTGATCTCATCGAAGAAGATATTGTTTTGATGTCAACCCTTTTGCTAAATGGGAACTACGAGGATTGCAGTATTGTTGGGTTGAGTCCCTTCTGCAAGATTAATCCGGCGCCAGAAGTAAGTACATTCTGATCTCTTTTTCTTCGTGTTTTGCCCAGCTATTAGTACTTAATACTGATCTTTCTTCTTGTCTTTATAGGCCAATTCTGACTTCTTGAAGGCAAAATATGACCACGAAGCTGCCAAGAAGGCGAAAGCCGCCGCTATGAACACCAAGAAGACAACCCGGAAATCAAAGAAGAAGAAGAAAACTATTGTTGAGGATTTAATGAAGCTTGATGACTTGTCTGACTCGGAGGAAGCCCTTGATTCCCTTGGCCAACTTTTTAACAATCTTATTGATACCGATCCTTACCAGGATGATACTGGGGCTAGCCAAGCCAGGGAAGCAGAGGTAACTGTCATTTCCTCCGACTCAGAGCCCTAACCAAGACACAAAGTTCGATGAGTGATCCCTAAAGTAAGGTTTTCTAACCCCCTTAGCTTACTTGGATCCCAACTTTCATTTGAAAAAGCAGTAGCATGAAAGCCGCTGTGAAGTTGAGATTGAAGATGAGCCGGCTGTCGTCCCTGAACAGACCCCTCGAAAACGTCCGAACGAGGTTTACTTATTACTGCCCTTAACTAGTTTTGATGAATCCTGCTCATTGTATTCCTTTTAACTCCTTTCTTTTACTTTCTCAGGAGGTGTCTCGCTCTTTGGGCGATTCATCACAAACACAATTTCCAGCTTTCAAGACTGCTCCTGGGTAATCAGAGATCCTTTTTTCTTCCAGGTTGATCAATTGTACCTTTGATGCTCACTGTCTGTAATATATATATATATATATATATATATATATATATATATATATATATATATTTCTTTTTTTTCTTTAGTGGTCAGGCTAAGTCCAAGAAAGTGAGGGTAACAAAACCAGTGGAAGACCCGCCAGTACTAGCATCTGACCCGGCTAGGCCGCCTTCTCCATTAACTGATGCCCTAGAAGACCCGCCAATTATCAGTGAAGCAAATCCTCCGGAGCCGTCTCTTGATAACACCACTATTAATCCTTCTACAATCGGACCGTCAAACGCAACCGACCCGCCATCTCCACATGCTCCAGATGTTCAAATTACTAGGAGCTACTTTGTTGAGCCGGGGAATCCAACAGTGTTGGCTCGATGCACAGCAAAGCAAGAAACATTGGAACGGCAGAAGGTTCGCTTTGATATCACCAACTATGACCGTCTCAATGCCAGTGATATCTTATCCGGCTATCTCAGCCATGTCCACTCCAGTCGTGATTCTGAGATCAAGATGGTCAAGCAACTTCAGTTGAAATATGAGGTATGTTACTTCCGGTTTACCAATATTCCTTCAGCCCCCAAGTCTTCAACTTTATGAGAGAAACGGAATAACCTGTAGACTTAAAATATAGGCCGAGACTTTTACCTCTGAATCATTGCCTGGTAGAAACAAAACATGACCCATAGTCCCCAAGGACCGGTTTATTTTGAGCATTAATGAATTGGTACTTTTAGAATGAAAACCACCTTCAAAATACTTAACACTCCGGTTTAAACTTGAAAAACTTGCTGAACTGCGTGCATTAGCCCCCAAGTGTCAAGTGTTATTACTTTGTAAAGGACTTGGGACTTCAAATATGTTGGTAGAGTCATAAAAATGTGATTTGACATACATTAGCCCCCGAGTGCGAAGTGGTTTATTCATAAAGTACTTGAGACTTGAGTCTTGAAATTGGATACTGGAATTTGAAACCAAGTCTTGATTTATCTGAATGTTTTCACAGAATGCATTGTCTGAACTGAACTCCCAATTGATTGATACAAAGACCCGGCTAGCGAACCAGGAATCAGAAATTAAGTCTTCCACCTCCCAACTACAAATAAGCCTTTCTAAAACGGAGAAGTTGAAGACCGACTTTGCTGTCAAAGAGAAAACGTGGGCAGATGAGAAGATACTTCTGACCCGGCGAGCTGAGACAGCCGAAATAGCTCTGAAGGAAATTTCAACCGACCTAAATGGTTTAAAAGGCCGGGTGTCTCATATGGTCGCTGGTATCTTTGGTAAGCTTCCTGATTTTATCTTTCATATGTGTTTCTTGTCAAACCAGAATATGATCCGTCAACTGACTGTGAAAAATGCATGTAGGTCCGCGGAGTAAGAATCTAAACCAAGACTCATTGATTAAGATGAAAGCCGTGTACACTTTAACTGCACAATTGTATATCGGCGCACAATGAGCTCTGGCTGCCATCTCTCCTACTAATCAAGGGTCTAACCGGATCAGTGACGTCTTGAAGAAGCTGTCCATTCTCCCTGCCAGATTCTAAGAGGTGAAACGCCCCTGCGCGCGAGCTAGAGCATTGACTGCCCTAAGCCGCTCCAAGGCTTGGGTACCAGATCTAGACCCGGCAGATGTGGCAAGGGGTTATCCTACCGTGAAGGAGGACGGGTCTCCTTTTGATCAAGATGACTTTATAGCCTGTGTCCGTGAAGTCCGGCCTCAGGCGACTAGCCTTGGAGATGATACCAATGTGGACAAGTATCAACCGGGTTTTGATAATGAGAATAAGAAGATGGCCCCACCTTCCTATAAAGTAACCGACTTGATCCCACCAGTGAGAGAAGACACATTTGCCCCGGAGGTTGATCCGGTTTGCCTGATTGATGACGAAGCTGAATTTGTCGCCATGAATGGCTATGACTGGTCAAAACCCAACTTCTAGTAGATTCAAGATGTTGAGCTGGTGAGGGAAGGACAATGATCATCTTCATGGGCTTTAGAAAGCCTTGTAATAGCTTAGCTGCTAAAAACACCGTATGTTTGCTTATGCCAGTGCGCATAAAACACTTCTATGTGAATCTGTGCTTCCGGGTGCCAATGTTTTAATGCTTTTCTTATGCCTCGTTTAATGCTTGTCTCTGCAATGTTTAAACTCCGTTCCTGTGAACACAAGGAAAAAAAGGACCTGGCAAGGCGGTTTAGAAACAACTGGGTTTAAACACCTCTTTTACAACTTGTATCTCCACCTCAAAGAACAGAGACAAATATAAATAAAGGATAAGGTTTAATACTAACTGTTAAATTAACGCAGCCAGTAAGTGCGTGTAAATAAGAATTATACCTTGTCCTTGTTGATTCTTAGGCTGCTGGCTCAAATAACCCGGGTGACAAACTTGATAATTCAATATGTATGAAAGTTAATAATCCTAGAATATTCAATAATCATATCGCAGTTGCTCGTACCTTTAGATCCTTAGACCACCGCTTTGAACAACCTGGGCGGCTGTGCTGTCTAATAATTGAGCCGGCGAATAAAACCAGGCTAACTCATTTGTAATATTGAAACAGCAAAAACTCAAAGGCAAGCAACAAACATAATTTTAACTCTGTATTCAAAAGATTGGGGGTTTCTGATTCGAATACGATCAGTAAACTGGACCAAAAGGGTTAAGCTAAGGTTCGAATACGACCATATAGCCCCCAATGGCTTTGGCGTTGCGCCGATCAAGAGGGTACCGACAGCTATGTTCTCTTTGGTTCGAATACGACCTCTGTTTGAACAGGAAGCCCCCAAATGACCTTGAGAGGTTTTTAACGACCCTGATTCGAATACGATCGAAGTCGGCTCAAAAGGGGTTAAGCTATGATTCGGATACGATCAAGAAGCCCCCAAGTGAGTTTGGCGTTGAGCCGATCAAGAGGGTTACGACAGCTATGTTCTCTTTGGTTCGCATACGACCTATGTTTGAACAGGAAGCCCCCAAGTGACCATAAGATTTACAGCTAGATTCGGATACGATCATAAGCCGGACTAGAAAAGGTTAAACTTGATTCAAATATGATCAGCTCCTTAATAGTCATTTGTGAAAAAAATGCATAATCTTTGAAAAGAAAAGAGACTGATGGTCTTACTTTATTGCTTATCATCGTATATACAACGTGAACGTATGTACATGATGAGAGCCGGTGGCTCAGGTATAATATGGCCGAAGTTGAGCAATGTTCCACGGCCGGCGGGTCTCCTCTTCTGACTTACGTGAGTCTGCGTGCTCTCGAACGTCAATGAGGTAGTAAGACCCGTTGTTTAAATTTTTGTTGACCACAAAGGGTCCTTCCCAAGGTGGGGATAACTTGTGTGCATCTGAAAGATCTTGGATGAGCCGGAGCACCAAGTCACCTTCCTGAAAAGTCCTGGTCTTAACCTGGTGGCTGTGATAACGACACAGGTCCTGTTGATAGATTGCTGACCGTGCTGTTGCGAAGTCTCTTTGTTCATCCAATAAGTCAAGTGCATCATGTCTGGCTTTTTCATTGTTAGCTTCAACATAAGCCGCCACGCGGGGCGAGTCATGAAGGATGTCACTGGGCAATACTGCTTCTGCCCCATAAACCATGAAGAAGGGTGTGTAACCCGTAGACCTGTTGGGTGTAGTATTGATGCTCCATAACACTGAAGGCAACTCCTCTACCCAACAAACCGGCGTTCGCTGTAAAGGAACCATAAGCCGGGGTTTTAGCCCTTTCAGAATTTCCTGATTGTCTCTCTCAGCTTGACCATTGGATTGAGGATGAGCTACAGAAGAAACATCAAGCCGGATGTGGTCTCGTTGACAAAACTCTTCCATAGCCCCTTGGGACAGATTAGTGCCATTGTCTGTGATAATACTATGTGGAAAACCAAAACGGGAGATTATTTTCTTCATAAACCGAACTGTCGTGGCTGCATCACGCTTACTCACAGGCTCCGCCTCAACCCAATTAGTGAACTTATCAACAGCCACCAGGAGATGTGTCTTCTTTTCCTTAGACCTTTTGAAAGGTCCCACCATGTCAAGCACCCAGACTGCAAACGGTCAAGTGATTGGAATCATCCAGAGCTCTTGTGCCGGCACATGCGCTCGTCGTGCAAATTTCTGACACCCATCACATCTACTGACCAAAGCTTCTGCATCAGCGTGAGCCGTCAACCAGTAAAAACCGTGACGAAACGCCTTGGCCACTAAAGATTTTGACCTGGCGTGATGACCACAATCGCCTTCATGGATCTCACGAAGGATTTATTGACCTTCTTCAGGGGAAACACACTGTTGAAACGCTCCGGAATCACTCCGATGAAATAACTCTCCATCCGAAATTGTCATGGACTTAGACCGCCGGGTTATCTGTCGAGCCAGAGTCTCATCTACTGGCAATTCTCCCCCGGTCATGTAAGCCAAGAACGGCACCGTCCAATCTGGGATGACATGAAGAGCCGCCACCAACAACGCCTCCGGGTCAGGAACAGCTAAATCTTCTTCTGTGGGCAACTTGATAGAGGGGTTATGCAAAATATCTAAAAAGGTATTGGGTGGTACCGGCTTACGTTGAGACCCCAGCCGGCTCAAAGCATCAGCTGCTTCGTTCTTTCGACGGTCAATGTGTTCCACCTGATAACCTTTAAAATACCCTGCAATAGCATCGACCTCTCGACGATAAGCTACCATGAGAGGGTCTTTGGAATCCCACTTGCCAGACACCTGCTAAGCCACTAGATCTGAATCACCAAGACATCTGACCCGGCTCAAGCGCATCTCCTTTGCCGCTCGAAGACCATGGAGCAGTGCTTCATACTCTGCTGCGTTGTTAGTGCACGGAAACATCAATCGTAACACATAACAAAATTTATCAGCTCGTGGGGAAGTTAATACAACTCCAGCCCCCGAGCCCTCCAATTGCCTGGACCCATCAAAATGAATAGTCCAATATGTGTTGTCTGGCTTTTCTTCTGGCATCTGCATCTCTATCCAGTCATTGATGAAGTCAACCAGGGCTAGAGACTTAATCGCAGTGCGTGGAACATACTTCAGCCCATGAGACCCAAGCTCAATTGCCCACTTGGCCACTCGCCTTGTAGCTTCTCTGTTTTGAATAATGTCTCCCAAAGGAGCAGAGCTAACCACAGTGATTGGATGTCCCTTAAAATAATGCTTAAGCTTCCGGCTTGCCATGAACACCCCATAAACAAGCTTCTGCCAATGTGGATATCGTTGCTTAGACTCAATTAGCACTTCACTAACATAATAAACCGGCCGCTGAACCAGATGCTCTTTGCCAGCCTCCTTGCGTTCTACCACCATAGCCACACTAACAGCCCGTGAGTTGGCAGCTACGTATAACAATAGCGGCTCTTTCTCAATTGGAGCAGCTAGGACCAGCGGCTCAGCCAATTGTGCCTTCAGATCCTCAAAAGAAGCGTTCGCAACATCGCTCCAAACAAACACATCTGTTTTCTTCATCAACTGATACAGAGGCATAGCCTTTGCCCCTAACCGGCTTATGAACTGGCTCAAAGCAGCCACACGACCCGCCAGACATTGAACATCATTAACGCAGGTTGGTTTGGCCAGGGATGTAATTGCCTTGATCCTCTCCGGGTTAGCTTCAATACCTCGGTTAGACACCAGAAAACCCAAAAGCTTGCCGGTTGGCACTCCAAAAACACACTTGGCCGGGTTAAGCATCATCTTGTAAATCCAAAGATTATCAAAAGTCTCTTTCAAGTCTGTGACCAAGGTTTCCTCTTCCCTAGACTTCACTACTATATCATCCACATAGGCATGAACATTACGCCCAATTTGATCATGAAGACAATTCTGCACACACCGTTGGTAAGTCACCTGAGCACTCTTGAGCCCAAAAGGCATAGACACATAGCAGAAAGCCCCAAACAGAGTTATAAACGATGTCTTCTCTTGATCCTTGACTGCCATCTTAATCTGATGATACCCGGAGTAAGCATCTAAGAAACTCAACCATGCACAACCCGCCGTAGCATCAATGATCTGATCAATACGGGGAAGAGCAAAAGGATTAGCCGGGCAGGCTTTGTTTAAATCTGTGTAATCCACACACATACGCCAGGTGCCATTCTTTTGGAGCACGAGCACCGGGTTAGCTAACCATTCTGGGTGGAAGACCTCCACAATGAACCCGGCCGCCGAGAGCCGGGCCACCTCTTCTCCAATGGCCTTGCACCTTTCTTCATTGAACCGGCGAAGAAACTGTCTGACAGGTTTGAACTTTGGATCGATATTAAGAGTGTGCTCAGCGAGTTCCCTCGGGACACCAGGCATGTCTGAAGGTTTCCATGCAAAGATGTCCCAGTTCTCATGGATGAACTCGATGAGCGCGCTTTCCTATTTCGGATCCAAGTTTATGCTGATGATGAACTGTTTGGATGAATCGCCAGGCACAAAGTCAACCATCTTGGTGTCATCAGCCGATTTGAACTTTAATTCCGGCTCATGCTCTGTTGTTGGTTTCTTTAATGACGTCATGTCCGCCGGGTCAACATGATCCTTGTAGAATTTCAACTCCTCTGTTGCGCAAACAGATTCAGCATAAGCAGCATCCCCCTCTTCACATTCCAAGGCTATCTTCCGGCTCCCATGGACTGTAATGTTGCCCTTGTGACCCGGCATCTTGAGCTGCAAATATACGTAACACGGCCGAGCCATGAACTTGGCATAAGCCGGCCGCCCAAACAGAGCATGATATGGGCTCTTGATTTTAACCACCTCAAAGGTTAATTTTTCTGCTCTGGAGTCATACTCATCTCCAAAAGCTACTTCCAGCTCGATCTTACCAACTGGGTATGCCGACTTACCAGGCACCACACCATGAAAAACAGTGTTGGATTGTTTAAGATTTTTATCCATCAATCCCATCCGGCAAAACGTCTCATAGTAAAGGATGTTGATGCTGATGCCTCCATCCATGAGTACCTTAGTAAATTTGTATCCACCAACCTGAGGTGCCACTACTAACGCCAAGTGACTCAGATTATCAACCCGGGGCGGGTGGTCCTCTCTACTCCATACAATGGGCAGCTCTGACCAACGTAAGTAACGTGGAACTGCCGGCTCAACAGCATTAACGGCCCTCTTGTGGAGCTTCTGGTCTCTGTTACATAAACTGGTAGTAAAGACATGATACTGTCCGCTACTCAACTGCTTCGGATTGCTCTAACGAATTGCTGCTGCTATTGATTCCCTTGGCCGTGTTGCTGATTATATCCCCCTGGTGTCCAGGATGACCATGAAAACCTCCTCCGCTTGAACCGGTGCCCGGGCCCTGAAAGCCGCCTGAGCCACCACCCGGACCGTGACCCCCATCAAACGCGTTTGAATTTTTAAATGCCTTCATGATCGTACAATCCTTCCACAAGTGGGTAGCTGGCTTCTCACTGGTGTCGTGTTTGGGACAAGGTTCATTCAACAGTTGTTCAAGGGTGGGGCCTGACCCGCCCGATCGAGGGGGCTGTCTGCCCTTGCGCCGTTGATTACCACCCTGTGCATTAGTATTAGCAACAAACTCATCAGCCTTATGCTTATTACCTCCTTGATTTGCCTGGTTATGCTGGTGACCCTTGCCATTGCCGTTCTTCTTTCCCTTTGTTGCCTTTTCTTCATCAGACACCGGGTCTTTGGTGGTATCAGAATCGGCATACTTGACAAGAGCCGCCATCAACGTTCCCATGTCTTTACAGTCTCGTTTAAGCCGCCCCAACTTCTCCTTCAGAGGTTCAAAACGGCAATTCTTCTCCAACATCAAAACTGCTGACCCGGCATCCATCTTATCAGATGAATGTATTATTTCCTTGACCCGGCGCACCCAATGGGTTGTAGATTCTCCATCCTCTTGCTTGCAATTGGTCAGATCCACAATCGACATTGGCTACTTACACGTGTCTTTAAAGTTCTGGATGAACCGTGCCTTCAAATCTGCCCATGAGCCAATGGAATTGGGTGGTAATCCTTTCAACCAGGTCCGAGTCGTTCCATCCAACATTATGGTAAAATATTTAGCCATTGCAGCATCACTAACCTCCAACGGCTCCATAGCCATCTCATAACTCTCAATCCAAGCCCCTGACTGTAAGTCAGTCGTGTAGTTAGGCACCTTACGAGGTCCCTTGAAATCCTTGGGCAACTGCTCATTGCGTATGGCTGGGACCAGGCAAGGTACGCCTCCGGTTCTTGTAGCCACTCCTACCTCAACCGAGGTTGCTGGATAAGCCGGAAAGGCTTGGTGAGCCACATGTTCTGCTGCTATCTGAGCCGCCCATTCCGCCTCTTGACGAATCCTCTCCTGATCCGCCAAGTTAAGAGCTCCAGCCCGCACCGTCTCATACCTATATGGCCAGTTGTGACGTTGAGCATTACTTGACATTTCTGCAGATTGGATGTGCCTACTGTAACTCGGGCTCTTGCTTGGGAGAGGAGTTGAATGAATCCTGTATCGACTGTAGGAGTATGCATCCTGCTGGGCCAAAGCTGTCTGAAGCAGTTCTCTCACCCTCCGGGTCTCAATTGCTGCTGGCGAGTCGCCTTCCATTGGGAGAGCCGCCAAACAGCCGACGCTGCAATGAGGTTCTCCATGGGGTTGGAAAATGACCCGGGGGTATTGCTATATAACGAGGAGCTGTATTTATGCGTGGCGGTTCCATGGTGCGTGGCTGAACAGGTGCACCGGGCGTCGGGACCCGGTTTGCCTCTGGCGGGTTGCTCCCTCCAGCTCCGGGTGTATGGAACAGATTCCTCGGATCCAGTGTTAGAGGCTGACGCGACTGAGTTTTCTGACGCCTCCTCCTCATGACTTCGTTTGATGCATTAAGGTCCACGGACAGCCGGAAGGTTTCTGCTTGAAGCTGCTGAGCACGAGCATCCAAAGCTGCTCGTTCTGCTACCATCTGGGCTTCCTCCGCGGCCAAATTTTCCTTAGCTTGCACCATATCCTCCCGCACGCGTGCCACTTCTGCGTCATGCTGGGCTTTAACCGCTGGCTCTATCGCAGCGGTTAATAGAGTCATCGGTTTATCCATGAGGTCCATGAGAACCTAAGCTGGGGGGCGCGCGGGGTCTCCTGACCCGGCAGCTGCCGACGCGGTGGCTGCTGATGTCGCTGCGGTGGAGTTCTGCCTGGGCTGCATCCCCGCCATGAAGACTCCGGCCCAATTTGGCGGCTCAAGGGGGTCTGGAATACTGCTGCCATCGGAACAGCCCCCGAGCAAGCCGTCTTGCAGTTGGTACAACGAGTCCATCTCCCCTGTTGATGATGCCGTATCAGAGCAGATGGCCGTCTCCCCGCCTTCCATCGATCATTCGGAGTATTCACCACCATGGATGCAGCCTACGAAGGCACGCTTCACGACAGATTGAACACGGGCGGACCCGGTGCGCTGAGCCATTTCGATGAGGTCGTTGTGGACATTCGGCTCAGGACCTAACCCGCCGATCCGGCCGATGAAAACGTGGATTCCGCCGAAGTGGACCCTGTACCCGTACTCGATTGAGCTGGCGTCGGGGCCCCATCCTTCATTGTCAATGTAGATCTTGCCGCGACGACTCTTGGTCATCCGGCCCACAGCGTATCCCTTGAGACCTTCGAAGTTACCCTTCAAGAACTCAAATCCACCATGCGCTGGCCCCACGGTGGGCGCCAACTGTCGTGGAGTTGACACGGCAGATGTCCTAGAGCAAGGACTTAGTCGTAGGGCCATCGCACTAGGAAGCTTAAAGGGGTTAATCGGGACAAAGGACACGAGAGAGTTTTATACTAGTTCGGCCCCTTACGATGAAGGTAAAAGCCTACGTCTAGTTGGGATTGGTATTGCTGAGGTTTCGACTTGGTTTTCTCTTGTATACACGGGTCGACGCCTGGTGGCTTACAGAGTCCCGGCCGGCTCATAATCGTGTCCGGCTCGGTGACTTCCTTTACATGCCTTTCCTGACAAGTCTTTCCGCACATATGGCGGTTTACAATAATGGGCCTTGAGCCGGCCCGAGGCCTTTGGGCTTTCTATATATACTAATAAACTATCATCTTGACTGTATATTGGGCTTCTTATGTAACCCGCCATTAAGGCTGACCCGGCCCCTCTTGGGCGGGTCTTAGCTGATAGTAATATCCCCAACAGGACCCGTAGGTCTTTGGTAAACTACACACGCTTCATTGGAGAGGCAATGGTGTTGATGTAGAAGCCCTCTGTGATCGAATCCCCCTCCGGCAAGATGCCGGAAAAGGCCCCAAGATGGGATCTCACGGGTACAGAAGGTTGCGGCGGTGGAAAAGTGGTTTCATGGCTCCCCTAGAAGTTTTTGGGGTATTTGAGAATATATAGGAGGAAGATCTGGGTCAGGGGGTCACCGAGGGGCCCACAACGTCGGGGAGCACACCCTAGCCCCTAGGCACGCCCACCACCCTTGTGCCACCTCGTGGCTCTTCTGACTTGCACTCCAAGTCTCCTGGGTGTCCTCTGGCCCAAGAAAAATCATCGCGAAAGTTTTATTCCGTTTGGCAAATGTTGGATTACGGGTTCCAGCAAAACCCTTCAGGTTCGAACTCCGGGGTGTGCATGAAGATATCTCTCCGCTAGCTCACACTCTCACCACGGTCTCAAAGCCTTGCTCGCCGAACCCACAAAACAAGGGGCACAAGAGTTTATACTAGTTCGGGCCATCGATGTGGTGTAATACCCTACTCCAGTGTGGTGTGGTGGATTGCCTTGCAGGCTGATGATGAACAGTACAAGGGATGAAGAACCTCTTGAGGAGAGTTGTTCTCGAGCTCGATGAGCTTGTGCGCTGAGGATGGTCTGAATGATCTGTCCAAGATCAGATCCCCTCCCTATGGTCATGGCTAGTCCTATTTATAGAGGCCCGGGTCCTCTTCCGAAATATTAGGCGGGAAGGGATCCCACAATGACCAATTTGAAGGGGGGCAACTAGTACAAGCTATCCTGACAAAAGCTGGTCTTTGCCTGCCTGGCGCCCGCCCCTTTAGCACCAAAGAGGCAACCAGTACTCTGCGCGCTGGCGCCCGCCTGGCGCCCGCATGGCCTTGGTCGTCATGGCTCACGTCACGGAAACCTCGCGAGGTGCCCCTCGCCTTGATTTCTCCGCTCCTCGCGAGCCAGCCTAGTGAGGCTGCTCCTGACGAGGTCTTGTGTCGTCCGCCTCGTGAGGCTTGGCCCCTCGCGAGGGTCTTGAGTGTTTGCTGATGAAGATGGGCCGGACTAGGCTGCTGGATGAGCCACGCCCTGGGCCGCAGACAGGCAAGTCTGGGGACACCCGTTCCCAGAACGCCGACAGTAGCCCCCGGGCCCAAGGCGCGCTCGTCCTTGGCTCCGAGGCGAAGCCAAGGCTCAAGTGCGGAGCACCGCGGGCCCTAATAGCCCGCGGCCTTGACTGACGCGTGGCGAATGACAGGACGTGGGTGTATCCGCTTCCCCACGCTGCCTCGGCAACTACCCGACTTGACAAGTCCTTGTTGCATGCATAAAAAGGTCATTGTCGGTGTCAAAACCGGCGGATCTCGGGTAGGGGGTCCCGAACTGTGCGTCTAGGCCGGATGGTAACAGGAGGCAGGGGACATGAAGTTTTACCCAGGTTTGGGCCCTCTTGATGGAGGTAAAACCCTACGTCCTGCTTGATTAATATTGATGGTATGGGTCTTACAAGAGTTGATCTACCACGAGATCAGAGAGGCTAAACCCTAGAAGCTAGCCTATGGTATGATTGTTGATGTATATGTTGTTCTACGGACTAAAACCCTCCGGTTTATACAGACACCGGATAGGGTTAGGGTTACA
Source organism: Triticum urartu (assembly GCF_056163025.1). Classification (NCBI taxonomy): domain Eukaryota; kingdom Viridiplantae; phylum Streptophyta; class Magnoliopsida; order Poales; family Poaceae; genus Triticum; species Triticum urartu. Next base: position 470,994,875 of record NC_141878.1, read on the forward strand.
TAGAGTCAGTTACAATGGTAGGAGATCTGAGCATCCGTATCGCCAAGCTTGCCTTCCACGCCAAGGAAAGTCCCTTCCGGACATGGGACGGAGTCTTCAATCTTGTATTTTCATAGTCCAGGAGCCCGGCTGAAGGTATAGTTCGGCTATCCGAACCCCCCTAATCCAGGACTCCCTCATTAGCCCCTGAACCAGGCTTCAGTGACGACAAGTCCGGCGCGCAAACTGTCTTTGGCATTGCAAGGCGAGTTCCTCCTCCAAATACTTCATAGAAGATCTTAAACACAAAGATAGTGTCTGGCTCTAGAAAATAAGTTTCCATATATTGCCATAGAGAGAATAATAATATTAACACAAATCTAATCTGCTGACGTACTCCGTGGTGTGACACGCCACGACCAAGCCTTTATCCAAATTGTTTCACTATCCCACCTCAGCGCGTTATACGAGGTGGTTTCCTTGGCACGTCTTGTCAAAGAAGAGATCGTGTCCCCTCATTACGGGATTCTCATCAATATGGGCGTGGGTAACCCAACCGCTTCTAGGACTCCTAGATCATAGGCAAGTCCAAACGGACACGGGGAGGACGCTTGATATCCACCCTCTTTATAAAGGGGCAAAGCTTTTACTTTTCCCTCCCGTGCTCAATCGAATCCTTCCCCCGCCCCAAGCTCAAACGTCCAAAGCTCAGGTCAGGTGCTCCGAACCTTCAGTCATGTTCGGATCCAGCCTTCAAGGCCGATGGATGCCCTCCTCCGTCACGGAAGAAGACATCAAAAAGTTGAGGGAGGCCAGGTATCTAACCGCCAAAATATCGCATCGGCTGCCTCCCCGGGGGCAGGCCGTCCCCTCTCCCAAACCCAACGAGAGCGTTGTGTTCATCCCCCACTTCCTATGGGGTCTAGGTTTTGCACTGGATCCTTTCGTCAGGGGCTTGATGTTTTATTACAGGCTAGATTTCCATGATCTAGCTCCGGACTCCTTCCTGCATATCACGACTTTTGTTGTCGTATGCGAGGCCTTCCTCCGGGTTATCCCCCACTTTGGCTTATGGCTCAAGACCTTTGAAGTAAAGCCGACGGTGATCGAAGGGCGACATACAGAGTGTGGAGGCGCCTCAATACGCAAGATGACAGGAGCTCCGTGGCCCAAAGGTTCCATCCCAGAGGTGTCTGCATTGTGGCAACAGGAGTGGTTCTACATCACGACTCCGAGAAGTGCCAAGTGGGCGGCCGCCCCCGTTTTTCGCTCGGGCCCTCCACCACGACTGATGTCATGGATCAGCAGAGGACTGATTTGGGTTCCAGCCAAGGACGTGCCTTTACTGCAAAGCCGCATTCAAGATCTCTTCAACGGAGATCTCAGTTTGGTCGCGGTAATACAAGTTATGCTGGTTCGTCAAGTCCAGCCATGCAAACGTCAGCCCCTTCGCTTGTGGGAGTTCAATCCCGAGGGTCCGCGTGCCATTCAAAATTTTCTCGGCCTGATGCACAAGGATATGTATAAGTCATTCTTCGGACATCAAGTAGAGTGTCCGGAAATCACCGAGGACGTGGGCCTGAGCAGTAACCGCGCCGCCGAACAGGTAAACAATCTTCCGGCTGAACATATTATCTTTCCTTCGTTACGAAGTTATTGAGAGTTTGCTTTTTTGACCTGGACTGGCTAACAAAGGCGAAGTTGATTTGGTGTTCGGCCCCCCTCCCTGAGGGTTTGGAGAATCCGGTATTGGAAAAGATGCTCCAGACCGCACCTTGCCCGGATCCCTTGAAAGAAGATACTGTGGAGGGTAATACGGGCGGACGCGGGCTCCCAACGCTGCCTATTCTAACCGAGGGAGCGGGCGTCTCCACGAAGGAAGACGACCGGAAAAGGAAAAGGACTATGCCCGGGAATTCGGAAGTCGAAGCTTCCAAATGGGAGAAGAAATCTTCTACCGGGGGCCCTACCTTGGGGGGCGGTGCTGCCGCACAAAGCCCGCGGGGGGATAAATTCTCCCGGGAGTCGTAAGTGGACCGAAAACTTTAATAGTACAGATATGCCATCTTTTTCTTCTGAGAAAATAACCACCGCATATATTTGTGCAGTTTGGGCCTTAGCCCCTCTCAAATGAGCTCGTCTTCGGGGGATCTTCTTCCAGAGATGATGGAGGGCGAGACGCCTCCTCCGGACTCCTCCGCTCCGGAAGCGGGCGACCCTGAAGTGTCGTCGCGGAGGGCCTCTCCGAGTGCGGAGAGGCCAGAAGGTGATCCAATTGATCCCCGAGGCTCCCAGTGTCTGGTGTCTGGCTCCCGAAGAGGGTAGACAAAAGAGTCTGGCGCCGTCTAGTGTGCGATCGGACGTTCTGAGGGAGTTGGTGGGGCGAGCGGCCATCTCAGATGATCACCGTGTGCTGATGAATATGGTGATGGAGAGGATATCGTCCGCCGAAAGCGGATTGCATGAAGCTTTTATGAGTCTACTGACAGGCTTTGAGGTACGTAAAAAGGAATGTGTAATAGTCCTGCACATGCTAGGTGTGCCCTGTGTAGATAGTAGCCCCTGAGACTCTAGTTGTCGTCGGGAACGATGATGAACGGAGGATCATATTCCTAGGTAATAACCATACTGCCTTTATGTGCAGGAGATGGAAGCTCCGGTGGCCAGCCGGACTAGCCAGTTTGCCCGTTTAGAACGGCGGTTGGATGCGGCAGATGCCGACATCGAGCTTGGTAACAGAAGGCTTGACGAGGCACAGGGTAAGTATCCTTGTCTGGTAAATTCCAAATAGGAAGAGTATGATGCCAGTGTTTTTAACATGTTATGACTGCAGATGGAGCTGCCACTGTTGAAGCCTTGCGGGCGGAACTTGCCCGAGCCAAAGAACAAGCAAGATTGGGTAATGCGGCTGCTTTGAAGGCGGCCGAAGAGTTGCGAGCCGAGAAGGCCGCACATGGCGAGAGCCGGAAGAAGATGGCCAATATGGCCGTAGAATTAAAAGCCGCCGTAGACCATTGCCTAGCTCTTGAAAAGGAAAACCAGGCGAAGGCATCGGACCTTGAGAAGGCTGCTGTAACGGGAAAAGACCTCCGCTCTGCTATGAGGGCAAAGAAGGAGGAGCTGCGGGAAGCAGGAGATCTTATAGCCGGGAAGTCCTTTATGCTGCAGAGGAAGTACGGAGATCCACGGTATGCCCCTCTGGATCGGCTGTGGATTTCGGAGGATGCGTATATGGATTTGGCGGCGAGCGCTGCCGATGCGGCCAAGTACTTCCAGAGTCAGACGGACCGTGAAGTAGACCAGCTGTTTTGGAAGCAATTCCTTTCTCCCGAGCGTCTTCTTTCATTGACGGACCAATTAGCCGAATGGGCCGAACTAAATAGGTTGTCCGGACTCTCCATGAGGTCTGTTGTGGATCAACTATGGCCCGGATGGTCAAAACCGAGCAGCTATTTCAGCTTGGTGCAGCAGGTCCTCGATGTGGTGCCGCGCATAAATGCGATGAAGAGGTCAGCGTGCATAGAAGGCGCACAGATAGCCTTTGCCCGTGCTAAAGCATACTGGGCAGAGATGGATGCTACCACTGTTGCAGCGCAGGATTCGGCCATAGGTCGAAGGGTTGCTGAGCACTACTTTGAGGAAGTTCTTGAGGGTGCTCGTTTGATAGAGACCCAGTGCTCAAAAAATATTATGTTTGATTGACATGTAATCTCATTATAAGCAAAATGCTTTTTAAATTTTTATGAGGCTACTTTTATACTTTTGCCTGAAAGTAATGTGATGCCTCCTGGGCGGCCGTTTATGTATACATGTGTATAACCTGAAAGATTGCAGTCGTCGGCTTCAACCCCCACGCATATAATGCGGAGGTGTTCACAGAAACACGCGTTCATGCTTAACCCAACGTCTTGGTCCTATTAAGGAGGTGATAGCGGAGCGAGCGAGGCAACCGGACTATAATGCTTTAACACTTTCACTTAGCCATAGGACTTTGACAGTGGGGCTACTAGATAGCCCCTGGTGGCTCTGCACTCTCCCGATCCCGGGGTGCGTATATGCCTGGCCGGAAAGCGGCCCTTCGTTAAGGCGGAGGAATTCTAACATTCCCATGGGTCATCGAGTGGTTGACCAGTCTCACGCTAGATCATGACAGTCAGTTTTTGGCTTTCTCTACTAAGGCGCTCGTCCGGATGAACCAGGGCACAATCGCAGTAGTTCTCCTGGTGCTACCTTAGCCGGTAAAGCGGAACGTAAGGCACCAAAACACAGGAGCCGGGCAAACCCAACATTTGACCAAAGACAATGATTCGGAGCTGATGCATATAGGGCCAAACTCGCGATGCCGAACACTCCCTAAGGTATTCGGTCTTTGTGGTATAAATCGGGCCTGAAGAATGGCCTTTGTAAGAAGCCCCTTTTGTCCAGGTACGTGCATTGTTCTGGCGTGGCCACATGCCAAGACGTCAACAACCTTCTCAACGGTGGATATGTATCAACAATAGACAGTAAAAAAGGTTTACGCAGGGTCTTAATCTGAAAAGAATCCTTGGGTCGGGTCCCTGCTGCACGTCTGCGCATGTGTCTCCGTTGTGCCGTATCCTGGACGGGTGTAGCACGATGATCATCTGTAAAAGAGAGGAATTTAGGTAAAAAGATTGTCGTGCAAAAGGATAGTTTTCTAAAGAAACCATGTATAATTCAAGATAAGAAGAAATCGCCACTCGTCTGCATGCGTTGAGCCCCTTGTACTTTTGAAAGATAGGGGTGTGACCGTTTATTTGATATGAGCAGCGGCGCCGGATTTGGTTAGTTGTGTCTGAGGTCTTGATGACCTATTGGATGCTTTTGCTGGTCCGGGCGCCTTTAGTGTGCGGCTGCCAAGGCAGCCTCACTCTCTTCGGCGCGCAGAGATCGCTTGATACTTCCGTGCACTGAAATGATGCCATGTGGACCGGGCATCTTGAGTGTTAGGGAGGCGTAGTGTGGTATTGCATTAAAGCGAGCGAAAGCTTCGCGTCCGAGTAGTGCTTGATAGCCACTTTTTAACGGAGCGATGTGAAAAGTTAAATGCTTGCGACGGAAGTTGTCGGGGGAGCCGAATATAACTTGTAGTAGGAGGGAGCCTGTACAACGAGCCCCTGGGCCTGACGTTACTCCTTTAAAGGTAGTATTGCTATGGCGAATTTGTCTTGGGTCTAACCCCATCCTGCGGATTGTACCCTGATATATTAGGTTTAGGGTAATGCCACCATCCATCAGGACTCGTGTGAAGTGGTATCCGCCAATTACTGGGTATAATACTAGTGCAGCCCATCCTGCGTGCCGGATACTTGATGCGTAATCACGATGGTCGAAGGTAATCGGTTGAGACGACCAGTGGCGGGACTTCGCGGTGATGGGCACTTGGGTATATTTTTCAGGGAGTGCCGCATTGTTTTTTCTCTTGATCATGTGTAACACGTTTACTGTTTTGACGTCGGGTGGAAATTTCTTTTGTTCCCCTTTGTCTTGATTGGGACGCTCGTCCTCGTCTTCACTTGGTGTATCTTCCCCTTTGTGTATGGAGTTAAGCTTGCCGGACTTCTTGAAGACCCAACATTCTCTGTGGGTATGATTAGCAGGTTTGCTAGGGGTACTATGGATATGACATACTTGGTCCAGAATTTTGTTGAGGCTGGACAGTTCATCTCTGGTACCTTTGGAGCGCGGCTTTTGGTTTGCCCGAGGGACTTTGAATCCGGCATTTACTGTCGTGCCCTTCATGATGTCTTCTTTATTCCGGCGTTTGTTATTGCTGTTGCACCGTGATTTCCCGTTTCCATCTCTAACTTCAGATGTACTGGGGTCACTGGTGCTGCATCTGGCTAGCCAGTTGTCCTCACCCGCGCAGAAGCGGGTCATGAGGTTTGTTAATGCGGCCATTGTTCTCAGCTTATTTTGGCCGAGGTGTCTGGCGAGACATTCGTTGCGGACGCTGTGCTTGAAAGCCGCTAAGGCTTCAGCATCTGGACAATCGACAATCTGGTTCTTTTTAGTAAGAAACCTATTCCAAAGCTTTCGGGCTGACTCTCCGAGCTGTTGAGTTATGTGACTCAGGTCGTCCGCATCCGGAGGTCGGACATAAGTCCCTTGAAAGTTTGCCCGAAAGGCGTCTTCGAGCTCTTCCCAACTTCCAATGGAGCTTTCGGGGAGGCCTTTGAGCCAGTGACGAGCTGGCCCTTTGAGTTTGAGAGGTAAGTACTTGATGGCGTGGAGATCATCCCCTCGAGCCATATGTATATGAAGGATATAGTCCTCAATCCAGACCGTAGGGTCTGTTGTTCCGTCATATGCATCTATGTTTACGGGCTTGAATCCCTCTGGGAATTCGTGGTCCAGCACCTCATCGGTGAAACATAGGGGGTGTGCGGCACCCCTGTAGCCGGGTGTGCCGCGTTGTTCGGATGCTTGTTGTGTTGCATTGTATGCTGGGGCGCGCTTGTGTGGTCCATAGATGGATCTTGTTGCACCGTCCTTTGGGTGCGAGCCCTCGCATGGGTCGCGTGCGTTGAATGCCGTTCTATGGTGGTAGAGGGTTCGTCTATCCGTCCAGGTGGCTGCTTTGATATTTGGTTGTGGGAGGTCTGAGGCCTCCTCATCGAATTCGGGTAGCAGCTTCCGCTTTGGGTAGCTCTTGGAGGGGCGATTGTCGCCGTACCTTGCTGCAGTGTTGAGTATTTTGCTCCATCTGAACTAGAGCCTCTTTTGCGTGGCCTTGAGCCTCCGCTTCTGCTTTTTGAGGCTCCTTGCAGTGGGGACGAGCCTTTTACGGGCATTCTGCTGCTCCGAGTGCCTGTCCGGTGTTGTGTCGTCCGGATCATTATCATTGATAGGGTTTGTTTGTTCGGTTTGATTATCCGGATTGCCGTTGTCTGGCAGCGGTTCGCCCTGCTCCAGCGCTGGATCAGTGTGATCGCTATTTCTGTCGAGGCGCGATTTGAGGCGGCGCTTGCGTCTCCGCTTTGACTGCTTTTCGAGGGAACAATCCTTCGGTGCGTTCTTCCGTTCCTCGCCGTCATCTTTGGGTGCGTCCACCATGTATACGTCATATGACGAGGTGGCGTTCCAGGGCTCGATAGGCGCTGATTCTTCATCGTCTCCTTCATCGGCGTCCATACCGTCAATGTCATCAGAGTTGAAGTCGAGCATGTCGGTTAAATCATCGACAGTGGCTACCAAGTGGGTGGTGGGTGGGTTTTGAATTTCTTCATCGTCCTAATCCCAACCTTGCTGACCGTAGTCCGGCCAGGGTTCTCCTGATAAAGAGAGAGATTTTAGTGACTTCAGGATATCGCCGAAAGGCGAGTGCTGAAAGACGTCTGCGGCCGTGAACTCCATGATCGGTGCTCTATCGGATTCGCTCGGTAGGGGCGCGGAGAGTTCGGAGTCCGGAGAAGAATCGGCTCCATGGAGTCACGAGCCTTGCAGAGTATGGGGCTGGTGTTCGGCCCAACCGCCGTTGGGATTGCAGCCCTCGAGGTGGCGTCCAACCGCCCGTCCTCGATCGGCGCAGTCGGCTCCGAACTAGAGGTCGGAGCCGATGCGGGTGTGGCCTCCAGGGCACTGTTCGGTGGCAGAGCTAGATCATGCTCGTCGTGACGGAGCGGTGCGCTCGGCAGTGGTTCGAATCCGTCGAAGATCTAGTCCCTGCGGATGTTGGCCGTGTAGTTTAAACTTCTGAATCTGACCTGATGGCCAGGGGCATAGCTTTCGATCTTCTCTAGATGGCCAAGTGAATTGGGCCACAGTGCAAAGCCGCCAAAGACGAAGATCTGTCCGGGGAGGAAGGTCTCACCATGGACCGCATCGCCATTGATGATCGTAGGACCCTCGAGCCTGACGGCGACGGCACAGAGGAACTCTCAATGAAAGCACCAATGTCGGTGTCAAAACTGGCGGATCTCGGGTAGGGGGTCCCGAATTGTGCGTCTAGGCCGGATGGTAACAAGAGGCAGGGGACACGAAGTTTTACCCAGGTTCGGGCCCTCTCGATGGAGGTAAAACCCTACGTCCTGCTTGATTAATATTGATGGTATGGGTATTACAAGAGTTGATCTACCACGAGATCAGAGAGGCTAAACCCTAGAAGTTAGCCTATGTTATGATTGTTGATGTGTATGTTGTTCTACGGACTAAAACCCTCCGGTTTATATAGACACCGGATCGGGTTAGGGTTACATAGAGTCGGTTACAATGGTAGGAGATCTGAACATCCGTATCGCCAAGCTTGCCTTCCATGCCAAGGAAAGTCCCATCCGGACACGGGACGGAGTCTTCAATCTTGTATTTTCATAGTCGAGGAGCCTGGCTGAAGGTATAGTTCGGCTATCCGAACCCCCCCTAATCCAGGACTCCCTCAGTCCTCATTACCTTAGATCATGAAGGCCGGCGGTTAGCCTCCTCCTGGCTATAAATGGGAAGGGGGCGGAGGCCCCGTCACCCATCTCTTCCTCTGCTCCTCCTATTTCTTCTTCTTCCTTGCTTCGCTGCTTCGCCGCGTCATCCATGGCGCCGATACGGAGGTTCTCCAATGCCGAGAAGGGAAAAAAACCAACGTGAAGAGCTTGGTCCTCTCCCACTGAAGAAGAGGCTGGTCCGCCCTCGTGATGTCGTTGTGAGGCCGGAGGTGACAAGGCCTTGGCACGACCGGCCTCCCCCCGGATATCCGCTGCCTTTGTACGCCCAGGCAGAGGGCTCCGGAGGAGGAGGCAGGGACCGATGCCCCTGGCGCCACGGCCGCAGTGGCCATGCAGTGGTGGGGCGCGCTACCGCCCCGCGAACCCACGCCAAGGGCTCCTCTCGTGAACTCATGGTGTGGGCGGCGATGCCACCGCGCACGTGGATCCGGTTCCCGCCGTTCTTCACCGAAGAGATGCCGCCGAGGGGGCCACTAGAGTTGTGGTTGCAACACACTGGGTGCGACACCCCGGCGACGGGGGCAGAGGTTGAGGTCGTCTCCCCAGGCAAGGTCTTCTTGACCCGCGGATGGGGTGAGGTTGCTCATGTCTGCCGCGCGGAGGGGGCACTCGCCATCCATTTCAAGTACGACGGTGCCTCCACGCTATTCTTCAAGGTCTTCGACGAGGAGGGCAATCGCCTGGAATGCCACCCTGGAAGGGGCCGTCAGGACGGTGCGGCTATCGGATTTCGGGTTCCGGCAGACCCTTGAGGTTTAAACACTGGGGTGCGCGCGGAGATCTCTCCCCTACCGATCTACGTCCAATCTCCTCGCGTGATCTAAGCTGGAAACAATGAACAACACAAGGGACACGAGGTTTATACTAGTTCGGGCCACCGTAGTGGTGTAATACCCTACTCCTGTGTGTGGTGTGGTGGATTGCCTCAGGGGCTGATGATGAACAGTACAAGGGAAGAACAGCCTCGCGAGAGGTGTTCTTGAGCCGGTGCGATGAACTGTATGGGTGAGTTCAGTCGCCTCTCTCTCTCTCTCTGCTAGGGCTCAACGAGATCTCTAGATGTCTTTTTTATACTCTGTGGTGGCTAGCTCTATTTATAGAGGCCCTGGGCCTCTCCCCAAATAATGAGCGGGAAGGGCGCCAACAATTGGCCATTTTGAAGGGGAACATCTAGTACAAGTTATCCTGACCAAAGGTGGTCTTCGGCTGCCAAAAGCACTGGTGATGACGCCGTATTGGGCTCCACGGTGACCTCCGTCTTGCCGCTCTGCTGGTCTTGGTCTCGTTGCACCGGAATGGTAACCTTTGCCTGATGCCTTGGCCTGTGCTTGCCCCCTTTGCACCAAAGGGGAAACAAGGACACTGTGCAGGCCAGCGCCTGCCTGGCGTCCGCCTGATCTCGATCATCATGGCTAGCGTCACGGGCTCCTCGCGAGGTACCCCTGCCTTGATCTCTCCGCCTCCTCGCGAGCCTGCCTGATGAGGCTGCCTCTGAGGAAGCTTTCGGTCGTCCGCCCCGGGAGGCTTGACCCCTCGCGAGGGTCTTGAGCTTGAGCTGATGAAGATGGGCCGCGCTGGGCCCCTACTTGAGCCACGCCGCAGGCCGCAGGCAGGCAAGTCTGGGGACCCCCGTTCCCAGAACGCCAACAGTAGCCCCCGGGCCCGAGGCGCGCTCGAGCTTGGACTAGCAGGGAGCGAAGAGGCAAGCGCGAAGCGCCGCGGGCCCAAAAAGCATGCAGCCTCAGGCGCCACGTGGTGGTTGAATGGTCGTGGACGTGTGTGATTCCCCACGACGCATTGTTACGCACCAGGCTAAGCGGACCCGTAGTTGCACACAGTTGTTCCTCCATTTCCGCTGCTCGCTTGCCTCCTACCTTTTCTTGTTCTTCGGGCTCCAGCCTCCGCCGCCAATCCGGCTCGAGTTCTTCCTCCTCTTCACTACCATGGCGCCGACGAAGAAAGGAAGGGGAAAGAAGCCCGCGCCTTCGCCCCGCACACCTCCGGTGGCGACCCCCGCTGTTGCTCGGTCGATCATACTCAATCCAGAAGCTTTGAACAAGGTCCGCTCCGCCCTTGCCACTATCTTCAATGAGTGTGGTAGGACCACAGTCTGGCCTACGTCCCATGCCTCCCTTGATAGGATCGTCATGGAGGTCCGATTCTTCGCCGATGCCCTATGGGCGGGTCTGGTTCCTCCCTTTTCCGCCTTCTTCAATGTGCTGCTCTCCCATTATCAGATCTGCATGATGCACCTTGGGCCGGAGTCCATTACTCTTCTGGCTGTCTTTGCTTTTGTTTGCGAGGCGATGATAGGCATTCCTCCTTCCGTTGCCCTGCTGCGCCACTTCTTTTCCTTGCGCCTGAGCAACCCCACTCAGTGCTCAGGGTGTGTGAGCTTCCTAGCCGTGCCAGAGACGGACGCTTCAGGGATCGACTTCGGCCTTCCTCCTCCTGAGGACAGGTTCAGAGAGCGGTGGCTGTACGTGGACGTTGGAGTGCCCAATCCTCTACTCTCGCACCCGACCTCACCTGCTGTTCCTCACGCGGGTTGGGATCATGAGGTGCTCGCGAGCCCCCGGTTCGCCTTCGTCTGGCGCCGCTTCCAGTGTTTGAGGGCGCTCAATGTGACAGCACCCATGGTGGTGAAGGAGTTCCTCCAATGTCGCATTGCTCCTCTCCAGCGCCACTCTCGCCGGATGTGGGACTTTGCGGGGCACAGAGACCGCATGCGGCTTGAGGAGGACTTGGCGCCTGAAGCGCTGCGGACGATGCTCAGGGTCTTGACTGGCGATCCTTCCCCAGGAAACCTTCGGAGTAATGGTGTCCTCTTGTATCTTTGCTCCGGCAGGGCCGATTTTGTGAGGCACATGCCCAGCTTCGACGAGTGGGGGCTGCGCCCGGCTGGCTGCACGGGGCCCCGCGAGAACCCAGCCGCCGTGGTGGCTCCCCCTGCTGCCCACAGCGGTCCTTCCTCGGGCGACAGGGCGGGAAGACGAGAACCGGCGGGAGTTGAGGCAACCGATGTCGAGGTGTCGACACCGCGAGAAGCCTCGAAGGCGGCGTCTCCCGAGGCCCGCCCTAGAGCGGCGGCGGGTGCGGAGTTGCGGCCTATGGTTCCTGAGGCCGGGGCTCCCGAGGCCCCAGCCGTTCCTCGCGAGGCGACGCCTGATGGCGCCCCCCAGGCTGACTCCTCCGGCGCAGATCGTCTTGACGCTTCTTCCGCACCAGAGACCGACCCCTACGCCGGGCGCTTGGGTTGGTTCCGCGTAGACTTCGAGGCCCTCCGCAAGAGGAAGGAGGCCTTGGGTGGCAACGACCGCCCTTGCCGCTTGCTAAAGCGCAGGATGTACTTTGCCACGGACGAGTAAGTCTTCTTATTTCTCTGCTCATTTACTTTCCTATCCCTGCGACTGATTGTGGCCTTTCAGGCCCTACCCTGCGAAACTCGCTGAGTCAGCCCGGGAGCCGTCTCCCCAAGCTCTGCCTCCTCTGCTGGCCTTGGGCGCGCCGAGCTCGAGCGGCACCCCTACTGCCAGACCGGTTGGTGGAATGGTCCGTTCCATAGGGCACCTCAAGCCTGCGCGCCCGCTGTCCTTTCTTCATGAGGCCTCCTGGGGCACATCCGGCTTGCCCCGCGTTCCTCCTCTGATCATAGATGGTGAATGGCTGAAGTCTGTCTTTGGCTTCTCCTCCGTGGGTGGACCGATGCTAGGCCGGATTCCCAGAGAGGTCCGTTCGGTGATGGCTGGGGCGCCAGCCCCCAGCCCCGCGCCGGGAGGGGGCTTGCCACCTCGGGGCCCTCCGCATGCCTCGGTGGAAGAGGGTGATGTGGGAGACGTGCTCAGGCGCGCATGGGAGTGATGCGCCCTTCGCGAAGAGTTCCTCCAGAGGGCGGCGGATGCGGTGAGCCGGATCGGGGCAGAGCTTGCTGACGAGGATGCGTGCCTCGAGGCCGAAGGCTTGCGCCTTGCTGAGGAGAGGCGCAAACTAAAGGTAGCCGTCGCCCTCGCGCGTCACCAACGTGATCTCAAAAATGCGAAGGCTGAAGCATTGCTGGCAGCTTCGCGGGAGGCCTACTCCCAGGCCGTCGAGGAGGCTCGGGAAGCAGACCGACGGCGCAAGGATGCGGAGGAGCGCGCATGGGAGCTCCAGGCCTGGAGCAACTCCCTGGAGCAGCAAGTGGCACTGCGCCAGGCGGCCCTTGAGTTGATGGAGGGGCCCCCTATTGATCGGGCGGAGCTTCTGAAGCGTGAGGAGGCGCTGACGGATATGCTGGCGACGGCGGCGGCAATGTCAACGACGCCAGTGATGCCTCTGAGGATACCCAAGAAGACGCGGTGAGTGATATGTCCGACCGACCGCATGTCACTGCTGTTTATCCTGCATGAAGAAGGTTCGGGCTTGGCCCTGAAGAATGTAAGAGCATTTTGGGAGGGGAAGCCTCTCATGTAAAGGTTTACAATTAGTACCCTGGTAAGTATAACATTGCGTGTGAACTTAGCCGCTGGCCCGGTGATGAGTCAGCTGACTTGTGTACCTTCCGACCCCGACGAGTCCTGAGCGGGCCTGCGGGGGCCGCCGTACCTCGGGTGTCGTCTGATTAACTTGTAGATTCCACGATGAGGAACTCCAGAAAGGGTGCTGCAAAAGCGGTCCTGGCTGTAAAACATGCCTGGCCCGGCCCGGCTCACGAGGGGCTCGTGAAGGGGGCAGCCGACGCTAACTTTGGACGCAAAGCCGAAACGAGAACATGAGAGATTGCTCGAATGAGACTAAACACCGCTTCCCCCAAACACACGCAAGCATCGAGCTCAAATCCAACTTAAATCCAAATCGATGAACTTTGTCAACAAGGAAAGGCAAAAGCAAAAGGCCGCGTCCGTCACCTAGTCTAGTCTTCGACGTCTTCTCACCAGCGCGAAGCTAAGTGCTGCCACTGGGCGTGGGCGGGAGCCCCCGAGTCCCGAGGGCAGCTCTCCGGAGACTCCAGGGCATGTACAGCACCAATCATTATTACGTGAGAGTGTCACGGGCGGCGAGCTTCACAGGCACTGGGCCTTCTTCGCAGGTACCAGCCTTGCTTCATATCGCCAGACGAGGGCCCCGCCTTGCGCCTCACTCTGCCGCCATTGACGGAGACCAGAAACCAAGGATGACACTAATTGGGCAGAGCGGTCGCCAGCGGTTCCCCCGACGACCACGGGTCCCCTGCCGGGGGCAGGCCCTGGGGCACCTCCCCGGCAGAGGGCCTACCTCCTGAGAACGCCTTGCTCTAACCGCCACAGGGACGAACCTGAATCTCGGCCCCTCTGCTGCAGCCCCCTGCGCCCTCCTCCTGAGGGGTATGAGGCTGCAGCATTGGGGCAGCCATCTGCTGCGGCGACCTGCATCTCCTGCGACCCATGGTTAGCATAAGCTTGCTCCTGAGGGATGAATGGTACCCGATAGTTGTTGCTGCCGGTGCGGTTGTCGAGGCTCTCTTGGGGTTCCCGAAAGAGCTCGGCTTCTGGCGTCTCCTCACCCCAGCCTGGCTCGAGGAAAGAGCCATGACCTTCTTCCAATGCGCACCCCTGACCTACCATGCGGGGCACATAAGCTTCTGGGGCCATCGCCTCGTGGTCCTCGCCGTAGCGCCCCGCATGCCACGCAGTCTGGCTTGGAGCGCCGTCTTGGGCGTGATGGCGCGGCGGTCCGCCGAAGCCGAAGGCCGCGGCGTGCCCCCCTTCGCTGGCCTGAGAGGGGGCCGGCATGACTTGTCACCCGGTGCCGGCGGAGGTGTTGGTGCTGGACGGGCCCTGGAGTCCGCTAGAAGTTGCGTGCGTGCCCACGATGCCGCCACATGGCCCGCCTTGGGTCTGGGGTGGCAGCTGGACGCAGAAAGGAGGTGTTCTTGAGGCAGCGGCGTCCAGGAGCTCGGCTACTCACTCCAACAACACGTCGCGGCCACCCTTCAGCAGTCGGCACCGTAGCAGCTCCCGGACCACCGTGAGCGCGGCCCTAGAATTCGCTTGCTCCCGTCGGGTGTACGGCGCTGTGGCCGCGGCGTGGTTTGAGGCCCTTGCGGCGGCCCGCACCTGTCGTGGTGTGAGGGCAGGCGGCGTCTGGCCGCGTCACCCGCGCCCCACAGCGACCTATGGAGCACGGGCTGCCTGACGCGCAAGGTTGAGGTCGCCCTGGGCTGGTGACATGTCGTGGGCAGGCCATGCTACCCAACGGTCGGCGTTGGCAGCCGGGTCGCTTGACATCTGATCGGCGAGGCGGCGGAACGCGATGCGGAGGAAGAAGGATTCCGGCGCACCCCTACCTGGCGCGCCAAATGTCGGATTTCGGGTTTCGACGGACCCTTGAGGTTCGAACACTGGGGTGCGAATGGAGATCTCTCCCCTACCGATCTACGTCCAATCTCCTCGCGCTCTAAGCTAGAAACAACGAACAACACAAGGGACACGAGGTTTATACTGGTTTGGGCCACCATTGTGGTGTAATACCCTACTCCAGTGTGTGCTGTGGTGGATTGCCTCATGGGCTAATGATGAACAGTACAAGGGAAGAACAGCCTCGCGAGAGGTGTTCTTGAGCCGGTGCAATGAACTGTTTGGGTGAGTTCAGTCGCCTCTCTCTCTCTCTCTCTGCTAGGGCTCTACCAGATCTCTAGATGTCTTTTTTCTACTTTGTGGTGGCTAGCTCTATTTATAGAGGCCCTAGGCCTCTCCCCAAATAATGAGCGGGAAGGGCGCCAACAATTGGCCATTTTGAAGGGGAACATCTAGTACAAGTTATCCTGACCAAAGGTGGTCTTCGGCTGCCAAAAGCACTGGTGATGACGCCGTCTTGGGCTCCATGGTGACCTCCGTCCTGTCGCTCTGTTGGTCTTGGTCTCATTGCACCGGAATGGTAACCTTTGCCTGATGCCTTGGCATGTGCATGCCCCCTTTGCACCAAAGGGGAAACAAGGACACTGTGCAGGCCAGCGCCCGCCTGGCGCCCACCAGGTCTCGATCGTCATTGCTTGCGTCACGGGCTCCTCGTGAGGTACCCCTGCCTTGATCTCTCCGCCTCCTCGCGAGCCTGCCTGATGAGGCTGCCTCTGAGGAAGCTTCCGGTCGTCCGCCCCGCGAGGCTTGGCCCCTCGTGAGGGTCTTGAGCTTGAGCTGGTGAAGATGGGCCGTGCTGGGCCCCTACTTGAGCCACGCCGCAGGCCGCAGGAAGGCAAGTCTGGGGACCCCCATTCCCAGAACACCGACAGCGGCGGCAGGCGCTCAGCCCGCCCTTGGACCTGTCGACAGCTCCTCCAGCAGCAGCGGCGGCTCCTGTGGGTCCAGCGACTCTCCCGAGCCCGACGAGACTCCGGAGCTCTCGGCGTGCCCAGAGCGCAGCCGCGGCGTCCGCCCGTCGCCGCCATTGATATGGATGGGGTTGGCGTCGGCCTCCCGTGGCCCACTATTGATGATGGCGTCACCGGTGCTGCCTGTAGATAGGGCTCCTAGAAACCTTCTTCTTTTGTTCCCTGCGAGGAGTCGAGATGAACCCCATGGGGCGTGTAAAGGATATGCAGTGTCTGTGGTTAATATTTTCCTTATTATGAAGATCTACGACTGTGTGTCTTGCTTCGGCTCAGTCCCCCATTTCCAACCTCGCGGTAGCTTGGTGCTCTATGCCAACAGGTCTCCATCCCCAGGCAGGCTGTAGTCATCGCTGGTATGCCAGGTCGCGATGCCGTGGTCAAGGCCAGGAGGTGAGCGGCCTGAGGTCCAGTAAGAGCTCCTGAGGCGCGATGCTCAAGAGGTCCCCTTTAACGTGCAAGCAACTACCTGAAGGTAGGAAAGGAAGGCGGCGTTGCCGTAGCAAGGCTGCAAGAGATGGGAATCCTGTGTCGCGGCGCTTGGCTGATCCGAGTACGTGACTTATCTTAGCGGTCCAAAGTCGATTCCTTGTGTTGCGCCAGCTTCATGCGTCAACTGGGTCAGGCTCGCGCAAGCTTCCCCCTCCTTTCACGTCCTTCTATGTGCTCTGCGTCCTCGGGTCCTGGCCCTCGAGCGAGCTCAGTCGCCGCTGTTATGCCAGGTCGCGAGGCCATGGTCAAGGCCAGGGGGTGAGGGCTTGAGAGCCAGTAAGAGTTCCTGAGTCGCGATGCTCAGGAGCCCCCCTTTAACATGCAAGCGAATTGTCTGAAAAAAGGAGCCTGTGGTGCCGCCCGCCATCAGCCTCCGGAGGTTCCTGCAGGTTAGCGTGAGGGAGGAATACAGGTTGCAACCGCGCTTGCCGGTTGCCATTGGTCGTTCCGCAAGAATATGAAGGCACTGAGGGCTTAGTGAGGTGATGTGCATGGGGCGTGCCGCGAGCCAGAGCTCGACCGCTCTGATTTGTCAGCATTGCAGGGACGGACCCAAGCACAAGCGTCGTGCCAGCATGAGTAGCCCCCGTTGCGGGATGAGTAGAGGGCCGATGGGCAGCGCGGGTGGCCGCGATGGATGATAGTCTAGTAGGTGATAATCATGAAATGACTCAAGCAGAGAGGCGGGTTAGCTTAGATAGGTGCAAGAATGATACATGCCACTGGGACGCACCTGAGCAGCCTGGGGATGATGCAGCCCGAGGGGCGCCCCAGCAGGATAAGCTAAAGATGCAAAAAGGATACATGTCGCAGGGACAGGCCTGTGCAACTTGGGGATGACGCTGCCCGAGGGGCACCCCCAATTGAATGAACTGGAAAGAGTCACCTAATACCATAGCTGGAGTGGTGTTAGAGTAGCTGAAGGTGCATGCCGAAGAAGTTGTTCCTCACGAGCCGCCAATGTCCTGAGCCTAGGGAGGCTCCGCGAGCCCTGGTGGCTCTTGGAGAACTATCGCGATCTCATCTAGGACGGCGTGATGCATGGCCTCCTGAGCCGCTAGGATGCTTTGCGAGTGACGCTGGAAGGCGACATCCACACTCGGCAAGCCAAATGGCATGCGAACGCAGCTGTGAGGTGGACCCTCGCACCGACCAACGCGCGAAGGCCAGAAGCGCTCCTGAGATGCGGCCCTATTGAGCCCTAGAATATCGACGCAGAGGCGCAGCCCGCCGTCCTCACCGGGATGGGGAGCTGCGCCGGGTGGTGGGTGGGGGCCACCATGTATGGCCCTTGCCTCCTAAAGCTCCTGGGTCGCCTTGACGATGAACTCCTGAGCACCAAGTACTCCTCGCCCAGTGCCCTCCCGAGGGAAACGTGCGGCGAAGCACACCTCCACATGGTGCCCGAGCGCCTCCCTCGTGATGCTGGCTAGGTCTGAGGCCCTCCTGAAGAGAGCCCCCGAGCCTTGCCCGAGGAGGGCACCGGGCGCGCCTTCCTATGCGAGGGAGGGAGGCGCCCCAGCTGCGGGCGCGAATCCTAAGGTGGTGCCACTAGATACGCCTCTCTCTTGAGGCCCTAGGTGGAGTAGCTGCTTCTTCTTGGGATGTCCTTAGGAGAGTATTGGATGCCTTCGTTATTGGGGTCTTCGGCCGCTGCAGCTTGGTAGGCACGCTTGAGGGAGCACACCGCATCTCTTTCTTCACAGGGGACCGTGATGACTCCGCCGCTCCCTGCCATCTTGAGGACGATGTAGCCGTGGTGGGTCATTACCATAAACTTGGCCAATGCTAGATACCCAAGGATGGCATTGTACGGCATATGGATGTGGGCGACGTCGAAGTCGATAAGCTCGGTGCGGTAGTTGTTACGCTGGCCGAAGGTGACAGGGAGGCGGACCTGCCCTATCGGGGTGGTGGAGCCGTCGGTCACTCCTGAGAAAGGTTTGGTAGGCTGTAGTTGATCGTATGGCACTTGGAGGCTATCAAACGTCTCGACGGACAGGACAATGAGCCCTGCGCCGCCGTCGATGAGGGTCTTGGTGACTTGGACGTTGCTGATGACGGGTGAACAAAGCATTGGAAGAACGCCAATGGTAGCCGCCCACTTGAGCTGGTCCACCGAGCTGAAGGTGATGGCGCACTTGGACCACCTGAACAGGCGCGTGGCCTCGATCCTGGGAAGGTCCACGTTCACCTCCCGCGAAAACTGCTTGAAGATGCGCTGGGAAGCTGGGGCCTGAGCACCGCCCAAGATGCAGGCGATAGCGCGTGGCTCCTGGAAGCCCCCAACCTCCTCGTCCTGATGTTGGTCGTCCTTCCTCCTTGGCGGTGGCGGAAAGGGAGGGAGGCCAGCATTGCCCTGAGGACGGTCCTCACGAGGCTGGTCCCTCCAGGCACCCTCGTGAGGCTGTTCCTGCCAATGGTCCTCGCGAGACTGGTTGCGCCACTCCTGACGGGGGCCACGGTCGTCCCAGCGTCCCCCACTTCGTCGTCCTCCTCCTCCTCGGCCATAGCCCCGGTCGTTGCACTCGGGGCGCTGACCGAAGCGTCCATCTCGAATGGCCCTGATCTCTTGGCAGTCGTCGGTGTTGTGGTTGTGTACATTGTGGAAGGCGCGGAACGGACAACTGCTCTTAGACGACTCGAGGTGGTCCCGGCCGCGCTTCGTGTCCGGCTCTGCCGCAAGCACGGTTACTCCCTTGCACTTCACGTCCTTGGCCTTAGCTTTCTTTTCTTCTGGGTCGGCAACAGGGAGCTCAAGGAGGGAGAGGCGCCCCTCCTCAGCTCTTGCGCACTTGGTCGCCATGTTGAACATCTCCAGTGTCGTGCATAGCTCCTCGTGGATGACGAGCTCCTCCTTCATCTTGACGTCACTGACACCATCAGAGAATGCTGAAATGATGGCCTCGTTCGTCACCTTGGGAATCTCGAGGCGAACGATGTTGAAGCGCTGGATGTACTTCTGCAGGGTTTCTCCTGGCTGCTACTTGATGCGGCACAGGTCACCTGTAGCCGGTGGGCTATCGTGAGTTCCCTGGAAGATGGCGACGAAGCGGTTGCGCATCTCACCCCACGAGGAGATTGACCTTGGGGGCAAGTTCAGGAGCCATGAGCGAGCACCATCCTTGAGATCCATGGGAAACCAGTTCGCCATGACTTCCTCGTAGAGCTGCAAGAACTCCGCAGGGTCGGGGGTGCCGTCGTAGCGTGGAGGCATGTCTGGCTTGAACTTGCCTGGCCAGACTACGCTACGCAGCTTTGAAGTGAAGGCACGGCAGCCTGCTGTGGCCACCGGGGCCCGTCGTGGGGGCGAAGCTTGATCTTGATGCCTACACACCGCTGGCGCAGGCGGCACGCGGTCTTGACGTGGTGGCGCCGGGAGTGCAGGAGCATTTTCCAGCGGTCGGGGAACTTCTTGGCAGCTTCCTTCTTCACGCACGGGCACCCAACGCGGTGGGTCGTGCCGAGGGGCCGCGCGTCTTGGTGCCAAGACGCCCTCTTGGTGCTGAGGTGGCGGATGCGCTCCATGAGCTACGTCACCCGCAACTGGGGGAGGGCGAGGTAGCGAGAGAGGTGGTGCGGGGGAGCCCCCTGCAACGCTGACAAGCTCGGCGATGCGGTCCAGTCAGTCCTCGTAGAGGTCGTCTAGCGGGCAGTAGCATAGGAGCTCGCGTGCCATGAGCAACCCGCCCTGCGCGTCCGTGGGCGCACGACTAGAGTGGGAAGATGAACCGTCCAGAGTCAGCGACAGGATGGCGGTGCAGCCGTCCCACCGCACAGAGGTGTGCAGCGATGATGCTTGCTGCTCGTTTCCCGCCGGGCCTGTGGCGGCGTTGGCGGTGGGTGATGGAGAACGACGGGGAGAGTTGTCTGAGCCACACAGGCGGCTAGGGCAGCTCGGCGCTCGGCACGAGCTTAGCATGCGGCCGACATGGACGTGGTGGACCAGGGGAGCGTGGATCGACGGAAGAAAAGCTTCAGCGCACCCCTGCCTGGCGCGCCAAATGTCGGATTACTGGTTCCGGCTAAACCCTTGAGGTTCGAACTCTGGGGTGTGCACGAAGATCTCTCCCCCTAGCTCACACTCTCACCATGGTCTCAAAGCCTAGCTCGCCGAAACCATTGAACAAGGAACACAAGAATTTATACTGGTTCGCGCCACCGATGTGGTGTAATACCCTACTCCAGTGTGGCGTGGTGGATTGCCTTGCAGGCTGATGGTGAACAGTACAAGGGATGAACAGCCTCCGGAGGAGAGGTGTTCTCGAGCTCGATGAGCTTGTGCGCCGAGGATAGTCTGAATGACCCGTCCAAGATCAGATCCCCTCCCTATGGTGGTGGCTAGTCCTATTTATAAAGGCCCGGGTCCTCTTCCCAAATATTAGGCGGGAAGGGATCCCACAATGGCCAATTTTAAGGGGGACAACTAGTACAAGCTATCCTAACAAAAGGTGGTCTTCGCCTGCCAAAGGCTCTGGTGGTGACGCCGTCGTGGGCTCCGTGGTGACCTCCGTCCTGCTGTCCTGCTGGTCTTGGTCTCGTTGCACTGATATGGAAACCTTTGCCCGATGCCTCGAGACTCCTTGTCTGCACCTGCCCCTTTAGCGCCAAAGAGGCAACCAATAATCTACACGCGTTGGCGCCTACCTAGCGCCCGCCTGGCCTTGGTCGTCATGGCTCACGTCACGGAAACCTCGCGAGGTGCCCCTTGCCTTGATTTCTCCACTCCTCGCGAGCCAGCCTAGTGAGGCTGCCCCTGAGGAGGTCTTGTGTCGTCCGCCTCGTGAGGCTTGGCCCCTCGTGAGGGTCTTGAGTGCTTGCTGATGAAGATAGGCCGAACCAGGCCGCTGGATGAGCCACGACCTGGGCCGCAGGCAAGCAAGTCTGGGGACCCCCATTCCCAGAACACTCACATTATTCCTTTTCTGCGAAACTCTAAAACAAGGAAAAAACAGAAACTGGCACTGGGCTGTAGGTTAATAGGTTAGTCCCAAAAATCAAATAAAATAGCATATTAATGCATATAAAACATCCAAAACACATAATATAATAACATGGAACAGTAAAAAATTATAGATACGTTGGAGACGTATCAAGCATCCCCATGCTTAATTCATGCTTGTCCTCGAGTAGGTAAATGACAAAAACAGAATTTTTGATGTGGAATGCTACCTAACATATTTATCCATGTAATTCTCTTTATTGTGGCATGAATGTTCAGATCCGTAAGATTCAAACCAAAAGTTTAATATTGACATAAAAACAATAATACTTCGAGCATACTAACAGATAATTATGTCTTCTCAAAATAACATGGACAAATAAAGCTTATCCCTACAAAATCATATAGTCTGGCTACGCTCCATCTTCATCACACAAAATATTCAAATCATGCACAACCCCCATGACAAGCCAAGCAATTGTTTGATACTTTTGATGTTCTCAAACCTTTCAACTTTCACACAATACATGAGCGTGAGCCATGGACATAGCACCATAGGTGGAACAGACGGTGGTTGTGGAGAAGACAAAAAGGAAGGAGATAGTCTCACATCAACTAGGCGTATCAACGGGCTATGGAGATGCCCATCAATAGCTATCGATGTGAGTGAGTAGGGATTGCCATGCAACGGGTGCACTAGAGCTATAAGTTTATGAAAGCTCAAAAAGAAAACTAAGTGGGTGTGCATCCAACTTGCTTGCTCATGAAGACCTAGGGCGTTTTGAGGAAGCCCATCGTTGGAATATACAAGCCAAGTTCTATAATGAAAAATTCCCACTAGTATATGAAAGTGATATCATAGGAGACTCTCTATCATGAACATCATGGTGCTACTTTGAAGCACAAGTGTGGCAAAAAGGATAGTAACATTATCCCTTCTCTCTTTTTCTCTCATTTTTTTCTTTTCTCTTTTTTTGGCCTTCTCTTTTTTTATTCCCTCACATGGGACAATGCTCTAGTAATGAAGATCATCACACTTTTATTTACTTACAACTAAAAAATTACAACTCGATACTGGAACAAAAATATGACTCTATGTGAATGCCTTCGGCGGTGTACCGGGATGTGCAATGAATCAAGAGTGACATGTATAAAAAAATGAACGGTGGCTTTGCCACAAATACGATGTCAACTACATCATCATGCAAAACAATATGACAATGATGGAACGTGTCATAATAAATGGAATGGTGGAAAGTTGCATCGCAATATATCTCGGAATGGCTATGGAAATGCCATAATAGGTAGGTATGGTGGCTGTTTTGATGAAGGATATGTGGTGGGTTTATGGTACCAGTGAAAGTTGCGCAGTACTAGAGAGGCTAGCAATGGCGGAAAGGTGAGAGTGCATGTAATCCATGGACTCAACATTAGTCATAAAGAACTCACATACAAGGCGAATCTTTTCAAAAATCCTTTTAGAAGTGGGGGAGAGGAAAACGAGAGGTGAATGGTGTGACAACCTGATTTTTGCCCTCTCTTATTTGCCTGATTTTCATTTGGATTTATTTTGAAAGTTGGTGTATTTGAATCTTTTCATGTGGGCTTAAACACTTGGGTACCCTTGTCTTTCACCCAAGTGCATCAATCCCCTCTCTAATAATCATTTCCCTTCTGATCCACCTCAAAATAATCTTGGGAATGTTTTTCTTAAATGAAAAATATTCATTTTTCTTCTCTAAAACCCTAGCTAGTTCAATGAGCTCCAAAGCAACCCTCATTTTTCTTGCCCACAAAAATCTGAGAAAATTCCCAAATATTCTTTGAACCCTAAGGTACCTTCCTGAGCAAAAATATTTCATCACTTTTTGGAATATTTTTGCGACAGAAAATATTTTCTGTTCTAGACAGAAATGGTGGTTTCTACGGCAACTACCATTTTACTTGATCCATTGTGCCTGAATTTTCTTGTGCATCATCACCTTGGTAGATGATGGCTAGCCTCCAAAGCACATCCCCCAACTCCCAGCCATTTGACCTCAGTAACATCTCAAAGTTACTGATCAGAAACTTACCCGACGTGTAAAATCTTCTCTACTGCTTCTGGAGCCAAACCAAAGCGTGGTAATCCTCGAAACTACCACACAAATCAAGCCAGGCATGATCTTTGGACGTTGGTCGGCCTGAGGGAGGAGTTCACACGGTGACCACGCGTGTCCACGATGCCAGCATGCTTGTCGGCGCGCTCTGGGTGCCGCCGAGCGCTTTGTTCGCGCGTGCTCACTTCCCTCGTCTGCCCGAGCGTGCCAAACTTCGCCATGACATTAACTCCCCCTGGTGCTCGCCGATGCTGGAGCTTGCCGCAGCGAGCACGGGCACGGTCCGGCCATCCCAACAGTGCAGTGTGCACTGTGCTCGTCGCCTTCTCCTCGTTCCTGTGCTCGTCCCCGTTCGCCAACAGTCGCCGCGTGAGCTGCGTCGCCTTCTCCCCCTCTCACTGATGCCGCTCGTTGCCGGGCGCCATGGGCAGGTGTCCACCGGCGGAGCCCGAACCCCCCCTCTCCGCTCGCCTATAAATGGAGCCACCTCCAGCCTCCTCGAGCACCATCCACCACTCCCACACACCCCACAAGCACGTAGGAAACCGTAGCCCGGCCGGGCAGGCCATGGGCCGCCGTCCTCGAGCTCGAGCTCGCCAGCGATTCCCTCTAGTCGTCGCGGTAGCTCCAGCACCTCCCAGGCCAGGGCGATCCTTCCAGGGCCACCGCCTCTCTCCTGTGAAGCCATCACGTCCCCTTGGAGCCCCTGAAGTTGCCTCTGCTCACTGTCTTCCTCATCTTCGAGAACCACCGCCCTCTGCCTCAGCTTGCGAGGTCGATTCCGACGCCGTCCGACCACCTTAGCTACGCTACGAGTACAGGCAGCTGCGCCTCCACCCCCTCTGTCGATCCCTCCCTCTCGTTTTGGCCAAGGATCCCTCGTCGCTGGCAAGAGCTCCGCCAAAGTCGTGACCCCTCTATTTCCTCCTTCCCTCCTTCTCACCTGACTAGAGGGGCCCGCTAGTCATCCACTCAGTACGCGCGCGAAGCGGTATGAGTGGTGGCACCCTGAGGCTTTACACCTTCGATGTCACCCCCCTAGTCGGTTTTATTTAAATTCAAATTCAATCCATTTCCAGAGAGCTTTAAAAAGTTATAACTCTTCAACCATAAGTCCAAATGAATTGATTCATTTTGCATTATGTTCTTTGCAAAGAAATCTAGCAGCTCACCAAAAATGAGATTTTTCTAAGCTGTCTAGAATTTCTGGTGATTTTCAGAAGATATCTTGATATTTTCTTCTTGTGCTTAAATTTATTTTCAGAGGGTGAGGCTTGTCTTGAGGATCACCAGAAGGCTTGTGAACCTCATCTGCACTAAGGCAAGCCACATCAACATTTCCATGGTGTCATTTCAATATTGATGATTTTCTTACTTGAATGAATTGATTAATCAATGCATTTAAATAACTATTATGTTATTTATATTCTGTCAAGTATTTGTTAGTCATTATGCTTGATTTATAGAATGTTTGGAACTAGTTTAGTTGGCAAACAAAAGCTAAGGCCTACTTCTGGTAATGATAACATGATTTGTTATGCATATGAGTAATTACTTAAAGTTATTTTGTTGCATAAATAAAATAGTTAAATTTGCTAGAAAATATTATGTTAAGTACTGGTTTAGCCATTTACAGAATGTTTGAACCTTACTTGGTTGGTATAGAAATTAGGATTTGATTGTGGTGATGATAGTAAATTTTTGCTATGCATATGAGAAATTAATCGAAGTTATTTTCTTGCATGAGAAAATAATAATATTTGCTACAAAATATATTGTTAAAGTGAGAGTTACCCTGTCCAGGAAAGTAATATAAGTTGTTGATGCTTATGCTTAGTGTGAATATGGTTGACATCAGTCATTTTTGTTAATATGTGATGCATGTGTAGTATTGCATTTCATGGCATGCTATGACACCGGTCATTTTCATTTTACGTTGAACCTGAATATAACTCAACTTGAATATATCGTTGACTGGGTCATGGTGCCGCTGAATCGACATTTTCCCAGTGCAACCACATTTGCCTTTGTGGGAAGGCCTTGATTCGGTCCATTGACATGCCTCTGGTCGGTGCCTCCAACTAGGGAAGGTTATGGGCATGCTTACCCTGGCCTGGTAAGCATGCATGACCTTGTGTGCCCGTTGTTGAGATTATGGTACCGGGTCCCCGAGTGGGATCGTTTTGGCCACGACGGTGGTCGTTGTGTCTTTGGTAGACACGGGGCCACCGAGGACTAGCCCGTTGGGGATTGGGTCGGAGTGGCCGGGAAAGTGTCATGGCAATGGAAGGGTTTCGTCGGAATGCCATTGGTCCACCCGAATGGGAGTGTGAGGCCATGGGTTCTGTGGTGTGGGTACAATGTGCTACCTCTGCAGAGTGTATAATCTATTGATAGCCGAGTCCACGGTCACGGACGCCTCGTAGTAGGTGCCACCATGAGTCAATGTTTAATAAACTTGCACACTAAGTCATGAACTTTGCACTGTTGATGATGGAGGAAAGGCCATCGAGATGTTCGAGACCAAATATTGGTCGTGGTTGTGATCACCGTAAGGATCACGAGTTACTCTGGTCAAGACCATGATGGTGGCTTGTTTGTGACCCGAGAACGATCACGGTTGGTAAGTCGGTCCCGAGGGACGTTTATCACAAGAGCATGATCACAGCATGTTGGAACATTATTGCATTAATAACTGGTTAATTATCATGAAATTGTTTGTCATTATGATTATGCCTGTTGTGAGTTTGCAAGTACATTCAATGTACTGACCTGGCATGTCATGTCAGATTTCAGGAAAGTCGCATTGGAAATGAGCATTGCTCGAGTCTAGATCGTGTCCACATCGGTGTCCCTATGCTATGGAGTTTCCGCTACGACGTTGTTCCGCTGTCACGTAGTTGTTATGATCGAGGCCCCTTTATGTTCACTAAATAATGTACATATTGTTCAGTCGCACCGTGCGTGCTGCTTGGCCTCGACATCTGTTGTAATATAAACTTTGATCCGCTAGCATCAATAAAGCGGTTGTTTTTCTGTACCAAGATGTTGTGTGTTGCCAGAAGACATGGTCTCTGGGCTGGCAATGCAGGGTAAACCGGTCGCTCTGAGCCGAGGTGCCACAACGCTTGGCATCAGAGCCGCACTGACTGTACGCCACGCTAGACTATGATGTGTTAACTGGACGATAGATACAAGTTTAAGTTGAGTGCCAGTAGCAATTGTAGCTGGTTGTTGCATTGCATGCACTTGATTTATATTTTTATGCTAACCTGCTAATGGTTCTGATTGTAGATGGCTCCGGTGCCGTATACGTGCCAGTTGCAGTTGATGTCGTACACGTCACCGCACCTCCTTCACAACGTGGGGCGTCGGCTGTACCCCCTCGGAGATGATCCAGTCTATCGTGTGTACCGGGAGTGTCTAGCTGATTTAGTGTATGAGTATCACGCAGTGGTTACTCTGCGCACTAGTTCCGATTCCGGCTCTTACACCCGTACTTATCGGAGCGGTTACGCCTCTACCGCTTCTCAAGCTGTCCAGTTTGCTGCATTCGAGGTCCTTGTCAAGCTTTGCTACAACGAGGTTCGAATGCAGAACCACCTACGTTTCTTTTTCTACCCCTCTCTGCACGACACTGTTCGTGTCCGTTTCCAGATCATTGATCCAGAGTCTGATAGTGTTGCTAGCCACCTTGCTCGTTATGTCACTGCTAGCTATTTATTGATCCACGAGCTGGCTCGAGAGCTGACTCGTGCCCGTACTGCTTTAGCCGCTGCTTTGGTCACTACTAGATCTGTGTAACACCCTCGATGCGACTATAGCTCCCACGTGTCGAGGCACGACTTAGAGACATAATCGCATTGAAGACATATGTCGCAAGTTAGGCAATCTTCACAACATCCCATGTAATATAAATAATAAAGGGGAGATAACATAGTTGGCTTACACTCGCCACGTCAATCAAGTACAAAAATAGCATTACATCATCCAAACACTCATGGCCCGACTACGGCGCCAAAATAAAAGATAACCCAACATGCGACACGGTCCCGATCACCCCCAACTTGGCACCACTACTGATCATCAGGGAAAGACACGTAGTATCGTTGAGAGTCCTCATCGAACTCCCACTTGAGCTCGAGCGCGTCACCTGGAGCGGAATCATCAGGCCCTGCATCTAGTGTAATAGTAATCTGTGAGCCACAGGGACTCAGCAATCTCGCACCCTCGCGATCAAGACTATTTAAGATTAATAGGTAAGGCAAGGTAAATATGTGGAGCTGCAGCAAGCGACTAGCAAATATGGTGGCTATCCTGTTCGCAAAAGAGAGCGAGAAGAGGAGGCAAAGCGCGAGCGACAAACTGGAGAACAACCTGCGCAAGCATTACTCCAACACCGTGTTCACTTCCCAGACTCCGCCGAGAAGAGACCATCACGGTAACTCACACTGTTGATCCATTTTAGTTAAGTTAAGGTTTAAGTTATCTACAACCAGACATTAACAAATTCCCATCTGCCCATAACTGCGGGCACGGCTTTCAAAAGTTCAAATCCATGTAGGGGAGTCCCAACTTAGCCCATGACAAGCTCTCACGGTCAACGAAGGAATAGACCTCCTCCCGAGATGTTCCGATCAGACTCGGTACCTCGGTTCTTCAAGACACTTCGACAGGTTAAAACAAGACCAACAACACCGCCCGAATGTGCCGACAAATCCCGATAGGAGCTGCACATATCTCGTTCTCAGGGCACACTCAGATTGTCTTAGGTACGGGTAGGCCAGCCCAAAGTTGCCCCTGGTGGCCACCGGCAGCTGACAGGTGGACCAACACTCAGAGGAGCACTGGCGCGGGGGGGTTTAAAATAAGATGACCCTCGGGCTCCGGAAACCCAAGGGAAAAAGAGGCTAGGTGGCAAATGGTAAAACCAAGGTTGGGCATTGCTGGAAAAGCTTTAATCAAGGCGAACTATCAAAGGGTTCCCATTATAACCCAACCGCGTAAGGAACGCAAAATCCGGGAACATAACACCGATATGGCGGAAACTAGGGCGGCAAGAGTGGAACAAAACACTAGGCGAGAGGCCGATCCTTCCACCCTTTACCAAGTATATAGATGCATTAAGATAACATGGCAATATAATGATATCCCAACAAGTAAAATAATGTTCCAACAAGGAACGGTCTCCAATCTTCACCTGCAACTAACAACGCTATAAGAGGGGCTGAGCAAAGCGGTAACGTAGCCAATCAACGGTTTGCTAGGACATGGTGGGTTAGAGGTTTGACATGGCAATTTGGGAGGCTTGAAAGCAAGTGGTAGGCATCGTAGCATTGGCATAGCAAAAGAGCGAGCATCTAGCAAAGCAAAGATAGTATTGATTTTGAGGGTATGATCATCTTGCCTGCAAAGTTGTCAGAGTTGACTGGATCCTCGAAAGAAAACTCAACGGGCTCCTCGTTAGTGAACTCGTCTCCTGGCTCTACCCAAACAAGACAAACAAGCAAACGGAACACAATCAACCACGTGCAAGGCTCAAACAATATGATGCAATGATGGTATGCTATGCGGGATGCATATGGAAGATTTGACAAGGGATGCAAGAACCTGGCCTCAACTTGGAAATCCAAGTGTGCCACTGGAAAGATGAGATTAAATCGCTTGAAAACGATATAAAGAACGCCGGAATCGGAGTTACGGTTTGGAAATGGCAAGCAATTCAAATATGACACCGGTCTGCGATTTACAGCAAGTAGCCATCTAAATGCAATGAGATGAACAAGCTACAGCACCCAAACATGACCACAAAATACATGGCAGGGATGCATTCATGATTCTTAACAAAAGTCTAGCACTGAGCTACGGCCAATTCATCCACTAACAGGTTCAAACAAGCATGGCAAAAATGCATATGATAAACAGATCTCAGACTTTGTGAAATTAACACTTGTCTGGAATTTCAGATCAGATAGCACTCTTGGAAGCATGAAAACAATATGCTACAGGACCTGAACATGGCAAAGTAAAGCATGGCATGGAGCTACTCAAAGAGCTTAACAAAAGTCCCTTAGTGACCTTGAGCCAAAAGGGATCAGAAAATACATTTGCAAGCATGTGAACATGGCAAAAATATAATCAGTCCTCAGACTTAGTGAAAACTGGAACATCCTGAAACAGATATCAAGTAGGCATGTTTAAGAGCTCGATGCACTCACCACAGAGCAAGTCATGACAAACTAAGCATACATTCATCAAGAATACACAAAATACAAGCTAGACATGGCAAGAAAAATAACATAGCATGCACGGATCAACTACAACATCATCGGCAAAATCGCTAACAAGTAGACAATCTGCCCAGATTCATGAAATGACAAAAGTAGAGCTCGATTGACTCAAGCTAGGTTGCTCCATAATTGCAAACAAAGACATGGATGGATATAGCACTACAAGATTAACAAAACATCCTTACTGATCATCCTCAAAAGAGGCACGGATCACTAGGAAACAACATGAACATATGGCCATATGAAATAAACAGCTCAAGGACTTAGTGGAAATGCTAAGTCCCTGAAATCAGCTTTACCAAGTGCCTCACTTTGCAAGCTTGTGCTAGTCACCACACACATCACAAAAATACATGGGTTGCACCTCTGGAAAGATGGCAAAACCCTTAACAAAACATATGTAGAGCTCATGGGCATATCATGCACACAATAATCATGGCAAAAATGACAAATATCTAAATGGAGCAGCAGATCTGACAATTATCTCAAGTAGCACTCTTCTAACACCATTTCGGGCATCAAGATGAACTCAAATGAAAATGGTGCAATGGAATGAAATGATGTACTCTCTGAGTCGAACATTTTGATATGCTATATGCGCAATACAGAGTTACGGATGCAAAGTTACGATGCGATGAACAAGAGCATATGAACTAGGGTTTCGTGCAAAAAGTCAACCCTCGAGATTTAGATCTCAGATCTGGCACGTTCTTCGATGTTCGCCAAAGTCGACGGGGAAGCATACCGCGGCCGGAGGAGGACGGGGTGGCCAGATCCCGTGCGGTGGCGGGCGCGGACGGCGGCGGAGCTCGTCCCTGGTGAAGTGGCGGTGGTCGGCGCCGGGTGCGGCGACGAGGCGGAGCGGCGGCAGGCTCCGGCACGCTGGGCGGCGGTCAGCGATGGCGGCGGTCAGCCGCCGGAGAAGCGGTGAGGGCGGCGCCCTGGCGTGGCGGCGCGGAGGAAGGTGGGCGCCGGCGAAGAGGCAGGCAGGCGGCGGGGAACGGGCCCCGCGCGCGGGTGGCGGCGCGACGAAGTGGGCGCGGCGGCTCGGCCACTCAGGAGCCGACACGTGGCGGCGGCGCGGGGAGGACGGACATGTCTGGTCTGGGAGTTTTGTCCGGCGGCGGCGGTTGGAGATAGATCTAGGGTTTCTGAGGGGGGATCCGCGAAGTTAGAGTAGGGGGTCTTTATATAGGCATAGAGGGAGCTAGGAGAGTCCAAATGAGGTGCGGTTTGCGGCCACGCGATCGTGATCTAACGCTCTAGATGATGGAGAAGGTTTTGGTGGGTTTTGGGCCAACTTGGAGGGGTATTGGGCTGCAACACACACGAGGACTTTTCGGTCGCTCGGTTAACCGTTGGAGTATCAAACGAAGTCCAAATGATACGAAACTTGACATGCGGTCTACTGGTAGTAAACCAAGGCCGCTTGGCATGTCTCAGTCCAATCCGGAAATGTTTAGTCCCCACACATGAAAGAAAGGTAGAAATGACCACCGGAGGAGAACGAAGCGCCGGAATGCAAAACGGACAACGGGGAAAATGCTCGAATGCAAGAGATGAACACGTATGCAAATGCAATGCACATGATGACACGATATGAGATGCATGACAATGATAACAACACACGGAGACAAAGACCCGAACCCGAGAAAATAAAATAACTTAAAGCCGGAAATGGCAAGAGTTGGAGTACATATAGGGTAAATCACATCCGGGGTGTTACAACACTCCACCACTACGAAAGGATCTCGTCCCGAGATCTAGGACTGAAAGAACGCCGGGTACTCAGAACGGAGGTGATCCTCGCGTTCCCAGGTAGCTTCACAGTCGGAATGGTGTGACTGCTTGACTTTGAGGAATTTGATTGACTTGTTGCGAGTCTTGCGTTCAGTCTCTTCAAGGATAGCAACGGGGTGCTCATGATATGAGAGATCTTCTTGGAGCTCAATGTCCTCGAAGTTGACGGTGCGGTCAGGAGTCTTGAAGCACTTTCGGAACTGAGAGACATGGAACACATCATGAACATTTGCAAAGTTTGAAGGAAGCTCGAGTTGATAGGCGAGATCGCCTCTCTTGCTGACAATCTTGAAAGGTCCCACGTATCTAGGGCAAGCTTCCCTTTGATACCGAAGCGACGAGTACCTTTCATAGGAGAGACGCGGAGGTATACATGATCTCCGATCTCGAAAGCCAAATCACGATGCTTACTGTCATAGTAGCTCTTCTGGCGGGATTGGGCTGCTTTGAGGTTATCTCGAATGACTTTGCACATTTCCTCTGCCTCTGTGATTAAGTCATTTCCGAGAAGCTGACGTTCACCAGTTTCGGACCAGTTGAGAGGGGTACGGCACTTCCTGCCATACAGAATTTCAAATGGGGCCTTACCCGAACTTGCTTGACAACTGTTGTTGTAGGAGAATTCAGCATAAGGAAGACAATCCTCCCACTTCATGCCGAAGGAGATCACACAAGCCCTGAGCATATCTTCAAGAATCTGATTGACACGCTCGACTTGACCGCTAGTTTGAGGATGGAAAGCTATGCTGAAGCGGATGTTGGTGCCCATGGCCTTCTGAAAAGAATCCCAAAACTTGGAGGTAAAGATGCTGCCACGGTCTAAAGAGATCACTTGTGGAATACCGTGCAGAGAGACAATTCGAGAGGTATAGAGTTCCGCCAATTGAGCTGCAGTGATTGACTCTTTGATGGGCAGAAAGTGAGCCACTTTGGTGAGTTTGTCGATGACAACGAATATAGCATCATTGCCACGTTTGGACTTTGGAAACCCAGTCACGAAGTCCATCTCAATGTGGTCAAACTTCCATTCTGGAATGGCAAGAGGTTGGAGGAGACCAGCTGGTCTTTGGTGTTCTGCCTTCACTCTTATGCAGACATCACACTCATTCACGAATTGAGCAATCTCGCGCTTCATTCGAGTCCACCAATAAGCCTGCTTGAGGTCCTGATACATCTTCGTGCTCCCAGGGTGGATGGAGAGGAGAGAATTGTGAGCCTCGTTCATGATCACTTTACGAAGGTCACCTTTGGGTACAACAATACGATCCTCGAAGAAGAGAGTATCCTTGTCATCAAGGCGGTAGCACTTGTACTTGGGTTGACTCTTGGCAATCCCAATCTTCACCTTTTTTACCATAGCATCAAGAAGCTGGGCTTGGCGAATCTGGTCTTCCAAGGTAGGAGATACTTGAAGGTTGGTGAGGAAACCTTGAGGAACAACTTGCAGATTAAGTTTGCGGAAAGCTTCACAAAGCTCGGGTTGATAAGGCTTGAGAATCAGACTATTGCAGTAAGCCTTTCTGCTCAATGCGTCAGCAATCACATTGGCCTTGCCTGGAGTATTATCGATACTCGGATTATACTCTTGAATCATTTTGACCCATCGAGTCTGCCTGAGGTTGAGATTAGGCTGAGTGAAGATGTACTTGAGACTCTTGTGGTCAGTGAAGATGTCCACTTTTCTTCCCAATAAGAGATGTCTCCAAGTCAAAAGAGCATGCACAACTGCCGCCAACTCGAGATCATGAGGGGGGTAGTTCTTCTCATTGGGCTTCAACTGGCGAGAGGTGTAAGCAACAACTTTCTTCTCTTGCATCAATACTGCGCCAAGACCTTGGAGAGAGGCATCACAAAAGACCTCGTACGGCTTGGCTTCATCAGGCGGAGTCAGGACTGGAGCAGTGATCAATTTCTCTTTCAAAGTGTTGAAAGCAATGTCACACTCCGGAGACCAAACGTACTTGACGTGCTTCTGGAGAAGATTTGAGAGAGGCTTTGCGATCTTAGAAAAGTTTTCAACGAATCTTCGGCAATAGCTTGTGAGACCGAGGAAGCTACGGAGTTGCTTCACATTCTGAGGAGGTTCCCAATTCACAATTGCAGACACCTTCTCAGGATTCACGGCAATGCCCTTGGCAGAGATGATATGACCAAGATAAAGAACCTCATCGAGCCAAAATTCGCACTTGGAGAACTTGGCGTAGAACTTGTGTTCTCTGAGCTTATCGAGCACCAAACGCAAGTGCTTGGCATGATCTTCCTTGTTCTTCGAGAAAACCAGAATGTCGTCGAGATAGACCAAAACGAAGTCATTGGTGTAGGCGTTGAAGATGAAGTTCATCATGCGAGAGAAAGTCGGAGGAGCGTTGACGAGGCCAACAGACATGACATTGTATTCATATGAACCATAGCCTGTCCTGAAAGCCGTCTTGGGAATATCTTGCTCGCGGATTCGAATCTGATGATAACCCATACGGAGATCAAGCTTGGAGAATACTTGGGCACCTTTGAGTTGTTCGAACAGCTCATTGATGTTGGGAAGTGGATACTTGTTCTTGATGGTCTTCTTGTTCAATGGACGGTAATCAACACAAAGTCGGTCTGTTCCATCCTTCTTCTTCACAAAAAGAACACCATAACCCCATGGAGAAGAACTAGGCCGAATGAGACTCATTCTCTCTTGAATATCGAGTTGCTTCTTCAGCTCCTTCAACTCTTTAGGTCCAAGCTTGTAAGGACGCTTGCACACAGGTTCCGTGCCGGGCTCAAGATCAATAACGAATTCAACTGGCCGGTGCGGAGGCATTCCTGGAAGCTCTTCTGGAAAGACGTCTTGATATTCGCAAACGACTGGAATTTGCGAGATGGCATCGAGTTCACCCTTCTCATTGAGAGAAAACAGACGGATGGTATAATCACGAGCGGCAAAGACAGTTACATCCTCAGACGAATGAGTCAATTGAATCTGCCTGGCAGCACAATCAAGATGCGCCTTGTGCTTAGAAATCCAATCCATTCCGAGAATAAGATCAATATCCGAGTCTCCAAGAACCGTTGGAGAAGCCAGAAACTTGTAGTCACCCAAGGTGATAGTAACATCCGGAGCAATGGAGTTAGCATGCATGCGCCTACCGGGAGAGACAACTGCTAATGGACTAGGCAAAATTTGCAAAGCCAAACCATGCTTAGATGAAAACGGTCTCGAGATGAAACAATGCGATGCACCCGTGTCAAAAAGAACTTTTGCAGGAACATCGTTAACAGGAAGGTTACCCATGATGATATCTAACGAATCCTCTGCCTGAGCTGCGTTCATCAAGTTGACCTTGGCGTGCTTGGGGTTATGCTTGACCATAGTTGTACTTGCCGATCTGACAGGAGGAGGAAGACGCCTCTGGTAGAGACACTTGTTGGCATAGTGACCCTTCTGTTGGCACTTGTTGCACGTGACCTCTGAAAGCGGACGGTGGTACGGAGCACTTGATCTTGGAGCTTGAGACGAAGTCTTGTTCTGAAAGCCAGGGTTGGGTGGGTGGGAAGATCCACTACCACCTTTGCTCTTCTGCTGATACGGCTGACGGAACGGAGGAGGAGGAAGCCAATACTTCTGCTGCTTGGCCACTTGAGTAGAGGAAGAAGGAGTAGTGTCTTTGACTCTCTTCTTGGAAGCATCATACCTCAGTTGAGCGGCCTCTTGCTTCAGTGCCATGTTGTAGAACTCATCGTACCTCAAGGGCTCAAAGAGAACAAGAGCTAGCTGAATTTCTTCTCTGAGACAACCCCTGGACTGGTATATCATGCTCTTCTCATCAGGGATGTCCTGCTTGGCAAAGCGGGCGAGCTTCTGAAACAACTTGTTGTAGTCATAGACAGACAAAGAGCCTTGCTTCAGGTTGCGGAATTCCTCACGCTTGCTTTCAACCACGCTTTGAGGGATATGGTGAGCTCTGAAATCTTGACAGAATTCATCCCAGGTAATTACACGTCCACCTCTGGAATCCTTGTTCTGCTGGAACCATTCTGTAGCTTGATCTTTGAGTTGGAAGGAAGCGAACTTGATGAAGTCCTCAGGCCTGACGTTACTGCACTCAAAATGCTTGCACAGATCCACAAGCCAATTGTCAGCATCGGTTGCCTCAACACAATTGCTGAAAGTCTTTGGCCCATTAGCAAGGAACTGGTTGAGTGTAGCAAAGTGATTCAGATTGTTGCCTTGGTTCCCTTGGTTGCCTTGATTGCGCTCTTGAAGAATTTGCATGATCAACTGTGTGTTTGCATTGGTTGCGGCCATCACAGCTTGCCATGCCTCCGGAGGAGGTGGAGGTGGTGGCGGATCTTGATTCTGATTCTGATTGGTGCTCTTAGTGGGAGCCATCCTGAAGAGGTTGACCACAGTTAGCACATAGACAGATAAAAGAAGCTGAATCCAACGGAATGAAAATTGCAACATAAAGTCTTCACATCCAAACAAAATGAACGAATGCATTCCTCTTGAAATGGTCACATATCCATAAATTGAGAAGCCACTTAGAATTTAGGTAGAGAAATAAATCAGCAAGGTACGGATCAAGAACGAATACTCGGTAAGAAATCCCAATCTCAAACCAAATATCCGTGGAAGAAGAGCTAGATCTACTTGAATTCCCACCTATGAAACTCCCGAACCTTTCTGGTTATGCAATCAGGTGTTGGGGATACAGGGGAAGCATAATATCTCACCCAAACTAGCAAATCCTACATCCAGCTGTATCCATCCTTCAACACATAACTGAGAAAACTTCGAAAACCATCTACCTCAACCTTCGAAAAGCATCCGTTATACAAGTTATGGCGATACTCCCGAACTCCCGCCCCAGTACTGGGTGGCGTCGAGGTTATCTCACCAACGAACTGCATAAAAGAGATTTTCGATGTCGGCGTACTAAACTCAGGTATTCTAGAACTGCAACGATAAAATTATGACGACAACACCTCGGAGCTCAACTGCCCGGGACACTTCCACAAAACTCTTGACAGGAGGCACCAAGACAATGTTCTCGTCATAAAACCATCGGAACGATTCCAAGATACCCGCATGATCCTAAAAAAAATTAGTGAAATTTGAGAAGAGAAGAGTCAAAACTCTACGTCAGGATGCCTTACCAGAGCGATGAGGAGACTGGGAAGTAAAAAGAATTCCTAAACTCTCCGATATATAATTCCTAAATGACTCAAAACATTTTTCTAGACACAACTCGGCCGCTAATAACGATCAAGCAATGGGGCTCCTAAGGTCGGGGAAGGCTCTGATACCAACTTGTAACACCCTCGATGCGACTATAGCTCCCACGTGTCGAGGCACGACTTAGAGACATAATCGCATTGAAGGCATATGTCGCAAGTTAGGCAATCTTCACAACATCCCATGTAATATAAATAATAAAGGGGAGATAACATAGTTGGCTTACACTCGCCACGTCAATCAAGTACAAAAATAGCATTACATCATCCAAACACTCATGGCCCGACTACGGCGCCAAAATAAAAGATAACCCAACATGCGACACGGTCCCGATCACCCCCAACTTGGCACCACTACTGATCATCAGGGAAAGACACGTAGTATCGTTGAGAGTCCTCGTCGAACTCCCACTTGAGCTCGAGCGCGTCACCTGGAGCGGAATCATCAGGCCCTGCATCTAGTGTAATAGTAATCTGTGAGCCACAGGGACTCAGCAATCTCGCACCCTCGCGATCAAGACTATTTAAGCTTAATAGGTAAGGCAAGGTAAATATGTGGAGCTGCAGCAAGCGACTAGCAAATATGGTGGCTATCCTGTTTGCAAAAGAGAGCGAGAAGAGGAGGCAAAGCGCGAGCGAGAAACTGGAGAACAACCTGCGCAAGCATTACTCCAACACCGTGTTCACTTCCCGGACTCCGCCGAGAAGAGACCATCACGGTAACTCACACTGTTGATCCATTTTAGTTAAGTTAAGGTTTAAGTTATCTACAACCAGACATTAACAAATTCCCATCCGCCCATAACTGCGGGCACGGCTTTCAAAAGTTCAAATCCGTGCAGGGGAGTCCCAACTTAGCCCATGACAAGCTCTCACAGTCAACGAAGGAATAGACCTCCTCCCGAGATGTTCCGATCAGACTCGGTACCTCGGTTCTTCAAGACACTTCGACAGGTTAAAACAAGACCAACAACACCGCCCGAATGTGCCGACAAATCCCGATAGGAGCTGCACATATCTCGTTCTCAGGGCACACTCAGATTGTCTTAGGTACGGGTAGGCCAGCCCAAAGTTGCCCCTGGTGGCCAC
Organism: Triticum urartu; assembly: GCF_056163025.1. Lineage (NCBI taxonomy): Eukaryota > Viridiplantae > Streptophyta > Magnoliopsida > Poales > Poaceae > Triticum > Triticum urartu. The sequence goes on from NC_141878.1 coordinate 471,032,584, forward strand.
CGGCAGCTGACAGGTGGACCAACACTCAGAGGAGCACTGGCCCGGGGGGGTTTAAAATAAGATGACCCTCGGGCTCCGGAAACCCAAGGGAAAAAGAGGCTAGGTGGCAAATGGTAAAACCAAGGTTGGGCATTGCTGGAAAAGCTTTAATCAAGGCGAACTATCAAAGGGTTCCCATTATAACCCAACCGCGTAAGGAACGCAAAATCCGGGAACATAACACCGATATGACGGAAACTAGGGCGGCAAGAGTGGAACAAAACACTAGGCGATGGGCCGATCCTTCCACCCTTTACCAAGTATATAGATGCATTAAGATAACATGGCAATATAATGATATCCCAACAAGTAAAATAATGTTCCAACAAGGAACGGTCTCCAATCTTCATCTGCAACTAACAACGCTATAAGAGGGGCTGAGCAAAGCGGTAACGTAGCCAATCAACGGTTTGCTAGGACATGGTGGGTTAGAGGTTTGACATGGCAATTTGGGAGGCTTGAAAGCAAGTGGTAGGCATCGTAGCATTGGCATAGCAAAAGAGCGAGCATCTAGCAAAGCAAAGATAGTAGTGATTTCGAGGGTATGATCATCTTGCCTGCAAAGTTGTCAGAGTTGACTGGATCCTCGAAAGAAAACTCAACGGGCTCCTCGTTAGTGAATTCGTCTCCTGGCTCTACCCAAACAAGACAAACAAGCAAACGGAACACAATCAACCACGTGCAAGGCTCAAACAATATGATGCAATGATGGTATGCTATGCGGGATGCATGTGGAAGATTTGACAAGGGATGCAAGAACTTGGCCTCAACTTGGAAATCCATGTGTGCCACTGGAAATATGAGATGAAATCGCTTGAAAACGATATAAAGAACGCTGGAATCGGAGTTACGGTTTGGAAATGGCAAGCAATTCAAATATGACACCGGTCTGCGATTTATAGCAAGTAGCCATCTAAATGCAATGAGATGAACAAGCTACAGCACCCAAACATGACCACAAAATACATGGCAGGGATGCATTCATGATTCTTAAGAAAAGTCTAGCACTGAGCTACGGCCAATTCATCCACTAACAGGTTCAAACAAGCATGGCAAAAATGCATATGATAAACAGATCTCAGACTTTGTGAAATTAACACTTGTCTGGAATTTCAGATCAGATAGCACTCTTGGAAGCATGAAAACAATATGCTACAGGACCTGAACATGGCAAAGTAAAGCATGGCATGGAGCTACTCAAAGAGCTTAACAAAAGTCCCTTAGTGACCTTGAGCCAAAAGGGATCAGAAAATACATTTGCAAGCATGTGAACATGGCAAAAATATAATCAGTCCTCAGACTTAGTGAAAACTGGAACATGCTGAAACAGATATCAAGTAGGCATGTTTAAGAGCTCGATGCACTCACCACAGAGCAAGTCATGACAAACTAAGCATACATTCATCAAGAATACACAAAATACAAGCTAGACATGGCAAGAACAATAACATAGCATGGACGGATCAACTACAACATCATCGGCAAAATCGCTAACAAGTAGACAATCTGCCCAGATTCATGAAATGACAAAAGTAGAGCTCGATTGACTCAAGCTAGGTTGCTCCATAATTGCAAACAAAGACATGGATGGATATAGCACTACAAGATTAACAAAACATCCTTACTGATCATCCTCAAAAGAGGCACGGATCACTAGGAAACAACATGAACATATGGCCATATGAAATAAACAGCTCAAGGACTTAGTGGAAATGCTAAGTCCCTGAAATCAGCTTTACCAAGTGCCTCACTTTGCAAGCTTGTGCTAGTCACCACACACATCACAAAAATACATGGGTTGCACCTCTGGAAAGATGGCAAAACCCTTAACAAAACATATGTAGAGCTCATGGGCATATCATGCACACAATAATCATGGCAAAAATGACAAATATCTAAATGGAGCAGCAGATCTGACAATTATCTCAAGTAGCACTCTTCTAACACCATTTCGGGCATCAAGATGAACTCAAATGAAAATGATGCAATGGAATGAAATGATGTACTCTCTGAGTCGAACATTTTGATATGCTATATGCGCAATACGGAGTTACGGATGCAAAGTTACGATGCGATGAACAAGAGCATATGAACTAGGGTTTCGTGCAAAAAGTCAACCCTCGAGATTTAGATCTCAGATCTGGCACGTTCTTCGATGTTCGCTGGAGTCGACGGGGAAGCAGACCGCGGCCGGAGGAGGACGGGGTGGCCGGATCCCGTGCGGTGGCGGGCGCGGACGGCGGCGGAGCTCGTCGCCGGTGAAGTGGCGGTGGTCGGCGCCGGGTGCGGCGACGAGGCGGAGCGGCGGCGGGCTCCGGCGCGCTGGGCGGCGGTCGGTGATGGCGGCGGTCGCCCGCCGGAGAAGCGGTGAGGGTGGCGCCCTCGCGTGGCGGCGCGGAGGAAGGCGGGCGCCGGCGAAGAGGCAGGCAGGCGGCGGGGAACGGGCCGCGCGCGCGGGTGGCGGCGCGACGAAGTGGGCGTGGCGGCTCGGCCACTCAGGAGCCGACATGTGGCGGCGGCGCGGGGTGGACGGACATGTCCGGTCTGCGAGTTTTGTCCGGCTGCGGCGGGTGGAGATAGATCTAGGGTTTCGGAGGGGGGATCCGTGAATTCAGAGGAGGGGGTCTTTATATAGGCATAGAGGGAGCTAGGAGAGTCCAAATGAGGTGCGGTTTGTGGGCACGCGATCGTGATCGAACGCTCTAGATGATGGAGAAGGTTTTGGTGGGTTTTGGGCCAACTTGGAGGGGTGTTGGGCTGCAACACACACGAGGCCTTTTCGGTCCCTCGGTTAACCATTGGAGTATCAAACGAAGCCAAATGATACGAAACTTGACAGGCGGTCTACCGGTAGTAAACCAAGGCCGCTTGGCAAGTCTCGATCCAATCCGGAAATGTTTAGTCCCCACACACGAAAGAAAGGTAGAAATGACCACCGGAGGAGAACGAAGCGCCAGAATGCAAAACAGACAACGGGGAAAATGCTCGAATGCAAGAGATGAACACATATGCAAATGCAATGCACATGATGACATGATATGAGATGCATGACAACGATAAAAACACACGGAGACAAAGACCCGAACCCGAGAAAATAAAATAACTTAAAGCCGGAAATGGCAAGAGTTGGAGTACATATAGGGTAAATCACATCCGGGGTGTTACAATCTGCCACTACTCCATCTTCTCTGGGATTTACTCCTTATATTCCAGCCAGTTCTAGCTCCCCTGTTTCACCTGTTACTCCCCCAAGTAGCTCGGGCACCTCGACGGTGAACCCTCTCAGTACTCATGCCGAGTGGGTTTCACTTATCACTACTCCTGTAGCCTCGATGCTTCATCCTACCCATGCCCCTGAGGGAGAGCCCTCGAGGCAGCGTCGTCTTGTTACCTTTAACCCGGATGTTTCTGTTAACCTCGTCAGTTCAGGATCCGAGTCCGCTTCAGGGGAGGACACCACAACACCAGCAGAGCAGTAGTACCTCTGAGTATTCTTAGTCGTCCGGATGATGTACGGATGTAGCCGTACGAGTCATGATGTTTCGTTGCATGTATGAGAGTAGTTGAACCTGTCATGTTGTTTATCTTTCATGTATGAGTCTATGTATAATTAATTTGGGACTTTATTCGCCGTATTTTCTTCGCTCTTTTTTTTTCTTCCGGGATTTGTTGTTGGCTTTCCCCCAAATTTATTCTTGGATGTTTCTCATCTCGATTGCGTTGTCTTGGGAAAAATCCACAATAGGATGACGCGGGGAGGCAGCAGTAGCAACATTCGTGAGGGAACTCCTGTTCATCGATCCGCACAACAAGCAGGTCATTCTCCCGAGCCGTACGTTCCGCCACCGCCTCCACCGCCAAATCCACCCTCCACCGAGCAAAGTCTGCGTATGTTTGAGGAAAGAAGGAACACTGATCTGCTTGAAATATTAAGAAGTGTGCAAGCTATGGTTGGACAGAATGGAAATCAGAATGATCATTACTCAAAGCTGTCAGATTTTCAAAGGACCAAGCCACCCAGTTTCAGTCAGATTGTTGACCCATTGGATGCAGACGATTGGTTGCGTACCATTGAGAAAAAGCTTGAGATTGCTCGTACTAAAGAAAATGATAAAGTTCCATTTGCAAGTCATTACCTTGAAGGCGTTGCTGCCATATGGTGGGAAAATGCAAAAGCCATGTGGCCGGCTAATGAAGAAATCACCTGGGAAAAATTTAATTATCAGTTCCGGAAATATCATATCCCAACTGGAGTTATGAAGATCAAGCAGCGTGAATTTCTTGCATTCGTCCAAGGAAGACAGTTAGTGGGTGAGTATTTGCAAAAAATTAATCATCTGGCCCGTTACTCCCTTTATGACGTGGCCACCGAAGAAAGGAAGATTGGCAGATTTCTTGGAGGCTCAAATCCGCAACTCCGGTGTACTCTCAGTATGTTTGATTTCCCAGATTTCCAAACTCTGGTGAACAAGGCTTTCATTGCTGAACGGGAACACAAGCTTGTATCAGATAGTAGGCCTGTTAACAACGGCAACAAGCGTAAGTTTGAGCCAAAGAAGGATGGGCAACCTGTGCAAAAGGCTCGTACCTGGCAGCAGGCTCAGGTGGAATACAAGCCCAATTGGCAATAGAATGTTAACAAGACCACCACTCAAGTCAAGAATGTCGTGACCAGCCCAGTGCACGAAGAGCGTCAGTGCAATAATTCTTGCTTCAGTTGTGGGCAGAACGGACATTATGCCAGACAATGCCCCAAGAACAACAAGGCGAATGCCCCATTCAGGCCACAAGTCAACTTTATAGAGTCATGCCCGACCCAGCAAAACTTTACTGGGCACGTGCATCATCTCTCAGCCGATGAAGCCCAAGGGAACCCAGAAGTCGTCATTGGTTGGTATGTTTTCTGTTAATGACATACCTGGCATAATTTTATTTGACTCTAGGGCTTCCCATTCTTTTATTTCTCGGAGTTTTACTGCCCAAAACAAATTTCCTTGTACGCTTTTGGGCAAAAATATGGTGGTACAAACCCCGGGATCTCTAATCAAGAGCAATCTGGTCTGCCGTGATCTAGAAATCAATATCAACGGAGTCTACTTTCCAACCTCTCTGATAATTATTGAGTCTGAAAAGTTGGCTATTATATTGGGTATGAATTGGTTGACCCAATATCAAGTTTGCATAAACTACGCAACACGAGAAGTCACTTTGACCAGTCTGAATGGGTAGACTACCAAATTCTATGCTCGCAAGAATATACCCAAACAACAATTGGTTTTCACCGTTGTGGCTGAGTTGGAATTAATTCTTGTGGTTAGCGAGTACCCTGATGTATTTCTAGAAGAACTGCCAGGCATGCCACCAGATCGAGAGCTGGAATTTGAAGTAGACCTTGTGCCCGGAACTGCACCGTTATACAAAAAGTATATATTACCGGATGCCCTCATCAGAATTAGTGGAGCTAAAGAAACAGCTTAATGAACTCCTCTAAAAAGGATATATTTGTCCCAGCTCTTCACCATGGGGATCACCTGCTATTTTCGTGGACAAAAAGGATGGCAGCCTCCGCATGTGCGTAGATTACCGCCAGCTGGATGAGGTCACCATCAAAAATAAATATCCGCTGCCAAGGATTGATGATCTGTTTGATCAGCTCAGTGGGGCTAAGGTATTCTCTAAGATCGATTTACGGACCGGATATCATCAGCTCAAGATTAAAAAGGAAGATATTCCTAAGACCGCATTCACTAGTCGATATGGTCTTTATGAATATACAGTGATGTCCTTTGGTCTCACCAATGCCCCTTCTTTCTTCATGCATATGATGAACAAAGTATTCATGGACTTCCTCGACAAATTCGTGGTAGTCTTCATCGATGACATCCTCATTTACTCCAAGGGTGAAGAAGAGCACAAGGATCACCTCCGAGCAGTGCTACAACGACTCCGCGACCATCAGCTATACGCCAAATTCAGTAAATGCGAATTTTGGCTCAAGCAAGTTGGGTTTCTCAAACATGTACTATCCGCTGAAGGTATAGCCGTGGACCCTAGAAAAGTAAAGGATGTGCTCGATTGGTTGCCGCCCATGACCATGACGCAGATCCGGAGTTTTCTCGGATTAGCTGGATATTACCGTCGTTTCAATGAAGGGTTTTCCATGATTGCTAAACCCATGACGGAGCTGCTCAAAAAGGATAAGAAGTTTGAATGCACGGAGGACTATGAGAAAAGTTTCAATGAGCTAAAGATACGGCTGATAACCGCACCTGTATTGACTCTCCCAGACATTTATCATAGCTTTGATGTGTATTGTGACGCCTCCAGGAAAGGCCTTGGTTGCGTACTTATGCAAGACAGCAAGGTAGTAGCATATGCATCATGACAGCTATGACCCCACATGGGAAATTATCCTACTGATGATTTGGAATTGGCTGTGGTGGTTCATGCGCTAAAAATTTGGAGACACTACCTCATTGAAAAAAGGTGCCAAATTTTTACCGATCACAAAAGCCTTAAATACATATTTACTCAGCTGGATTTAAATCTCCGTCAATGAAGATGGATAGAGTTGGTTAAGGATTATGATCTTGGAATAAATTATCACCAATGTAAGACCAACATGGTTGCCGATGCACTCAGTCGAAAGCCTGTCAGCTTAAATGTCATATCAAAATCCTTGCCTCCCAAACTCCAAGAGGAGATCGCTCAGCTCAAACTTGTCATAGTGGATGCTGGCCTCGCTAATATTTTGGAAGTTACCCCCACACTTGAGGAAGAGATCCGCAAGGCCCAGCCAGCTGACATCAAGCTGCAAAAACGTGACAAGAGCCCGATGGCAGATCAGACCCTAGATTTCTCCAAGGACAAATTCGGTACCCTCCGATTCCGTGGACGGATTTGTGTACCCAATCAGTCGGACTTAAAGAAGAAAATCATGTCGGAAGCACCCGAATCCTCATATTCCATTTACCCGGGAGGTACGAAAATGTATGAGGACCTTAGACAAATATTCTGGTGGGATGGAATGAAGAAAGACATTGCCTATTTTGTGGCCTGTTGCGACATATGCAACAAGGTGAAGGCAGAGCATCAGAAGCCAGCCGGACTTCTCCAGCCGATGCCAGCTTCGCAATGGAAATGGGATGACGTATGTATGGATTTCATTACGGGATTGTCTAAGACTCAACGACGCAATGATGCAATCTGGGTCATAGTGGACACCTTAACCAAGGTTGCTCACTTCATTCCGATCAGCACCAGACATCGAGCAGATCAACTTGCACAGCTGTATGTATCCAGAATAGTCAGTCTGCATGGAGTACCCCGAACTATCACTTTCGACTGAGGTTCCCTTTTTACCTGCGCTTTTTGGTCACGTCTCCATCAAGCCCTGGGGACAGCACTGAAATATAGTACTACTTATCATCCTCAGACGGATGGACAGACATAGCGGGTAAACCAAATACTCGAGGACATGTTGCGAGCCTGTGCTTTAGCCCATGGACCTAAATGGGAAGATTGCTTGCCATATACCGAGTTTTGTTATAACAACATCTTCCATACCAGTCTAAAGATGTCACTGTATGAAGCTATGTATGGCCGTAAGTGCCGCACTCCTTTAAATTGGTCTCAAACTGGAGATAGCCGTATCTTCGGAACAGATCTCATGATGGAAGCTGAGAAACAAGTTAATGAAATTAGAGACAGATTGCAATTGGCCAAATATTGACAGAAAAGTTATTATGATGCAAAGCACCGACAGATCAATTTTGAACCCGGAGAACATGTATACCTCCGAGTCACTCCTATGAAAGGAGTCAAGAGATTTCAGACCCGTGGAAAATTGGCACCCAGATTTATTGGTCCATTTCCAGTCATGTCCTGAGTAGGTATTGTTCCATATCAGTTGGAACTACCCGCCGAATTGGCAGACGTGCATAACATGTTTCATGTTTCACAACTAAGACGTTGCATATCCTCGCCTGAGAAAAGGACTGCTATGGCTGAGGTAGAATTGGAAAATGATTTGACCTATGAAGTAAGACCGTTTAGAACTTTGGATTAGATGGAAAGGGTCACTCGTAGTAAAGTAAGAAAATTTTACAAAGTTCAGTGGGAACATCACACAGAGTCAGAATCAACTTGGGAGCGGGAAGAATTCCTAAGGGCTCATTATCCAGAGTGGTTTTCCCAAGCAACCGAATCTCGAGGACGAGATTCATTCTAAGTTTGGGAGGCTTGTGACAGCCTGATTTTTGCCCTCTCTTATTTGCCTGATTTTCATTTGGATTTATTTTGAAAGTTGGGGGTTTTGAATCTTTTCATAAGGACTTAAACTCTTGGGTACCCTTGGCTTTCACCCAAGTGCATCAATCCCCTCTCTAATCATCATTCCCCTTCTGATCCACCTCAAAATAATCTTGGGAATGTTTTTCTTAAATGAAAAATATTAATTTTTCTTCTCTAAAACCCTAGCTAGTTCAATGAGCTCCAAAGCAACCCTCATTTTTCTTGCCGACAAAAATCTAAGAAAATTCCCAAATATTCTTTGAACCCTGGGGCACCTTCCTGAGCAAAAATATTTCATCACTTTTTGGAATATTTGCTACAGAAAATATTTTTCTGTTCTGGGCAGAAATGGTAGTTTGTATAGCAACTACCATTTTACTTGCTCCATTGTGCCTGAATTTTCTTGTGCATCATCACCTTGGTAGATGATGGCTAGCCTCCAAAGCATAGCCCCCAACTCCCAGCCATTTCACCTCAGTAACATCTCAAAGTTACTGATCAGAAACTTACCTGGCGTGTAAAATCTTCTCTACTGCATCTGGAGCCAAACCAAAGCATAGCAATCCTCAAAACTACCATGAACATCAAGCCAGACATGATCTTTGGACGTTGGTCGGCCTGAGGGAGGAGTTCGCGAGGTGACCACACGTGTCCACGATGCCAGCATGCTTGTCGGTGCGCTCTGGGTGCCGCCGAGCGCTCTGTTCGCGCGTGCTCGCTTCCCTCGTCTGCCCGAGCATGCCAAACTTCGCCACCATCCTCGTCTCAATGCCATTAACTCTCCCCTAGCGCTCGCCGATGCCAAAGCTCGCCGCATCGAGCACGGGCACGGTCCGGCCAATCCAACAGTGCGGCGTGCACTGTGCTCGTCGCCTTCTCCTCGTTCTTGTGCTCGTCCCCGTTCGCCAACAGTCGCCGCGTGAGCTGCGTCGCCTTCTCCCCCTCTCACTGACGCCGCTCGTCGTCAGGCGCCGTGGACAGGTGTCCACCGGCGAAGCCCAAACCCCCCCTCTCCGCTCGCGTATAAATGGAGCTGCCCCAGCCTCCTCGAGCACCATCGACCACTCCCACACACCCCACAAGCGCGTAGGAAACCGTAGCCTAGCCGGGCAGGCCGCAGGCCGCCGTCCTCGAGCTCGAGCTCGCCGGCGATCCCCTCTGGTCATCGCGGTAGCTCCAGCCCCTCCCAGGCCAGGGCGATCCTTCCAGGGCCTCCGCCTCTCTCCGGTGAAGCCATCCCGACTCCTGGAGCCCTTGAAGTTGCCTCTGCTCGCCATCTTCCTCATCTCCGACGACCATCGCCCTATGCCTCCGCTTGCGAGGTCCATTCTGACGCCGTCCGACCATCCCTAGCTATGCTACGGGTACAGGCAGGTGCGCCTCCATCCCCTCTCTCGATCCCTCCCTCTCATTTTGGCCAAGGAGCCCTCGTCGCCGACAAGAGCTCCGGCGAAGCCACGACCCCCTCTGTTTCCTTCTCCCCTCCTTCTCACCTGACTAGCGGGGCCCGCTAGTCAGCCACTCAGTACGCGCACGAAGCGGACGAGTGGTGGCGCCCTAAGGCTTTACGCCTTCGACGTCACCCCCTAGTCTGTTTTATTTAAATTCAAATTCAATCAATTTCCAGAGAGCTTCAAACAACTATAACTCTTCAACCATAAGTCCAAATGAATTGATTCTTTTTGCATTATGTTCTTTGCAAAGAAATCTAGCAGCTCACCAAAAATGAGATTTTTCTGAGCTGTCTAGCATTTTTGGTGATTTTTAGAAGAGTTCTTGATATTTTCTTCTTATGCTTAAATTTATTTTCAGAGGGTGAGGCTTGTCTTGAGGATCACCAGAAGGCTTGTGAACCTCATCTACACTAAGGCAAGCCACATCAACATTTTCATGGTGTCATTTCAATATTGATGATTTTCTTACTTGAATGAATTGATTAATCCATGCATTTTAAATAACTATTATGTTATTTATATTCTGTCAAGTATTTGTTAGTCATTATGCTTGATTTACAGAATGTTTGGAACTAGTTTAGTTGGTAAACAAAAGCTAAGGCCTACTTTTGGTAATGATAACATGATTTGTTATGCATATGAGTAATTACTTAAAGTTATTTTGTTGCATAAATAAAATAGTTAAATTAGCTAGAAAATATTCTGTTAAGTACTTGTTTAGCCATTTACATTATGTTTGAACCTAACTTCGTTGGTAAAGAAATTAGGATTTGATTGTGGTGATGATAGTAAATTTTTGCTATGCATATGAGAAACTAATCGAAGTTATTTTCTTGCATGAGAAAATAATAATATTTTCTGCAAAATATATTGTTAAAGTGAGAGTTACCCTGTCCAGGAAAGTAATATAAGTTGTTGATGCTTATGCTTAGTGTGAATATGGTTGACATCAGTCATTTTGTTAATATGTGATGCATGTGTAGTATTGCATTTCATGACATGCTATGACACCGGTCATTTTCATTTTTAGTTGAACCTGAATATAACTCAACTTGAATATATCGTTGACTAGGTCATGGTGCCGCTGAATCGAGATTTTCCCAGTGCAACCACATTTGCCTTTGTGGGAAGGCCTTGATTCGGTCCATTGAGATGCCTCTGGACGGTGCCTCCAACTAGGGAAGGTTATGGGCATGCTTACCCTGGCCCGGTAAGCAGGCATGACCTTGTGTACCCGTTGTTGAGATTATGGTACCGGGTCCCCGAGTGGGATCGTTTTGGCCACGACGGTGGTCGTTGTGTCTTTGGTAGACACGGGGCCACCCAGGAGTAGCCCGTTGGGGATTGGGTCGGAGTGGCCGGGAGAGTGTCATGGTAATGGAAGGGTTTTGTCGGAATGCCATTGGTCCACCTGAATGGGAGTGTGAGGCCATGGGTTCCGTGGTGTGGGTACAGTGTGCTGCCTCTGCAGAGTGTATTATCTATCGATAGCCGAGTCCACGGTCACGGACGCCTCGTAGTAGGTCCCACCATGAGTCAACGTTTAATAAACTTGCACACTAGGTCATGAACTTTGCACTATTGATGATGGCGGAAAGGCCATCGAGATGTTCGAGACCAAATATTGGTTGTGGTTGTGATCGTCGTAAGGATCACGAGTTACTCTAGTCAAGACCACGATGGTGGTTTGTTTGTGACCGGAGAACGATCACGGTTGGTAAGTCGGTCCTGAGGGATGTTTATCACAAGAGCATGATCGCAACATGTTGGAACATTATTGCATTAATAATTGGTTAATTATCATGATATTGTTTGTCATTATGATTATGCCTATTTTGAGTTTGCAAGTACATTCAATGTACTGACCTAGCGTGTCATGCCAGATTTCAGGAAAGTCGCGTTGGAAAGGAGTGCTACTCCAGTCTAGATCGTGTCCACATCGGTGTCCCTATGCTATGGAGTTTCCGCTACGACGTTGTTCCGCTGCCGCATAGTTGTTATGATCGAGGCCCCTTTATGTTCACTAAATAATGTACATATTGTTCAGCCGCACCGTGCGTGCTACTTGGCCTCGACATCTGTTGTAATGTAAACTCTGATCCACTAGCATCAATAAAGCGGTTGTTTTTCTGTGCGAAGATGTTGTGTGTTGCCAGAAGACATGGTCTCTGGGCTAGCAATGCAGGGTAAACCGGTCGCTCTGAGCCGGGGTGCCACAAATGTCAAATAATGTAATGCGAGGGATGAGAGTTTAAGATGGGTACTTGGTATGTCTCGGCTTTGCGTAGATCTCCCCGGCAACAGCGCCAGAAATTCTTCCCTGACAACGGTGCCAGAAATTCTTCCTGCTACCTCTTGAGCTTGCGTTGGTTTTTCCCTTGGAGACGAAAGGGTGATGCAGCAAAGTAGAGTAAGTATTTCCCACAGTTTGAGAACCAAGGTATCAATCTAGTAGGAGACAACGCAACAAGACACCGAATACCTGCACAAACAAACACCAACTTGCACCCAATGCGATAAAGGGGTTGTCAATCCCTTCATGGTTATTTGCAACATGAGATCTGATAGAGATGGATAAACGGTAAAGTAATATTTTTGGTATTTTTGGTTTATGGAACGGAAAGTAAAAGATTGCAAAGAAAGTAAATCAGAAACTAAAACTATAGATCGTGTAACATCCCAAATTTTCAATTTGGAATGTTATACACTAGATCATCATGCATAACATATTTTCTTGCATCTTGGCCAATCCTAGAAATTTCACGCAACTCAAGGACCCTCGGAGAGAGTTGGAGATTTCGTTATTTTCATATTTGGGAGTTTTCTCGAATTTTGAAAATAGGATCATTTGATTTATTTATTTTATCTTCAATAATTTTTCCGGTGTCAAAATATATGAGAGAGGGAATAATATGACTTTCCCAAATTTAGGAAAAATGAAGATATAATAAATAGATCAATTTTTGTTTGCCGGAGTTTAATCGCATTTTATTTGGATAGGGAAAAATGCGCGTTTTCGAAAATTGCATTTTAGGTCCGGAGAAAAGTTCATTTTGTTCGGCTCATTTTTAGGAGTCAGGGAAAATTTACTTTAGATTTTTCGGAGTTTGTTTAGATCTCTTTTTGTTTTTTTTCTGCGCGCGAAATCAGTTAAAAAAAACTGGATCAAAGTCCAGCGCCTTGGGCCAAAGGCCCAGCCGGCCAAGGCTACGGCCAAAGGCCACCACCCCAGGGAGCCGCGCGCCTAGCGCTAGCGCAGGAGGCCGCCGCCTCGCCTCTTGCTCTAAACCGAATCCTAGTAGGACTGTTGTCCTACTTCCATATATTCCTTTTCTATTTCTAGATCTTTTCCAATTCCTAGTCTAATTCTTGTCCCCTACCCCAAGTTTTGTCTCCCCTCACCCATATAAATACCCAAGCACCCCCCCTCTCTAAATCATCAAACCCAAAGCCTAGAGCTACGCCACACCCGCGCGCCGCCCTAAGCCGCCGCCCGCGCCCTGCGTCACCGCCGCCGCCGCACCTTGCCCACGCCGCCGCCCTACGCCGCCGCCGCTGGAGCCCCTCACCGGAGAACTCGCCGAGGTTGCCCCGCGTCTCTTTTTCTCGGATCATTTTCTTCTAATCGTTCCGATTTCTTTTCTTCTCTAAACCGTTCCGGTTTTCTAGATCGGTTTTTCGTTTGGTTTTTCTTCTCCAAAACCCTAGATCGGATTCGTTTTATTTTCCGATTTAGTTGCCTCATGACCGTTCGCCGGACCGTTCGTCTTAACGAACATGATCACCGGATTCTTCTAGGTTAACGACGTCCGTTCGTTTAACCGTTCTTCTTTTTCTTTTCGTCGGATTTATTCCGCGATCGTGATCTCAGATCCGATCTTCTTTCTAGTCTTTCTTTTCGCTCGTTTATCGGAATCAGGTGATTCAAGCGCCTGGAGTTTCGTCTCGAAACCGCCGTTCCGTTTAATCAACTTGAACAAGTTTTTGCTACAGTAAAATTTTGACCTAGATTCAACTTGCTAGAACCGAGTTGTTTTCTTCCGCCGTTTTTTTTCGTTCTTTCTTTGCAACCGGAGTTCTTAAATTGAACTTTCTGGTTCGTTCTCTTGTTCGAGTTTTACCTGTGCATTAGATGAGTACTTATTGTATGCTTGTTGTTGTCTGCGATAGATTACCCGGATTGCGCCGCTTGTTACTTCGAAACCCTAGGACTCGCGGATCATCAGCAAGGCAAGTAACACTTTGATCATACCTTTTCTAGAACCCATGTTTTATTGCATTAGATCAATCCTCACACATTGCATGATTAGGATCTAATTAAATTGTGCGATGGGAAGTAGATGAGGTAGTACCTATTACCTGTATTATTATGAAACCTTTGGGAGTTACTTCTACGTTTGCTTATTATAATGCCATGCTATGCTAGTAGACGTGGATTGGGTGAGTGATATCCATTACAGATGTGAGTTGATAATTTTAAAAGGTTTATCTAAGGTGGCAACTTAAACACACATCTGGGTGGATTGAGGCACCTGATGTCTATCAGGACTTGCCTGTTTTTTTTGGACCGCGACCCAGGCTCAAAGGGATCATAAGATCTTTCATGCTAGAAACTTCCGTGTGCAGCCACAAACCATTATGGGCTCTGGCATAGTTGAATAAGTTGTGCGAACTCTTAGGGGTGGACTAGCAGATGTAGGGGTTGTAGGTGGTACGGTCTACCCCACATGTAAGGTGCTAGCGCTTCTGAAAGACTGTGTCTCGGTCATCCGTCTTCTCAAACACCATGTAGTGCGAGAAAGCCAACGGAGGCGATCGAGTCTTGTGGGGAAAAGTGCGCAAGCCTCTGCAGAGTAACAAACTAATCATGATTAGCCGTGTCCCCGTTTATGGACAACTTGAGTATCTACTACTTGAATATCATTGTGAATCTCAACATGTTACTTCTAATTAATGTTGTTGGGTTTTAATTATTTTAATTGGGATTCAGAATGCTGTCAACCATTCTCAATGTTTCACAACCACCATGATAGTAAATAAATTTATTCCTTTGCAGTAGGGAAAAATTGGCTTTACGCAAAATTGTAACCATAGAGCTTTCCACCAACCATATGTGCATATAGTATATCTGTTTCATTCCATTATTCTCTATGTGTTACATTGCCAGCATATTCCATGTGCTGACCCATTTTCGGGCTGCAACGTTAATGTTGCAGACTTTTCAGACGACGATTGAGGTGCGTTTAGGTCGTGGCCCTATACTCAGTGATGCCGCTGGAGTTGATGGACCCATTTATCTTCCGAGTCTTCCGCTATTATTTTTATTATATGGCCTTAAGCCATATTCAGTGTAATAAGTTCTTTTTGAGCCATCGATGTAATAAGTGTGTGATTGCAACTCTGCTATAAAACCTCGATGTACTGTGTGGTGTCAGCATTACTGATCCAGGGATGACACCGTAGCACAGTAGACGTGATCCATTCGGGTCAGGTCGCTACAGAGATGGTATCAGAGCACACGCTGACTGTAGGACACGACCACTAAGTTAAAGCCATAGATCACTATTCTCTCCTCATTTTCTAACTCCTCATCTTTTCTACTCTATTAGGATGACGAACGTGAAGATTAAGTACGCTCAACCGGATGAGGGCACACCATTTGGATTTCACCTGAAGGAAGTCACCAAGTACCTGAACATTGGATTACCAAGCTTCACGGGAACCTTCAACGCCACTCTGCCTGAAGAGGAGCGCTGGAAGATTCAAGCTCACGTTCTGGGAAGGACATTCGCGCCAATCACGAAACCCATAGATAGTGTTTTCAATGCACCAACCTGGAGTCTGGGAAGGAGCATGGCAGCCCATATCACCATAGGACGCATTGGAGAAGTTTATCAAGAAGACCTCAAGGACACTATCTACCAGATTTGCGGACGCCGAGATGAACAATGGGAGTTAGTCAGCACCAAGAAGGATAGATCCATTGCAGCATTCATCCAGGAGTTAAACCAGCACATTCGACGCCACGAGAACCAGATGTGCAATGATATGATAGAGTTGAAGAATGCGAAGGCAAGGATCATCGAGCTAGAAGGAGAACTGAAGTCTACACGCAAGGACTACATGGACGAGATCGTAGCTCTAGCAAGGCACAATTGCGATCTTAAGCAGGAGATTGAAGAACTCAAGAGCAAGTTAGTATCCCAGGAGGACGACGAGTATGTCACCTGTCCGGACAACTACATCATCATCGACGACACCGATTCGGATCCAAGTGAACCCAACTTTGAAGACGAAGCTGGAGCAGATATCATGGAGTCTTCCACCGGTTCAAATTTCTAGATGACCACCAGATAGTAGTAGTATTTCCCCCATGTAAAACATTATAGTCGAGCACTTTTGCGATAGTTTTAGACCGATTGTAAGCCCTTGTTTGATTGATTGAAGTGATTTTGTGTGCATTTGCCTCATGTGCATATGGGTAGTGTTTTCCCTTTAGACCCCTCTATTCTTAATTCTCGTCTTTTCTAAACCCTCAGATGCCTCCGAGGCGTGATAATGGATTTCCACTGGAGCTCACTCAGTTGATCCAGCAGCAGAATCAATTGATGCAGATGTTAGTCCAGAACCAACAGAACAACAACAACAACCCACCACCACCACCACTTGTTGACCACTTAGCCCGTTTCCTTAGGCTGAATCCGCCGGTGTTTTCCAGTAGCACCGAGCCAATAGTAGCAGACGATTGGCTCCGTAAGATAGGAAGGGAGTTGACCACTGCAGGATGCACGGATGGTGAGAAAGTGAAGTTTGCCGCACACCAGCTTGACGGACCCACGGCAGCATGGTGGGAGAATTTCACAGCCACTTACCCAGTTGACACTGTCACATGGGATCAGTTTCAGCAAGCTTTCCGCACTGCCCATGTTTCAGCAGGAGCTATGGCCATAAAGAAGCGTGAGTTTCGCAACTTACGCCAAGGAGGAAGGACTATTGGCCAGTATGTGGAGGAGTTTAGTAAGCTAGCCCGTTATGCCCCAGATGACGTTGCTACGGATGCAGCTAAGCAGGAGAAGTTTCTGGAAGGACTAAATGATGAACTAGGCATGCAGTTGATGGTAGCGAGTTTCAACAACTACCAGGAGTTGGTAGATCGTGCCATCATGATTGAAGGGAAGCAACAGCATATTGAGAACCGTAAGAGGAAGTATGGACAGGGGAAGTATAACTCTGGAGCCCATCAAAAGCCCCGTTTTGCCCCAAAACCGGGATTTCAGTTTCAGCACACCCATGGAGGAGGTAGCACGCACAACCATAATGGCCACAAGAATGGTAATGGGAATGGAGGAAGCAATGGATAGAACCGCACCATCCCATCGACCCCAACCAAGAGAGATCTGAGTAATGTCACTTGTTTCAAGTGTTCGAAGAACGGACATTATGCCAATGAATGTCCTGAAGGCCAGAATGGAAATGGCAATGGAAGCTCTGGGAAGAAGCCGAACCCTTTCAATAGGGGACAGGTGAACCACGTTAATGTGGAGGAGGTCGAAGATCAGCCCGATGCGGTAATCGGTAAGTTTTTGGTTAAGTCATTTACTGCACTCGTTCTTTTGACACTGGTGCATCGCATTCATACATATCAAGGGGATTTGTGGATAAGTATAACCTGCCAACCCAAGCCCTTAGGTCACCCATGTTAGTAAGCTCACCAGGAGCAGAGTTTATGGCTACACGATGGTGTGATCGGTTACCATTAAGGATTGGTAACTATGTGTTTCCCTCAGACCTAATAGTATTGGAATCTCAAGGATTGGATGTGATACTAGGCATGGATTGGTTATCAAAGTATGAAGGGAATATTGAGTGTGCTAGTAAGTCAATGTTGCTTACTACACCAGAAGGGAGAAGGATCAAGTATGTATCCCGGCATGTACCAAAAAGGACACAAGTGAATTGCCTAACAGGAGTTGTGCAAGAAGAAGTACCAGTGGTAAAGGATTTTCCTGATGTATTTCCTGAGGAATTGCCAGGCATGCCACCGGATAGAGACATTGAGTTTTTGATTGAGTTATTTCCAGGCACAGGCCCAATATCGAAGCGACCATATAGGATGCCAGCAAAGGATTTGGTGGAAATTAAGAATCAGATTAAGGAGTTATTGGATAAAGGTTACATTCGCCCAAGTTCTTCACCTTGGGGATCACCCGTACTTCTAGTGGAAAAGAAGGATGGATCATTAAGGATGGTTGTAGATTATCGGGGATTGAATGAAGTAACCATCAAGAACAAGTACCCACTGCCGATGATTAATGATCTGTTTGATCGATTGCAAGGAGCTAAAGTGTTTTCCAAGATCGATTTGCGATCAGGGTACCATCAGTTGAAGATTCGAGAGCAGGACATACCTAAGACAGCATTTACCACGAGATACGGATTGTATGAGTATACCGTTATGTCATTTGGATTGACTAACACACCTGCCTATTTTATGAACCTGATGAACAAGGTATTTATGGAGTTTTTGGATAATTTCGTCGTAGTGTTCATTGATGACATCCTGATTTATTCAAAGAATGAAGAGGAACATAAGGAACATTTGCGTTTGGTTTTGGAGAAACTAAGGGAACATCAGTTATATGCCAAATTTAGCAAATGTGAGTTTTGGTTGAAGGAAGTAGGATTCCTCGGACACGTTATATCCGGAGAAGGTATAGCAGTTGACCCCACAAAGGTTGAGACCGTAACCGAATGGGAAGCACCAACAACAGTTGGAGAGATCCGGAGTTTTCTTGGACTCGCAGGATACTACCGGAGATTTATTGAGAATTTTTCAAAGATTGCGAAGCCTATGACGGAATTGTTGAAGAAGGATACTAAGTTCAAATGGACTGAGGAGTGTGAGGCTAGTTTTCAAGAGTTGAAGAAACGATTGGTTACCTCACCAGTGTTGATATTGCCAGATCAGACCAAGGATTATGAGGTGTATTGCGACGCTTCACGTCGAGGACTTGGAGCAGTGCTTATGCAGGAAGGAAGAGTTGTTTCGTATGCTTCACGACAACTGAAGCCTCATGAGTTGAATTATGCCACGCATGATTTGGTGTTAGCAGCCGTAGTGCATGCATTGAAGACGTGGAGACATTTCCTCATTGGAAATCATTGTGAGGTGTACACGGATCATAAGAGTTTGAAGTACATTTTCACTCAGAAGGAGTTGAACCTCAGACAAAGGAGATGGTTGGAGCTCATCAAGGATTATGACATGAGATTGCATTATCATCCCGGAAATGCTAATGTAGTAGCTGACGCATTGAGCCGTAAGAGCCATGTCAATACGATAATGACGGGGAAAATACCCAAGGAGTTAGCAGAAAACCTTCGTGAGCTATGTTTAGAAATAGTTCCGAGAGGCTATGTAGCCGCATTGGAGATTCAATCAACATTGATGGATAAGATCAGAGAAGCTCAGAAATCTGACAAAGAGATTGCTGCTATAAAGGAGAAACTTAGCAAAGGAAAAGCAAAGGGATTTCGTGAGGATGAGCATGATACCCTATGGTTTGAGGACCGTGTTTATGTGCCCAATGACCCGGAGATCAGGAAGTTGATTTTGCAAGAGGCACATGATTCACCGTATTCGATTCACCCAGGAAATACCAAGATGTATTTGGATTTGAAAGAAACATTCTGGTGGACCGGAATGAAGAAGGATATTGCAGCATATGTGGCAGTTTGTGACGTATGTCAGAGAGTAAAGGCAGAGCATCAGAAGCCGGCAGGATTGTTACAACCATTGCCGATACCCGAATGGAAGTGGGATAAGATAGGCATGGATTTTATCACAGGACTACCCAGGATGAAAGTAGGGTATGACTCGATATGGGTAGTAGTTGATCGTTTGACGAAGGTAGCACATTTCATTCCAGTTAAGACCACTTACACCAGTGCTAAGTTGGCAAAGATATACATGACTAGGATCATTTGTTTGCATGGAGTTCCGAGGAGTATCGTAACATATAGAGGAACCCAATTTACCTCAAAGTTTTGGAATCAGTTGCATGAAACTTTAGGAACCAGACTAGAGTTCAGCACAGCTTTTCATCCGCAGACAGATGGACAGACCGAGAGAGTCAATCAGATTTTGGAAGATATGCTGAGAGCTTGTGCACTAGATTATGGATCAAGTTGGGAAGAAAACTTGCCGTATGCGGAGTTTTCTTATAACAACAGTTACCAAACCAGTATGAAGATGGCCCCTTTCGAAGCTTTATAAGGAAGGAGGTGCAGGACACCGTTGACATGGAACGAAGTTGGAGACCGTCAGTTCTTTGGACCAGATTTGATTAAGGAGTCTGAACGGAAAGTTAAGTTGATTCGCGATAGGCTCAAGGTAGCCCAGTCCAGGCAGAAGAGCTACGCAGATTCAAAACGCAAGGAGAGAGTTTACGAAACTGGAGACAGAGTTTATCTCCGAGTATCCCCACTTCGAGGAGTTAAGCGCTTTGGAGTTAAGGGAAAATTAGCACCGCGTTTCGTTGGACCGTTTAAGACCTTGAAACGTATGGGAGAAGTCGCGTATAAGTTGGAATTACCAGAGGGACTGTCAGGAGTTCATGATGTATTTCATGTTTCTCAGTTGAAGAGATGTCACGCCGAGATGGCGGAGGTACCACTAAGAGATACCGTGCCGCTTGAAGCGATTCAGTTGAAGGACGACTTAACATATGAGGAGAAGCCAGTCAAGATTCTCGATTATGCCAGTAGAGTTACCCGCAGCAAGGTTATCAAGTTTTGCAAAGTTCAGTGGAACCACCATTCAGAGGATGAAGCCACCTAGGAGAGAGAAGAAGATTTGCTCAAAGACCACCCTCACCTATTTTCTAGCCAACCCGAATCTCGAGGGCGACATTCATCTTAAGGGGGGTAGGTTTGTAACATCCCAAATTTTCAATTTGGAATGTTATACACTAGATCATCATGCATAACATATTTTCTTGCATCTTGGCCGATCCTAGAAATTTCACGCAACTCAAGGACCCTCAGAGAGAGTTGGAGATTTCGTTATTTTCATATTTGAGAGTTTTCTCGAATTTTGAAAATAGGATCATTTGATTTATTTATTTTATCTTCAATAATTTTTCCGGTGTCAAAATATATGAGAGAGGGAATAATATGACTTTCCCAAATTTAGGAAAAATGAAGATATAATAAATAGATCAATTTTTGTTTGCCGGAGTTTAATCGCATTTTATTTGGATAGGGAAAAATGCGCGTTTTCGAAAATTGCATTTTAGGTCCGGAGAAAAGTTCATTTTGTTCGGCTCATTTTTAGGAGTCGGGGAAAATTTACTTTAGATTTTTCGGAGTTCGTTTAGATCTCTTTTTGTTTTTTTTTCTGCGCGCGAAATCAGTTAAAAAAAACTGGATCAAAGTCCAGCGCCTTGGGCCAAAGGCCCAGCCGGCCAAGGCTACGGCCAAAGGCCACCGCCCCAGGGAGCCGCGCGCCTAGCGCTGGCGCAGGAGGCCGCCGCCTCGCCTCTTGCTCTAAACCGAATCCTAGTAGGACTTTTGTCCTACTTCCGTATATTCCTTTTCTATTTCTAGATCTTTTCCTATTCCTAGTCTAATTCTTGTCCCCTACCCCAAGTTTTGTCTCCCCTCACCCATATAAATACCCAAGCACCCCCCCCCCTCTAAATCATCAAACCCAAAGCCTAGAGCTATGCCACACCCGCGCGCCGCCCTAAGCCGCCGCCCGCGCCCTGCGTCACCGCCGCCGCCGCACCTTGCCCACGCCGCCGCCCTACGCCGCCGCCGCCGGAGCCCCTCACCAGAGACCTCGCCGAGGTTGCCCCGCGTCTCTTTTTCTCGGATCGTTTTCTTCTAATCGTTCCGATTTCTTTTCTTCTCTAAACCGTTCCGGTTTTCTAGATCGGTTTTTCGTTCGGTTTTTCTTCTCCGAAACCCTAGATCGGATTCGTTTTCTTTTCCGATTTAGTTGCCTAATGACCGTTCGCCGGACCGTTCGTCTTAACGAACGTGATCACCGGATTCTTCTAGGTTAACGATGTCCGTTCGTTTAACCGTTCTTCTTTTTCTTTTCGTCGGATTTATTCCGCGATCGTGATCTCAGATCCGATCTTCTTTCTAGTCTTTCTTTTCGCTCGTTTATCGGAATCAGGTGATTCAAGCGCCTGGAGTTTCGTCTCGAAACTGCCGTTCCGTTTAATCAACTTGAACAAGTTTTTGCTACAGTAAAATTTTGACCTAGATTCAACTTGCTAGAACCGAGTTGTTTTCTTCCGCCGTTTGTTTTTCGTTCTTTCTTTGCAACCGGAGTTCTTAAATTGAACTTTCTGGTTCGTTCTCTTGTTCGAGTTTTACCTGTGCATTAGATGAGTACTTATTGTATGCTTGTTGTTGTCTGCGATAGATTACCCGGATTGCGCCGCTTGTTACTTCGAAACCCTAAGACTCGCGCATCATCAGCAAGGCAAGTAACACTTTGATCATACCTTTTCTAGAACCCATGTTTTATTGCATTAGATCAATCCTCACACATTGCATGATTAGGATCTAATTAAATTGCGGGATGGGAAGTAGATGAGGTAGTACCTATTACCTGTATTATTATGAAACCTTTGGGAGTTACTTCTACGTTTGCTTATTATAATGCCATGCTATGCTAGTAGACGTGGATTGGGTGAGTGATATCCATTACAGATGTGAGTTGATAATTTTAAAAGGTTTATCTAAGGTGGCAACTTAAACACACATCTGGGTGGATTGAGGCACCGGATGTCTATCAGGACTTGCCTGTTTTCTTTTGGACCGCCACCCAGGCTCAAAGGGATCATAAGATCTTTCATGCTAGAAACTTCCGTGTGCAGCCACAAGCCATTATGGGCTCTGGCATAGTTGACTAAGTTGTGCGAACTCTTACGGGGTGGACTAGCAGATGTAGGGGTTGTAGGTGGTACGGTCTACCCCACATGTAAGGTGCTAGCGCTTCTGAAAGACTGTGTCTCGGTCATCCATCTTCTCAAACACCATGTAGTGCGAGAAAACCAACGGAGGCGATCGAGTCTTGTGGGGAAAAGTGCGCAAGCCTCTGCAGAGTAACAAACTAATCATGATTAGCCGTGTCCCCGGTTATGGACAACTTGAGTATCTAGTACTTGAATATCATTGTGAATCTCAACATGTTACTTCTAATTAATGTTGTTGGGTTTTAATTATTTTAATTGGGATTGAGAATGCTGTCAACCATTCTCAATGTTTCACAACCACCATGATAGTAAATAAATTTATTCCTTTGCAGTAGGGAAAAATTGGCTTTACACAAAATTGTAACCATAGAGCTTTCCACCAGCCATATGTGCATATAGTATAGCTGTTTCATTCCATTATTCTCTATGTGTTACGTTTCCAGCATATTCCATGTGCTGACCCGTTTTCGGGCTGCAACGTTAATGTTGCAGACTTTTAAGACGATGATTGAGGTGCGTTTAGGTCGTGGCCCTATACTCAGTGATGCCAATGGAGTTGATGGACCCATTTATCTTCCGAGTCTTCCGCTGTTATTTTTATTATATGGCCTTAAGCCATATTCAGTGTAATAAGTTCTTTTTGAGCCATCGATGTAATAAGTGTGTGATTGCAACTCTGCTATAAAACCTCGATGTACTGTGTGGTGTCAGCATTACTGATCTAGGGATGACACCGTAGCACAGTAGACGTGATCCATTCGGGTCAGGTCGCTACAGATCGGAAACTTATATGATGGAAAATAGACCCGAGGGCCATAGGTTTCACTAGAGGCTTCTCTCAAGATAGAAGTTAATACGATGGGTGAAAAAAATACTACCGAGCAATTGATAGAAAAGCAATGATCATGAACATAGGCATCACATCCGTTTCAAGTAGACCGAAACAATTCTACATCTAATACTATTACTCCACACATCGACCGACTCCTGCCTGTATCTAGAGTATTAAGTTCATAAGAACAGAGTAACGCATTAAGTAAGATGACATGATGTAGCGGGATAAACTCAATAAATATGATGAAAACCCCATCTTGTTATTCTCGATGGCAACCGTACAATACGTGCCTTGCTGCCCCTACTATGACTGGGAAAGGACACCACAAGATTGAGCCCAAAGCTAAGCAGTTCTCCCATCGCACGAAAAACCAATCTAGTTGGCCAAACTAAATCGATAGTTCAAACAAACTTACAAATATATGAAATCATGCATATAAGAATTCAAAGGAGATTCGAATAATATTCATAGATAAGCTGATCATAAATCCACAATTCATCGGATCCCGGCAAACACACCGCAAAAGAGTATTACATCGAATAGATCTCCAAGAACATCGAGGAGAACATGGTATTGAGAATCAAAGAGAGAGAAGAAGCCATCTAGCTACTAGCTATGGACCCATAGGTCTATGGTAAACTACTCACGCTCCATCGAAGAGGCAATGGTGTTGATGTAGAAACCATCCATGATCGAATCCCCCTCCGGCAGGATGTCGGAAAAGGCCCCAAGATTGGATCTCACGGGTACAGATGGTTGCGGCGGTGGAAAAGTGGTTTCGTGGCTCCCTTGGAAGTTTTTGGGGTATTTGAGAATATATAGGAGGAAGATCTAGGTCAGGGGTTCACCGAGGGGCCCACAAGGTCGGGAGGAGCGCCCTCCACCCTTGTGGCTGCCTCGTGGCTTTTCCGACTTGCACTCCAAGTCTCCTGGGTGTCTTCTGGTCCAAGAAAAATCATCGCGAAAGTTTTATTCCGTTTGAACTCCGTTTGGTATTCCTTTTCTGCGAAACTCTAAAACAAGGAAAAACAGAAACTGGCACTGGCATCTAGGTTAATAGGTTTTTCCCAATAATCATATAAAATAGCATATTAATGCATATAAACATCCAAAACAGATAATATAATAGCATGGAACAATCAAAAATTATAGATACGTTGGAGACGTATCCGTGGCTAAAGCATTAGATTTATGATGAAGAGAAAAAGTCTACACATAATGAGAATAATCATCTAAAATCACCAAGTAGTATAGATAGCCCGTGTAGCTCGCAACTGGAGACGCCCAAACATCACTATGAAGTAATTGAAATGGAAAATTGGAAACTGTGGTAGACGCACTAAAGGGAGGACAAATGTTCTTGCCTAAACGACAAGCCTCACAAGTATGCTCGTCGAGCTTATTACATGAGAAAGAAAAACTCCTAAGAATCTGACGCAAAACAACGGGGTTTGGGTGGCCCAAGCGAGCATGCCAAAGATCGACGCCGGCCGCGTGGGCAACGGGTGTGGAGGTGGAAGCACCAGCGTGCACGGGATAGAGCTCATCGGGGCTGTCACATCAGTGGAGTACCATCTGGGTACGGGCGACCTTCACAAAAAAACCAACACCATCAAATTCAACAGTAAGTGGGTTCTCACGAGTAAGACGACGAACGGAAACTAAATTCATGACTAAGTCAGGTGAAACAAGGACATTAGACATAGTGATAGGTGTGGAACTAGAAGGAAAACTAGTACTACCGACATGAGTGATAGGTAAAGAAGAACTGTTGCCAACGGTGATACGAGTGGGTGTGTTAACGAAAGTGGAGGAGGTTAGGTTACCGGGATGAGCTGTCATGCAAGCAGTAGCACCTGAATCCATGTACCTGTCGCCTCCACCACTGTAGTTACTCGGCGATGGCGCAGAGTGCAGGGCGGCCAGGACGGCGGGGTCCCACGGTGCAGGTACCGGTGGCGGCTATGGAGCTCCATAGGGCGGCACTTGGGCGGGCAAGCCATAAGCACCGAGGGGCGGTGACACGAGAGGGGCGTCATAGCCGGCGCCAGACGACTGGTAGGTGATGACCCACAAGTATAGGGGATCTATCGTAGTCCTTTCGATAAGTAAGAGTGTCGAACCCAACGAGGAGCAGAAGGAAATGATAAGCGGTTTTCAGCAAGGTATTCTCTGCAAGCACTGAAATTATAGGTAACAGATAGTTTTGTGATAAGATAATTGGTAACAAGCAACAAGTAACAAAAGTAAATAAAGTGCAGCAAGGTGGCCCAATCCTTTTTGTAGCAAAGGACAAGCCTGGACAAACTCTTATATGATGTAAAGCGCTCCCGAGGACACATGGGAATATCGTCAAGCTAGGTTTCATCACGTTCATATGATTCGCGTTCGGTACTTTGATAATGTGGTATGTGGGTGGACCGGTGCTTGGGTGCTGCCCTTACTTGGACAAGCATCCCACTTATGATTAACCTCTATTGCAAGCATCCGCAACTACAACAAAAGTATTAAGGAAAACCTAACCATAGCATGAAACATATGGATCCAAATCAGCCCCTTACGAAGCAATGCGCAAACTAGGGTTTAAGCTTCTGTTACTCTAGCAACCCATCATCTACTTATTACTTCCCAATGCCTTCCTCTAGGCCCAGATAATGGTGAAGTGTCATGTAGTTGACGTTCACATAACACCACTAGAGGAGAGACAACATACATCTCATCAAAATATCGAACGAATACCAAATTCACATGACTACTAATAGCAAGACTTCTCCCATGTCCTCAGGAACAAACGTAAATACTCACAAAGCATATTCATGTTCATAATCAGAGGGGTATTAATATGAATATAGGATCTGAACATATGATCTTCCACCAAGTAAACCAACAAGCATCAACTACAAGGAGTAATTAACACTACTAGCAACCCACAGGTACCAATCACGGACTTGGAAACAAGAATTGGATACAAGAGATGAACTAGGGTTTTGAGAGGAGATGGTGCTGGTGAAGATGTTGATGCAGATTGCCCTCTCCCGATGAGAGGAGCATTGGTGATGACGATGGCGATGATTTCCCCCTCCCGGAGGGAAGTTTCCCCAGCAAAACAGCTCTGCCAGAGCCCTAGATTGGTTCCGCCAAGGTTCCGCCTCGTGGCGGCGGAGTCTCATCCGGAAAGATGGCTTATGATTTTTTTTCCTCATCGAGAAACTCCATATAGCAGAAGATGGCCATCGGAGGGCCACCAGGGGGCCCACGAGGTAGGGGGGCGCGCCCAGGGGGTAGGGTGCGCCCCCACCCTCGTGGGCAGGGTGTGGCCCCCTGGTGAACTTCTTGCGCTTAGTATTTTTTATATATTCTGAAAATGACTTCCGTGAAGTTTCAGGACTTTTGGAGCTGTGCAGAATAGGTCTCTAATATTTGCTCCTTTTCCAGCCAAGAATCCCAGCTGCCGCCATTCTCCCTCTTTATGGAAACCTTGTAAAATAAGAGAGAATAGGCATAAGTATTGTGACATAATGTGTAATAACAGCCCATAATGCAATAAATAGTGATATAAAAGCATGATGCAAAATGGACGTATCAACTCCCCAAGCTTAGACCTCGCTTGTCCTCAAGCGAAAGCCGAAATCGTAAAATATGTCCACATGTTTAGAGATAGAGGTGTCGATAAAAATAAAATACGGACATGAGGGCATCATGATCATTCTTAGAACAGCAACTTATATAATTCTTGTCATGTTGTGACGCCCCAAGGCCGGAGCTTCAGATGCCTTCCAGGGTTTCCGGGTTTTCGTCGTGTGAGTTGTTGGTTTGTTGCATTCATCTTTGCATCATGTGCATTGCATCATGTCATAAATCTTTTGCATCTCAACTAAATAATTTGTGTGGATCTTCGATCCATTTAAATCGAGGGAAGGATGACTTCTCTTTATAATATATCCTACTGATATTAGTGGAGCTATTATAAAATTATCCATTCTTATGGAATCACCTAAAACACACTTGCAAATTTCCCCATGCCTTTGTTATCTCGCTGCTTGACCTCGAACCTTGCCATTTATTCTTTCATCATTTTTCGGAGCTCTACCAAAATTCTCAACATTTTTGGAAACTCCTAGAACCTACCCTAGTTCAAACCTTTTGAATTAAATTCAAAGAAATTTGAATTTATTCTTTCAATCTTGGTCTTTCCTAATTTTCTCAGACCTAACATATTTTTGTGAGTCTAGGAAATTTATCCGCATGTCCAACTTCGTTCTCTAACCCCCCCCCCACTTTCTTTCTTGTTCTTCTCTTGTTTTCTGATAAAGAAAATATTAAGAGAAAGAAGGGAGAGAGAGAGGCGGCCTACTCCACTGGCCACTTGGGCCTCCCCCCAGGCCGGCCCAACCATCTCCCGTTCCCTCAGCCCACCTAATCCCTAAACCTAACCTAGAGCCCGAGTCATCCCCACGCGCTCCCCTTCTCCTCGAACCCCCTCCTTCCTCGTTTTCCCTTCCGCCGCCGCTACCCACGCACGCGCTCGCAGCGCTAGGAGCCCGATCCCCTCGCTCAACTCCCTCGACCTCCCTCGACCTCCTCGACATCACGGTCCTCGCAGCGCCTCCCGAGTGCCCTGGCCGCCGCCCGCTCCCTGCAGTCGCCCCTCGCTGGCTCCTATAGGCCACCGCCCGGCTCCCTCGCGCCACCACCACGCGAGTCTCCCTGCGCCCCTGCCTCGACCGCCTCTGCCTTGGCCTTCCTCGAGCTCCGCGCTGCTGCTCTGCTCCACGCGCCCGTCCTGGAGCTCGTCCGCCTCGGCAAGCCGCCGCCGCGCCAAGTCCCCGCATCTTCGACCGCTCCCCTGCAGATCCTCGTCCACCTCGTGTGCGACCTCCCCTACTGTGCTGCTGCAGCACCTTCAACACGCCTTCGCCTCCTGCTGCCGGCACACCGCCATATCTCCGTTGCCCGGCGACCCTCTGCATCCACCGGCACGCCTGCATGCCTCCTGCTCGCCTTGTCCCTCCTGTTGCCACGCCTCGAGCTCCATCCCGTGAATAGCAATTCCAGGCGAATCTTTCTCCTGCTGTTCCTGCCTTCCCATGGCCCTGAAAACCCACTGCTACTTCAGGCACCATGTCCGCAAACCCTGCTGCCGTTGCATGTGACCAGTTCGTTCTGTCCCTTCGAACACTGTCAAGCAGAGCCTTTTGCCATGTTCTATATTGGATCACGCCAAGACCATCTCAAGCTCGACTACGGTGTGTTGTCCCAACCAAGACCACAAGTACCATGGCGGCCCTCCAAGAGTTTGGATTCGACAAGTTCGACAACGCTCTTGTACAACTACGTTACCGAGATCGGCAAGACCGATGACACGAACCGACATGTACCACTATGTCCGAAGACCTCGTACCCATCAAGTACCGCGAGAACGTTTGTACATCTACCGTCATCTTCGGAATCTCTAAGAACGTCAAGTACCCCTTCAAGATGACGAGACCGGCAAGTTTGGATGACCCCAAGTACCTCTTCGAAACGACCGAGTACCATTACCATCGGACGCTCGAGCGACTGCAGGCCGAAACATCAAGCTCCTCGATGAACCATGTACGGCTACCATTTCTCGCGGATTCACCTAAGCACCATGATATGGACGACCCTACAAGTTACCGTTGCCGTGTACGACTACCGTCGCCTTAGAGATGTTGGGTTCATCAAGTTCCTCTTTGGAAAAGTACCACTACTTCCCTCGACGGCCCGTGAACGACTACTTCCTCTACTTCCGTCGACGAACTCGAACCGTCCCGTTTGCACGCTTCGAAGGTATAACCTTGAGACGACGTTCGTGAACGAATGCTTGAGATGTTTCATATGCTCGTGTTTGCACCGTGTCCAAATTGTCACTCGTTTCCTTGTCGCCAACTCATGGGACACCCGGAATCCGGGAGCGCCCCACCATATTTTGCATGCATCCGCACACTTCTCCTTTGCATCGGTATCTCAATCGAGTTACCGGAACTGGAACGCTACCGTGGCACCGTTTTTGTTATCGTTGCTGTGGCACCCTTTTTCCTTCCACCACAGTGAGAAATGCCTTATAATGCTCTTGTCAACTTTTAATAAAAAATTGCATAAACTTGTTCATGTCATCCGCATCATGATAACAACAATTAAAATGTTTAAATTGTTGTTTGCTTTAAATTACTAATGCATATGGGGATCTACCGGATTTGTTGTTTGTTATATCCGGCCCCATTTAAACTGTTTAAAGGGAATAGTTTTGTTACGCTTCACCTCTTGCCATGTTAACCAACATTTAATATTGTTGTGTACTTAAACGGGAGAGAACTAAATAATTGATGTGGTGTTTTGTCAATATGCATCCCGATGCATATTGAGCTCCACTTAATTTGTAGGATTGCTTGTGCACTTTGCCATGCCATGCATACTTAAACTGGACATGCATCATACTTGATTGTGCATCATGCCATGATTATGTGATGGTTGTTTACCATGATTGTTTGCTTCTTTCCGGTGTTGCTTCTTTGGGTTGGTTCCGTTAACGTCGCGTTTGTGAGGACCCGTTCGACTACGTCCGTTTGTCTTCTTCATGGACTCGTTCTTCTTCCTTGCGGGATTTCAGGCAAGATGATCATACCCTCGAAATCACTACTATCTTTGCTTTGCTAGATGCTCACTCTTTTGCTATGCCTATGCTGCGATACCGACCACTTGCTTATCATGCCTCCCGTATTGTTGAACCAAGCCTCTAACCCACCTTGTCCTAGCAAACCGTTGTTTGGCTCTGTTACCGCTTTGCTCAGCCCCTCTTATAGCGTTGTTAGTTGTAGGTGAAGATTGAAGTTTGTTCCTTGTTGGAACATGGAGATGTTGTTCCATGTTGGAACATGTTTACCTGTTGGGGATATCACAATATCTCTTATTTAATTAATGCATCTATATACTTGGTAAAGGGTGGAAGGCTCGGCCTTATGCCTGGTGTTTTGTTCCACTCTTGCCACCCTAGTTTCCGTCATATCGGTGTTAGGTTCCCGGATTTTGCATTCCTTACGCGGTTGGGTTATAATGGGAACCCCTTGACAGTTCGCTTTGAATAAAACACCTCCAGCAAGGCCCAACCTTGGTTTTACCATTCGCCTCCTAGCCTCTTTTTCCCTTGGGTTAGGCCAGCCCAAGGGTCATCTTTTTTAACCCCCCCCCGGGCCAGTGCTTGTCTAAGTGTTGGTCCGAACTGAGTAGACTGCGGGGCCACCTCGGGGAAACTTGAGGGCTGGTTTTACTCGTAGGATGTCTCATCCGGTGTTGCCCTGAGAACGAGATATGTGCAGCTCCCATCAGGATGTCGGCGCATCGGGCGGCTTTGCTGGACTTGTTTTACCATTGTCGAGGATGTCTTGTAGAACCGGGATACCGAGTCTGATCGGAATGTCTCGGGAGGAGGTCTATTCCTTCGTTGACCGTGAGAGCTTGTCATGGGCTAAGTTGGGACACCCCTGCAGGGATTTGAACTTTCGAAAGCCGTGCCCGCGGTTATGGGCAGATGGGAATTTTTTAACGTCCGGTTGTAGAAAACCTGAAGTCAAGCTTAATTAAAAATGCATCAACCGCGTGTGTAACCGTGATGGTCTCTTTCCGGCGGAGTCCGGGAAGTGAACACGGTTGTTGGAGTTATGCTTGACGTAGGTTGTTCTAGGATCACTTCTTGATCATAGTTTATCGACCGTGTTTTTGCCTTCTCTTCTCGCTCTCATTTGCGTATGTTAGCCACCATATATGCTAGTCGCTTGCTGCAGCTCCACCTCATACCTTTTACCCTACCTATAAGCTTAAATAGTCTTGATCGCGAGGGTGCGAGATTGCTGAGTCCCCGTGACTCACAGATACTTCCCAAACCAGTTTGCAGGTGCCGATGAGACCGTACAGATGACGCAACCAAGCTCAGGAGGAGCTCGATGAAGATCTTGTCCTTTGTGTTGTTTTTCGTCCTAGTTGATCAGTAGTGGAGCCCAGTTGGGGTCGATCGGGGACCTTTGTCGCATTTGGGGTTCTTCTTTTATTCTGGTTCCGTAGTCGGACCTTGATTGTATTTGGATGTTGTAATGCTTTATTCATGTAATTGTGTGAAGTCGTGATTGTAAGCCAACTATGTATCTTTTTCCCCTATTGTATTACATGGATTGTGTGAAGATTACCTCACTTGTGACATTGCTTTCAATGCGGTTATGCCTCTAAGTCGTGCTTCGACACGTGGGAGATATAGCCGCATCGAGGGCCTTACACATATGATCTCTTATGGTAAATAACAATTCAATCACAATTTCAATTATGAATCATAAACTTTATTGAAAACTAACAAACTATAATCTCAGTCATTGGAGCAATTGCAATTTATCATAACATAGGAAAGAGTCAATATAAGAGCTTTCCATTAAGTCCACATAGTCAACTATCATATAGTCTTTCACAATTGCTAACACTCACGCAATACTTATGGGTATGGAGTTTTAATCGGACACAGAGAAAGATAGGGGCTTATAGTTTTGCCTCCCAACGTTTTACCTCAAGGGTAATGTCAACAATAATAGTTCATGAAAACTCACATCCAATTAGCCATATATACTAGGATCTTTCCAACATGTTGTGCTTGCCAAAAGATAAAATGTAAAAAGGAAGGGTGAAGATCACCATGACTCTTATGTAAGGTAGGAGATAAAAGTAAAAGATAGGCCCTTCGCAGTGGGAAGCAGAGGTTGTCATACGCTTTTATGGTTGGATGCACAAAATCTTAATGTGAAAGAACATCACTTTGTATTTCCACTTGTGATATGGACCTTTATTATGCAGTCTGTCGCTTTTATTTCTTCCATATCACACGATCTATAAAGCTTATTTCCTCACACCAATCAATCATACATATTTAGAGAGAATTTTTTATTGCTTGCACCAATGACAACTTACTTGAAGGATCTTACTCAATCCATAGGTAGATATGGTGGACTCTCATGGCAAAACTGGTTTAAGAGTGTTTGGAAGCACAAGTAGTATATCTACTTGGTGCAAAGGATTTGGCTAGCATGAGGGGGAAAGGCAAGCTCAACCATGTTGGATGATCCATGACAATATAATTTATCTCAGATGTAAGAAAACATAACCCATTACGTTGTCTTCCTTGTCCAACGTCAATGCTTTAGCATGTCATATTTTAATGAGTGCTCACAATCATAAAATATGTCCAAGATTAGTATATTTATATGTGAAGACCTCTCTTTCTTTATTACTTCCTATTAATTGCAATGATGACCAAAACTATGTTTGTCAACTCCCAACAACTTTTATTCATCATACTCTTTCTATGTGAGCTCATTACTTTCCATAAGATCCATATGATCTCTTTTATTCTCTTTATTCTTTCTCTTTTCTTTTATTCACTTAAGATCATGGGAAAATAATCAATCCCTTGACTCAACACTAATCTTTATTATATATAGCTCACGGACTCGATTACATAGGAGGATCATAAAGCAAAACTCACAACTAGATCATACTAAAAACTTTTATTCTACTAGATCAAGATATTACCAAAAGGATCGAACTAAGAAAAATGGTAAAGATAAAAGTGATGGTGATACGATACCGGGACACTCCCCCAAGCTTGGCAGTTGCCAAGGGGAGTGGCCATACCCATGTGATTATGTCTCTCTTTTCGAGGATGGTGATGTGATATTCTTGGCGATGATGCCCCTCAGGATACGATTTTCCTCCTCGAGCTTATTGACTTGCTGGTTGAGGTCCATTATTTCCTTTCGAAGCTTCCCTGTAACAGCCAAAGCTCCCTGCACCCAAGGGTGCTGCATAGCTGCGGGAGAACCAGTGACACTCTTTTTCATATTCTCATAAGAAAGAAATCTAACATTGCAAGGGATAACCGATTTTGGAATAGCCGAGCTCTGCAGTTGTGAATCCAGCTCGGAAGCGAGAAGTGACTTCTTGATCCTCGTCCATGGCATCTATTCTCTTCAAATCAACCTCCATCTCTTCCTCCGTTGCTGGCCCAAAGTGGTCAACATTGTTGTTTGTCATTGATCTCGGTGCCGGATGAGACACCCGGCTCTCCCTGACTGACTCTTGCGAACACATCTTGTTCTAATCTGTAGCAGCAACAGCTCGAAACACAAACAGAGGATAATTGCGTGATACGGGAGTCAAAACCTCCGGGAGATTATATAATGATTTTTTACCGACCAAAATACGTGTCGTGTACGAAAACGGAGTCCGGAGGGCGCACGAGGTGCCCACGAGGTAGGGGGGCACACCTAGGGGGGTAGGGCGCGCCCTCCACCCTCGTGGAGGCCTCGTGTCCTTCCCGGACTGCTTCTTATTTTTCTATTTTTCTAAATATTCCAAAACGGAAGAAAATTACCATTAGAACTGTTTTGGAGTCGGTTTACTTACCGTACCACATACCTATTCCTTTTCGGAGTCTGAAACGTTCTGGAAAGTGTCCCTTATGTATTCCTCCGGGGTTACGGTTTCAATAACATTGGTTTCGACATTTATAGGGTTACCTGAGATATAATGTTTAATTCTTTGATCGTTCACCATCTTCGGATTTGTGCCTTCGAAGTTGTTGATTTTTATGGCACCGGAACGATAGACCTCCTCGATAACGTAAGGACCTTCCCATTTAGAGAGAAGTTTTCCTGCAAAAAATCTTAAACGAGAGTTGTATAGCAATACATAGTCACCTACATTAAACTCATGCTTTTGTATTCTTTTGTCATGCCATCTTTTAACTTTTTCTTTAAATAAATTGGCATTTTCATAGGCTTGGGTTCTCCATTCATCAAGTGTGCTAATATCAAATAACCTCTTCTCACCGGCAAGTTTGAAATCATAATTGAGCTCTTTAATAGCCCAATAAGCCTTATGTTCTAGTTCGAGAGGTAAGTGACATGCTTTTCCATAAACCATTTTATACGGCGACATACCCATAGGATTTTTATATGCAGTTCTATAGGCCCATAATGCATCATCAAGTTTCTTGGACCAATTTTTTCTGGATCAATTGACAGTCTTTTGCAAAATTAATTTGAGTTCTCTATTTCTCAATTCTACTTGACCACTGGACTGTGGGTGATAAGGAGATGCAATTCTATGATTAACATCATATTTAGCAAGCATTTTACGGAAAGCACCATGAATAAAATGTGAACCACCATCAGTAATTAAATATCTAGGGACTCCAAACCATGGAAAAATAACTTCTTTAAGCATCTTAATAGAGGTGTTATGATCAGCATTGCTACTTGGAATAGCTTCTACCCACTTAGTAACATAATCAACAGCAACTAAAATATGTGTATATCCATTAGAGGCAGGAAAAGGTCCCATATAATCAAAGCCCCAAACATCAAATGGTTCAATAACAAGTGAATAATTCATAGGCATTTCTTGACGTCTACTAATATTACCAATTCTTTGACATTCATCACAAGACAAGACAAACTTATGGGCATCCTTGAAGAGAGTAGGCCAATAAAAACCGGATTGCAATACCTTGTGTGCAGTTCTATCTCCAGCGTGGTGTCCTCCATAAGCTTCGGAGTGACACTTGCATAGGATCTGTTCCTGTTCATGATCAGGTACACAACGTCTAATAGCACCATCTACTCCTTCTTTATAAAGATATGGGTCATCCCAAAAGTAATGTCTCAAATCATAGAAGAACTTTTTTCTTTTGCTGGTATGTGAAACTAGGTGGTATAAATTTAGCAACAATGTAATTAGCATAATCAGCATACCATGGAGTAGTATGAGAAGCATTTATGACATTTAATTGTTCATCAGGAAAGCTATCATCAATAGGTAGTGGGTCATCAAGCACATTTTCTAACCTAGACAAGTTGTCTCAACGGGGTTCTTAGCTCCCTTTATATCAATAATATGTAAATCAAATTATTATAGCAAGAGAACCCATCTAATAAGTCTAGGTTTAGCATCTTTCTTTTCCATAAGGTATTTAATAGCACCATGATCCGTGTGAATAGTTACTTTAGAATCAAAAATATAAGGTCTCAACTTATCACAAGCAAATACAACTGCTAAGAATTCTTTTTCAGTACTAGCATAATTTATCTGGGCATTATCTAGAGTTTTACTAGCATATTGAATAACATTTAATTTCTTATCAACTCTTTGCCCTAGAACAGCACCTAGAATATAGCATCACACATAATTTCAAAGGGTAAATTCCAATCAGGTGGCTGAACAATAGGTCCAGAGATTAATCCTTACTTAAGTATTTCAAATGCTTCTACACAATCGTCAACAAAAACAAATGGTATATCTTTTTGTAATAAATTAGTCAGAGGCCGAGAAATTTCTGAGAAGTCCTTAATGAACCTCCTATAAAAACTGGCATGACCAAGGAAACTTCTTATACCTTTGATGTCCTTGGGACATGGCATCTTTTCAATAGCATCAACCTTGGCTTTATCAACCTCAATACCTCTTTCAGAAACTTTATGCCCCAAGACAATACCTTCATTAACCATAAAGTGGCACTTTTCCCAATTCAAGACAAGATTAGTTTCTTCACATCTCTACAAAACTCGGTCAAGGTTGCTTAAGCAATCATCAAAAGAGGATCCATAGACGGAAAAATCGTCCATGAAAACCTCACAAATATTTTCACAAAAGTTAGAGAATATAGCCATCATGCATCTTTGAAAGGTAGCAAGTGCATTACATAAACCAAAAGGCATATGTCTATAAGCAAAAATACCAAGTAAAAGTAGTCTTTGATTGATCATTGGCTGACACAGGTATTTGAGAGAACCCAGAATAACCATCTAGAAAGCAAAAATGTGTATGTTTGGATAATCTTTCTAGCATTTGATCGATAAAAGGTAAGGGGTAATGATCCTTTTTAGTAGCTTTATTTAATTTGCGGAAATCAATTACCATCCTATAACTTGTAATAATTCTTTGCGGGATCAACTCATCTTTATCATTAGGAACGACAGTAATACCTCCCTTCTTAGGGACACAATGGACAGGACTTACCCACTGACTATCAGCAATGGGATAAATTATACCTGCCTCAAGAAGCTTTAGTATTTCCTTTCTTACCACTTCCTTCATCTTAGGATTTAGCCGTCGTTGATGATCATGAACTGGTTTGGCATCTTCCTCCAAATTTATTTTGTGTTGACACAGGGTGGGACTAATGCCCTTAAGATCATCAAGAGTATATCCAATAGCAGCATGGTGCTTCTTCAGAGTTCTCAATAATCTCTCTTCTTCATGCTCTGAAAGGTTAGCACTAATAATAACAGGATATATCTTTTTCTCATCAAGATAAGCATATTTAAGAGTATCAGGTAACGGTTTGAGCTCAAACATGGGATCACCCTTGGGTGGAGGAGGATCCCCTAGGATTTCAACAGGCAAATTGTGTTTCAGGATGGGTTCCTGTTTAAAGAATACTTCATCTATTTCCCTTCTTCCATTCATAAACATATCATTTTCATGGTCTAGCAAATATTGTTCTAAAGGATCACTAGGAGGTACGGCAACAGAAGCAAGACCAATAATTTCATCTTTACTAGGCAATTCTTCTTCATGGTGTTGTCTACGAAATTTAGAGAAATTAAATTCATGAGACATATCACCTAAACCAATAGTAACAACATCCTTTTTGCAATCAATCTTAGCATTAACTGTGTTCAAGAAGGGTCTACCAAATATAATGGGACAAAAGCTATCTTGTGGGGAACCAAGAACAGGAAAATCAGCAGGATATTTAGTTTTACCACAGAAGACTTCAACATCTCTAACAATTCCAACTGGTGAAATAGTATCTCTATTGGCAAGTTTAATTGTGACATCAATATCTTCTATCTCAACAGGTGCAATATCATGCATAATTTCTTTGTATAAGTCATGAGGTATAGCACTAGCACTGGCACCCATATCACATAAGCCATGATAACAATGATCTCCTATTTTAACAGAAATAACAGGCATGCCTACCAAAGATCAAGGTTTATCTTTAGCACAAGGTTTAGCAATTCTAGCAGTTTCATCACAGAAATAAATAACATGCCCGTCAATATTATCAGACAAGAGATCTTTAACAATAGCAATATTAGCTTCAACTTTAACTTGCTCAGGAGGTGTATAAGTTCTAATATTGCTTTTACGAACCATAGTTGAAGCTTTATCATGATCTTTTATCCTAACAGGAAAAGGTGGTTTCTCAACATAAGCAGTAGGAACAATAGGATCATTATAAGTGATAGTCTTTTCTTCAACTTTAATAGGTGCAGCTACTTTTACTTATATGGGAGGATGATATTTAAACCACTTCTCCCTAGGGAGATCAACATGAGTACCAAAAGATTCACAGAAAGAAGCTACTATCTCAGAGTCAAGTCCATATTTAGTGCTAAATTTACGGAAAACATCGGTATCCATAAAAGATTTAACACAATCATACTTAGGTGTGATACCTGACTCCTTACCTTCGTCGAGGTCCCGATCTTCAGAGTTGCGTTTAATTCTTTCCAATAAATCCCATTTGAATTCAATAGTCTTCGTCATAAAAGAGCCAGCACAAGAAGTATCGAGCATGGTGCGATTGTTATCAGAAAGCTGAGCATATAAATTTTGAATAATCATTTGTCTTGAGAGCTCATGATTGGGGCATGAATATAACATTAATTTAAGCCTCCCCCAAGCTTGAGCGATACTTTGTTCTTCGCAAGGCCAGAAATTATATATATAATTGCGATCACGATGAACAAGATGCATAGGATAAAACTTCTGATGAAATTCCAATTTCAATCGTTTGTAGTTCCATGACCCTGTATCATCACATAGCCTATACCATGTTAATGCATCTCCCTTCAAAGATAAAGGGAAGACATTCTTATTAATAACATCTCCGGGCACACCTACAAGATTAAATAATCCACAAACTTCATCCACATATATTAAGTGCTCATCAGGATGCATTGTTCCGTCTCCTGCAAAAGGATTAGCTAGCAGTTTTTCTATCATACCCGAAGGAATTTCAAAGAAGACATTTTCATTTTCATTTTCATTTTCAGTAGGTTCAGTAGGTTGAGGAGCAACTCTTTGCTCTACTGGTCGGGGTGAAGATACCCCGAACAAGCCCCTCAAAGGATTACTTTCCATAGTAACAAGTGACAGTAAATTTCAGCACACTATATAAATTTTTCCTTACCAAATTCCACCTACCAAAGGCGCTTCACTCCCCGGCAACGGCGCCAGAAAAGAGTCTTGATGACCCACAAGTCTAGGGGATCTATCATAGTCCTTTCGATAAGTAAGAGTGTCGAACCCAACGAGGAGCAGAAGGAAATGATAAGCGGTTTTCAGCAAGGTATTCTCTGCAAGCAATGAAATTATAGGTACCAGATAGTTTTGTGATAAGATAATTGGTAACAAGCAACAAGTAACAAAAGTAAATAAAGTGTAGCAAGGTGGCCCAATCCTTTCTGTAGCAAAGGACAAGCCTGGACAAACTCTTATATGATGTAAAGCGCTCCCGAGGACACATGGGAATATCGTCAAGCTAGGTTTCATCACGTTCATATGATTCGCTTTCGGTACTTTGATAATTTGGTATGTGGGTGGACCGGTGCTTGGGTGCTGCCCTTACTTGGACAAACATCCCACTTATGATTAACCTCTATTGCAAGCATCCGCAACTACAACAAAAGTATTAAGGTAAACCTAACCATAGCATGAAACATATGGATCCAAATCAGCGCCTTACGAAGCAATGCATAAACTAGGGTTTAAACTTCTGTCACTCTAGCAACCCATCATCTACTTATTACTTCCCAATGCCTTCCTCTAGGCCCAAATAATGGTGAAGTGTCATGTAGTCGACGTTCACATAACACCACTAGAGGAGAGACAACATACGTACATCTCATCAAAATATCGAACGAATACCAAATTCACATGACTACTAATAGCAAGACTTCTCCCATGTCCTCAGGAACAAACGTAACTACTCACAAAGCATATTCATGTTCATAATCAAAGGGGTATTAATATGCCTATAGGATCTGAACATATGATCTTCCACCAAGTAAACCAACTAGCATCAACTACAAGGAGTAATTAACACTACTAGCAACCCACAGGTGCCAATCCCGGACTTGGAAACAAGAATTGGATACAAGAGATGAACTAGGGTTTTGAGAGGAGATGGTGTTGGTGAAGATGTTGATGGAGATTGCCCTCTCCCGATGAGAGGAGCGTTGGTGATGACGATGGCGATGATTTCCCCCTCCCGGAGGGAAGTTTCCCTGGCAAAACTGCTCCGCCGGAGCCCTAGATTGGTTCCGCCAAGGTTCCGCCTTGTGGCGGCGGAGTCTTGTCTGGAAAGATGGCTTATGATTTTTTCCTCATCGAAAGACTCCATATAGCAGAAGATGGCCATCGGAGGGCCACCAGGGGGCCCACGAGGTAGGGAGGTGCGCCCAGGGGGTAGGGCGCGCCCCCCACCCTCGTGGGCAGGGTGTGGCCCCCTGGTGAACTTCTTGCGCTCAGTATTTTTTTTATATTCTGAAAATGACTTCCATGAAGTTCAGGACTTTTGGAGCTGTGCAGAATAGGTCTCTAATATTTAATCCTTTTCCAGCCTAGAATCCCAGCTGCCGGCATTCTCCCTCGTTATGTAACCTTGTAAAATAAGAGAGAATAGGCATAAGTATTGTGACATAATGTGTAATAACAACCCATGATGCAATAAATATCGATATAAAAGCATGATGCAAAATGGATGTATCAGTAGGGCGCGCCGAAGAACACCTGGTGGCCCGAGAGACAAGGACCAAGGAGACCCGGTGCAGGAGCCAATGGGATGTGCATATGATAGGCATGCACGACGCCCGTCCACGGGTTCTGCCCAGCTGCCCACGACGGAGGGGGCTGCTGGTAGCGCGGCGCCCCCCGGCGCCCTGGGCCGGTTGCTACTGCCGTTGACGGCGGCCACCGCCGCCCCGGAGGTTGTGCCGGCCCCCGCCACCTTGCGGCTGCTGAGGAGGCGCGGGGGCGCGGGTGGCAGCGGGTAGTACCCGGCGGGCGCGGGTGGGTGGGGCGCGGTCGGTGGAGCTGGGCTGCCATGGGTGGTGTCGGCGGCTAGGGCGGTGTGCTGGACCCGCCGCTTCACCTTCGTCATCCGGCGCTCCTCAAGTTTGAGGTACGCGACGACGCACTGGAAGGTGGGCTGCGGCAGCAAGGTCAGGTTGGACGCCGTGTTGCCGAAATCCTTGTTGAGGCCGGCGGTGAGGGTGCTCAGCATGAGGTCGTCGGAGACCTTGGCGCCGATGTCGCGAAGCTCATCGGCCAGCATCTTAAGCCTCATGCAATAGTCATCGATGGTGGAGTTGTCCTGTTGACAGCCAAAGAACTCCTGCTGCAAGAAAACAAGGCGCTGAAATTTGTTGTCGGTGAAGAGCGTGTTGATCTTGGTCCACAGGGCGCAAGCGTCGCCGTCCTCCGCGACAACGGTGTGGAAGATCTCCTTCGAGACGATTTGATAAAACCATCAGATGAGCGTGGCCTCAATGGCGGACCACTCCGGATCGCCCTTCATGTAGTCGCCGTCCACGGAACCATCGATGTGCTCGGTGAGATAGTACTCGCGGACAACAAGGTTGAAGTAGGTCTTCCATGCGTAGTACGAGGAGCTGGAGCTGTCGAGGCGGATGGAGACCCGGGCCTTGATGTTGAGGTCGCGGATAACGGCGACGGAGGGCTAGGGGGCGGCGAAGGGATTCGACGAGCGGGTGGTGGCGGAGGAGCCTGTGGAGTCCATGGCAAGACATGGCTAGGGTTAGGGTTTTTGTTGGGTGGGGGAGGGGAGGGCGGCAGCGGCGGGTGGGGCGGCTGCTGCGGATTGCGTGGGTACGGTGGGAGACGGGGCGGCAGCGGCTGCAAGTGGGAGGCGGCGACGCGGCAGGAGGGCGGCGGCACGCGACAGGGGGCGGAAGCGGCGACACGGGACGGTGGCGGTGCGGGAGGGGAGGACGCGGCGGCGGCAGGGCGCAGCGGAGGTGGGGAGCGGCGACGGCTTCGTCCTAGGTCAGGACCTTCGAAGATGCTACCATGTAGACGAATAGTTTTGCAATACAATAATCATTATATTGATGGAATGCCGGTACACGTATATATAAATGTAGAATATGTCTCAACCTCAGCTATACACAACTTGGAGATATGCCACAATACGACATACATGCAACATAAATATATACTCAACAGGAAGGAGTAATAACCAAGGGATGAAACGCTCAAAAATTAACCCCGCGCGTGCTACAGTGTGGGTGGTGTGGGTTTACCGCGTGCAAGGGTCCAGCCAGATGGACGACGGACTCCACTGCTGCAGTGCTCCGTGTGTCCCCGCCTGCGCCTGCGCCTGCGCCTTCGACGCGGCATGCAAAGCCTGCGGACTTGTCCGGACAAGGCCGGCCGGGCCCGTCCCTTCCTGAACAGTCCAAGCGCAAAGTTCAAAG
Source organism: Triticum urartu (assembly GCF_056163025.1). Taxonomy (NCBI): domain Eukaryota; kingdom Viridiplantae; phylum Streptophyta; class Magnoliopsida; order Poales; family Poaceae; genus Triticum; species Triticum urartu. The sequence goes on from NC_141878.1 coordinate 471,074,762, forward strand.
GAGTTGTGTAGCTAGCGCAGGCATGGGGGGCGACGTCGCCTGCCGGGCAGGCCATGGAAGCAAGCAACGCCAACTCCGCGGTGCGCCCACCTGTGCATGCCCATGCAGGGCCTGTGCCCATCCCCGGTCCACCCACATGCATATGGTTCCACGCTTCGCCTCGCCCGCCTGGGCTGCGCGCATTGCCACTGCGCCATCGCTTCCATCACCTAACGGCTAACAGATCGCTGTATACATGTGCACCTCAGCGTTTCTAGCTCCCAGTGACACCACTCGGTTCTGCACTATCTAGTTTTTATTTTTATTTTTTGAGAAATTCTGCACTAGCGCTGATGTTGGTGGGCTCCAACTCCATGGGTCGATCTGGGTTCTGGCTATGCTGGACACGGTCGGGTCGTCTGTTTAGCCGGCCGGGCCATTGCCAAGTTGATGCTGGCTACATCGGGGGAGCGGAGGCCCCCCTCCGAACTGGCCCCGTCCATTCGCTCGATCCATCGAGCCGTCGTTTTCCAATTCGGAAAGCGACCAAGACGTTCAGCGCGGGGGACTTCGGAAACTCATCCTCTCGCGGGCGGACTGGGCGCCTGCTCGGAGCCTTCTTTTCGCTTTTCGTCTTTCTGCGCAAAGCGTGACGAGGGGGCGCCATCATATCGTTCCATCGTGCGCACACGCATATGCATGCTTGCCTTCTGCATTTTTGCACTCATGCCAAGATCATATGTAGGTTCGTGTGGATCATGATGGGCCGAGGGCATCTCTAGCCGATCTTCTAAATTTTACAGAAGCAAACGACCGACTAAACTTTAGACGAGCACATTTGCTTCTCTAAAGAAATAACGTTTCTAGCCGAACTCCTAAATGTAATGGAGTTAAAAAGATAAAAGGCATACAAACACAATTTCGGTGCTAAATTAGGTTCAAAGTAGTATATAAAACATAATTAAACGACATTCGGTTCAAATTCTAAATATTTTACATAGAACTTAAAATGAAATTCAAAATTTTAACAACAAATTAAAACCTAGTCAGATTCTTCCTCGATAGCCTTTCACTTTGCTCCGCTCAAACCGCCGATCATTGGGTCCGGGCCGTCGTTGCCACCGCCGCCGTCGCCACCTTCATCACTCGATTGATCGGTGACTTCGGTTTTGCCTACCGCGTACTCCGCGTATAGGCGGCGCTCCGCCTCGACACGCTCCGGGTAGCGGCGGGGGAGCTCTGCTATGTAGGCCTCCCTGGCTTCCTCCGCTGCGAGACGCTGACAGGCTTCTTGCCCCCCCCCCCCCCCCCCCCCCGCCTCTTGCGTGGGGTGGCTACTCGGCGGTCCACCGATGGCGGCAAATGTCTGCCGGGGAAGTTACAGTGGCCGACGCGCCATACAAGTCCACCGACTTGATGTCGTATGCACACGCCGCCACCTCCGCTGAGTGGAAGGAGCCTAACCAGTGGGTCTTGCCGGTGCCTTGGTCGTAGATTTGGGCGACCCATGTTTCCCACTGGCGCTACTGCACGCCGTGGTATCTCGGCACCAGGAGGCCGGGAAAGGACTGTGCGCCGCTTGTGCGGAGGAGGAGACGCCACCGGCACGGGTGGAGAGGCTTTGTACACGCGCTAGGAGAAGGTGTGGGAGGAGGACACGTCGCCGCGGTGTGGAGGGGAGGGGGAGATTTACTCAATGCTTGGGGTATTTTTACTCCTCGACCCTCGCTTGGAGTAAATATTTTACACCTCCAACCGGTTTAGAGGATCAGTTAGGTCCAGTTTAAAGAAGTAAACCACAATTTTTACTCCTATAACCGGTTTTAAGGTATCGGCTAGAGATGCCCTGATGACGATATAAATCTTATAACAATGGTATCTAAAATGATGGACCTACTCCTTTCTCATTGTGTAGATACAAATTTCAGACCTTAGTCTTCCGATTTTCTAAGAGCGCATTTGCTCGTATACTTGATTGGCTAAGACAATTTTTTTAGAAAGGCTAAGACAGTATTTAAATCCTTTGGGTTTCATCTTCATAAGAGTGGCTGAGTTTTGACGTTGGATCGTCAAGCCTATCACAACCCTCCTCCTTTACCCGAGCTTGGGCCGGCTATGTTGAGACAAGCAAAAGGCTATGCTGAGAAAAATGCAACATCTAAACTTTGTTATGCACTTTGTTTGGCTGTCCACATTGCATCAGGATGGCGTTTGGTACGTCGGCAACACTTCAGGGTTATGTCTGTAAAGATGCAATTACGGGGCATTTGGTTGCTCACGACCTATTATTGTAGTCACCCTTCGAATTAGTGATGATCTTACCACAAAGTACACTACATATGCAGTATGAAAGTAGGAATACTACTAAACAAATGACAGTTCGTCCTAAATAATAAGAAATGACAGTACCAAATTAACAAACATATAGCTCAATAGGGGGAAGAAGATCAATGGGTTTCTTGTGTTCCCTGTTAGACCACATTGTGTCAGCCCACTTCAACCTTTTACTCTTCCAAGCTTCATTGTCATGTGCCTCCGCACCATGGCCATATTCAACATCATCAGTGGACACATCCTCCTCCTCCCGCATATACTCATCAAGACGCCAATCTAAGATCCAGTTATGAAGAATGCATTATGCATGAACAAGCTTAGCTTGGGGTGGAAAGGGGTGAAATGCCTTGTGATCAAATATCTTAAATCTATTCTTCAAAGAACCAAATGCCTTCCCAGCCACAACTCTAATGGTAGAGTTTCTAAGATTGAACGATTCGACAACAATTTTAGGGTAGTTCCTAGCAGACAACTCACTGAGATGGTACCTGATTTTCTAAAGGGTGGATGAACCAAAGCCAATATGCATATCCAACATCTCATAGGTAGAACTTACCATCAGGGATATGGATCCCATCAGGTCGAGCCATACTGACAATAAGAATGTTAGTATAATGGGAGGATCCTTCCCAACCAGCTAATACATATGTGAACTTGAGATCAAAACCAACAGTAGCAAGCACAGTTTGGCTTGCATAGTGCTTTCACTCGAGTACGTATAACACGATGATCACCAAACAACCCTCGAGTTGTGTCTCTTATTGTTGGTACGTCCAAGGTTGTCAGAATCGCGATTTTGAATCAGATCGGAGCTTTGATGGTAGGATCGCAAATCGTAGAATCTCCACTATCAGGATCGTAGAAACGTAGATTCTAAGAACTAAAATCGTAGAATCATAGGGGTTAGTTTGGATCGTAAAGTCATAGAATCGTATAACAGAATCGCGATTCTGACAACCTTGGGTACGTCACAATCCCCACCATCCAGGGCGTCGGCCAAGCCTCCAAGACATGCATCCTCACACAATCAACAAACTTCATGGATTCCACCTTCTGGAAGAAGAATGGCAAGGCATCCACATACACCCACAATGACACCCCGTCCCCACAATATTATTCAAATCTAGTTTTTACCGGACCACGACATTCACCCCATCTCCGTTCTCACATTATCTAATGAGATGCTCATGGGAGGCAACATACAATCGCGGTAGACGCAACCCACCACTCTGTAGATGTCAAACTTCTAGTGGTGCGACGATAACTATAGAGAGCTCATCTGCAGTGGTGCAACGGGAGCATGGTTAGGGTTTTCCGGTTCCTAAAATTGGGTGCAAAGAGAGAAAGTACGAGAGGCATATGATGATCGTATGTTGCATGATCTTTTCCTGGCAGTGAGGGGGAGGGGTGTGTCGGATTCAGGGCTCCGCAGACCCGAGAAAATTCAAACTCTGGGGTGTGTGTGAAGAACTCAACCTCTCCAGCCAGCCAACTCGTCGCTCTCATGGCCTAGCTCGATGAACAGGAAAGGAAATGGACTCAGCAGTTTACCCAGGTTCGGGCCACCTTGCGGTGTAAGACCCTACTCATGCTTTGGTGTGGATTAGCCTCGCGAGGGGTTGTGGATGAACTAGTACAGGGGAAGAACAACCTCAGGGGGTTTGTTCTTGTGTTGGTGTGAGCTAGAGAAGTCTCTCGATATGAGGATCCCTTCTACGGTGGTGGCTAAGCTATATTTGTAGGGCCTTGGTCCTCTTCCTCCAAAACAAAGGCGGGAAGGGATCCCACAGTGGCCAATTTTGAAGGGGAACAAGTAGTACATCCTATCCTGACGAAAGGTGGTCTTCGCCTACAAAGCGCCTGCTCGTGACGTCGTGGTGGGCTCGGTGATGATATCTTCCCTACCATCCTAGCGGTCTTGGTCTCGTTGCACTGGAATGGAAACCTTTGGCTGAGTTCTCGGGACCCCCCACCTACGCTCGCCATCTTAGCACCAAAGATGAAACCTACTGCTCTGTGCCCGCTGGCGCCCGCCTGGCCTTGGTCGTCATGGCTTACATCACCCAAACCTCATGAGGTAGGCACTTGCATAGGAATCTCCGCTCCTCGGGAGGCCACCTGGGGAGGCCGCTCCCTCCGGAGGTCTTGGCGTCGTCCGCCTCGTGACGCTTGGCCCCTCGCGAGGGTCTTGTCTTTTCGATACTGAAGATGGGTCGTACCAGGCCGTCGATGGAGGCACGCCGTGGGCCGCAGGCAGGCAAGTCTGGTACCCTGGTTCCCAGAAGCTGACAGTAGCCCCCGGGTCCAAGGTGCGCTCGGACTTGGCTTCGAGGCGAAGCCAAAGGGCAAGGGCGAAGCGCCGTGGGCCCCGATAGCCTACGGGCTGAGTCGACGCGTGGCGCTTGATGGGACATGGGCGTCTCGACTTCCCCACGCTGCCTCGTCAACCGTCTGACTTGACAACTACCTTTTGCATGCAGAAAAAGCATCATTACTCAAGATCGTGGGAGGCCAGCTCTTGGCCTCCCTCCGTCTATAAATGAGAGCGGGGGTGGAGCCCCCATACCATCTTCGTCTTCTTGCGGCTTGCTCCTTCTTCTTCCTCTTCATCCCATCGTCTTGCCAACGAATCCATGGCGTGAGTGAGAAGGTTTTCCACTGCAGAGAAGGGAAAAGCCCCTCAGGTGGAGCCTGAGCTGCTCCTGCCGAAGAAGAGGCCCGATTGCTCCTGGGGCATCGTCGTGGAACCCATGGTGATGCGGCCTTGGCATGAACAGGCTCCATCGGGCTTCCCGGTCCCCATGTATGCCCGCGTGCACAGCCCCGTGCGCAGGAGCGGTGACTGGCGCCGCGGAGAGCGGGATCGTGGAGGAGAACAGGTGGTGGCCATACGGCCACCACACTCGCGGACCCACGCCGAGGACATGGCCCGCGAGTTTGTGGTGTGGGTGGAAATGCCGCCGCGCACATGGATCCGGCTCCCATGGTCCTTCGCCAGGGAGATACCGCCGAGGGTGCCCATCGAGTTATGGCTGCAACATGCCGGGTGCTGCAGCCAACCTTCTGAAGCGGAAGCCGAGGTCGTCGACTCCAGCGACGCCTTCATGACACGGCGTTGGGGTGTGATCGCCCGCGCCAGCCGCCCGGAGGGAGCTCACGCCATCCTCTTCGAGTGTGACCAGGCGTCGACGCTCTTCTTCAAGGTCTTCGACATGGATGGCCGGTGCCTGGAATGCTGCCACATAGGAGGCAGCCAAGGCGGCGAGGCCACGGGCAGTGAACTTGCCCTTGGCCTTGTCCACGACTCCTCCGGTAGCAGTAGCGCCTCCTCAGAGCATGATTCGAGCGACGACGAGAGTTACAATCCACCGAGCCGTCGTGCCCGCACCTCAGAAGCGGTGTCATCCCGGCGCTGCCGGTGATGTTGCCGAGGCTGTGGCTCTCTAGGTTTTTTTCTTTTGCTTCATTTCTCCACGAAACCAGGACGAGCCCCGTGGGGGTATGTAAAAACGTCTATGCTTTTGCCTTAATGTTATTATTTCCAATTGATACTGCGGTTACGTTTCTTGTTGTGGCATGGTTCCCCCTTTCATCCATACGGTAGCTTAGTGCTCTACGTCGACAGCACCCAGTCCCCGGGCAGGCTTCAGCCGTCGCTAGTATGCCAGGTCACGATGCCGTGGTCAAGGCCAAGAGGTGACCGTTCCGAGGTCCAGTAAGAGCCCCTGAGGCGCGATGCTCAGGGGGTCCCCTTTGACACGCAAGAGCCTTCCGAAAGGCTGAAAGGGAATCATCCTTGCCCGAGTGAGATCATGAGGGGTGAAACATTGATGACAAGGCTCACGCATGCGTGTATGGGGTGACTTATCTTAGCGATCCTGCGGTGATTCCTTCACTGTGAGGACAACTTTTGGCATGACGTCAGGCCGTGTCGTTCTCCTGGCAATGCTCCCAAGCAGGACTCGTGCCGACCCCTTCTTCCTTGCTCATCTGGTTGCTCTACGTCCTCGGGTGCCTGTCCTTGAGCAAGGCTCAGCCGCCGCTGGTATGCCAGGTCGCGATGATGTGGTCAAGGCCAGGGGTGAGGGCCTGAGAGCCAGTAGGAGCCCTTGAGGCGCGATGATCAGGGCCTCCCATTTAACATGCAAGCGATTTGCGTGAAAGAGGAGTGGCTGGCCTTGCGAGGGGTCATGACTCGAGGTGTTGGCGGGGCCGCTCGTGACCCTGGCTCCGGAGGTCCCTGCGAGTTAGACGAAGAGAGAAAAAAATAGTCGCACTTGTTGTCCTGCCAGTGATCTTTCCGCAAGAAGACGAACGCGCCGAGGACCCGGTGAGGTGACATGCGCGGGACCAGCCATGAGCCAGAGCTCAGTCTCTCGGATTTGTCAGCGTTGCAGGGACGGACCCGAGCACAGGCGTCATGCCAGTAGCCCCCATTGCAGGATGAGAAAGAGGCGGGTTAGCAACACGCAAAGGCTGTGAGGGGCGGCTCCATAGATGATGAAATTGTAGGGGTAATGTCAAACAACCATGGTAACACAGGCATGCATACTGGTTCAGAGTACATGAATCAAAATGGTGGGGCTGCAAGACTGGCCGTGGAAGCTTGAGGATGATGCAGCCCGAGGGGCGCCCTCAATTGACCAAACCAAAAAGTCACATGGCACCGTCGTTGAAAAAGTGTTGGGGCAGCTGAAGATGTGTGCTGAAGAGGTCGCTCCTCACAAGTCATCTAGCTCCTGGGTCTCGTGAGGCTCCGGGGGTTCGGGAGACTCTCGAGGGTCCAACACCTCCTCCGATAGGATCACCTGGCGCCTGGCCTCGTGAGCCTCCAGGATGCCCCGCATGTGGCGTTGATGTGGGGCAGCTGCATTCGGCAGGCCAAAGGGCATGCGAACGTAGCTGTGAGGGCAGCCTCCACACTGGCCAACGCGAGACGACCAGAAGAGCTCCTGAGAAGTAGCTCTGTTGAGCCCTGGGATGTTGACGCAGACACAGCTCGCCACCCATGTCCGGGGTGGCAGCTGCACCGGGTGATGCGGGACGGTGCTCGCCGCGCATGGCACATGCCTCCTGAAGCTCTTTGATCGCCTTGGTGATGAATTCCTGAGTGCCTGGTGCTTCGCTCCCTGCGCCCTACTCGCAGACGCGCGCGTTGAAACACGCCTCCACATGGCGCCCGAATGCCTCCCTCGTGACGCTGGTCAGGTCAGAGGCCCTCCAAAGGAGAGCCCCCGAGCCCAACCTAAGATGAGCGATGGGCGCGCCTTCCTATGCGTGGGAGGAAAGCGCCCCAGCAGTGGGCGCAGGTCTTGAGGCATGGTCATCAAGCACCCCACCCTCCTGAGGTCCTCTGAGGAGTAGCTACTTCTTCTTCTTGGGGACGGCCTCAGGAGAATGGATGGCGCCCTCGTCATCTGATTTCTCGGTCGCTGCGGCCTAGTAGGCGCGTTCGAGTGATCACACCGCATCCTTCTCATCGCAGGCGATCATGATGATGCAACAGGTTCCTGGCATCTTGAGGACGTTGTATCTGTGGTGAGTTTCCGCCATGAACTTGGCGAGGGCCGGGTACCCGAGGATGGTGTTGTACGGGAGGCGAATGTGGGAAACGTCAAAGTCGATGAGCTCGGTGCGGTAATTGTCATGCTTGCCGAAGGTGACAGGGAGGCGAATCTGCCCGAAGAGGATAGTGGAGCCATCGGTCACCCCTGAGAAGGGCTTGGTGGGGAGGAGCTGGTCGTAGGGCACCTGGAGCCTCTAGAATGTCTCAACAGAGAGGACGTTCAGCCCCGCACCTCCGTCGATGAGTGTCTTGGTAACAAGGACCTTGTTGATGGTCGATGAGCAGAGCATTGGGAGCGCGCCGGCGGTGGCTGCACACTTGAGTTGATCCATAGAGTCGAAGGTGATGGAGTACTTGGACCACTTGAGGGGACGCGACGCCTCGAGCTTGGGGAGGTCCGCGTTCACCTCATGAGTGAACTGCTTGAAGGCGCGTTGGGAGGTGGGAGCCTGAGGGCCACCCAGGATGCAGGCGATAGCATGAGGCTCTTTGAAGCCCCCGGCCCCATCATCTTGGCAGTGGTCATCATTCCTCCTTGGCGGCGGCTGCAGTGGAGGAAGGCCGAGATTGCCTTGAGGACGGTCCTCCCAAGGCTGGTCCCTCCAGGGGCCATCGCGAGGCTAGCCCTGCTAGCGGTCCTCAGAGGCTGATCACGCCAGTCCTGGAGGGGGTCGCGGTTGTCCCAACGGGCTCCGCCACGGCCTCCTCCGCAGCCATAGCCACGACCGTTGCGCTCAGGGCAGCGACCAACGCGCCCGTCTCGGATGGCCCTTGAGCTATTGGCAGTCGTTGGTGTTGTTGTTGGGGAACGTAGCAATAATTCAAAATTTTCCTACGTGTCACCAAGATCAATCTAGGAGATACTAGCAACGAGAGAGAGGGAGTGCATCTTCATACCCTTGAAGATTGCTAAGCGGAAGCGTTACAAGAACGCGGTTGATGGAGTCGTACTCGCGGCGATTCAAATCGCGGAAGATCCGATCTAGCGCCGAACGGATGGCGCCTCCGTGTTCAACACACGTACAGCCCGGGGACGTCTCCTCCTTCTTTATCTAGCAAGGGGAGAGGAGAAGTTGAGGGAGAACTCTAGAAACATGACGGCATGGTGGAGATGGAGCTCGTGGTTCTCCAGCAGGGCTTCGCCAAGCACTATGGAGGAGGAGGAGGTGTAGGAGGAGGGAGGGCTGCGCCAGGGAAGAGGTCTGGCTGCCCTCCCACCCCTCCACTATATATAGGGGCAAGGGGAGAGGGGGAGGCGCCCTAGTGTTTCCCCTAGGGGGCGGCGGCCAAGCAGATTGGATCTCCCTAGGGAAAATCCTAGGGAGACTTGCCCCCCAAGCCAAGCAGGTGGAGGCTTGCCTCCCAAGCCTGGTGGAGGCTCCCCACCTCCCCAAGTAACGTGGGAAAGGGTGTGGGGGCGCACCACCCCTTAGTGGGCTGGTTTGCCCCTTCCCCTTTGGCCCATGAGGCCCTCCAACACTTGCCGGGGCTCCCGAAACACCTTTCGGTCATGCTGGCCATAGCCTGGTACCTCCAAAACACTTCCGGACTTCACCGCCGGACAATTCCGGAACTCCTCGTGACGTCTAGGATCTCATCCAAGACTCCGAACTACCTTCGGTAACCACATACTATTTCCCATAACAACTCTAGCGTCACCGAACCTTAAGTGTGTAGACCCTACGGGTTCGGGAACCATGCAGACATGACCGAGACACCTCTCTGGCCAATAACCAATAGCGGGATCTGGATACCCATATTGGCTCCCACATGTTCCACGATGATCTCATCGAATGAACCACGATGTCGGGGATTCGATCAATCCCATATTCAATTCCCTTTGTCAATCGGTATGTTACTTGCCCGAGATTCGATCATCGGTATCCCAATACCTTGTTCAATCTCGTTACCGGCAAGTCACTTTACTCGTTTTGTAACGCATGATCCCGTGACTAACTGCTTAGTCACATTAAGATCATTATGATGATGCATTACCGAGTGGGCCCAGAAATACCTCTCCGTCATACGGAGTGACAAATCCCAGTCTCGATTCGTACCAACCCAACAGACACTTTTGGAGATACCTGTAGTGCACATTTATAGCCACCCAGTTACGTTGTGACATTTGGTACACCCAAAGCATTCCTATGGTATCCGGGAGTTGCACAATCTCATGGTCTAAGGAAATGATACTTGACATCAGAAAATCTTTTAGCAAACGAACTACACGATCTTGTGCTATGCTTAGGATTGGGTCTTGTCCATCACACATTCTCCTAATGATGTGATCCTGTTATCAATGACATCTAATGTCCATGGTCAGGAAACCATAACCATCTATTGATCAACGAGCTAGTCAACTAGAGGCTCACTAGGGACATGTTGTGGTCTATGTATTCACACATGTATTACGGTTTCCAGTTAATACAATTATAGCATGAACAATAGACAATTATCATGAACAAGGAAATATAATAATAACCATTTTATTATTGCCTCTAGGCTCACTAGGAACATATCTAAAACAGTAGAACCAAAGCGTGAGCTACGACATAATTTGCAAAGACCTTTTGACTATGTTCATGATAATTAAGTTCATCTAATCAAATTATTTAATGAACTCCCACTTAGATAGACATCCCTCTAGTCATCTAAGTGATACATGATCCGACTCAACTAGGCTGTGTCCGATCATCACGTGAGACAGACTAGTCATCATCGGTGAACATCTTCATGTTGATCGCATCTACCATACGACTCATGTTCGACCTTTCGGTCTCTCGTGTTCCGAGGCCATGTCTGTACATGCTAGGCTCGTCAAGTCAACCTAAGTGTTTTGCATGTGTAAATCTGGCTTACACCCGTTGTATGCGAATGTTAGAATCTATCACACCCGATCATCACGTGGTGCTTCGAAACAACGAACCTTCGCAACGGTGCACAGTTAGGGGGAACACTTTCTTGAAATTATTGCGAGGGATCATCTTATTTATGCTACCATCGTTCTAAGCAAATAAGATGTAAACATGACAAACATCACATGCAAATCATAAAGTGACATGATATAGCCAATACCATCTTGCGCCTTTTGATCTCCATCTTCGAGGCACGGCATGATCACCTTCGTCACCGGCATGACACCATGATCTCCATCATCATGATCTCCATCATCGTGTCTTCATGAAGTTGTCTCGCCAACTATTACTTCTACTACTATGGCTAACGGTTAGCAATAAAGTAAAGTAATTACATGGCGTTTTTCATTGACACGCAGGTCATACAATAAATTAAGACAACTCTTATGGCTCCTGCCGGTTGTCATACTCATCGACATGCAAGTCGTGATTCCTATTAAAAGAACATGATCAATATCATACATCACATATATATAATTCATCACATCCTTTTGGCCATATCACATCACATAGCATACCCTGCAAAAACAAGTTAGACGTCCTCTAATTGTTGTTGCATGTTTTACGTGGCTGCTATGGGTTTCTAGCAAGAACGTTTCTTACCTACGCAAAAGCCACAACGGTGATATGCCAATTTCTATTTACCCTTCATAAGGACCCTCTTCATTGAATCTGATCCGACTAAAGTGGGAGAGACAGACGCCCGCTAGCCACCTTATGCATCAAGTGCATGTCAGTCGGTGGAACCTGTCTCACGTAAGTGTATGTGTAAGGTTGGTCCGGGCCGCTTCATCCCACAATGCCGCCGAATCAAGATGAGACTAGTAACGACAAGCAAATTGAACAAATCATCGCCCACAACTACTTTGTGTTCTACTCGGGCATAGAATCTACGCATAGACCTAGCTCTGATACCACTGTTGGGGAACGTAGCAATAATTCAAAATTTTCCTACGTGTCACCAAGATCAATCTAGGAGATACTAGCAACAAGAGAGAGGGAGTGCATCTTCATACCCTTGAAGATCGCTAAGCGGAAGCGTTACAAGAACGCGGTTGATGGAGTCGTACTCACGGCGATTCAAATCGCGGAAGGTCCGATCCAGCGCCGAACGAACGGCACCTCCGCGTTCAACACACGTACAGCCCGGGGACGTCTCCTCCTTCTTGATCCAGCAAAGGGAGAGGAGAAGTTGAGGGAGAACTCCAGCAACACGACGGCATGGTGGAGATGGAGCTCGTGGTTCTTTAGCAGGGCTTCGTCAAGCACTATGGAGGAGGAGGAGGTGTAGGAGGAGGGAGGGCTGTGCCAGGGAAGAGGTCTGGCTGCCCTCCCACCCCTCCACTATATATAGGGGCAAGGGGAGAGGGGGAGGCGCCCTAGGGTTTCCCCTAGGGGGCGGCGGCCAAGCAGATTGGATCTCCCTAGGGAAAATCCTAGGGAGACTTGCCCCCCAAGCCAAGCAGGTGGAGGCTTGCCTCCCAAGCCTGGTGGAGGCTCCCCACCTCCCCAAGTAATGTGGGAAAGGGTGTGGGGGCGCACCACCCCTTGGTGGGCTGGTTTGCCCCTTCCCCTTTGGCCCATGAGGCCCTCCAACACTTGCCGGGGCTCCCGAAACACCTTTCGGTCATGCTGGCCATAGCCTGGTACCTCCAGAACACTTCCGGACTCCAATACCCTTCGCCAATATATCAATCTTCACCCCCGGACCATTCTGGAACTCCTCGTGACGTCTGGGATCTCATCCAGGACTCTGAACTACCTTCGGTAACCACATACTATTTCCCATAACAACTCTAGCATCACCGAACCTTAAGTGTGCAGACCCTACGGGTTCGGGAACCATGCAGACATGACCGAGACACCTCTCTGGCCAATAACCAATAGCGGGATCTGGATACCCATATTGGCTCCCACATGTTCCATGATGATCTCATCGGATGAACCACGATGTCGGGGATTCGATCAATCCCGTATTCAATTCCCTTTGTCAATCGGTATGTTACTTGCCCGAGATTCGATCGTCGGTATCCCAATACCTTGTTCAATCTCGTTACCGGCAAGTCACTTTACTCGTTTTGTAACGCATGATCCCGTGACTAACTGCTTAGTCACATGGAGCTCATTATGATGATGCATTATCGAGTGGGCCCAGAGATACCTCTCCGTCATACGGAGTGACAAATCCTAGTCTCGATTCGTACCAACCCAACAGACACTTTTGGAGATACCTGTAGTGCACCTTTATAGCCACCCAGTTACGTTGTGATGTTTGGTACACCCAAAGCATTCCTACGGTATCCGGGAGTTGCACAATCTCATGGTCTAAGGAAATGATACTTGACATCAGAAAAGCTTTTAGCAAACGAACTACACGATCTTGTGCTATGCTTAGGATTGGGTCTTGTCCATCACGTCATTCTCCTAATGATGTGATCCCGTTATCAATGACATCTAATGTCCATGGTCAGGAAACCATAACCATCTATTGATCAACGAGCTAGTCAACTAGAGGCTCACTAGGGACATGTTGTGGTCTATGTATTCACACATGTATTACGGTTTCCAGTTAATACAATTATAGCATGAACAATAGACAATTATCATGAACAAGGAAATATAATAATAACCATTTTATTATTGCCTCTAGGGCACATTTCCAATAGTTTTGGCTATGGACGTTGTGGAATATGCAGAATAGGCGTCTGCCCTTGTAGGACTTGGGGTGGTCTAGCCGCGCTTCATCTTGTGCTCGGCCGTGAGCACAGCTAGGCCCTTGCGCTTCACGTCCTTGGCCTTGGCCTTCTTGTCTTCAGGGTCGGCCTCTAGGGGCTTGAGGAGGGAGAGGTGACCTTCCTCTGCCCTCGCGCACCTGGTTGCCATTTTGAACATCTCCAAAGCCGAGCACATGTCTTCGTGTATGACGAGCTCTTCCTTCATCTTAACATCCCGGACACCATAAGTGAACGCTGAAATGATGGCCTCATCCGACACCTTGGGGATCTTGAGGCGAACGTTGGTGAAGCACTGGATATATTTGTGCAAGGTCTCCCCTGACTGCTGCTTGATGCGCCATATGTCGCCTGCAGCAGGGGCGGGGTCGCGAGTGCCCTGGAAGTTGGGATGAAGCGCTCACATAGCTCATCCCAAGAGGAGATTGATCCCACTAGGAGGTTCAGGAGCCATGAGCGCGTGCCATCCTTGAGAGCCATGGGAAACCAGTTCGCCATGACCTTCTCGTCGCCATTCGCCGCCTTGATGCTCAGCTCGTAGAGCTAGAGGAACTCATCGGGGTCAGGGGTGCCGTCGTAGCGCGGAGACAGATCTGGCTTGAACTTGCCAGGCCAGACGACGCGGCACAACTCTGGGGTGAACGCTCGGCAGCCCGCCACGGAGGAGGAGCCTAGTCTTGGCGCTTGCGTGCCTCCGCCTCGGGTGGTACACGGTCCTGACGTGGCGGTGTTGGGAGTGCATGTGCCTCTCCTTGAGGCCGCTACACCACCTGGCAGCTTTCTTCGTCGCGCGCCGGCGCCCTACACGGTGCATCACGCTGGGGGGCCTCACGCCTTGGCTCGGGGACGACATCGCACCGAAGAGGAGGAGGAGGTGCACCGTGGCCCACGTCGCCCACCTGAGGCGGTGGGGGAGGAAGCAAACGTGACGGCTCGGGAGCTTCTCCGGCGGCGCTAACTAGCTCGGTGATGCGGTCCAACCATTCCTCATAGAGATCATCGGCCGGGTGATAGCGCAGGAGCTCGCACGCCTTAAGCAATGCAGCCTGCGCGTTCGCCGGCCCGCGACGAGCAAGAGTGGACGAAGCAGCAGCCGGAGTCAGCGATAGAGTGGCGGTGCGACCATCGCGCTGCACGGCTGTTGGGTTTCGTAGTAATTTCAAAATTTTCCTACGCACACGCAAGATCATGTAGATGCATAGCAACGAGAGGGGAGAGTGCTATCTACGTACCCACGCAGACCGACTGTGGAAGCGTTGACACAACGTAGGGGAAGTAGTCGTACGTCTTCACGATCCAACCGATCAAGCACCGAAACTACGGCACCTCTGAGTTCGAGCACACGTTCAGCTCGATGACGATCCCTGGACTCCGATTCAGCAAAGTGTCGGGGAAGAGTTCCGTCAGCATGACGGTGTGGTGACGATCTTGATGTACTACAGCAGCAGGGCTTCGCCTAAACTCTGCTACAGTATTATCGAGGAATATGGTGGCTGGGGGCACCGCACACGGCTAAGGAATAGATCACGTGGATCAACTTCTGTGTTCTAGGGTGCCTCTGCCTCAGTATATATAGGACTAGAGGGGGGAGGCTGGCCGGCCAAGGTGTGGCGCGCCAGGAGAGTCCTACTCCCTCTGGGAGTAGGATTCCCCCCCCCCCAATCCTAGTTGGAATAGGATTTGCGGAGGGGGAAAAGAGAGAGAGGGGGCCGGCCACCTCTCCTAGTCCTAATAGGACTAGGGGAAGGGGGAGGAATGCAGCCCATGTAGGGCTGCCTCTTCTCTTTTCCACTAAGGCCCATCATGGCCCATTTAGCTCCCGGGGGGTTCCGGTAACCTTCCCGGTACTCCGGTAAAATCCCGATTTCACCCGGAACACTTCCGATATCCAAACATAGGCTTCCAATATATCAATCTTTACGTCTCGACCATTTCGAGACTCCTCGTCATGTCCGTGATCACATCCGGGACTCCGAACAACCTTCGGTACATCAAAATGCATAAACTCATAATATAACTGTCATCGTAACCTTAAGCGTGCGGACCCTACGGGTTCGAGAACAATGTAGACATGACCGAGACACGTCTCTGGTCAATAACCAATAGCGGGACCTGGATGCCCATATTGGCTCCTACATATTCTACGAAGATCTTTATCGGTCAGACCGCATAACAACATACGTTGTTCCCTTTGTCATCGGTATGTTACTTGCCCGAGATTCGATCGTCGGTATCCAATACCTAGTTCAATCTCGTTACCGGCAAGTCTCTTTACTCGTTCTGTAATACATCATCTCGCAACTAACTCATTAGTTTCAATGCTTGCAAGGCTTATGTGATGTGCATTACCGAGAGGGCCCAGAGATACCTCTCCGACAATCGGAGTGACAAAACCTAATCTCGAAATGTGCCAACCCAACATGTACCTTTGGAGACACCTGTAGTACTCCTTTATAATCACCCAGTTACGTTGTGACGTTTGGTAGTACCCAAAGTGTTCCTCCGGTAAACGGGAGTTGCATAATCTCATAGTTATAGGAACATGTATAAGTCATGAAGAAAGCAATAGCAACATACTAAATGAGCGGGTGCTAAGCTAATGGAATGGGTCATGTCAATCAGATCATTCTCTTAATGATGTGATCTCGTTAATCAAATAACAAGTCATTGTTCATGGTTAGGAAACATAACCATCTTTGATTAACGAGCTAGTCAAGTAGAGGCATACTAGTGACACTTTGTTTGTCTATGTATTCACACATGTATTATGTTTCCGGTTAATACAATTCTAGCATGAATAATAAACATTTATCATGATTATAAGGAAATAAATAATAACTTTATTATTGCCTCTAGGGCATATTTCCTTCAGTCTCCCACTTGCACTAGAGTCAATAATCTAGATTACACCGTAATGATTCTAACACCCATGGAGCCTTGGTGCTGATCATGTTTTGCTCGTGGAAGAGGCTTAGTCAACGGGTCTGCAACATTCAGATCCGTATGTATCTTGCAAATCTCTATGTCTCCCACCTGGACTAGATCCCGGATGGAATTGAAGCGTCTCTTGATGTGCTTGGTTCTCTTGTGAAATCTGGATTCCTTTGCCAAGGCAATTGCACCAGTATTGTCACAAAAGATTTTCATTGGACCCGATGCACTAGGTATGACACCTAGATCGGATATGAACTCCTTCATCCAGACTCCTTCGTTCGCTGCTTCCGAAGCAGCTATGTACTCCGCTTCACATGTAGATCCCGCTACGACGCTTTGTTTAGAACTGCACCAACTGACAGCTCCACCGTTTAATGTAAACACGTATCCGGTTTGCGATTTAGAATCGTCCGGATCAGTGTCAAAGCTTGCATCAACGTAACCTTTTACAATGAGCTCTTTGTCACCTCCATATACGAGAAACATATCCTTAGTCCTTTTCAGGTATTTCAGGATGTTCTTGACCGCTGTCCAGTGATCCACTCCTGGATTACTTTGGTACCTCCCTGCTAGACTTATAGCAAGGCACACATCGGGTCTGGTACACAGCATTGCATACATGATAGATCCTATGGCTGATGCATAGGGAACATCTTTCATATTCTCTCTATCTTCTGCAGTGGTCGGGCATTGAGTCTTACTCAATTTCACACCTTGTAACACAGGCAAGAATCCTTTCTTTGCTTGATCCATTTTGAACTTCTTCAAAAAAAATTCAAGGTATGTTGTTTGTGAAAGTCCAATTAAGCGTTTTGATCTATCTCTATAGATCTTTATGCCTAATATGTAAGCAGCTTCACCGAGGTCTTTCATTGAAAAACTCTTATTCAAGTATCCCTTTATGCTATCCAGAAATTCTATATCATTTCCAATTAGTAATATGTCATCCACATATAATATTAGAAATGCTACAGAGCTCCCACTCACTTTCTTGTAAATACAGGCTTCTCCGAAAGTCTGTATAAAACCAAATGCTTTGATCACACTATCAAAGCATTTATTCCAACTCCGAGAGGCTTGCACCAGTCCATAAATGGATCGCTGGAGCTTGCACACTTTGTTAGCTCCTTTTGGATCGACAAAACCTTCTGGTTGCATCATATACAACTCTTCTTCCAGAAATCCATTCAGGAATGCAGTTTTGACATCCATTTGCCAAATTTCATAATCATAAAATGCAGCAATTGCTAACATGATTCGGACGGACTTAAGCATCGCTACGGGTGAGAAGGTCTCATCGTAGTCAATCCCTTGAACTTGCCGAAAACCTTTCGCGACAAGTCGAGCTTTGTAGACAGTAACATTACCATCAGCGTCAGTCTTCTTCTTAAAGATCCATTTATTCTCAATTGCTTGCCGATCATCGGGCAAGTCAACCAAAGTCCATACTTTGTTCTCATACATGGATCCCATCTCAGATTTCATGGCTTCAAGCCACTTTGCGGAATCTGGGCTCACCATCGCTTCTTCATAGTTCATAGGTTCATCATGATCTAGTAGCATGATTTCCAGAACAGGATTACCGTACCACTATGGCGCGGATCTTACTCTGGTTGATCTACGAGGTTCAGTAGTATCTTGATCTGAAGTTTCATGACTATCATCATTAGCTTCCTCACTTATTGGTGTAGGTGTCGCAGAAACAATTTTCTGTGATGTACTACTTTCCAATAAAGGAGCAGGTACAGTTACCTCGTCAAGTTCTACTTTCCTCCCACTCACTTCTTTCGAGAGAAACTCCTTCTCTAGAAAGGATCCATTCTTAGCAACGAATGTCTTGCCTTCGGATCTGTGATAGAAGGTGTACCCAACAGTCTCCTTTGGGTATCCTATGAAGACACATTTCTCCGATTTGGGTTCGAGCTTATCAGGTTGAAGCTTTTTCACATAAGCATCGCAGCCCCAAACTTTAAGAAACGACAACTTTGGTTTCTTGCCAAACCACAGTTCATAAGGCGTCGTCTCAACGGATTTTGATGGTGCCCTATTTAACGTGAATGCGGCCGTCTCTAGAGCGTATCCCCAAAACGATAGCGGTAAATCAGTAAGAGACATCATAGATCGCACCATATCTAGTAAAGTACGATTACGACGTTCGGACACACCATTATGCTGTGGCGTTCCGGGTGGCGTGAGTTGCGAAACTATTCCACAATTTTTCAAATGTACACCAAACTCGTAACTCAAATATTCTCCTCCACGATCAGATCGTAGAAACTTTATTTTATTGTTACGATGATTTTCAACTTCACTCTGAAATTCTTTGAACTTTTCGAATGTTTCAGACTTGTGTTTCATTAAGTAGATATACCCATATCTGCTTAAGTCATCTGTGAAGGTGAGAAAATAACGATATCCGCCACGAGCCTCAATATTCATCGGACCACATACATCTGTATGTATGATCTCCAACAAATCTGTTGCTCTCTCCATAGTTCCGGAGAATGGTGTTTTTGTCATCTTGCCCATGAGGCACGGTTCGCAAGTACCAAGTGATTCATAATCAAGTGGTTCCAAAAGTCCATCAGTATGGAGTTTCTTCATGCGCTTTACACCGATATGACCTAAACGACAGTGCCACAAATAAGTTGCACTTTCATTATTAAAATAAGTTGCACTTTCATTATTAACTCTGCATCTTTTGGCTTCAACATTATGAAGATGTGTATCACTACTATCGAGATTCATCAAAAATAGACCACTTTTCAAAGGTGCATGACCATAAAAGATATTACTCATATAAATAGAACAACCATTATTCTCTGATTTAAATGAATAACCATCTCGCATCAAACAAGATCCAGATATAATGTTCATGCTCAACGCTGACACCAAGTAACAATTATTTAGGTCTAATATTAATCCCGAAGGTAGATGTAGAGGTAGCGTGCCGACCGCGATCACATCGACTTTGGAACCGTTTCCCACGCGCATCGTCACCTCGTCCTTTGCCAGTGCCCGCTTATTCCGTAGTCCCTGCTTCGAGTTGCAAATATTAGCAATAGAACCAGTATCAAATACCCAGGTGCTACTGCGAGCTCTAGTAAGGTACACATCAATAACATGTATATCACATATACCTTTGTTCACCTTGCCATCCTTCTTATCCGCCAAATACTTGGGGCAGTTCCGCTTCCAGTGACCAGTTTGCTTGCAGTAGAAGCACTCAGTTTCAGGCTTAGGTCCAGACTTGGGTTTCTTCTCCTGAGCAGCAACTTGTTTGCTGTTCTTCTTGAAGTTCCCCTTCTTCTTCCCTTTGCCCTTTTTCTTGAAACTAGTGGTCTTGTTGACCATCAACACTTGATCCTCCTTCTTGATTTCTACCTCCGCAGCTTTCAGCATTGCGAAGAGCTTGGGAATAGTCTTGTTCATCCCTTGCATATTATAGTTCATCACGAAGCTCTTGTAGCTTGGTGGCAGTGATTGGAGAATTCTGTCAATGACGCAATCATCTGGAAGATTAACTCTCAATTGAATCAAGTGATGATTATACCCAGACATTTTGAGTATATGCTCACTGACAGAACTGTTCTCCTCCATCTTGCAGCTATAGAACTTATTGGAGACTTCATATCTCTCAATCCGGGCATTTGCTTGAAACATTAACTTCAACTCCTGAAACATCTCATATGCTCCATGACGTTCAAAACATCATTGAAGTCCCGATTCTAAGCCGTAAAGCATGGCACACTGAACTATCGAGTAGTCATCAGCTTTGCTCTGCCAGACGTTCATAACATCTGGTGTTGCTCCAGCAGCAGGCCTGGCACCCAGCGGTGCTTCCAGGACGTAATTCTTCTGTGCAGCAATGAGGATAATCCTCAAGTTACGGACCCAGTCCGTGTAATTGCTACCATCATCTTTCAACTTTGCTTTCTCAAGGAACGCATTAAAATTCAACGGAACAACAGCACGAGCCATCTATCTACAATCAACATAAACAAGCAAGATACTATCAGGGACTAATTTCATGATAAATTTAAGTTCAATTAATCATATTACTTAAGAACTCCCACTTAGATAGACATCCCTCTAATCTTCTAAGTGATCACGTGATCCAAATCTACTAAACCATAACCGATCATCACGTGAGATGGAGTAGTTTTCAATGGTGAACATCGTTATGTTGATCATATCTACTATATGATTCACGCTCGACCTTTCAGTCTCCGTGTTCCGAGGCCATATATGCATATGCTAGGCTCGTCAAGTTTAACCTGAGTATTCTGCGTGTGCAAAAACTGGCTTGCACCCGTTGTAGATGGACGTAGAGCTTATCACACCCGATCATCATGTGGTGTCTGGGCACGACGAACTTTGGCAATGGTGCATACTCAGGGAGAACACTTCTTGATAATTTAGTGAGAGATCATCTTATAATGCTACCGTCAATCAAAGCAAGATAAGATGCATAAAAGATAAACATCACATGCAATCAATATAAGTGATATGATATGGCCATCATCATCTTGTGCTTGTGATCTCCATCTTCGAAGCACCGTCGTGATCACCATCGTCACCGGCGCGACACCTTGATCTCCATCGTAGCATCGTTGTCGTCTCGCCAATCTTATGCTTCCACGACTATCACTACCGTTTAGTAATAAAGTAAAGCATTACATCGCGATTGCATTGCATACAATAAAACAACAACCATAAGGCTCCTGCCAGTTGCCGATAACTCGGTTACAAAACATGATCATCTCATACAATAAAAATCAGCATCATGTCTTGACCATATCACATCACAACATGCCCTGCAAAAACAAGTTAGACGTCCTCTACTTTGTTGTTGCAAGTTTTACGTGGCTGCTACGGGCTTAAGCAAGAACCAATCTCACCTACGCATCAAAACCACAACGATAGTTTGTCAAATAGACTCCGTTTTAACCTTCGCAAGGACCGGGTGTAGCCATACTTGGTTCAACTAAAGTTGGAGAGACAGTCGCCCGCAAGCCACCTATGTGCAAAGCACGTCGGGGGAACCGGTCTCGCGTAAGCGTACGCGTAATGTTGGTCCGGGTCGTCTCGCCCAACAATGCCGCCGAACCAAAGTATGACATGCTGGTAGGCAGTATGACTTATATCGCCCACAACTCACTTGTGTTCTAGTCGTGCATATAACATCAACATAAATAACCTAGGCTCGGATGCCACTGTTGGGTTTCGTAGTAATTTCAAAATTTTCCTACGCACACGCAAGATCATGGTGATGCATAGCAACGAGAGGGGACAGTGCTGTCTACGTACCCACGCAGACCAACTGCGGAAGCGTTGACACAACGTAGAGGAAGTAGTCGTACGTCTTCACGATCCAACCGATCAAGCACCGAAACTACGGCACCTCCGAGTTCGAGCACACGTTCAGCTCGATGACGATCCCCGGACTCCGATCCAGCAAAGTGTCGGGGAAGAGTTCCGTCAGCACGACGGTGTGGTGACGATCTTGATGTACTACAGCAGTAGGGCTTCGCCTAAACTCTGCTACAGTATTATCGAGGAATATGGTGGCTGGGGGCACCGCACACGGCTAAGGAATAGATCACGTGGATCAACTTTTGTGTTCTAGGGTGCCTCTGCCTCAGTATATAAAGGACTAGAGGGGGGAGGCTGGCCGGTCAAGGTGTGGCGCGCCAGGAGAGTCCTACTCCCTCTGGGAGTAGGATTCCCCCCCCCCCAATCCTAGTTGGAATAGGATTCGTGGAGGGGGAAAAGAGAGAGAGGGGGCCGGCCACCTCTCCTAGTCCTAATAGGACTAGGGGAAAGGGGAGGCGCGCAGCCCATGTAGGGCTGCCTCTTCTCTTTTCCACTAAGGCCCATCATGGCCCATTTAGCTCCCGGGGGGTTCCGGTAACCTTCCCGGTACTCCGGTAAAATTCTGATTTCACCCGGAACACTTCCGATATCCAAACATAGGCTTCCAATATATCAATCTTTACGTCTCGACCATTTCGAGACTCCTCGTCATGTCCGTGATCACATCCGGGACTCCGAACAACCTTCGGTACATCAAAATGCATAAACTCATAATATAACTGTCATCGTAACCTTAAGCGTGCGGACCCTACGGGTTCGAGAACAATGTAGACATGACCGAGACACGTCTCCGGTCAATAACCAATAGCGGGACCTGGATGCCCATATTGGCTCCTACATATTCTATGAAGATCTTTATCGGTCAGACCGCATAACAACATACGTTGTTCCCTTTGTCATCGGTATGTTACTTGCCCGAGATTCGATCGTCGGTATCCAATACCTAGTTCAATCTCGTTACCGGCAAGTCTCTTTACTCGTTCTGTAATACATCATCTCGCAACTAACTCATTAGTTTCAGTGCTTGCAAGGCTTATGTGATGTGCATTACCGAGAGGGCCCAGAGA
Source organism: Triticum urartu (assembly GCF_056163025.1). Taxonomy (NCBI): domain Eukaryota; kingdom Viridiplantae; phylum Streptophyta; class Magnoliopsida; order Poales; family Poaceae; genus Triticum; species Triticum urartu. The sequence goes on from NC_141878.1 coordinate 471,097,665, forward strand.
TACCTCTCCGACAATCGGAGTGACAAAACCTAATCTCGAAATGTGCCAACCCAACATGTACCTTTGGAGACACCTGTAGTACTCCTTTATAATCACCCAGTTACGTTGTGACGTTTGGTAGTACCCAAAGTGTTCCTCCGGTAAACGGGAGTTGCATAATCTCATAGTTATAGGAACATGTATAAGTCATGAAGAAAGCAATAGCAACATACTAAACGATCGGGTGCTAAGCTAATGGAATGGGTCATGTCAATCAGATCATTCTCTTAATGATGTGATCCCGTTAATCAAATAACAAGTCATTGTTCATGGTTAGGAAACATAACCATCTTTGATTAACGAGCTAGTCAAGTAGAGGCATACTAGTGACACTTTGTTTGTCTATGTATTCACACATGTATTATGTTTCCGGTTAATACAATTCTAGCATGAATAATAAACATTTATCATGATTATAAGGAAATAAATAATAACTTTATTATTGCCTCTAGGGCATATTTCCTTCAACGGCAGGCAGCAGCGACGAGGTCTGCTGCTCGTGGACCACGGGGCCGGTGGAGGCATTAGCCGCAGGTGACGGGGAGCGGTGGGGAGCGCCGTCACCCGCAGGCGCTGTATGAGGAATGCGAGAGGCGAGGGTTGCCCGGTGCTCGGCACGGAATCGACGAGCGTAGGCCATGAGAATGGTGGAATGGTGGCAGAACGGCCGACAGAAGAGAGGCTTCGACACACCCCTACCTAGCGCGCCAAATGTCGGATTCAGGACTCCGCAGACCAGATAAAGGTTCGAACTCTAGGGCGTGTGCGAAGAACTCAACCTCTCCAGACAGCCAACTCGTCGCTCTCACGGCCTAGCTCAATGAACAGGAAAGGAAATGGACTCAGCAGTTTACCCAGGTTCAAGCCACCTTGCGGTGTAAGACCCTACTACGGCTTTGGGGTTGATTAGCCTTGCGAGGGGCTGTGGATAACTAGTACAGGGTAAGAACAACATTAGGGGGTCTGTTCTTGTGTTGGTGTGAGCTAGAGAAGTCTCTCGATCCAGGGATCCCTTCTACGGTGGTGGCTAAGCTATATTAATATGGCCTTGGTCCTCTTCCTCCAAAACAAAGGCGGGAAGGGATCCCACAGTGGCCAATTTTGAAGGGGGGCTAGTAGTACATCCTATCCTGACGAAAGGTGGTCTTCGCATGCAAAGCGCCTTCTCGTGATGTCGTGGTGGGCTCGGTGATGACATCCGTCCTGCCATCCTGGCGGTCTTGGTCTTGTTGCACTAGAATGGAAACCTTCGGCTGAGTCCTCGGGACCCCGCGCCTGCGCTTGCCTCCTTACCACCAAAGAGAAAACCTGCTACTCTGCATCTGTTGGTGCCTGCCTAGCCTTGGTCGTCATGGCTTGCGTCACCCAAACCTCATGAGGTAGGTGATGTCTACTACACAACCTTCTTCTTGTAGACGTTGTTGGGCCTCCAAGTGCAGAGGTTTATAGGACAGTAGCAAATTTCCCTCAAGTGGATGACCTAAGGTTTATCAATCCGTGGGAGGCGTAGGATGAAGATGGTCTCTCTCAAACAACCCTGCAACCAAATAGCAAAGAGTCTCTTGTGTCCCCAACACACCCAATACAATGGTAAATTGTATACGTGCACTAGTTTGGTGAAGAGATGGTGATACAAGTGCAATATGGATGGTAGATATAGGTTTTTGTAATATGAAAATATAAAAACCACAAGGTAACTAATGATAAAAGTGAGCACAAACGGTATTGCAATGCTTTGAATCAATGCCTAGGGTTCATACTTTCACTAGTTCAAGTTCTCAACAATAATAACATAATTAAATCATATAACTGTCCCTCAACATGCAACAAAGAGTGACTCCAAAGTCACTAATAGTGGAGAACAAACGAAGAGATTATTGTAGCGTACGAAACCACCTCAAAGTTATTCTTTCCGATCAATCCATTGGGCTATTCCTATAAGTGTCACAAACAGCCCTAGAGTTAGTAGTAAAATAACACCTTAATACACAAATCAACCAAAACCATAATGTCACCTAGACACTCCAATGTCACCTCAAGTATCCGCGGGTACGATTATACGATATGCATCACACAATCTCATATTCATCTATTCAACCAACACAAAGAACTTCAAAGAGTGCCCCAAAGTTTCTACCGGAGAGTCAAGACGAAAATGTGTGCCAACCCCTATGCATAGATTCCCAAGGTCACGGAACCCGCAAGTTGATCACCAAAACATACATCAAGTGAATCAATAGAATACCCCATTGTCATCATGGGTATCCCACGCAAGACATACATCAAGTGTTCCCAAATCCTTAAAGTCTCAGTCCGATAAGATAAATCCAAAGGGAAAACTCAATCCATTACAAGAAGGTAGAGGGGAGAAACATCATAAGATCCAACTATAGTAGCAAAGCTTGCGGTACATCAAGATCGTGCCAAATCAAGAACAAGAGAGAGAGAGAGAGAGAGATCAAACACATAGCTACTGGTACATACCCTCAGCCCCGAGGGTGAACTACTCCCTCCTCGTCATGGAGAGCACCGGGATGATGAAGATGGCCACCGGTGATGATTCCCCCCTCCGGCAGGGTGCCGAAACAGGGTCCCAATTGGTTTTTTGTGGCTACAGAGGCTTGCGGCGGTGGAACTCCCGATCTAGGTTATTTTCTGGAGGTTTGGGGATTTATAGGAGAGGTTGGCGTCGAGAACAAGTCAGGAGGGCCCACGGGGAGTCCACGAGGCACAGGGGCGTGGCCTAGGGGGGTGGGCGCGCCCTCCACCCTCGTGGTGCCCACGGGACTCCCCTTCGGTAACTCTTCGTTCCAGTATTTTTTTCATTTTCCAGAAAAAATCTCCATTGATTTTTAGCGCATTTCGAGAACTTTTATTTTTGCACAAAAATAACACCACAGTAGTTCTGCCGAAAACAGCGTCAGTCCTTAGTTCTAACCAAATCATACCAAAATCATGTAAAAAAATTATAAACATGGCATGAATACATCAAAAATTATAGATACGTTGGAGACCTATCAGTAGGCTCTTGCATAGGAATCTCCGCTCCTCAGGAGGCCACCTGGGGATGCCGCTCCCTCCGAAGGTCTTGGTGTCGTCCACCTCGCAAGGCTTGGCCCCTCGCGAGGGTCTTGTCTTGTTGATGCTGAAGATGGGCCGTACCAGGCCATTGATGGAGCCATGCCGTGGGCCGCCGGTAGGCAAGTCTAGGTACACTGGTTTCTAGAACGCCGACATGGTGAAGCAAAAGGTTTGGGGGAATGTGGATGGGTTGGTGGGGGTGAATTGCCATCTGAGTCACTCTAGGAAAGTGATGTGGAGAGTTTTGCGAGGTTTTCTATGAATTAACTAAATTAATGTCGAGTTTTTTTCACCCTCTAATAAATTCTAATAGATTGGGACAAGATACTTTGTTTGCAACTGCAAATGTCAAAAATCCGCAGGGGCAAGAAAGTGCGGGAGAACACACGTGCCCAACTACGCCAACCCTGGATTGCCTCACGATCCGCAAATTTTTAAGTTTTATTTTCTAAAACTTACGAATTTGTCGATTGCAGATTTTGAAACTTACGATTTTGTCCGTCGCTCGTACCAAGTTTAAGACTTGAAACTTAAAACTTCCGGTTTTATCGGTTGAAGGTTCTGGAACATACAATTTTGGTGATCGCTCGTGCTAGCTATGTTTTGGAAATTGAACTTAACAATTTTTGAAACTCTTCAAAAAGTACTCAAAATGGATCTCATTTGAAAACCCTCAGCACCAGAAACACGAATATGCAAACGAAACTTAATTTAAACTTTTGGTTTAAAATATACGCAAGATGGAAAATCGAAAGCCAAAAGAAAAAGGGGATGTGTGCTACAAATCCCATCCCTCCAAGCTTAGGTATACATCTTACATTTCTTTATTTGTTATTTGACCTTTTATCTCAACTCAGATCATACGTGGAATACTTAATATATAGTAGATAGCCGCAAAAAAGCCAAGAAACATTACCGAAAAAGTCTTTCACCCCGCTTTATAAATAAAGCAAACCACCACAGACAAATGGTACACATAAGTTCACCCACACACACACACACAATCACACAAACAAAGAGTACGAATAGGTTCTGCTGAGGGCACAACTCAACAAGCCCTAAGAAACAAAAAGCGACTGCGGGACAGTCGTAGCATCAAGAGCTAATCTGGCTCGGGCGGTGGAGGAGGGAGCAGCAGCGCCAAGCGGAGAGCCATCGCGCGAAGGTTGGAGATGATGGTGTTGATGGTGTCTCGATCCTGGTGACGGCTAAGCAGCCACCAGAGCTGCAAATAACCACAAAATTTGAACACAGCATCAGTAGCGCGGCGGAGAGGAACCCGTTGAATAACAAGCTAATTACGCACAGTCCAAAGCGTCCAGGCGAGAACCCCAATGAGCAGCCACCTAATGTGGCGGCCCGACATGGGGGTGGCCTGAATATCGGCAAGGGGGCCAGGGAAGTTGGTGTTACACCAAACCCCACCGATCACCTCGGGGAGGCATCCCCAGAGGAACTGGGCGGACACGCATGAGAAGAAGATGTGTTTCGAAGTCTCTTCCGTCCCGCATAGGGGGCAGATACCATCACCCGGACCACGGTGCTTAATCACCTCCACGCCAGAGGGAAGACAGCCACGGATCCATTGCCACATGAAAATTCTGATCTTGAGTGGCAGACGGATGGTCCAGATATACTTGAAGACAGCAGGGCTAGGAGAGGGGGCAATGGCGCGGTACAAGGACTTCGTGGAGAAGCATCCCAAAGGCTCAAGGCGCCAAGACAGACGGTCTTGAGGCTGTGACAGGTCAGGCTCATGAAGAGCGACGACATCAAGGAGATCGTGCCAAGCGGCAACTTCCAGGGGCCCAAAAGGCCGCCGGAACGCGAGGCTCCCTAAGTCAATAAGGGCTGTCTCAACGGAAATCCTTGAGTCAACGGCGATGGAAAAGAGGTCAGGAAACCTCGCAGCAAAGGGGAGGTCCCCAACCTAGCAGTCCAGTCAAAACAGCGTGGATGACCTAGTCCCGATCGAGATGGAGGTCCCAATGCGAAGGACCGGTAGTAGCTGAATGACAGATTGCCAGAACTGAGACCCTTCGGTCCAGATGCAAAAGGCGAGGGGTTGCCCATGCAGGTATTTCTGGCGCATGATCTGCAACCATAGGCCTCCATCGCCATTCGCAATGCGCCAGAGCCAACGGGTGAGGAGCGCCAGGTTCATGCGCTTGGATGACATGATACCAAGACCGCCTTGGTCACGGGGCTTGCAGATTTCGGACCAACGCACCATATGGTACTTCTGCTTGTCACCCTCGCCCGCCTAATAGAAACGGGCCTGGACCGAACCAATCTCATGGTGGACAGTCTCGGGGAAGCTGTAGAAGCTCATGAGGAATAGGAGGAGGCTGGAGAGGGACGAGTTGATGAGGATCGTACGGGCCGCCTTAGAGAGCCATTGGCCTTGCCACGGCTCGATGCGGTGTTGAAGCTTGAGCACTGAGGGCCGAAGGTCGGGCATGGATAGGCGGGAGTCACTAAGGGGAACCCCAAGGTAGGTAGTAGGGAATGTCCCCAACTGACAGTTAAGTCGGTTAGCGATGCTCTGGCTCTCAGCGGGCGAATAACCCAGAATCATCACCTCGCTTTTATCAAAATTTATTTTGAGGCCCGACAGGTGTTGAAAACACAGTAGGAGGAATTTGAGGTTCGAGATCTCAGGCGCTGAGCCTTGAACCATGATGACGGTGCCATCGGCGTATTGGAGAAGGGAAAAGCCTCCTCCCTCCACCAAGTGCGGGGCGATGCCAAGAATGTGGCCGGCGGCCTTGGCCTTATCCAGGATCGAGGCCAGAGCATCAACCACCATGTTGAACAAAAACGGGGAAAAGGGGTCACCCTGTCTAACCCCACGGGAGGTGGGGAAATAGGGCCCGATTTCCCCATTGATGTTCACCGCGGTGCGACCAGATGACACCATCTGCATGACCCGGGATACCCAGCGATCATCGAACCCTTTTCTAAGCAGCACTTCCCGAAGGAAGGGCCAACTAACCATGTCGTACGCCTTATGGAAGTCGATCTTCAAGAAAATCGCCTTGAGGTTTTTGGAGCGCACCTCATGCAGGAGTTCGTGGAAGACCAGGACCCCACCCAATATATATCAGGCCTGAATGAAGGCGGATTGATCCGGATGGGTTATTCGGTCAGCTAAAGGGGCCACCGTATTGGCATACCCCTTGGCGAGAATGCGGAAGATCACATTGATCACCGTGATAGGACGGAACTGGCGGATGTCAGAGGTGCCCAAGACCTTGGGAATTAGAGTGATAATCCCGTAGTTAAGGCGCTTGAGATCTATGGAACTGACATAGAACTCCTCGAAGATGGCCATGACCTCCTGTTTGATGGGGGGCCAGAAGGTCTGAAAGAACTTAACCGGCAGGCCATTAGGTCCCGAGGCGGATGATGGGTTCATCCCTTTAATCGCCAGCCACACTTCCTCCTCGGAGAACGGGGCCGTGAGGGCCGCATTGTCTGCGGCCGATACACACTGCGGGCCAACCCAGAAGTGTGGCGCAAGAGCTAAGCCCCCCTAGGGGGGCTGCAAACAGGGCTCGATAGAAGCCATCAACATTGGCACGGATGTCAGCAGGCCGTTGGAGGAGCGTCTCGCCATCCCACAGCAGGGGGATGGTATTCTGCCGCAGCTGACCATTGGCCATCGCCTCGAAGTATGCGCTATTCGTGTCACCCTAGAGAACCCACTTTTGGGTACCTTGAAGGCGCCAATACGCCTCCTCGTCGGTGTACATGACCATAAGATAGTCTTCAAGGTCGTACCGCTTCATCCACTCGTCAAGAGAGAGGCCCACCGAGTCGGCCCGAAGGTCCAGTGCCTGAATGGAGTCAAGGAGGGCTTTCTTGCGGAGACGGAGGTCCCCCCGAGATTCGCGCCCCAGCCCTTCATGAACTGACGGGCGCGCTTGGCGCAGAAGTGCCGGTCATCCACCGCCGAGATGGATCGGTGGGAAGCAAGGCGGGCTTCCAGCCAGCGGCCGCGTACAGCCTCAGCAAAACCGTTCTGGTTAAGCCAGAACGTCTCGAAGCAGAATCTAGGGGCAGAGGGGGGCGTTCATCCAGAGAGGATAGAAGAAGAGGAACGTGGTCCGAACCAATACGTGTGATGGCGTGGATGGAGGCAAGGGGGCACCTCAACTCCCACTCCGGAGATACCAGGACCCAGTCCAGCACGGAGCGTGTTGGGTCAGACTGGCGATTGGTCCAGGTGAACCTGGCACCAATCCTATCCAATTCCCGCAAACCGAGATCTGCAATACAGTCATTGAACAACTTCATGCGCAGGAAGTTAAATAATCCGTTATTCTTGTCCTCTGTAGATCGGAGAAGGTTGAAGTCCCCACCGACGACGACCGGGAAGCGGGCCGTGGATACCTTCCTCGAGAGCTTGTCGAGGAAGGACACCGAGTGATTGTGGTCGGCGGGGCTATAGACTATAATGATCTCCCACTTAAAGTTCAGTGCGCGCTCGAAGACTTCCATGCTCACAAAGAACTCACCCCTATCCATGCTCCCAACCTCAAAGGTGGCATCCTTGACACCTAATAGGATGCCACCAGAGTGTCCGGCGATCCCACTAGAAGGGAGCCAATGCCAGGCGAACAGGTGGGTGCTTAGGCGCTCAAGCTCGGCCAGGGTGAAATCGGTTCGGATGGTCTCTTGAATTGCAACTATGTCAATGTGCTCATCACACATGTATTCGATGAGTTGGCGGCGTCGGCCATCTTGGCCGAACCCGCGGATGTTCCAGAAGAGAGTGCGCATCAAACCGCCATGGAGGGGCTGCTTGACCCTAGGACACGGGAGGCGCTCAGCGTGCAGAGGGCGACGGTGCGGCACCGGGTGCGGCCTCAAATCTCGAGGGGGCGGGGGCCGGCAGACGGGACGACTGGGGGGAGGGGAAGGGCCGCTAGCCTTCGAGGAGGAGGAGGCCAGGCAGGCACGGGTCTCGGCCAGCCGGCGAATCCGGCTGAATAGGGAGGGAGCCCGAGGCGGGAGGAGAGGTCGCCAGACCATACGGAGGGGGCACATCCAGCGCATCAGGAGAGCGAGGCGAGGACGCCGAAATAAAGACGAGCACGACGCTGGAGGTGTCGCTGGACTGCGGCTCCACGGGGCTGCCCCCCACCCACGGCACCCGAGGCGAGGGGTGTGGCCGAGAAGGAGGCATGGGGCGGGACATATTTCCGGGCAGGGCCAGCCGGTGCCGGAGCGGGAGGGTGCGGGGATGGAGGGCGCTGTTGCCCGGGCGGGGAGGGTGAACGGCCGTGACGGTGCACCGGGGAAGGGGAGTGGCGGTGAGTCGGCCGGCCACCCGGGACAGGGGGGAGCGCGACCGGCCACGCCACGCAGAGCGGTCGGGAGACCGGCGCGCGTCCCGGTGATCCTCCCGGGCAGACGGGCGAGAGGAGTCGTGATCGCGGCCGCGGAGCTCTCGGCGCAAGTTTTCCTCGCGGCGGAGAGAGTCCAGAGAGGGGCCAGGCGGGTCCCGGAAGTCCTTGTACCGGTGCTTGCGCCGCGCCTCACCGCCATACCAAGCGCGGGACATGGCCGGAGGAGGGGGCGGGGGAGGGGGACGAGGGAAGGGGCAGCGGGCGCAGTCGAGGTAGGGAGAGGCAGATTGACAAGATGTGGAGTGGAGGCGGCTGAGTGCGGGGGGGGAGGGGGAACCCGTAAGGGAGCCAAATGGCAGGCATGGCGGAGGTGGGTCTAGGGCAAGGAACCGGCCCAGAGGCCGAAGGCTGGCCCAGCAGGCCCACCCCCTCGGGCGCATGGACCAGGGAACGGCACACCGGACTAGTCCGCACCACCTGGCGGCCCGCCAGGCCACGGCCCAAGACCCTAGGGCCCAGGGAGCGGGGGAGGGGTATCAGCGCGGAGGGTTTCCCCTCGACGCACCAGCGCCGCCGCCGCCGTCCCAGAGGCCGGGGAAGGGAGCGGCCAGGCCACCCGAAGCTGACGAAGCAGGCCGGTCGCCTGGACTTGGAGGCCGGAGGTCCCGAAGCGGGCAATAAACGGGCGGAACGGCGAGGGTCAAGCAGAGCGAGCAGCCGCGGGGCCGAGGGGCAGGAGGAGCGGGCCAGGGGCCGCCGGAAGGGAGGACGAAGCAGAGATGGACGGGTGCCACGCAGTTCGGGCGGATCCCAGCTCAGAGCAGCCTGCAACGCCCCATGAACAGCGGCGACGCTGGCGCGACCCATCCCGCGGCAAAGCACCGCCCTTTGCGCCGGTCGTCACCTGCGTCGGCGGCAGCCTCCGCGAGCCCGCGCCCGAACCTCGCTCTTGGGAGGTAGAGACGAGGGCCACGCTGGACGGCGCGGCGAGAGCTAGGCGACGGGGGAAGCAGGGATGGGGGATCTAGCGTTGGCGAAAACGGGGTCGTCATCTGCGAGGTCGGCCCACCGGATCCTCACCGGTGTCGCGCCAAGCGGAGCGGCAGAGGGGGACGTGCAGGGCGCGGGAGGTGACGGAGACGGGGGCGCCGGCAAGGAGCAGGCGGCGGGGACGGCCGAGGGCAGGGGCACCGGCGAGTCGCCCGGAGGCGGAGTCGCAGGGGCGTGCTCCATCTACAAGCCGTCAGCCAAGAAGCATTTCCTCCTTGACCTCCCACAAGCGACTCCCACACTAGGATTTCCCCGCCTCCCATCGGCACCGCCGCCGATCTGCCTCGTCTCCTGTGGCCTTAGGGCCATTGAGGCATAGTGGATCCCTGTTCTTGCTGGTGGAAGGGCTCCTACTTCATTTTTAGGTGTATTTTTTTAGTTTGTACAAACTTTGCGTTCTGCTCAAAAAGACGAGGCAACAACGACTCCCTGGCGATGGAATAATGTTCTCCCGCCTAGCCTCGGTGGTGTGTTTAGCGTCATTAAAGGGCATGTGAAGGTCTGTCTCCGAGGGATCTTGCGTGAGTCGTTTGGTGTTTCTGTTCCGTGGATCTGATTGAATCCGGTTTTCATTCGTTTGTGTTCGTGTTTCTATCGGCTGGATCATTTCAATCTACGGTCCTACTCATCGGCGACGGTTACTGTTTTTGTGTGCTGGTCCTTTCGGGCCTTAACACGATGAATTCCCGGTTGTCTATTATAAGGTTTGCCCATTTCCTGTTTGGGGGGGGGGGGGGGGGGGGGGGGCGATGATGGCAGCGCGTCTTCGGCTTGCTTCAGTGTTTTTAGTCGTTGTTAGGTGGTCTACGGATATGAATGTAATTTTTATTGCTTCTTGTGTTCTATGTATGCCATGATGTTTGATGAATAGGTTAAAAAACTTCCTGGAAAAAAAACGTAAAAGAAAGTTTTTTTTGCGAAGGTATATATAGTCGATGAATGACTGCACGCAGGCGATAACCACTGCATAATCTGAATTGTCGATAGGGTGATCCTTTAACTGTGCAATAACGTTTGTTTCTGGTGCTCCCTGAGTGGTCGCATTAAACTAATCTCCATGATCGTTAAGTGGTGACAGTTACTTTTGTTTTTCATGTTCATGCATGGAGTGCATGGAAACAAAAGCCTGTAGGTGTACAGGCTTACAGATATGCATGCATGCGGATCGGTCTGCACTTCTACCCGCAATGGCTGGTGAAAGGAGCGCTGAAAAGGTGCATACGCAACCCTGCGCTCAAGACTATTTGTCGTTGACACGAACTGCGGTGCTCATTGTTTATTACTAGGAGCAAAAGGTGGCTATAAATAGGATGACTCGGTATCAAAATATTAGTTTGCAAAAACATCTTATATTTTGATATAGAGGTATTTCCCAAGAGCATTTCACTTCATACTTCATATTAGACATTCACAAATACTATTTAGACTATCTTATATTTCTTTACGGAAGGAGTACATACATACTCAAGTAAATTCCTATCTAAAAGCAAAAGATAGCTATAATAGGCTCACTCTGCCCTGTAAGGGATTCAGAGAGGATATGCAACTGACATTAAGGGCTCGTTTGATAGTGAGGGGATCCTCTCGGGATACCGGCCCATTCCCTGGGTGGATACCCCGCGTCGAAAATCAGCCCTGGGCCAGGTCCCTGGACATTTGGACGCTCAAACCCACGAGGTTTTCTCGGTCCGATCCCCACCATTTTCTCGGGATAGAATCCACACCTGGCGACACCATGAGAAATTCCCCCGTCTCGCTCGCTCGCGAGCCTCTCTCCCCCACGCGGCCGCCGCCTCCCTTCCATGGCACGCTCTTCTCTGAAGCTCCCCCACGTGGCCGTCGCCTCTCTCCCATGGCTCTCCTCTCGGTCTCTGCAGGGGCCTCCGCATCCGCCGTCCTCGCCGGCCATGATGGCGACGATGACAGAGGGGATGCATGTCCATAGGGGCTCACCAGCAGCAAGATCCGGATGTACCTGGCTAAGAAGTCAGAACTGGGAACCCTCCATCGGTGGTGGTGCGCCTAGATGTGGCATGAAGCATGATCTGATGGGTAATGGTCGAATGGTGTTGCTTCGATTCATCGTGTTCTGCACTGATTGTGGATTGCCCCTTTGAACCAAACGACGGTGCCAGTTTTCCACGGGTCTTCTAGTTGGCAAAGCAAATTCTAACCGGGGCATCCATTCCCTGGAAATATATCCCACCTACCATCCAAATGAAGCCTAAAGGTTTTGGAGAGGATATGCAACTGACATTTTCTCGTAACTGAACTCGATTGGTCGCGTTCGGTGAGGCAAACAAGGCCAAAGTTGGCACAAGCAATGACTTTTCCGTTCACCAATATTTATATGAACAAATAGCAAGTGTGGTTTACGTGTTGTGCTCTTTTCAGCGGCGTTATTGGTGAAATTATGCTGAACGGAAGTCCAAAAAAATGTAAATGTTGTTTTACAAGTTTTGATCGATAATACTGGAAGTCCCATAATTTTAAAACCAAATTCAATCCATGCACTGAAAAATAAAACTAGAGTGAAAAGTGGTCACTCTAAAAAAATGTCAATTATACTATTTTCAACAACTATGATAAATACTTTGGCTTTTCATTTCTCAAAGGGCTGATAGTTTTTTATTTGACTTTTCTAACATGGTATGTTGATGCATCTTGTGTCATTGTGGTTTGTGGACAAGTTATTTCTTCATAAAGGAATGAGTATATAAATTCCCATTTGTACCCCAAAGATGGCATGCGTGACATACACCAATCTTTGTAAGGGTTTTACCACAATTAGTTGGATGCACCAAATTTAGAACGAATTACCATATATACTATGTTTACTAGTGCCTCAAGAAAGGAATAACCAACCAACCTATCCATTTATATATTGTCTACTCACGTATATATACATGCACAAAATTGAACTATTCATCCTCTAGTCTCGCTCTCCTCGCTCCTGTTACAGAGAGACGCACCCGGAGATTTGGCTCCTCAAGAACAAAACTAATACCCGGAACCTTTTGTGAGTATATCTTTAATACATGAAAGTGTTTTCTTCCTTTAAGTTGTTTGTAATGATAACTGATTGGATCGCAATGATGTCTTGCTCAACTGTGACACAGGAACATGAAGCACATGAAGAGCTCAAAAGATAGCTGCCGGATGGTACAGTTGCTACACAAGTTACACGCCACAAGAGACACGGCTCGCAGCTGGGGGTGTACAGCACCTGCTATTGTGCAAAGGGATCCCATGCATGGCACCCATCAGGAAGAGACGAGTCGTCAGGGTCAGGGAAGTGGGACGCGCGTATATCGTCGCATGCACGCCCGCGCACAATCGCACAGGGGCACAGTGCCAAATGCCCTAGTCGGCATTATTAGCCTCACAGTGAGACAGGCGCCACAGATGAAAGCATCTGGCCGCCATGCGGGCGGCCATGCATAAGCTCATCATTCTCGTGCTCTCGATCACATGCAACTATAGCTAGTATGAGGTATCTATGGACTGCCAGCGCCAGACGGGGAGAACATACACAGATCATTTAGCATCCTCTTGCTCTTCGATCTTGCAATGCTAGCCCGGGATTCGTAAGGCATTGCCACTTGCTATACTGTTCTCCTTTTATGTATACTGCTGTACTATATATGCTACTCCCTCTCACGGACATGCAGACAAAGGTCAACGAGAAGTAAATGCCAATTCATAAAGGTGTGAAGTATTACCATATTCTGAAGTGCGATTTATACAGCCCCATGAAAGAGCAGTCACAGATCATTGGCAAGTAAGCACATGCATGCAGTATATACTGATTACGTGTGCAAGTTATATAAATGCCCACCTATATGTTCAAAATATTGTGTATCTGTTGCTGGCTATATTATTTCACCAGACAAATCAAGGGGGTTACCCACAAAAAATAACGAATCAAGAGAATTATATAATGAGTCAAATTTACAAATTCTTGACTGCACTGCACACACACTCTTAGTTTCGAGGTAGTCATACTTTTCGACATGTGCAAACAACATTAAGGCGATAGAAACTCATATTATAAATTTGTCACATATATATTTCTTCTCTTTCAACTATTTTCCAGCGATAATGCCACATTTTGGAGATCATGTTTACTAACCAAAACCAAATCTAGTAAGTGATGTGTCATGTGTTAATAACCGTACAACTTTCAAACTATACATGATGTGATATCAAGGATCTATGTTTATATGAATGCACATGAAAATTTCCGTAATTTCGCATGAAATGGCTCAGATTCTTGTTAGTTCCATCCTTCTATACTGGATCTATAAATATAATAATTGCACCAACTACATACATCACTGCATGTACAGTTCATGTACAAATTGATAGTTCAAGAGATATGAACCATTCAGTACAGACCTTATGTTTATTAACTAGCAGTCAGCAGAACAATTCTGAAAAGTTGTAAAATAATAATCATGTATACTTATTTACCACCCCGCATAATCCGGCACCAATGCAGAAAGGTTGCATTTTGAACTTAGTTTGAGTCCTAGTTTACATTTCCAGATGCACATTAATTAAGCACATGATATAAGTACACATGTTCTTGTTATGCATAGATCATTAGGTAGTACGTAGTTACACCTTAATTATTCGTGGTTCAAATATGATATCCATGGTTCATAGATACTTCCGTCTTCAACAATTTTCCCACACAAATAGGTGCATCATCAGAAACTTATCAAACTGTACCACAAAACTAGTTAAGGATTCAATAGCACTGGACTTAGCTATAAATAGATGTACACACATTATGCCCCAATACAACAACATACGTAAGTTGTATTATGATTTGATGTAAAAACAACATAAAAATGATATTAGGTACCACCATATGTTTGGCACATGCCTCATTATATCTTAATTACGGACAAGCTATAAAATTTTCATCATTTCTTCAAATTTATATACGTAGATATGCTGACAGAATTAATTATTTTAGAATAAAAATAGATGAACCACCTATTCTGAGTCGCTACTTTGCTCAAACAAAATGATTGTACTAAACCAAACAAATATCCCTTAGCCAGGCATCTCAATAGCTGCATACATGGACATCAAATATACTGGATGTTGCTGACATATTTACAATATATGTTGAGGCACGCCATATATCTGGTTCAGTTCATCTTGTCCCATACCCCATGAAACACCCCCCCCCCCCCCCCCCCCGGACACGTACTTGGCTTTTTCACCGTGGGATCAGGCTTATTAGTTTGGCGACCTCTAGTATACATGAACTAGTATGTATGTCGTTCATTTGGTTGCCACAACAAGATGGATAGCCAAATAGCTTAATGATACCAAGTAGATATGGACAAAAATATAGCACATGTGTTGTCATTTCATCTTTTCATAACAAAGCTACCAACCTTGTCTGGATGATTGGCTCAAGGCAAGGTCATCTTACCATAAGTCATGTAAGGGCATCTCCAGAGAATGCTAAGCATAATGACACTCGTACTAGAAAGAATATATATATGCATCAACTATGGTTACATCAATTTGATGCTCGTTAATTAGTGGTAGTGCCTTTTTGTCCACAGAAAGTGGAGAACATATTGATTTATTGACTTACGAAATACAAACGAAAAGTACATATATTGCATGACAACTAATAGTAGGCTGTTGATTAAGTTAATCTCAACCTACGTCTACAACTTATTTGCATTCAGGACAACCAACAATATATCTTGTTTTATTCACCCATAAAATAGCTAGCTAGCATGCATGTATGTATATATAGAGGTATGCGCAAGCAAAACAAGAGCTTTAGGGGTGGATTCTCAGGGCCTCTTGTGTTCACGAGAAATAGAAATATTTGGTAGGATTCACTCTTTGTATAATTTTATACACATCTGTTATTTGTTCCGCATGTTAATTAGAACCTAAAGATGTTTTTGTGTATGGGCACCTTGCACTCAAGTTTAAAGGAATATCCTTTTATCGACGTTCAGTGGCTCATGTGTTTTTATGTTTTTTCAGTTATGTAACTAAAGACATTTTATTGGAATTGCTATTTCCTTTGGTATTATAGTCTTCAGAAAAGCATGCCATTGCAATCTCTGATACAATTTTTTATCTTTTGGAATCATGTCAATCATATAAAACTAGGATTCTATAATATTTTTCCTGTACCTAGTCAAGCATACAGGATCAGCCTTTTCAGTTTCATGTTTGGTGTAGGATCAGTCTCAGTCCATGGGGATGCTCTCCTATCACTAAAAAAAAGGCACTTTCCCTGAATGTCAGCTAACCTAGCCGTACCTTAGGAGACAGTCATGAGTAGAGAAGCAACTACTCCAGCACACACACAACATATATATGTTTAAAATTGATGGTACGGTTGTGCTGCATGGACTAAGCATGGAAGAGAGATCGAACTAAAAATAAAACAAAGAGAACTAAGAAGCTGCAGAAACTTACATGTAGGAGATACTGTACTGCTTATCCATTCTTTTCGTGGTGGTGCTAGCTAGTGGTGTGTTTCAAGCCAAGCCTCAGTCAAGCTCACAAGCATACCCTCTTTCCCTTTTCACCTTCACGCCTTACAATGAACCAAAGGTACGTACTTTAACTCTCGAGAGGTTGAGCAGAGCACCGATCCATCTATTCTGAGTTCCCCAACCCTCCCTGTGCAAAAGAGCTGCGTCCCCTCCTACACCTTGCTAGTTATGGCAGCAGGCCGGCCGGCCTAGTCGCCTTTGCTCCCATCACGCCCTGCGCACATCCGCACACCATGCATGCAGTCCTAGCTACCCGCCGGCCGCCGCAGTGAAAAAGAAAAGGCGCTCCGTGCTGCGATCGATGGAAGCAAAACAGCAGAAGCCCGCCACAGGAAGAAGAGGTTCGAAGATGAAGAGAGGGAGCTGCATGCCGCTGCTGCCACTGCCAAGTGCCAACAATCGCACAGCTCCCCACTGTTGCTACTCCAACTGCAACAGTGAGGAGGGGTTCGTACTACGTACCGAGGTCCCCCATAAATTCCAAGCGATCGTACAAAGAAGTTATGGCCAGTGCCCCCTCTTTACAGACTGCCACGACCATAAAGATCTCTTGGACTGTGTGCATGCATGCACTCCTCAAGGCCCAGACAATCCAAACTATACAAGATTTGGCCCACTCCATGGGTTTAATTCCGTGTTCCCTCCGGCTCTCACAAGGGGGCAAAAGAAAAAAAAATGGTGGTACGACGACTACGTACGCGCGCTGTCTACTCTCTACAATGGCGATACAGGACTACTGTGTACGAACGAGTATGATACATGCAGCTACAGATGTGGTGCGCAGGAGAAACACAGTGCGGTACAGTGGGGGTAGAAAAAGGTGGCGGCAAAAAGGCGAAATAAAAGGAATGTGCAGACCTTCCTCCGGCCGTAAATATGAGATCGATGATGAGCAGTAAAGAACGGAATGTGTTTTTAAGATCTCACCTGCGAAAATATAATGTCGATCGCTGTTCGGACTTGTCTCTTGCTGCTGCATGCGTGAGGGCTTAACGCGCCATCCATGTACGGCCGAGTTGTGCGGATATTTGATCTACCAGAATATCAGTTCACAAGTAATAGCATGTTACGGAAAAGTATTAGGACCTTCTTATCTGGCGACCGTTCGCTGGAGGGGTTGGCATTTGCAAACGTTTTGATCACAGTTTTACTTGTCAAGGGGTGACAGTTTCTTCGGAACAACCTGGCATTTTCTGGAATGAAGGCTCAAAACTGCCATCCTCCCCAAAAACACCCCCTGATACAACTAAAATTGTCAAGAAAAAAAGTTCGAATGATATGCTCTCCTAGAGAATGGTCGCCAGTTAGCTTTTTTGAATTATTAATGTGTAGTGCTGGTTTTGTCCGAATGCATTTTGATGGATTTAACTCATATCTCTCGTACTCCCCCAGTTTCTTTTTATTACGTATACAAGATATGTTTAAAGTTAAATTACATAAAGTTTGACCAAAGATCATATTTAAAATGTCAACACTTACAATACTTTACTTATATAGTATGAAAATTAATTTCATGATGAATTTAATGATTTTGGTTTTGTATCATGAATGTTGATATGTTTCCATATAAAATTGGTCAAACTTAACCAAGTTTGACTTCAGACAAATTGTATATGCAGACTAAAAATAAACTAAGGAAGTACTATGAGACCATGAACAAAAATTTGCACACGGACAAATGTTATCATATGTATGAAATGGGCATGCGATTTTGCTAAACATGGGCAAGTATTGAAGCACAAGCACATGGAGAGGGAAAATAATTAATGGTGGACAAGAGATGACACTGATTTGGGAGAAAAACATTAATCTGCCTAAGCTTAATTTCTTTATGACTTCTCAAACCAACACAAAAATTTCAAGTGCCGAAAAGGGGGCAAATGTTAAATCCCTAGCTGCCGCTATCATCAAAAGCTTATAACTGAATCACATGAGAAGTGAGATGACGAGAAGAACCGAAAATCAAATGGTAGAAGAAAGAAAGAATCGCAGAACTTTCCTTTAGGTCACAGATCGAGATCCAAGCCTGAATGCGCCTCCCTCTTGGAAGACGACGACGACGACGGAGACGATGCCTCGGCACCGGCACCATGCGAGGGGAACTCTAGCAGCCTCAGCGTATGGTCCCTTGGCCGCCATGCTGATGCGGGCATCTGCAATGGCAGTGCACTGCCATAATTGCTCGACTCGTCCCCGCCATCGCCGGGATGCTGCGGGTTGTCAAGGTTCACGCCGAACAAGCGCACGCGCTTCTTGGTTGCCGTCGTCGGGCTTTCGATTACCGGCACCGAGTCGAGCACTACTGGGGACCCTGCGGTTACACTTACGCCGGCGCCGCTGCCTTGCTGTTGCACTGTGAAGTGCAGCGGCGGCGGCGGGCGCGGCACGAGGAGTGGTGCTGGTGTGTGCGGAGGCATCCTGGCGGCCGAGCCGAAGAGGATGACCTGCCTCCCCATTGTGGGGTAACTGGGGTTCATGCCGCGGAAGTCGAAGCCCTGACGGAGACGGTGCTCGTAGAGCGTGGCTGGCGGCGAGGGCGGCATGAAGAACCCTCTGCCGCCGGCGCCGAGGCCCCACGGGCTGTAGTGCGACGTTAGCGGCATCGGAAGCGGGAGGCGGGGCAAGCGGAGCGGGTCTCTGGTGTCGGCCCGGCGCTTCCAGTCGATGAAGAGGCGGTGTCGCGCGGCCTCGCCGGCGCCGCGCGAGAAGGAGACGGTGTCCCCAGCGTCGAGGCGCTTCTCCTTGACGAAGCGGCTCCACCCTTTGGTCATGACGTAGCTCTGGCTGCTGTTCCAGTAGGAATAGCGGAAGCGCCATGGCTTCCCGGCGCTGTCCTCGAAGTTGAGCAGGAGGCCCTTCTCGTTGGCCGCCGAGTCCAGCGGGAAGTACTTCTCGGCGTACTGCTTGGGGATGACCAGCCGGTTCAGCTTCCCCACGTCGCTCGGCGTCACCACCTTGTCGAACATGTGCTCCTTCTCCACCGCCTCCGCCACGCCGCCGCCGCCGCCCCCGCTCCCCGACGCTCCGGCGTCATCCCCAGACCGAAAGGGAGGGCTACTTCCAGCCGGCGACGCAGACACGGCCGCTGACGCGGGTGTCGAGGCCGACGCAGAAGCAGAAGGCGCGGCGGCGCTGGTGGCGGCCGCGGCTGTCATGAAAGGGATCTCGCGCGGCATCGACGCCTCTTCCTGCTCCTCCTCCACCTCCTCCTCTCCTTTAGAAAACCTACTGCTTGTCGCAGTAAACTCCATGTATGTATGCTTGGATACTTCTTCCCGTGGATTACTGCGGCATCCCGATTCGCCAACAGGTAGAGGAGAGGAGGAAGACCAGATCTTGAGAAGAGGCAAGCAACTATAAAAGAGCTTCCTTCGCTGCCGTGCCGCCCAGTGGTTGTTCGGATCGGAGCGAGAAAGCAGCAATCCTGGATCCTTCTTCTTGTTGCCCCTTGCTGGCTTCTGCCGAGACCAGCAGCTTGGCCTGGTGCTCGAGAATAGACACTGCGGCTGCAGCAGAGCTATAGCATGTAGGTTGGGCACTACTAGAGAGGGGATCCACCTATGTATGCGTGTATGTGTTGTTTTTTCTCCTAAGAAATTCTATATCGATCTTGAGCTGCGTTCGCACCGAGGGAGGGAGGCGAGCAGAGGGGAATTGGCTGGGCCGGCATGCATTGACGCGCGCGCACTGCACGCCTAGCCGCTGCTAGCTAGCTCTGGGATGTGGCAGGGATGGATGGAGTGGAGACGGGGATGGCCGGCAATATGGATCGATGGAGACGGCCAGCCGGGGAGGTTGGTGGGTGCTGGGTGGGCGCGCGCCCGCGTGGCCAATATTTGTGGCTGGCGCTGCTGCAGTTCGATCCTCCCGCAAGGGGGAGAGGAGACTGAGCTGCCCTAGCTACAAGATTCCTCTTCCTTGAACTCACTAGCTAGTGGAAGTGGCAGCTGCTTAGTGAAGTGAAGTGAGTCATCTCGCTGTGTTTTTCCCCCTCTCGCCCCCCTTTCCCCTCGTCCGTACTATAGCTTCTTTCCAGGAGCTTCATCAACCTTGGTTTTTTCTCAAGCACTTTATTTTGTTTCTCTTTGTGAAAGAAGGTGTGCGGTTTTTTGCAGCGTTGCGAGCATAGAGATCGAGCTAGAGAAAGAGCTGGGAAAAGTGGGGTGTACTGTGCAACGTAGTGTGTAGTAGCTTTATAAAGGGCAGAGGGCGGTGGGGGCCCATGGATCGCGCTGGGTTGGGCTCATGTGAGCGCTCGTCCTCGTCACCATACGGGTATACGTATACATCAAATATCACTCACACGCCTGCCTACGGGCGTAGCTGCAGCTACTGTGCCTAGCTCTCGTGTAGGCAAGTTCCTAGGCTGGTCCTCCCGGTGCGTACCCGTCGATCCATCAAGGGGGGTTTTCTCATAATAATTGCATGATGTGGAAGGAGAAGATCTCGTCTGCCTCGACGGTGTTTGAACACCATAATTTTTGTGTGGCTTGTCATGGGCCAACGGGCGAGGAATTTCGATCGGTAGGAATGCGGTCGCATTGGATGTTTCTATTCTGGCAATCGGGCATTCGGAGTTAAGCTGGCGTAAGGACACTCCAAGGTCAATGTATGTTTTGGATTCTCCTGATTTGGATGAGGAGGACGCCGGTGTTACCCATGAGTCCATGGCGGTCATCTTCTCTCCCATCTAACCAACGAGAGTCCCCTTCTCACGATATGTTGATGACACTGATATTTTTGTGAAAAACATGGTATGGCCAAATTGCCACCAACATGAAGTTCATCATTTGTTTGTTCAAACAACTATCTATACTTAAGATAAGTTTTCACAAAAGCAATTAGTTAGGTTTTGGAAACACCAATAAGATTCGCATCCACTTCGAAAAACAACAAAATAAAGAGTGGAAGATCATTGCTGACCATTTTGAGAAAATACTTAGTAATTCAGAGGACAAGCCTTCGACCTATGGGGCCCTTCTTGTCCTAATCAACGCCACCCTGATTAGCTTGTCAGTGTTTATGCTATAGTTTTTTAGGAATTCATGCTATCCTTCTTTGAAATACCGAGGGAGGTGAGGAGAAGATTATATGTTCTTTAGATAGTAATCTTCTAGATGGTCTTGGGATATAAGACCTGAAAGACAAGAACAAGTGCATGCTCAACAAATGATAGTTCAAGTCACTTTAGAGGAAAGTGTTTGGCAGGATTTGCTGACTAAGAAATATCTACACTCAAAGATCACTTTAGGTACATGTAAGTTGCCTGACTTTATATTTGTTAAGTCGATTTTGTAGCCATTGAATGCTTCCTTGAGATTCGTGCTTTTTTTTTGGTTTGTTGTTTGCTTTGTTGGGCTAACCAGAATCGACTCACCCCAATTTTTGGTTAATCGAGTTGGCTGTCGGGCTCGCTTTGTGCGCCCGTTATGCTCCCGCCGCCAGTTAGTAGCTTAGCCCATCCCGCTTGTGGAGATGACAAAGTTGTTGGAGTAGATCGCCGTCACATGATGATTGCCCTGGCGGCGTTCGGGCGCCACCGGAAGAGAGGGGGTGAGAGCCCTCCTCCCGCTTCTTCTTTCTTGACCTCCCCTCTAGATGGGAGGAGGGTTTCCCCTCTGGTCCTTGGCTTCCATGGAGGCGGAGGGGCTCGCCCCTCCGAGATTGGCTCTCTCCCTCTCCCCCTCCCCCCCCCTCTCTCTCTCTCTCTCTCTCTCTCGCTTTATCCTGAGTCAGCCACTCTCTCAGTCGCTTCCCCTCCTCTCTGTCTCACTCTGCTTCTCTTTGGTCACCTCTCGTCCTCCTGTGACGGGTAGGGTTGGTGGATTTCTTGCTCTCCTCCCCCCTTATTTATTCATAGACCCGAGTTAGTTGTGTGGATTTGTCAGCTTATACGTTCTTTTTTGCTGTTCTTGTTCTAGTATGAGCTAGGGTTTGTGGATTTATTTCTCTCCTTCCTCCCCCTTATTTTTTCACAGATCCAAGCTATTTTCTGCGGATATATGTCACTTCTTCATGAATTCTTTTTGTTGTTCTTGTGCAGGTTTTGTTCTTGGGGGTGCTTGGCTCAGGGTTCTTGTGCTCATCCGCGAGCGAATCTACTGTTCAAGTATTTCATCTGCTCATACTCTAGTCTGGGATTTGTTTTGTGGTGTATGAGTTTTACAATTAGGGTCATTCTTTAGCTATGGTTTTTTCTGTGTTCCCCTTTTTGATCTAATCTCCTACTTTGAGCATGTCCTTTTGATTTATGGTTAGGGTTATGCTTTGAGTTGTTTTGTTGTGACTTTTAAGTCGATTTGTTGGTGACTTGTGTTAGTTTAGTTGATTTATTGGTGGAATAGATTTTTGCCAATTTAAATGAGCAGGCTTTGGTAGGCCTGTGCTATATATGGATTTGGGTGATTGATGTTTATATAGTGAGTTTTTAGAAAATTTAATGTTAAATCTACTAGGTATAGTGTTGAGTATACTGTAAAGATCCCTTCTTCTTTTTTATCTTAATCCATTTTAATTTGTGGATACTTTGCAAATTTTTTATGTTGTCATAGTTCCACGTAGTGTATTGTTTTTTTAGGTTATATTGCTTGTTATAGTTGTTGTTGTTGGGAAACGTAGTAGAAAATTAAAAATTGCCCTAAGAACACCTAGGAACAATATGAAGATGCATATACGGTTCGGGTCAATGATCGTTACCGAATCCGGAGTTGCAGCGGAAGTAGACGAGTCGGTGTATGTCGTACATGGAATCCCTCAAACCATTGATGACGATCCCGCGAACCACCCTCGAACGATCCCTTGAACGGAAGACCAAAAGCATGGCCTCTCTATTTGGTTGCAAGCGTGCGGTCTTCACGATCTAGTAGCACTTCGCTGTGCAGAGCTAATCGTCGCCGGAGAATTAGAGGGAGGAGATTAGAACCACACCGGGCTTCTAATTATGAGGATTAGAGGAACTAGGTCTATCTCTAATTAGTCAACTAGGACCTACTAGAACTAGATGAACTATAGGAGGCTCAAAAACTTGTGTATCCAATAGGGCACAATACCTCAAGTATATATAGGTTAGAGGGGGAGAGGAGGGCGGCCACCAAGGAGGGAAAGGCCCTCCTTGGTGCGTCGTCCAGGGAGGAGGAGTTGGACTCCTCCCCCACTAGGACCCCCCCCCCCCACACACAAGGAAAGAGAATCCTTCTAATAATTACGAGACCCTTTTATATATAATATAACATCAAGGGAAATATTTTCCTCCTATATATTAATTATCGGGAATACCCGGTATTGCCCGATAAATTCTGAAGCCCTTTAGAACTATTTTGAATATTAACAAAACTATTTCATAAATCAATCACCGATACTATTGCCCTACTAACACTCTGCAGATCATGATTACCTTAAGCTTGTGACCTCGTAGGTTCGGTAAATCATAGACATGAACGAAATCCCTTTGTTCAATGATCGATAGCAGAACCATGGATGTCCATATCGATCCCTATGATTACACGAATGACATTCGAGTGAACGTCTGGTTATTATATGATATTCCCTTTACCTTGCAATACTTTACAAAACCTGGGATGCATCGGTATCCTCCTGTGTCATGCGCATGCTTACTATACGTTGATCTCGTGCCGGTTTTGTTCTTCTTTCTCTCTGAAGTGTTCTGGGATCCCTGTGACGTAGCCACCAGTGTCTGCACAGACGTTGATGGATGCCATCACACCGAGAGGACCCTAAGAATATCTCTCCATCATCGGAGGAGCAAATCCCACTCTTGAGCAATCTGGTGCCTTGTCAAACTTTCTAATGAATCTATAAGTTGTCGTTATGATCACCTACTTACAGATTTCGTTTGAGGAACCCCAAAATCCACCGTACGGTAGGAAGTGACTACGATACTCTCATGGCCTGAGGAACTAAAACACATGCCAACACTCTATGTTATAACAATTGATTTCAGACGATATTATCTCAAAGTATAACAAACAAGATTGGGTCGATTCAATATGATTGTTCTTCTAACGGCATACACTCAATGTTGTTTCAGGACTATCGTTACACTTAATGATAACCTTGTTGGAAATCGTTGCATGGAAAACAAAAAATTTCTACGCACACGCAATGATCTATCCATGGAGATGCCTAGCAACAAGGGGGAGAATGTGTCTACGTACCCTCGTAGACCGTAAGCGGAAGTGTTTCACAACGCGATTGATGTAGTTGAACTTCGTGCTCCAAATGATCTAGTACCGAACGCAGGGCACCTCCGCGTTCTGCACACGTTCAGCTCGGTGATGTCCTCCGCCTTCTTGATCCAGCAAGACGGCGAGGTAGTTGATGAGTTCCGGCAGCACAGGCGTGGTGACGGTGATGGTGATGTGATCTCCGGAGGGCTTCGCCTAAGCACTATGAAAATATGAACGAGGGAGTAAACGGTGGACGGGGGCACCGCACACAGCTAAGATAATGTTGTGTCCTTGTGTGGCGCCCCCTACCCATGTATATATAGGTGGGAGGGGAGGAGGCAGCCCCTAGGGCGCCCCAAGAGACCTGGCGGCAGCCCTAGGGCTGATGCCTTGCCCTGCGCCCCCTTTCCTTGTAAGAAGAAGGGGGAAGGAAAGAGGGGGGAGAGGGAAGGAAGGGGGAGTCCTACTCCACACCTTCCTTTCCCTCCCCTCTTTCCTTCTCCTCCTCATAGGGCTGGCCACTATAGGGGCGCACCAGCCCCTTGTGGGCTAGTGTGTTCCCTCTCTTGGCCCATAAGGCCTATATTTTTGCCGGGGGTGCCCGAAACTCCTTTCCTGTGACCCGGTAAGTACCCAGTACCCTCCGAAACACTTCCAGTGTCCGAATACCATCGTCCTATATATCAATCTTTACCTCTCGACCATTTCGAGACTGCTCATCATATCAGTGCTCTCATCCGGGACTTTGAACAACATTTGGTCACCAAATCACATAACTGATATAATACTATATCGTCAACAAACGTTAAGCGTGTGGACCCTACGGGTTCGAGAACTATGTAGACATGACCAAGTGACAAATCCTAATCTCGATATATGCCAACTAAACAAACACCTTCGGAGATACCTGTAGAACATCTCTATGGTCACCCAGTTACGTTATGATGTTTGATAGCACACAAGGTATTCCTCCGGTATCTGGGAGTTGCATAATCTCATAGTCGAAGGAATATGTATTTGACATGAAGAAAGCAATAGAAATAAACTTAACGATCATTATGCTAAGCTAACGGGTGGGTCTTGTCCATCACATCATTCTCCTGATGATGTGATCCCGTTATCAAATGACAACTCATGTCAATGGTTAGGAAACCTTAACCATCTTTGATCAACGAGCTAGTCTAGTAGAGGCTCACTAGGGACACGGTGTTAGTTTATGTATTCACACATGTATTAAGGTTTCTGATCAATACAATTCTAGCATGAATAATAAACATTTACCATGAATAAGGAATTATAAACTAACAACTTTATTATTGCCTCTAGGGCATATTTCCTTTAGTCTCCCACTTGCACTAGAGTCAATAATCTAGTTCACATCGCCATGTGATTAACATCAATAGTTCACATCGCCATGTGATTACACTGGTACGCGTCGGTGCTATACAAACGGTTTTTAACCCCTTTCCACAACGGCATTTGGGACCGTCGCCAAGTGAGTGTGTGCGATAGGGTGTCCTTCCCACACGACCCAGAAACCGTCGGGGATATGGAGCAGTGATCCAGAGGCCTTCCAAAATGTAATCATGTGCGATGTAGCACACACTAAATTCTTTCGCACGTGTGGTATCAGTGATTAAGCATTTCTAATGACGCAGTGAAACCATATGGTCTGTCTAATGAACCGTTTGGGAAACAGTATGTAAGGCACACGGGCCAACATATGAACTGTGTGCGATTTGTGCCCCATCGCACATGAGTTTCTGCGTAACCCGTCTGCCATGCTAGACTCCATCGCACACGTTTGCCAACAATTACCGTCTGCGATAATGTTCTATCACAAATGGTTCAATAGCCCCTTCGCACACATACAAGTGCTGCAAACCGTTTGTGATTTGTTGGGTATCACCGACGGTTACCGCAAGAGTGACGTGTGCTTTTCTTTTCGGATCCCACACGTTTCCTGAAAAAATTACGACTGGGATTGTATTTTACACTGGGCACGGTTTACTCCCAGTTCTCGTGTGCGATAACGCGATATCACAAACGGTTCCAGAGACCCTACGCACACGTATTAGCACAACAAATCGTTTGCGATCTGCTGTGTATCACCGACGGTTCCGCAATGACTGACATATGCTTTCTGATGTGGATGGCACACACTCATTAATTGAACCGTGTGTAGAGCAATTGCCAGGTTAAAACAAAAATTTCCCATTTTGAATCGGCATGCAAAAAGCAAATTCGCCACAATATTGAATTGAACAAATAAACAAAATTATCATATTTTGAATCGGCACGCAAAAAGCAAATTCGCCACAATATTCAATTGAACAAATAAACAAAAATTCCATTTTGAATCGGCACGCAAAAAGCAAATTCGCCACAATATTCAATTAAACAAATAGTGTCCACAAGAAGAGCATTCATCAGATTTCGCAACAACTGCAATTGAACATATGGTAGCTAAATTCCAATGATTTGTCCACACATATATGCATTACATAATTAACCATAGTGTACGAAATACGAAGACCTCATCAGATGGAAAACAATGGATCCACGCGTTATACGTTTAGCGGCTAACTCTTACTCAATGTTTCAGGAGAACGCATGCTAAAATCTTCATTATCACCAGTTGGATTGATGTAGTGATCCAGGAAGAAGTCGCTGATAAATCTCCGAACCATCAGCAATTCACCCGCCAGGAGCGGTTCAGGGGTCCTCGGTTTTAAGATGAGCTGCAGTATTTTTAAGATCAGAATGTGCCATATGAGTGGAGTGGAAGATATTAATTAAGAGAGACTTACTGGTACTAATTCGCGAGGATCGTCAGAACTATCAGCAGATTTGCAGATGGAGATCATGTGTCTGCAAACATATTATCCACAAAGGTTGGTCCCTGCTTCTTGCTGAGGACACTGAAATTTTTTGTACAAAATTAGTCATGTATTTGTCCTGTTAGGAACAACCTAACCGATGTTAGATGTATTATTATTTTTGGACAAAATAGAAATAGGTTTACTTAGAAGCTTGAACATTTGACTAGCATAACGAAAGGTATTTGCAAACTATTGGAGTAACACTCCGAAAATAACGGATTTTGGCTTGTTACCGGAGAAACAATCTCGTGCTGCAGAGGTAGTTCCCTCTTGAACAGGTTCCCTGGTTTAGTTTTCCACAATGCGAGCACGCTACAAATGATGATGAATTTTGACAACATCAATTATTGAACAAGATATGAATGCAAATTAATTTCAACATCATAGAATTTAATACCTATCTATGAATTGCTGAAGATGCCTCAGATCCTGAGCGTTTGTTGACTCTCTGAGAGAACCGATGTAGTAAACGTGTTCTTGTTTGGAACAATGAATACCAATATCCAATGATCGCTACATATTAAGAAAGCCATGAACTTACGCATTATCTCGAAATCTGAAAGACAATCAGTGTGTGCGTGGTAGTTTACTTGACTTACCGTTCATGATATGGCCAGAGAAATGATTCTGCATGGGACGTGTTTTCGAAGAGATGGACGACCGTGTTAATGGCCCAGTCCCATAGGTCCTTACCATGTATTGTTGTGCCATTTGCTAATTCAGGATCTATGAAATATACACCCTCCCTTTTTCTTCTCTGCGTGTTCAATCCCATGAGAGGAATAAAATGCAGTTAGCTCTTTATCATTTACAACCTTGTATGGAGAAGTTGATCAGAGCTTTTTAAGTACTTACAAAATCAGGCATCTAACAAGAGTGGCATCGAGCACGTTGAAGTTGAAGAAGAGATGTAAGTATTCAAAACTCACAGAACCAACATCGTGTCGAAAATGATCTCTATTGTAGTGGACTAGCAAAGCATGATGACCTGCTGACATTTGATCCATGGAATATTCATGTAACTCACGGCAACTGGAGCTGCACTCATCAAAGTATTCGCCAACAAGAAATGGCTTCCATGGACGTAATTGCATGCTTCAAGTACGCCTGCTTTACTTTTAGAAAGCAACAAACACACTTCTTCATCATCCATGTCTTCAAAAATAATATTACTCCCTGATTCGAACAAGCTACTGTTAATTTGGTTCTAGGCGATGAGTGCTTTAAGTAAGAGGCAATCATTCTCTTTCCTCTTCACTCTCCCGCTGCGCTCCCTCTTGGTCGAGGTTGTAGCCTTTTTGGCCACTTCCTTCTTGGTACTTGAAGCATTTTTGGCAGAACGTCTGGTTGCCTGCAAGCTAGACTGCCGAGCAGACGGTGAAGCTTGGACGGACTGCTTAGCAGATAGTTTATCTATGTCGAACCACTGAGCTGGCGGTGCTGCTGTGATGGACTGCTGGGCTATAGGAGCAGAGGCATCAGACTGCTGTGCTGTAGGAGCAGAGGCATCGGAATGCTGACCATGCGTTGAAGCTATGTCGGGTTTCTGCGCAGATGGTGCCAACTTGTCGGTGTGCCGAGGAGGTCGTGCCAACGCGTTGGTTTGCTGAGTAGGAAGTGCTGACGTATTGGTATGATGATCATGCGACTGCGGACCGACGGACTGATGAGCAGTCGGTTCTGGACCTACAGACTACTTAGCAGGCGGATCCGAAGCATCAGACTACTTAGCAGTCTGTTCCACCAGGTTGGTCTACTGAGCATGTGCTACAGCTAGGTCTCCCCCGCTGCTTCAGCGGCCGGCATCTGAACCGGTGGTGCGTCTTCAGCAGTTGTAGGCCTTGCCACTGGCTGCTTTGGGGTGGAGGATGACATGGCCTGTATGCCACAAAGTCGGGCCGGCTGATCACAGGTTGATGTATCAACCTGTGAGAGCTGCTGTGGCAAGGAGATCGTCACTGGTTGAGGGGTGATAGTGGTTGCTCTTGGAGGGGCTTCCGGGATCTCATCGATGAACTCTATTTCCTTTCATGGCCACAGGATGTGATGTAAAAGTGTTTCTCCCAAGGTCCTTTGCTCATCGAAGTCTCCTAGGACATTCTTCAGGGCAAATTCATTGAATTCAGGCTTTACTTCACTCACGTAGCACTTCACACAACCCGACTTCAATGGCACATTTTCCAAGAAGAGGTCATCTTCCAAGAAGGGTGGGCAAACCCAGGCTGTTGCACATTTTAATGTACCTTCATAATGTGTAAGCATGCCCTTCAGTCTGTTTTTCATTTTAGATAGATCAAATATAGCATCATCACGAGTAGCTGTAGTCTCAGTGTCTCTAGGGTCAGCTGATGCACAGTACTCTTGTGCAATGTTGTTGCACAATAAGCAGCATCCTCCATGCCCGCCTCCCCTCCCATCTGCTGGCTATCTGTCAGTGTTAGAGTCTTCTGCATCATCATTGACTCCTCAACATCCTTTCGAAGAGCTGGATAAATATCCTTCCTCAACCTTTCATACAATGCATTCTGCTTAATTTCAGTCCTCGCTTTTTTCATGTTGAGCCTCTCTTCTTTGCTGAGTGTGAAAGCCCTCTTGTGCGGGACATTAACACCTATACCCCTTGCACGGCTAGGGGGCTCTTTTGTTTCCAAAGCAATGGACAGAATGTCACATAGAACCTTCCAGGGATCTTGGAAGTCTCTAACATCACTTCATACAGTTTGGCTTCACATGCGTTTTAAAGTAATAAGTTCTGCCATCACGCCTCTTTGCACGTGCCCGCAAGTAGTCTCTGGCACGTTCGCCGCTGATTTCACTAAAGGCCGGATTCCCACCTGCCGCTATGATACGTCTCCAACATATTTATAATTTTTGATTATTCCATGCTATTATATTATTTGTTTTGGATGTTTAATAGGCTTTAATATACCTTTTTATATTGTTTTTGGGACTAACCTTCTAACCAAAGGCCTAGTGCAAATTGCTGTTTTTTTGCCTATTTCAGTGTTTCGCAGAAAAGGAATACCAAACGGAAAAAAACTTTGGGAGAGTTATTTCTGGAACAAACGTGATCCATGAGACTTGGAGTGGACGTCAAGAAAGAAGCGAGGAGGCCACGAGGCAGGAGGGCGCGCCCCAGGGGGGTGGGTGCGCCCACACCCTCGTGGGCCCCTCGCAGCTCCACCAACCTACTTCTTCCTCCTATATATATATCCATATACCCCGAAAACATCCAGGAGCACCACGAAACCCTATTTCCACCGCCGCAACCTTACCCGTGAGATCCCATCTTGGGGCCTTTACCGGTGCTCCGCCGGAGGGGGAATCGATCACGGAGGGCTTGTACATCAACACCATAGCATCTCCAATGATGTGTGAGTAGTTTACCACAGACCTTCGGGTCCATAGTTATTAGCTAGATGGCTTCTTCTCTCTCTTTGGATCTCAATACAAAGTTCTCCTCGATTCTCTTGGAGATCTACTCGATGTAATTCTTTTTGCGGTGTGTTTGTCGAGATCCGATGAATTGTGGGTTTATGATCAAGATTATCTATGAACAATATTTGATTCTTGTCTGAATTCTTTTATGCATGATTTAATATATTTGAAAGTCTCTTCGAATTATCAGTTTGGTTTGGCCTACTAGATTGATCTTTCTTGCAATGGGAGAAGTGCTTAGCTTTGGGTTCAATCTTGCGGTGTCCTTTCCTAGTGACAGCAGGGGCAGCATGGCACGTATTGTATTGTTGCCATCGAGGATAAAAAGATGGGGTTTATATCATATTGCTTGAGTTTATCCCTCTACATCATGTCATCTTGCCTAATGCATTACTCTGTTCTTATGAACGTAATACTCTAGATGCATGCTGGATAGCGGTCGATGTGTGGAGTAATAGTAGTAGATGCAGAATCATTTCGGTCTACTTATCGCCGACGTGATGTCTATATACATGATCATGCCTAGATATTCTCATAACTATGCGCTTTTCTATCAATTGATCGACAGCAATTTGTTCACCCATCGTAGAATTTGCTATCTTGAAAGAAGCCACTAGTGAAACCTATGCCCCCCGGGTCTATCTTCCATCATATTATTTTCATACCTACTTGCTATTTTTATCGTTGTTTATTTTGCAATCTATACCACAAAAATACCAAAAATATTTACCTTATTATCTCTATCAGATCTCCCTTTCATAAGTGACCGTGAAGGGATTGACAACTCCTTTATCGCGTTGGTTGCGAGGTTCTTGTTTGTTTGTGCAGGTACTATGCGACTTGCGTGCTACCTCCTACTGGACTGATACCTTGGTTCTCAAAAACGGAGGGAAATACTTACGCTACTTTGCTGCATCACCCTTTCCTCTTCAAGGGAAAACCAACGCATGCTCAAGAGGTAGCAAGAAGGATTTCTGTCGCCGTTGCCGGGGAGGTTGCACCAAGTCAAGTCAAGATTTGATCACCCAGCAACTAGCCATCTCTGGCGCCGTCTGTGCACAAGTCAAGACATGCCAAGTACCCATCACAAACTCTTATCCCTCGCATTACATTATTTGCCATTTGCCTCTCATTTTACTCTCCCCACTTCACCTTTGCCTTTTCTTTGCCTTCTCCCCTTATGTATCTTTGTTTGTGTTTCCATGTGCCTCTCATTTGCTTGCATCTTTGCTTGCTAAAAATCTATTGATATGGATCCACTTAAAGTGTTCTACTTGGATCATCTTTGATCCTTATGCGCTCGTGCTGAAACCCCAACTAGCCTGGTTGATGGGAAATCTTTAGATGAGCATGCTCATTTTGTGCGTCACCGTTTGTCTGAAAAAGGGAGACTCTTATGGGATCAAATAAACATATTACTATGTTATACTTGGAATCTTTGTGAAATTTATGATTTTACTTGTTGCTCTAAGAACCCTAAAAAACACCTCCCCTACCTATGTGATTTTAATGATAATGAAATCTTATCTTCTTATGCAAAGGGTATTTATAGTTACTACGGTATCGAACAAATTGAAGAATTTGTTGCTTTTAAGGGTGCTTATGAAGTTGCTTCTTTGATTGAAAAGTATGATGTTACTCTACGAATCTGAAATTTTTGACATACTTAAATATTGCTATGAAAACTATGCTCATAATGCCTATGTCAAAGGATTTATTGAAAGAATGACCGCTGCTTTGGAAGAAAATAATGATATGCATGAATCTATAGATAATTATGATTCCGATGATTTGATTGAAATATCCCTTGATGAAAATGATGCTTGCTATTCTTGTGGCTATGATGCCAATATTTATGAAGATGAATTTGCTATAGTTCCTTATGTTAAACATGAGATCATTGTTATTGCACCCATACTTGATAGTTCCTTCGATGAAAAGCATGATTACAATGATGCTATTATAAATTCTTTTAATGTCAATTGTGCTAATAATATGCAAAACCCTAATCTTGGGGATGCTAATTTTGCTATGTCTACTACTTGTTCCAATGATCATGATTGGGGTGATTCTTCTTATGATCTTGAAAATTTATTTAAGCCCCATGATGAATATAAGATTGATAATAATGTTTGTAATATTGAAAGTGGGTTTGGAAGAGTGTCAACTTTAGATCCCATGTATTTGGAGAATGTCCAATCTTATGCAATTTTCGATAAAACTGGGTTTGGAGAGGTCATGACTTTAGTTAATGTTAATCCCACTATTTTGGAAGAGTGTCAACTTTGCATGCATGTGGATCGTGTTGAAAATATTTTATGTGATAGCTATTTTGTTGAATTTTCTTATGATCCCACATGTAATTATTATGAGAGAGGAAAATATGGTTGTAGAAATTTTGATGTTAGTAAATTACCTCTCGTATGTTGAGATTGTTATTGTTTCTCACTTCTTTCTTGCATATGCTAGTTTTTTCTTGTCTTGATAATTTATTTGCCTATAAGATGCCTATGCATAGGAAGTATGTTAGACTTAGATGTGTTTTTCATATGCTATATGATGCTTTCTTTGTGCTTCAATTCTTGTCTTTCATGTGAGCATCATCGAAATATTCAATGCCTAGCTAGGGGCGTTAAATGATAGCGCTTGTTGGGAGGCAACCCAATTTTATTGTTGTTCTTGTTTTTTGTTCCTGTTTAGTAATAAATAATTCATCTAGCTTCTGTTTATTTGTGGTATTATGTTTTTAATTAGTGTTTGTGCCAAGTAGAACCTTTGGGAAGACTTGGGGGAAGTTTTTGCGATCTTGCTGTAAAAAACAGAAACTTTAGCGCTCACGAGATTAGCTGCCATTTTGTACTGGAGAGTGCGATTAGGTTGATTATTTTTGAAGATGATTAATAGACAAATTCCTCACGTATACCAATTTATTTCAGAATTTTTGGTGTTACAGAAGTATTCGAAACCTACAGATTACTACAGACTGTTCTGTTTTTGACATATTCTGTTTTTCATGTGTTGTTTGCTTATTTTGATGAATCCATGGCTAGTATCGGGGGGTATGAACCATAGAGATGTTGTAATACAGTAGGTTTAACACCAATATAAATAAAGAATGAGTTCATTGCAGTACCTTGAAGTGGTGGTTTGTTTTCTTATACTGACGAAGCTCATGAGATTTATTGTTGAGTTTTGTGTTGTGAAGTTTTCAAGTTTTGGGTAAAGATTTGATGGATTTTGGAATAAGGAGTGGCAAGAGCCTAATCTTGGGGATGCCCAAGGCACCCCAAGGTAAAATTCAAGGACAACCAAAAGCCTAAGCTTGGGGATGCCCCAGAAGGCATCCCCTCTTTCGTCTTTGTCCATCGGTAACGTTACTTGAGGCTGTATTTATATTTACCACATGATATGTGTTTTGCTTGGAGAGTCTTGTATGATTTGAGTCTTTTTTTAGTTTACCACAATCATCCTTGCTGCACACACCTTTTGGAGAGACACACATGAATCGGAATTTATTAGAATACTGTATGTGCTTCACTTATATCTTTTGAGCTAGATAAATTTTGCTCTAGCGCTTCACTTATATCCTTTTAGAGCACGGTGGTGGTTTTATTTTATAGAAATTATTGATCTCTCATGCTTCACTTATATTATTTTGAGAGTCTTTTAGAACAGCATGGTAATTTTCTTTGGTTATAAAATCAATCCTAATATGATAGGCATCCAAGATGGGTATAATAAAAACTTTCATAAAAAGTGCATTGAATACTATGAGAAGTTTGATACTTGATGATTATTTTGAGATATGAAGATGGTGATATTAGAGTCATGCTAGTTGAGTAGTTGTGAATTTGAGAAATACTTGTTCTAAAGTTTGTGCTTCCCGTAGAATGCACGTATGGTGAACCGTTATGTGATGAAGTCGGAGCATGATTTATTTATTGATTGTCTTCCTTATGAGTGGCGGTTGGGGACGAGCGATGGTCTTTTCCTACCAATCTATCCCCCTAGGAGCATGTGTGTAGTACTTTGTTTCGATAACTAACAGATTTTTGCAATAAGTATGTGAGTTCTTTATGACTAATGTTGCTTCCATGGATTATACGCACTCTCACCCTTCCACCATTGCTAGCCTCTCTAATACCGCGCAACTTTCGCCGGTATCATATACCCACCATACACCTTCCTCAAAACAACCACTATACCTACCTATTATGGCATTTCCATAGAAATTCCGAGATATATTTCCATGCAACTTACCATCGTTTTGTTTGTTATGACATGCTTCATCATAGTCATATTGCTTTGCATGATCATGCAGTTGACATCGTATTTGTGGCAAAGCCACCTTTATAATTCTTTCATACATGTCACTCTTGATTCATTGCATATCCTTGTACACCGCTAGGAGCATTCACATAGAGTCATATTTTGTTCTAGTATTGAGTTGTAATTTTTGAGTTGCAAGTAAATAAAAGTGTGATGATCATCATTATTAGAGCATTGTCCCAAGTGAGGAAAGGATGATGGAGACTATGATTCCCCCGCAAGTCGGCATGAGACTCCGGACGGAAAATTAAAAAAAGAGAAAAAAGTGGCCATAAAAAAAGAAAAAGGCCCAAATAAAAAAAGAGAGAAAAAAGAGAAGAAAAAAGAGAGAAAAAGATAGAAGGGGCAATGTTACTATCCTTTTACCACACTTGTGCTTCAAAGTAGCACCATGATCTTCATGATAGAGAGTCTCCTATGTTGTCACTTTCATATAATAGTGGGAATTTTACATTATAGAACTTGGCTTGTATATTCCAATGATGGGCTTCCTCAAAATGCCCTAGGTCTTCGTGAGCAAGCGAGTTGGATGCACACCCACTTAGTTTCTTTTGTTGGGCTTTCATACACTTATAGCTCTAGTGCATCCGTTGCATGGCAATCCCTACTCACTCACATTGATATCTATTGATGGGCATCTCCATAGCCCGTTGATACGCCTAGTTGATGTGAGACTATCTTCTCCTTTTTTGTCTTCTCCACAACCACCATTCTATTCCACATATAGTGCTATGTCCATGGCTCATGCTCATATATTGCGTGAAGATTGAAAAAGTTTGAGAACATCAAAAGTATGAAACAATTGCTTGGCTTGTCATCGGGGTTGTGCATGATTAAATACTTTGTGTGATGAAGACAGAGCATAGCCAAACTATATGATTTTGTAGGGATAACTTTCTTTGGCCATGTTATTT
This sequence comes from Triticum urartu, assembly GCF_056163025.1. Taxonomy (NCBI): domain Eukaryota; kingdom Viridiplantae; phylum Streptophyta; class Magnoliopsida; order Poales; family Poaceae; genus Triticum; species Triticum urartu. The sequence continues at coordinate 471,133,486 of NC_141878.1, forward strand.
TGAGAAGATATGATTGCTTTGTTAGTATGCTTGAAGTATTATTATTTTTATGTCAATATTAAACTTTTGCTTGAATCTTTCGGATCTGAACATTCATGCCACAATAAAGAAAATTACATTGGTAATTATGCTAGGTAGCATTCCACATCAAAAATTCTGTTTTTATCATTTACCTACTCGAGGACGTCAGGAATTAAGCTTGGGGATGCTTGATACGTCTCCAACGTATCTATAATTTTTGATTGTTCCATGCTATTACATTATCTGTTTTGGATGTTTAATAGGCTTTAATATACCTTTTTATATTATTTTTGGGACTAACCTACTAACCAAAGGCCAGTGCAAATTGTATTTTTTTTGCCTATTTCAGTGTTTCGCAGAAAAGGAATACCAAATGGAATACAAATGGAATGAAACCTTCGAGAGAGTTATTTTCGGAACAAACGTGATCCAGGAGACTTGGAGTGGATGTCAAGAAAGAAGCAAGGAGGCCACGAGGCAGGAGGGCGTGCCCCCACCCTCGTGGGCCCCTCGCAGCTCCACCGACCTACTTCTTCCTCCTATATATATCCATATACCCCAAAAACATCCAGGAGCACCACGAAACCCTGTTTCCACCACCGCAACCTTGTGTACCCGTGAGATCCCATCTTGGGGCCTTTTTCGGTGCTCCGCCGGAGGGGGAATCGATCACGGAGGGCTTCCACATCAACACCATAGCCACTCCGATGATGTGTGAGTAGTTTACTGCAGACCTTCGGGTCCATAGTTATTTGCTAGATGGCTTCTTCTCTCTCTTTGGATCTCAATACAAAGTTCTCCTCGATTCTCTTGGAGATCTATTCGATGTAATTCTTTTTGCGGTGTGTTTGTCGAGATCCGATGAATTGTGGGTTTATGATCAAGATTATCTATGAACAATATTTGATTCTTCTCTGAATTCTTTTCTTCATGATTTAATATCTTTGCAAGTCTCTTTGAATTATCAGTTTGGTTTGGCCTACTACATTGATCTTTCTTGCAATGGGAGAAGTGCTTAGCTTTGGGTTCAATCTTGGGGTGTCCTTTCCCAGTGACAGCAGGGGCAGCAAGGCACGTATTGTATTGTTGCCATCGAGGATAAAAAGATGGGGTTTATATCATATTGCTTGAGTTTATCCCTCTACATCATGTCATCTTTCCTAATGCGTTACTCTGTTCTTATGACCTTAATACTCTAGATGCATGCTGGATAGCGGTTGATGTGTGGAGTAATAGTAGTGATGCAGAATCGTTTCGGTCTACTTATCGTGGATGTGATGCCTATATACATGATCATGCCTAGATATTCTCATAACTATGCGCTTTTCTATCAATTGCTCAATAGTAATTTGTTCACCCACCATAGAATTTGCTATCTTGAGAGAAGCCACTAGTGAAACCTGTGCCCCCGGGTGTATCTTCCATCATGTTATTTTCATATCTACTTGCTATTTTTATCGTTGTTTATTTTGCAATCTTTTTTTTCCAATCTATACCACAAAAATACCAAAAATATTTACCTTATTATCTCTATCAAATCTCACTTTCGTAAGTGATCATGAAGGGATTGACAACCCCTTTATCGTGTTGGTTGCGAGGTTCCTGTTTGTTTGTGCAGGTACTAGGCGACTTGCATGCTACCTCCTACTGGATTGATACCTTGGTTCTCAAAAACTGAGGGAAATACTTACGCTACTTTGTTGCATCACCCTTTCCTCTTCAAGGGAAAACCAACGCATGCTCAAGAGGTAGCATGCTACTGCTTCTTTGTCCTCCTGTTCCCATATCAGTTTCATGTCGTAGTATCCTGCCACAACCATACGGTGGGGGTGTATTTTCTTCTTCTGAAGTTCCGATTGCTTGAAACTCTTCTCAGCAAACTCTTTAGTTGCCGTGACCCTTTTGAATTCTTCCCAGTCTGCCTTTGTAATTTGGAGGTATGCGGGGTGTTGAGGATATAACCATTAAGGGTAAACCGCCCAGGAGGGGCTGGTTTACCTTCACCTATGCTGAAGCCCAAGGAAACCCAGAAGATGACGCTTTATGGATAAGGCTTAGAGGCCCAGAGCCCACAGACGATTTAGGGCCCATGGTAGTAAACCGCCATGATTGTATAAACTTGTATTATAAGATAGGAAAGAGGAGACCAAGGCGGATACTTGTATGAACCAGCCTCGGGACTCTGTAGACCGACCGGGGTCCTCCTGAGTATATAAAGGGGTGACCCGGCAGTGGTTCAAGGAGAGAGAACAACAACTCGAGAGCCACACAAAGCGGATTCGCTCCCTGGCCTTCGAACCCATAGCAATACCAATCACAACTAGACGTAGGCTTTTACCTTCATTGAAGGGGCCGAACTAGTATAAACTCCTGTGTCCCTTTGTCCGGTTTAACCCCTTCGAGCTAACCCGTAGCGATGTCTCCACGACTAAGTCCTTTCACGAGGACATCTGCCGTGACAAACCCACGATAGTTGGCGCCCACCGTGGGGCTATCGCACGGTGGTTTTGAGTTCTTGAAGGGCAGCTTCGATGGACTCAAGGGATACGCCGTGGGCCGGATGACGAAGAGTCGCCATGGAAAGTTCTACATCGACAACGCAGGATGGGGTCCTGAGGCCGATTCAATCGAATACGGGTACCGGGTCCCCTTTGGTGGGATTCATGTCTTCATCGGCAAGATCGGCGAACCGGCCCCCGAGCTGGACATCTGCACCGACATCATCGAAACGGCTCGGTGTGCAAGTTCTTCACCGGTTCAGCCCGAGGCAAGGCATGTTTTCGTAGGTGTCGTCCATGGATCGAGGTACGAGGAGGGACCGGTCTCCGATGGAGAAACCGTAGTCCACAGTGGTGACGAGTCTTCTGGAGAACCGAATCGCTTTACCAGTTGCAGGACGGCTGGATTGAGGGAGGATCCGAGGGCAACAGTATTCCGGATTCCCCCGGTCTGCCAAACCGGGCCGCCATCTTCATGGCCGGCACACGATTGGCACCTCATTCATCTACTGCCGCAGCAGTGCTCTCCGGTTCAATGACGGCCACACCAGCAGGGGCAGGAAGCTCGGCGCCGCCTCCGGCCCAAGTCTTATCTGATTTGTTCGACGCTCTGGCGGCACTAATGTCCGCGGAGGTAGACGCAGCAGCCAGGGATCAACACGATGCGGAGATTCTAAAAGTGAAAGATCAGATAGCCCAGGATAAAGCGGACCTGGCAGCAGAGAACGCCAGGATCGAGTTGGAAGCACAGGCTTATCACATTAGACTAGATCAGAACACTTCGGAGGAGGTCATGAGAAGAAGGTACCGATCACGTCTCCCGTCGGTTTATGAGCCACAGAATCTTTTCAACACGCCAGGTGCAGGAGCTGGTAACCAACCCACGCTGAACCGGGCGGGGGCGCCGGGAGCAGGAGCGCCAGTTCAGCCGCGCGCAACAGACCTGCCTCGCCAGAACAACGTTGTACCATCAACGCCGCCCGGGCATTATTCCAACCCGTTGGACGACATTGTGGCCGCCGCTTCACGTCTAGCGGCCCTCCCAACCGACGGCGAGTCACCAGTTGCAGTGGAAGCGCGTCGGGCCAGGGATCTCCTTAGACAACACTAAATCAACAGCAAGCATATTCACACAGCCGTGAGAGGATTCATTCCACTCCCCGTCCAAGCCGGAGTTATAGCAGACACGTGGAGGACGAACCGGCCGTGTCCAGTAGTGCACGCCACCGAAATTCGCCATGGGGGAACAACCCGGCCAGGGGAGGTGCTAATGTGCAAGATGTTGTGGACCATGGCCGTGCACGTCGAGAGGCCGAGTTGATAGCTCGACACGAAGCACGACAACATACTCCGCTTCACCCCACTGCCTCCGTGGAGCCAGGGGTGATGTTCAGTTCCCTAGGGGTACCATGTTTAACTCCCGCATTGCATAATGTGCGACTGCCCAAGGATTTCAAGGGACCTCGTAAGGTACCAAATTACACCGCCGATTTGCAGCCAGAGGCGTGGGTGGAGAGCTATGAGATGGCAATGGAGATGTTAGATGTGGATGAGGCGGTGTGTGCTAAATATTTCACCATGATGTTGGAAGGAACAGCTCGCACTTGGTTGAAGAAATTGCCGACCAACTCTATTGGTTCATGGGCCGAGTTGAAGCACCGGTTCATGTGCCAATGTCAATTGTAGATCTGGCTGCTTGTGTCCAAGAGGAAGGAGAGTCCATGACCCATTGGGTCAAATGGGTCTCGGCGATTTTGCATTCATCAGATCGTATCAATGCAGACACCGCAGTGTTAATGTTAGAGGGCAATTGCCATTTCAAGCCGTTGAAACAGAAGTTGGGGAGGCTTAAACGTCACTGCAACGACATGTCAACACTCTGGCCGCTTTGGTTAAGTATGCCGATTCAGATAATACCAAGGATCCAGATTCAGAGGAGGACAAACCGGAGAAGGGAAAGAAGAACGGCGGTGCAAAAGGGCAGCACCACAACCAAGGAGGCCATGGGAATAATGGTAAGTGTAAAGCGGATAGTTCAGATTTGGTGGCTAACACAAATATGCAGCGTCGCAAAGGTAAATCGCCCCAGCGCGGTGGAGGGATGAATCTGGAGCGTTTGTTAAACCAACCCTGCCCGAAGCATGGAACCAAGGAGGCCCCTTCCACACATCTTTGGAAGGATTGTCATATAATGAGGGAGTTCAAAAATTCTGATCTATACTGGTATGATCAGGATCCGCTGGGCGGTTTAGGCCCAGGTTTCCATGGGGGCGGCGGTTCAAGCTCTGGATTTCAGAATAACCAGGGCCATCAGAACAACCATGGTAATAACCAGCAGAATAACCAAGGGAATCAACAACACTCAAGTTACCAGAGTCACCCCAAGTAGTTGAACAGCGGACAGTATCATGTGTTCACCACTAGGCTGTGCAAGCGGGATCAGAAACTTCACAAGAGGGCAGTCAATACTGTTGAACCGGCCGTACCACGTTATCTACGATGGTCGGAGCAGCCCATTGTGTGGAGCAGAGAGGATCACCCACCCCGGGTTGACTATCCGGGTCAACTAGCCTTGGTGGTAGCACCTCAGGTGGGGGGCTATAAGTTTACCAAGGTTCTGATGGATGGAGGGAGTAGTATCAACATCCTGTACTATGAGACTTTCTGTCGCATGGGGTTGACAAATAAGGATCTTAAACCATCAAACACTATTTTTCATGGTGTAGTACCAGGTAAATCGGCATACCCTGTTGGAAAGATTGCTTTGGAAGTCGTGTTTGGAGATGAGCATGATTCCAGGTCTGAGACTTTGACCTTTGAGGTGGTGAAAATCCAGAGCCCATATCACGTGCTATTTGGACGGCCGGCTTACGCGAAATTCATGGCGAGACCCTGTTATGTCTATTTACAGCTCAAAATGCCTGGTTATAGGGGGACGATCACAGTACATGGAAGTCGAAAGATTGCTTTGGATTGCGAGGAAGGTGAAGCGGCTTATGCTGAATCGGTTTGTGCTACAGAGGAGCTGAAATTCTATAAGGACAATGTAGATCTGGTGGACATGACCCCTCTGAAGAAACCCACAACTGAGCATGACCCGGCCCTGACGTTCAAACCGGCTAATGAGACTAAACTCGTTGATTTCGCCCCTGGTGATTCATCCAAGTAGTTTAGTATCAGTGCCAATCTGGATCCGAAATAGGAAAGCACGCTCATCGAGTTCATCCGTGAGAACCAGGACATCTTTGCATGGAAACCTTCTATCATGCCAGGTGTACCGAGGGAACTCGCTGAGCACACTCTGAATATTGATCCTAAGTTTAAACCGGTCAAGCAGTACCTTCGCCGTTTTAACGAAGAAAGACGCAAGGCTATCGGCGAAGAGGTAGCCCGGCTACTGGTAGCTGGGTTTATCGTCGAAGTGTTTCATCCCGAATGGTTTGCTAATCCGGTGCTTGTTCTTAAGAAAAATGGCACTTGGCGTATGTGTGTGGACTACACTGATTTGAATAAAGCTTGCCCGGCAGATCCTTTCGCTCTCCCACGTATTGATCAGATCATTGATGCGATGGCGGGTTGTGAGCGCCTGAGTTTCCTGGATGCTTATTCAGGTTATCATCAGATTAAAATGGCAGTTAAGGACCAGGAGAAGACAGCCTTCATCACTCCTTTTGGAGCCTTCTTCTATGTTTCTATGCCCTTTGGGCTCAAGAGTGCCCAAGCAACCTACCAGCATTGTGTGCAAAATTGTCTTCCTAAGTAGATCGGGCGTAATGTCCATGCCTATGTGGACGATATTGTGGTGAAGTCCAGGAAGCAGGAAACCTTGATAGATGATCTCAAGGAGACGTTTGACAATCTTTGGGTTTACAAAATGATGCTTAACCCGGACAAATGCGTTTTTGGTGTTTTGGCAGGCAAACTCTTGGGTTTTCTTGTGTCCAACAGAGGTATTGAGGCAAAGCCAGAAAAAATCAAAGCAATTACATCCTTGGCTAAACCGGCGTGTATCAATGATGTTCAGCGTTTGGCGGGCCAGATTACAGCCCTCAGCCGGTTTATCAGCCGTTTGGAAGAGAAGGCGATTCCCCTGTATCAGATGTTGAAGAAGACAGATAAATTTGTCTGGAGTGACGCCGCCAATGCGGCATTTGAGGATTTGAAGCGGCAGCTGGCTGAACCGCCAGTCCTCGCTGCTCCGGTTGATAATGAGCCTCTATTGTTGTACGTGGCTGCCAATGCCCGAGCGGTCATTGTGGCGATTGTGGTTGAGCGGAAAGAGGCTGGAAAAGAAGATCCGGTTCAACGACCAGTCTATTATATCAGTGAGGTACTGATCAAATCAAAGCAAAGATATCCGCATTGGCAGAAGGTAGTGTATGGAGTTTTTATGGCAAGTTGGAAACTCAAGCAATACTTTCAAGGCCATCCTATCACAGTGGTTAGTTCTGCTCCCTTGGGCGATATAATCCAGAATAGAGAAGCAACTGGCCGGATTGCGAAGTGGGTGATTGAGCTTGGTCCCCATGGTTTGAAGTATATGCCCCGAACAGCCATCAAATCTCAGGCACTTGTTGACTTCATCAATGATTGGACCGAGTTACAGGCACCAGAGGACAAACCAGATAATACATACTGGACCATTCACTTTGATGGATCCAGGCAGTTGGAAGGCTCGGGGGCTGGGGTTGTCCTCACTTCCCCTCGAGGAGATAAGATTTGTTATGTTCTCCGCTTAATGTTTCCTTGTACTAACAATGCAGCGGAGTACGAGGCCTTACTCCATGGACTTCGTGTGGCTAAGGAAATGAACTTAAGCCGGGTTCGATGCTTTGGAGATTCTGATTTGGTGGCTCAGCAAGTTTCTGGTACTTGGGATTCTAAGGACCCACTCATGGCGGCTTATAGGCGCGAGGTGGATATTGTAGCAGGTCACTTTAAGGGTTATCAGGTGGAACACATCGACCGGCGCAAGAATGAGGCAGCAGATGCTCTAAGCCGGTTGGGATCTCAGCGTAAGCCGGTACCACCCAATACCTTTCTAGATATCTTGCATAACCCATCTGTAAAGTTGCCTACAGAGGAGGATTTAGCTGTTCCTGATCCGGAGGCCCAGTTGGTAGCCGTTTTACATGCCACTCTGGATTGGACGGTTCCATATTTGGCTTATCTAAACCGGGGCGAATTACCAGATGACGAACTTTTCGCCAGACAGATAGTCCGACGGTCCAAGTCTATGGTTGTTCACAATGGCGAGTTGCACCGATCTAGCGTTTCAGGCGTATTCCAACTTTGTGTTTCTCCTGAAGAAGCACAAGAGATTCTACGTGAAATCCATGAAGGGGATTGCGGTCACCATGCCGGTTCAAAGTCCTTGGTGGCTAAAGCTTTCCGACACGGGTTCTACTGGTTGACAGCTCATTCTGATGCGGAAGACTTGGTAAAGCAGTGTGACGCTTGTCAGAAATTTTCACGTCGAGCTCATGTTCCGGCTCAAGAGTTACGCATGATTCCCATCACTTGGCCGTTTGCTATTGGGGGCTTGATATGGTTGGACCCTTTAAGCGCTCCAAGGACAAGAAGACCCACCTGTTGGTGGCGGTTGACAAGTTCACCAAATGGGTTGAAGCGGAGCCCATCAGTAAATGTGACGCAGCCACGGCGGTTCAATTTCTCAAAAAGATTATTTTCCGTTTCGGCTTTCCACATAGCATCATCACAGATAATGGTACGAACCTTTCTAAAGGTGAGATGGAGGAGTTTTGCCAACGAGAGCACATCCGGCTTGATGTAGCATCCGTGGCTCACCCCCAGTCTAATGGTCAAGCTGAGAGGGCGAATCAAGAAATCCTGAAGGGTATCAAACCTCGGCTTATGGTCCCTCTGAAGCGGACGCAGGGTTGTTGGGTGGAAGAATTACCATCTGTGTTATGGAGTATAAATACCACCCCAAACCGATCTACGGGATATACACCTTTTTTCCTGGTTTACGGGGCTGAGGCTGTCCTCCCAAGTGATATTCGTCACGACTCGCCCCGGGTTGCGAATTATGTTGAAGCGGACAATGAGCAAGCACGCCAAGAGGCACTGGACCTATTAGATGAGAAACGAGACATGGCTTTGGCTCGGTCGGCGGTTTATCAACAAGACATGCGGCGTTATCACAGCCGCCGGGTTAAGACAAGAACCTTTCAAGAAGGCGATTTGGTACTTTGGCTCATTCAAGACCAGACTGATATGCACAAGTTATCCCCACCTTGGGAAGGGCCCTTTGTGGTGTGACGCCCTCGATGCGGCTATATCTCCCATGTGTCGAAGCACGACTTAGAGGCATAACCGCATCGAAAGCAATGTCGCAAGTGAGGTAATCTTCACACAACTCATGTAATACAATAGGGGAAAAGATACATAGTTGGCTTACAATCGCCACTTCACACAAGTACATGAATAAAGCATTACCTCATCCAAATACAATCAAGGTACGACTACGGAACCAAAATAAAAGAAGAACCCCAAATGCGACAAAGGTCCCCGATCGACCCCAACTGGGCTCCACTACTGATCAACTAGAACGAAACAACACAAGGAACAAGATATTCATCGAGCTCCTCCTGAGCTTGGTTGCGTTATCTGCACGGTCTCATCGACACCTGCAAACTGGTTTTGGAAGTATCTGTGAGCCACAGGGACTCAACAATCTCGCACCCTCGCGATCAAGACTATTTAAGCTTGGGGGTAAGGTAAAGGGTATGAGGTGGAGCTGCAGCAAGCGACTAGCATATATGGTGGCTAACATACGCAAATGAGAGCGAGGAGAGAAGGCAAAGCACGGTCGATAAAAGTATGATCAAGAAGTGATCCTAAAAAAACCTACGCCAAGCATAACTCCAACAACCGTGTTCACTTCCCGGACTCCGCCGGAAAGAGACCATCACGGTTACACACGCAGTTGATTCATTTTAATTAAGGTTAAGTTTAGGTTTTCTACAACCGGACGTTAACAAATTCCCATCTGCCCATAACCGCGGGCACGGCTTTCGAAAGTTCAAATCCCTGCAGGGGTGTCCCAACTTAGCCCATGACAAGCTCTCACAGTCAACGAAGGAATAGACCTTCACCCGAGACGTTCCGATTAGACTCGGTATCCCGGTACAACAAGACATTTCGGCAGGGTAAAACTAAACCAGCAACACCGCCCGATGCACCGACATCCTGATAGGAGCTGCACATATCTCGTTCTCAGGGCAACACCGGATGAGCGCTCCGTACAACTAAAACCAGCCCTCAAGTTTCCCCGAGGTGGCGCTGCAAAGGACTCTAGTTCGGACCAACACTTAGACAAGCACTGGCCCGGGGGGGGGGGTTAAAATAAGATGACCCTCGGGATGCGCGACTCCCAAGGGAAAAAAGGCTAGGTGGCAAATGGTAAAACCAATGTTGGGCATTGCTGGTAAAGCTTTACTTAAGGCGAACTGTCAAGGGGTTCCCATTATAGCCCAACCGTGCGAGGAACGCAAAATCTGGGAACATAACACCGATATGACGGAAACTAGGGCGGCAAGAGTGGAACAAAACACCAGGCATAAGGCCGAGCCTTCCACCCTTTACCAAGTATATAGATGCATTTATTAAATAAGATATATTGTGATATCCCAACAAGTAAATAAATGTCCCGACAAGGAACAGCCTCCAATCTTCACCTGCAACTAGCAACGCTATAAGAGGGGCTGAGCAAAGCGGTAACATAGCCAATCAACGGTTTGCTAGGACATGGTGGGTTAGAGGTTTGACATGGCAATTGGGAGGCTGACAAGCAATTGGTAGGCATCGTAGCATTGGCATAGCAAAGAGCGAGCAAACTAGCATAGCAAAGATAGTAGTGATTTCGAGGGTATGATCATCTTGCCTGAAATCCTGCAAGGAAGAAGAACGAGTCCATGAAGAAGACAAACGGACGTAGACGAACGGGTCCTCACAAACGCGACGTTATCGGAACCAACCCGAAGAACACCGGAAAAGAAGCACACAACATAGTGAACAACCACCACATAAACATGGCAAGATGCGCAATCAAGTATGATGAATGTCCGGTTTAAATATGCATGGCATGGCAAAGTGCACAATCAATCCTACAATTAAGTGGAGCTCAATATGCATCGGGATGCATATTGACAAAACACCACATCGATTATTTAGTTCTCTCTCGTTTATGTACCCCAACAATATTAAATGTTGATTAACATGGCAAGAGGTGAAGCACAACAAAACTACCTATCTAGGCAAGTTTAAATGAGGCCGGAAGCAACGAACAACAATTCCGGAAAATCCTCATATGCATAATTTAAGGTTTGGTACTGTTCTGCCCTAAACATTTTTTTAGAGTTGTTAACATGCAAGATGAGTGCAACATGTTAAACTAGACAAAATTCTACCCCAATTACATATAAAGTTTATTAAATTTGGAGCTACGGTTATTTAGTTATGAATTAAATCATTTAAACATGGCATAGGGGCAAATTAATGCAAACAACATTTTTAACATTTTAAACATGGATGAAAATGACATAATATGAAACTAGACACAATTTTAAGCATTTTTCATATAAAAAACATTTTAATCCGATGCACGGTTAGTGAGTTATTAAATGCATGAACTAGGGGGACTATTCTGCCAAACTGGCAATCTCTGGAATAATTAGGAAAATCCCAGGCGCTGAAAAAAACATCACGGGCCGAAATGGACTAGCCCAACAGGAGGAAGGAAAAAAAAGAGGCGGGGCGCTGGGGGTGTCTCACCCCTGGGCTGCGGCCCGTGAAGGAAGAGGAGGCAGGCCGGAAGGGCGGCGCGGATCTGGAGCTGGGCCGGGGAAGCTGGAGAGATGGGCCGGCCCACGAGGCACAGGTGAGCGAGAGCCCCGTCGTGCTCCTCCTGAGCTCGAAGCGAGGATGGCCATGGCGGCGGCGCGGCGGTACAGGGACTCCAGCGAGGGCTGCGAAGGCCGGGGGCGCGCGGGAGGCGCCGGAAACGGGTAGGTCGGCGGCGGGGCAACCGGATCTGGGGCGGAGGACGACCAAGGACGACGGGGAGGCCGGGTTCGATGAGAGGGCGGCAGCTCCGGCGAGACCCTTCCACTCCGGCGACGAGCACGAGGCATGGGACTCCGGCGAGGACCCCTGGGGAGAACAGAGAGAGGACACTCATGAGAGAGAGAAGCAGAGAGGAAGAGGATGGCGGCGCTGGTGACCTGGCGAAGCGGCTGGGCGAAGCTCCGGCGATGGCCGGCAAAGGGGCGGCGGCGGCGTGCCGATCCGGCAAGGCGAAGGGGAGCCGGGCGCTCCTGTGCGGCGGTGACGAAACTGGGCCCGCGTGGGCCCCGGATGGGCTCCGCGGGCCGACGGCGAAGTGGGGCGGCGCGGGCGCTGACATGGCGCACTGTGGTTGGAGGAGAGTGGCGGCGGGGCGATGTGGCGGCTTCTGATTGGATAAAGTGAGGTGGAGGCTGGACGCGTCCGGCGGGCGCGAACATGTCCGGCGGCGGAGTGGGAAGAAGCTAGGGTTAGATCTGCGTGAGGATTTCGGAGGGAGACACATATATATAGGTAGAGGGAGCTAGGAGAGTCCAAATGAGGTGCGGTTTGCGGCCACGCGATCGTGATCGAACGCTCTAGATGATGGAGCAGAGTAAGGTGGGTTTTTGGGCCAAATTGGAGGGGTGTTGGGCTGCAACACACACGAGGCCTTCTCGGTCCCTCGGTTAACCGTTGGAGTATCAAACGAAGTCCAAATGATACGAAACTTGACAGGCGGTCTACCGATAGTAAACCAAGGCCGCATGACAAGTCTCGGTCCAATCCGGAAATGTTTAATGCCCACACACGAAAGAAAGGTAGAAATGACCATCGGAGGAGAACGAAGCGCCGGAATGCAAAACGGATAACGGGGAAAATGCTCGGATGCATGAGACGAACACGTATGCAAATGAAATGCACATGATGACATGATATGCAATGCATGAAATGCAAGCAATGACAAAGCAACAACAGCGAATAACTGAACGACACCTGGCACATCGGTCTCGGGGCGTTACATGTGGTCAGCAAAAATCTGCACAACGGATCATACTACCTCATTGACGTTCGAGAAGACTCACGTAGCTCTGAGGAGGAGACCCGGCGGCCATGGAACATAGCTCTCCTACGGCCTTATTACACTTGAAGCCACAGGCTTTTCTTATGTACATATTTCAACAATGTATATATTATGATCAATATAATAAACCGGCATCCTTGCTATTAAGCAGGGTCTCCGCCGCCTTTTCTTTAAATATCTGTTAACTTGGGGGCTTCAGCTAATAAAGCAGAGTACTACCTGTTAGCCCGGCTACCATGCCACCATCTAGCTTGGGAGCTTCACACCCAAGGGGCCAAAGAGAGTTTGATTGCTCAAAGCACGAGTCGAACATAGGCACCTGTAACGCCCCGAGACCGTTGTGCCAGGTGTCGTCCAGTTATTCGCTATTGTTGCCATGTCATTTGCTTGCGTGTTGCATCTTTTCATGTCATCTTGTGCATTGCATCATCACGTTTTCGAAACTTGCATTCGTCCGGGTTTCCCCAGTTTCGTCCGTTGTCCGTTCTGAGCCCAGACACACTTGCACGCGCCCGCGGCACGTCCGAAATATTATTTTCTAAGTGGCTAGAAAATGTCCTCGGAATGGGATGAGAGTTGACGTGTGGTCTTATTATAGTGTAGATAGACCGCCTATCAAGTTTCATCGCATTCGGAGTTCGTTTGATAGCCCAACCGTTAAAACTATAGCGGCATTATAGCCGGTCTTTTCGTCGGACATTTTCGGTCTCCGGAAACAGTCGCCGGGTCTCTCTCTTCTCTTCTCTCAGCTCGAGACCATCTACACAGCTCTCTACCTACTGCCAGTTCCAACCTAACCTCTCTCGTCAGCCCGCACCCCCCTCGCGCGCGTCCGAGAGTTGTCCCGAACCCGACCTGGGCAGTTGTCACCGTTGGATCCGGATCAACCCCAAACATCTACAAAATGTCTCCGTTTTGTTAATTGGACTTCCTAACCTATATTTTCTCAGCCGTCCGATTTAGATCGAAGGGCTTCCCTTAGTCTGCATATAGACCCACTTACTATATAAACCAGCAACCCTAAAAACTAGGGCGTTTGTCCCCCTCAGCCGCCGCCACACTCCAAATCCCCCTCAGGATCCATCCCCTAGGTAGCCACCGCATCTTCCTCGTTTTTCTCAGCCACCCAACCAGATCCACTTCCCCCTCCCTCGGATCCACTCCACAAACCACCGCAGCCTTCTCCCACTCGATCTAGACCGCCAGATCTCTGATCCAACGACCCAGGAGGCTCCCATCGCCCCAGCCTTGCCTCCCGCACCCTCCCACAGAGGCACTCACCTCGACCCCGAGCGAATCGAGCCAGCCGTCCCCGCCGGCGATGGGAAGCAGCACCAGCAGGACCCCGCGGCCTCCTCTGATCTCTCCTCGAGCCAACAGGTCCAAGGCCCCGTCCCTCTCTCTTCTTCCTCTACTGTTTCTTCTCTCTCTCACGCGTCTCCCCTTCTCTCTGTACCGCTGCAGCAGGGAGCACGTCAGGCGCCATGGCTGCCGAAGAAACTCCGCCGCCTCGCCGATTCCACGCCTTCGGGTCGCCATCCCTGCCGGACCTGCAGGACGCCAAGAACAACTCCGTGCTTCTCCTCTACCCCGAGCTCCTCCCATGGCGCCCTCGTTCTTGAGCAAATCGACCCCGCCGCCTTGATTTCCTGTGCCGAAGCACCACCTTGCGCGCCTCCGTCCTTGAGAAGAAGCTCGACCTGCTGCTGGCGACCTCGCCCTCCGATGACCTCCATCGCCCAGGGCCCCGGCGACCTCTCCGCCCTGGCCTCCGCCGCCGCACCGGCGAGCGCGATGCGGGAGCACCGCCTGCGTCGCTGCTGCCGTCTCGGACCTCTCCTGCTGCTCCTTCATAGACCCCGCGCCAAGTACGTGCCTCGCCGGAGTGGTCCTCGCCGCCGCCCTTCTCCCTCCGCCTTGCCCGCTCGCCGGAGCTCGAGCGCTACTCTACTTCGTGCCCGCTGGCCCTGTCATGAGCTGCTCTGCTTCGACCAAGCCTCCCTGTTGACCCGTTCAAGCGCCAGCGTGGGCCTGCCTCCTCAAGCCTTCCCGTGGCCCAGATCTGTTAGACCAGCTGCGGGCCTGCCTCCTCCTCTCCATAGTTCCGGGCCAAGGCCCATGGTGAGCGCCCAGCCTCCCCTGTTTCGGTCCAGTTCCTGTTTTTTTTCAGATATGCGTTTTTAGTATTTTTTCCAGAGTGCATCGGATCTAAATAATTTATATATGAAAGTTGATTAGATTTTTGTCTAGTTTAATAATTTGCAACTTTCATCCATGTTTGAAATGTTTAAATTGCTGTTTGTTTTAATTTGCTTAAATAACTTGCTAAATCATAACTAAATAACCGTAGCTTGGTTTCTAATAAACTTTATATGTAAATGGGGTAGAATTTTGCCTAGTTTCACATGATGGCATCACTTTGCATGTTTAACAACTATAAAATTTGGTTTAGGGCAGAACAACACCAAACCTAATATCTGCATATGGGGATTTACCGGAATTGTTGTTCGTTGCTTCCGGCCTCATTTAAACTTGACTAGATAGGTAGTTTTATTTTGCTTCACCCTCTTGCCATGCTAACAACAATTAATCTTGTTGGGTACATAAACGAGATCGAACTAAGTAACTCGAATGTGGTGTTCTGTCAATATGCAACTCCGTTGCATAATGAGCTCCACTTAATTTGTAGGATTGTTTGTGCACTTTGCCATGCCATGCTTCTTTAAACCAGACATGCATCATACTTGATTGTGCATCATGCCATGTCTATGTGGTGGTTGTTTACTATGGTGTGTGCTTCTTTCCGGTGTTGTTTCTTCGGGTTGGTTCCAGTAACGTCGCGTTTGTGAGGATCCGTTCGACTTCGTCCGTTTGTCTTCTTCATGGACTCATTCTTCTTCCTTGCAGGATTTCAGGCAAGATGACCATACCCTCGAAATAACTTCTATCTTTGCTTGCTAGTGGCTCGCTCTTTTGCTATGCCTATGCTGCGATACCTACCACTTGCTTATCATGCGTCCCATATTGTTGAACCAAGCCTCTAACCCACCTTGTCCTAGCAAACCGTTGATTGGCTATGTTACCGCTTTGCTCAGCCCCTCTTACAGCGTTGTTAGTTGCAGGTGAAGATTGAAGTTTGTTCCTTGTTGGAACATGGAGATGTTGTTCCTTGTTGGAACATGTTTACTTGTTGGGATATCACATTATCTCTTATTTAATTAATGCATCTATATACTTGGTAAAGGGTGGAAGGCTCGGCCATATGCCTGGTGTTTTGTTCCACTCTTGCTGCCCTAGTTTCCGTCATATCGGTGTTATGTTCCCAGATTTTGCGTTCCTTACGCGGTTGGGCTATAATGGGAACCCCTTGACAGTTCGTCTTGAATAAAACTCTTCCAGCAATGCCCAACATTGGTTTTACCATTTGCCACCTAGCCTCTTTTTCCCTTGGGTTCCGCGGACTCAAGGGTCATCTTTATTTAAACCCCCGGGCCAGTGCTCCTCTGAGTGTTGGTCCAACCTGTCAGTCGCCGGTGGCCACCAGGGGCAACTCTGGGCTGGCCTACTGGAAGTTTGGACAATCTGAGTGTGCCCTGAGAACGAGATATGTGCAGCTCCTATCGGGATTTGTCGGCACATTCGGGCGGTGTTGCTGGATTTGTTTTAACTTGTCGAAGTTGTCTTGTAGAACCGGGATACCGAGTCTGATCGGAATGTCTCGGGAGAAGGTATAGCCTTTGTTGACCATGAGAGCTTGTATGGGCTAAGTTGGGACTCCCCTGCAGGGATTTGAACTTTCGAAAGCTGTGCCCGCGGTTATGGGCAGATGGGAATTTGTTAATGTCCGGTTGTAGAAAACCTGAAGTTGACCTTAATTAAAATACATCAAACGCGTGTGTAACCGTGATGGTATCTTTCCGGCGGAGTCCGGGAAGTGAACACGGTGTTGGAGTTATGCTTGACGTAGGTTGTTCTAGGATCACTTCTTGATCATAGTTGCTCGACCGTGCTTTTGCCTTCTCTTCTCGCTCTCTTTTGCGAATATGTTAGCCACCATATATGCTAGTCGCTTACTGCAGCTCCACCTCATACCTTTACCTTACCCATAAGCTTAAATAGTCTTGATCACGAGGGTGCGAGATTGCTGAGTCCCCGTGACTCACAGATACTTCCAAAACCAGTTTGCAGGTGCCGATGTTACCGAGAAGGTGACGCAACCAAGCTCAAGGAGGAGCTCGATGAAGATCTTGTCCTTTGTGTTGTTTCGTTCTAGTTGATCAGTAGTGGAGCCCAGTTGCGGTCGATCGGGGATCTGTGTAGCATTTGGGGTAGTCTTCTTTTATTTTGGGTCCGTAGTTGGGCCCTGATTGTATTTGAATGATGTAATGCTTTATTCATGTATTTGTGTGAAGTGGCGATTGTAAGCCAACTATGTATCTCTTTCCCTTATGTATTACATGGGTTGTGTGAAGATTACCTCACTTGCGACATTGCTTTCAATGCGGTTATGCCTCTAAGTCGTGCTTTAACACGTGGGAGATATAGCCGCATCGAGGGCGTTACAGCACCCATTGAGCACAACTCACAAAGTTACTTGGGGGCTCTTTGTGTAAAATACCAACGAGCTTGAAAGGACCCTTGTAGCTGGGTATCGACCCACGGCTTGGAAGCCTGGTGTATTCACCTAAAACCCCGGGTTAACCTGCATTCATCAAGTAAGCCACTCCTATCCAGGTAATCCTGGCATGACCCATCGAATGTTTGACAGTTACTCTCATTGAGACCCTGAACTTGTCAAAGTTAAAACGATGATTGGTTAGTTGGAGGGCCATCTTAAAAGGCTTCGCCAAAATGGTTTAACTCAGTGGCCTGGCAGCCCATGAGAAGCCTCGATTTGGGCCTGGCAGCCCTCGAAAAGCCTTGACCATGGTGTTGACACCTCATTTTGGCAAGATACAGATTGCAATGAAGATGGTCTCGTGTGAATGAGTTTTCAGCATAAAAATATTCACGTCACCGAGTGGAACCACTTTGATGTTTCGGTTATATTCATTCGACTTTATCTTACGGACCGAAACTATACTCCGAGTGGCATAGTTCAATGTTCCGAGTGGTTTTTGGCCAATCACATCTTCAAGATGACCTCGGATGAAGGAGCACTCTTAAGGAATTTTCTTCGTCTCATCGAGGCAATCGATTTTGATATATAAATCATCTCAATCCGAGTTCATATGCAAAAGTTAGAGGCAATATACTACAGACTGAACCTCAACGGAAATATGGCGCGAGGTGCCAGACACTTGTCTGATAGGTTGCGCGAGTAATTCGGCCATCAATACGGCCTTGAATCGAAAAACCTTCAACATGGAAAAGTTTCGTCTCGTCGAGCCGATTGATTTTCATATATAATTTGTCTCAATCCGAGATCATATGAGGCCTGGAGAGACAAATCAAGATCAGGCTATGTTTTCAGTCGGAAATCCGAGTGAAAAGTTTACCATCCGAGTGAAAGTTTACGATCGAGTGAAAGTTTACGGTCGAGTGAAACTTTACGGTCGAGTGAAAGTTTGCTGACCGGATGAACTTATTATTATCCAAGTGGAAATGTAGTCATCCGAGTGAAAATATGATCATCCGAGTGAAATTGTCGTCCAGGTGAAAATATTCCGAGTGAAAAGATTACCATCGGGACGAAAACTTGCCAATTGAATAAGATAGTGCCTTCCGAGTGGAAATATAGTCATCCGAGTGAATAAGATAGTGCCTTCCGAGTGGAAATATAGTCATCCGAGTGGAAATATAGTCATCCGACTGAAAGATTGTCTTCCGAGTGAAAAAGTCCAATCGGGCGATCCGAGTGAAAGTATCTAATATCCGAGTGGATGAGCTCAAGTCCGAGTGAAATT
The DNA here is from genome assembly GCF_056163025.1 of Triticum urartu. NCBI lineage: Eukaryota > Viridiplantae > Streptophyta > Magnoliopsida > Poales > Poaceae > Triticum > Triticum urartu. The sequence goes on from NC_141878.1 coordinate 471,152,061, forward strand.
GAACATGTGCTCGAAAGTTTATCAAAATGACCTTGGATGAAGAAGTGTCCAATACAGAAGTTGTGGTTATCATCAAGACAGTAAATTTTGATTTTGGAGTCATCATCATCAGAGATAATATATAGCCTACAAATTCACTACGAGACTCGGATAATCCAGTCTACTGCAAAACCGAGTCCGACTAGAAGATAAAGATGACCTCGAAAAGTATTCAAGATGGCCTTATTTGAAAAAATGATCAACATGAGAGTTGTTCGTATCGTCGAGGCGCACAAGTTTGATATTTGGGCCATCTCGATCGGAGATCATATGCAAGACCGGCGGCCCGTGCAAGAAGGAAGACAGAGTTTGGGCCAGATTCAGACTGAATCCGAGTTGGAATAGAATTAGGACTCTAGGACGTGAATTGATGTAATTTTTCTTGTAAGGAAAGCCTAGATGAATCCTTTACTTGTACGGGAAGTCAAGCCGCCTCTTATATATGTTGGGGGTGACGGCCGATTGAATAACACATAATCGAACAAATCAATATACTACTTTTTCATCTACGTTTTATCTCTCCACCGTTTTTCTATCTCGTTCTTCGATGTTCTTCGTGTTTGAGAGCTGCGAATCCCGAGGCTCTAGGGGCGAGCGAATCGACCTAGGGCAGCCCATAGCCGCCGCACTCCCTGACGGGGTCCCTCCCGGGGGTGTGGGGTTTTCGGGTCTGCAAAAGTGCCCGTCGACTGTCTTGCGTATCACGCTGTCGGTCGGGTCTCCTTCGACGTGAGCTGCGGTGCATCACCCCCAGCGTCGAGGGTACACGTGACGTGTTCGTGTGTCAACACACTTTTTGGCGACTCCGCTGGGGAATGAAGATCAATCGTCATCATCCCCCATGTCTGATATTCCGAAGCCATCTGAGGTAGACGCCGATAACATCATTAAGCCCAGTCTTGATGAGATATCGGCCGATCATCGCCAAGTTTATGAGGAGTGCAAGAAGGCGCGCGAGGAGAAGGACTTGCAGGAGTTCCTTGCAAAGTTCAAGAAGGATCGCCAAGGCAACATCACTCCGATTGAAGAAATCAAGTTCCCTCCTCTTCAAGCCGAGCAGGTTAAACCCTCTATAAGTACTGCCTTTTCTCCTAAGCAGTGGGCTGAGATTGAAAGTCGTATTGCTGATGGTAACAATCTAGTCTATCAAACTTTTATAGAAAATACTAATGCTCAGAAGAATATATCTCAATCGTCTAGTGGTAATAATGGTGTAGCTGCTAGTGTGCAAAACCCTAATCTGGCTTTACCTATTGCATCGGCGCCTCCCATGCCGATGACTTATTATCCTACCCAAACAAATCAGATTGTGACTATAGCCATTAATCCTATTATGAGCATGATAGGTTCGGTGGCAACGCCGAACCAAACTCTACCTACAGCTACAACCACTCGACCACTACCAAATTATGGGTCGACATACATGCCACAATTCCTACCCACAACTAGCAACCCTACTCCTTCTATGCCACTGCCACAAGCTGCATCGTCCACTATGGATGATGGTCTAGCTAGTCTTAGAGAGGAGATGGCTAAGATGCTTCGAGAAAATTTTGGAGTTGAGTTACCTTGGAATCGGATTTACCAAAAGCCATACCCCGAGTACTTTGAGGCCATCCAGTGCCCTTCGAGATATAAGATTCCAGATTTTGTTAAGTTCAATGGAGAGGGCACAAAAACCACATGGGAGCATGTTAGTCAATACTTAGCACAACTAGGTGAAGCAGGCTCACTAAATGAGTTGAAAGTGCGTTTGTTTCCTTTATCTTTAACTGGTACTGCATTCTCATGGTTTTCTTCTTTACCACATGGTTCCATTCGGGTTTGGTCACAGCTAGAGCTGAAATTTCATGATCACTTTTATAGCGGCGACAATGAACTCAAGTTATCACATCTAACATCGGTTAAATAGAAGCATGATGAATCGGTCTCCGATTACGTCAAGAGATTCAGAGAAACAAAAAATCGGTGTTTTAGTTTGGTGATAACCGAGAGAGACTTGGCAGACCTAGTGCTGAGTGGTTTGAGAAATCCCATTAGAGAAAAGCTAGAAGGTTATGAGTTCTTAAATATCAACCAAGTCTTACAAAGGGCTTTGGCTCAGGAAAGCCGAAGCAAAGATCTCAAAGAAGTGCATAGATACAAAGCCGATCGTCCAAATATGAATATGGTGGAATATGATAGTGATCACTCGGACCATGAGGGTGATGTTTTTGCTACTGAATTTGTTTGGCCATCTAAGGCCAAACCCTTTACTTGCAATGATCTGAAACCGATTCATAAGAATCGTGATGAAGAGATGAAGTTTACTTTTAACATTGCTAAGTGTGATAGAATATTTGATGCTTTGCTGCAGGCTAAGATTATTAGAATATATCATACTTTACCGCCGTTTGAAGAGCTAAAACGGCGTGCTTATTGCAAGTATCATAATTCTTTTTCTCATGCTACTAACGATTGCAATGTTTTTCGACGACAGATACAATCGGCCATTAATGATGGACAATTGATCTTTTCTGAGATGCAAGTTGATAAACAACCTTTTCCAATGAATACCATGGATTTGGAAGGGAAGAAGCTACTCATTCGGCCGGAGGTAGCCGAATCTGCTAATAAAGCTAATGTCATTGTTGGTGAGCCCAGGAAAGACAAGGAGGACAACAAGGTCTTGGGGAGACAGGTTGTGTTGGTAAGCAACCCGATGGCAAGGAAGTGATCAAAATCACCATCAAGAATCCTACACCCGGGGGGCAACTGCAAGTGCAAGAAAATGCTCGTGTGAGATTTGTGAAGCCCAAGAGTCTAGAAATTGGCAAGTGGAAAAGGAATGAAGTTAAAGTACAACGCAAGCGGATCAAGCCAACTTTTGATATGTTGCTGTCCAAGTACACCAACCAGTCGGCTGGTTCTAGCTTTAATCGGCCGACTCATCTGAAGCGACCAAGGTCACCATCAGCTGATATGTTCAGTCAGTATATCAAACCGAGTGCACCGAGGGTGCCGTTTCCAGAAGAGCATACGCAATCTGTTTGGGATTGACTTAACTATTCATATAGAGGCCGACTGAACATCGGTAACTATCGGTCGGCTGGTCAAAACATGCGACCGGATGGAAATTATCTGAGTGTAAGAATGCACCCAGGTGGAAGCTATCCGAGTGAAAAAATGTGGCCGAGTAGATTCCATCCGACTGAATTCCATCCGAGTGATATTCATCCGAGTGGATTCCATCAGAGTAAAAAGGTGCGCCCGAGTGGAAATTTCATGCATCTGGAAAGTCGAAAAGAATGGCGTGTTAAATCACCAAGTGTTGCAGCGGTTGAGTCGGGAAAAGGCAAGTAGAAAATGGGTGCCGACTCACTTATCTTGGGCACCTAAACATTCGCCATACAGCAGCCGATTGTGCATAGCAATCCGACTGAGCCGATACTTGCTATCGCGCCAAAGCACTCGGCTAATGACCATGAAGCAAGCACCAACCGAGTAAAAACGAGAGATCCTAAATACACTCAGCCAAAGTGGTGTCCTCCAGGGCTAACAAAGACACAAAAGAGGAAACTACAGAGGTTAAGGAGTCGAGAGATGGCAGAACAGGAGGCCGAGAAATAAAGGGATAAGTTGTTCAATGACACTCGACCCATGGTTCCACCAAAACAAGTGTGGAGGCCTAAACAAATACAAGATACATCAGCTTCTACATCTATCACAGCAATACCTACATCACCAAAGGAGGACGATGCAACAGATATGACATCGTCTGCGACACTTCTTACTTATCCATCACTCGGACAAATTTCAGAATCGGTGGATGCACTCAAGGAGGAGGCTGATATGTTGGACTATGAGTCTACGCCGGTTCATGAAGGTATGGATATCAATATGGTGTACTACTTACCTGCTGAGTTTCGTGCTATAGATGAAGAAGGGGAGGTGGCTCAGCTGGATTTTGGCCCTAAAAACGCAATATTCGAGAAGCCAAAAGAACCAGTAACGCATCTTAAACCATTATATCTCAGAGGTCATATCAATGGGTCGCCGCTCACTCGGATGCTTGTTGATGGTGGTGCTGTGGTAAATCTTATGCCCTATTCGGTCTTCAAGAGATTGGGTTTGCCCGATGAAGAATTGATCAAGACCAATATGGTGCTCAATGGATTTGAAGGCAAAGAGAAAACTGAAGCCAAAGGTGTGATGTATGTGGAGCTTACAGTCGGAAGCAAAACTTTGGCTACTGCATTCTTTGTCGCTGAGGTGCAAGGTGACTACAACGTCATACTAGGCCATGATTGGGTTCATGCAAACCAGTGCGTGCCATCCACTATGCACCAGTTTTTGATTCAGTGGGTTGATGATGAAGTGGAAGTTATTCACGTGGATAACTCGGCCTGTGTTGCTTTGGACGATGCATCGGTGGATTGGCAACATCCCAATGCTACTTGCTTGACGGGACGTGACTTATCAGAATTTGATTTTCTCAGCGCAACCAAGAATGGTTTTGTGCCCGTCTCTTTAAAGCCGAGTGAATGCAATCGGCTCCAAGGTATGATATGTTTAAATGGATCCTAATTCCGAGTGGTTACAAAAATGTCTTGTAAAGTATCGATCAAATGAGAACGATATGTATGAGTCTATAGAGGAGTTGGATGACATGGATAAACTTAGACAAGGTTTTACATCAGCCGATCCGTTAGAAGAGGTAGATATTGGAGATGGTTCAGTCACTCGACCAACATTTATAAACAAAAATTTGAAAGCCGATTGTAAGGCTAAGTTAATCGAGCTACTGAAAGAATATGTTTGTTGCTTTGCATGGGAATATCATGAGATGCCAAGGTTAAGCCGAGAGCTAGTGGAACATCGGTTGCCTATAAAGGCCGGTTTTAGACCTTATAAACAGTCGGCCAGAAAATTTAATCCGAAAACATATGACCGGATCAAGGAAGAGATCGGTCGACTGCTTGAAGCTAATTTCATTCGACCTTGTAGGTATGCCGAGTGGATTTCTAACATTGTCACAGTAGAGAAGAAAGGATCTGGCAAGTTGAGGGTGTGCATTGATTTCAGAGATTTGAATAGGGCTACACCCAAAGATGAGTATCCTATGCCAATAGCCGATATGCTTATTAATGATGCTTCTGGACATAAGGTTATTAGCTTTCTAGATGGTAATGCCGGATACAATCAAATTTTTATGGCCGAAGAGGACATGTACAAAACGGCTTTCCGATGTCCTGGTTTCCTTGGTTTATTTGAGTGGACAGTGATGACATTCGGATTAAAAAATGCTGGCACCACGTATCAAAGGGCTATGAATTTGATTTTTCATGATTTACTCGATGTCATACTTGAGGTTTGTATTGATGATATTGTTGTCAAATCGGATGCTTTTGAATCTCACTTGGCCAATTTGCGTTTAGCTTTTGAAAGAATGAAAAAGTATGGATTGAAAATGAATCCTTTGAAGTGTGCTTTCGGCATGTCAGCTGGCAAGTTTTTGGGTTTCATTATTCATGAAGATGGTATAGAGATTGATCCCAAAAAGATAAAGGCTATACAGAAGGTGGAGGCTCCAACATGCAAGAGAGATATGCAAAAGTTCCTTGGCAAGGTCAATTATTTGAGAAGGTTCATAGCTAATCTATCAGGGAAAGTTGATGCATTTACTCCTATCCTTCGGTTAAAGAATGATGCTGATTTCACTTGGGGGGCAAAACAGCAAGAAGCATTTGATATGATCAAGAATTATTTGTGCACTCCTTCGGTGATGAAAGCACCCAAGCATAGGGAACCCTTCAGACTTTATATTGCAGCAGAGGAAGGAGTTATTGGTGCTGTTCTAACTCAAGAGACCGAAGGAAAAGAGCATGCCATCACTTATTTGAGCCGCCGCTTATTGGACGCAGAGACAAGGTATACATTTATTGAGAAATTATGTCTATGCTTATATTATGCTTGCACAAAACTGAGACATTATTTAGTGCCAAGTGTTTGTGTAGTAGCTTGTCAAACCGATGTCATTAAATACATGTTGCATAGGCCAATTCTTAGTGGTAAAATTGGCAAGTGGGCTTATGCTTTGATTGAATATGATTTGGCTTATGAATCTCTAAAATCCATGAAAGGCCAAATTGTTGCTAATTTCATTGTTGAACATCGGGTTAATAACAAGCATGATGTTGATATGGACCTTGTTTCATTAGTACCTTGGAGATTATACTTTGATGGTTCAGTTTGTAGCAATGACCAAGGTGTTGGTATTGTTTATATATCTCCTCATGGTGCTGTTTTTGAAGCCTCATGCCGCTTAGAATATTTTTGCACAAACAATCAAGCCGAATATGAAGCATTGTTATTCGGCCTAGAGATGTTACTTGCTATAGGTGCTACACATATTGAGGCTTATGGTGATTCGTTACTAGTGGTGCAGCAAATATCCAAAGTCTTTCAGTGTTTGGACGAATCACTTAATGTTTATCTTGATAGATGTCTAGATATAATTTCTACTTTGGATTGCTTTAGCATTGCTCATATATCTAGACATGACAATTGGAAAGCAAATGAATTGGCACAACAAGCATCCGGATATCATGTTGATCATGGCATGTTTCATATCTCTCAAAGACCGATGTCTTGTCTTGCCAATATGGGAGAGGCCGAACCTGAACCCACTGATTCGGCCATTAACAAAAAGTCTAGTGCAGGTGACAATCCCGACTGGAGGAAGCCCATTGTTGATTAGTTGTGCAATCCGAGTGAAAGGGTGGACAGGGTTGTTCGGCGTATGGCATTCAAGTATACAATAAGAGATGATGGTCTTTATCGCCGAACCGTCGATGATGTTCTTCTAAAGTGTTTGGACGAGGACCAGGCAAGAGTTGCTATGGGAGAAGTACATGAAGGTATTTGTGGCACTCACCAGTCGGCTCCCAAGATGAAATGGTTATTGCGACGTGCTGGGTTTTATTGGCCGACTATGATTAATGATTGCTTCAGATATTATAAGGGGTGTGAAGCTTGTCAAAAGTTTGGTGATATTCAATTGGCTCCTGCTGCTATGTTACATCCTATTATCAAACCGTGGCCTTTCAGAGGTTGGGGTTTAGATTTCATTGGACAAATCCATCTGTCTTCCTCAAAAGGGCATCGGTTTGTATTGGTGGCAACTGATTATTTCACTAAATGGTCTGAAGCAGTACCTCTCAAGAACATGACGCATACGGAGGTAATTCAATTCATAACCGAGCACATTATTCATAGATTCGGTATTCCTCAAACGTTAACTACAGATCAAGGTTCATCTTTCATGTCACACCAAGTCAGAGAGTTTGCCGAATCTTATAACATAAAGTTGCTCAATTCCTCTCCAAATTATGCCCAAGCTAATGGACAAGCTGAGTCTAGCAATAAAATTTGAATCAAGCTCATCAAGAAGAAGATTGAGGATAATCCAAGGAGATGGCATGACTTGTTGTCTGAGGCATTATGGGCACATAGAATCTCAAGGCATGGTGCTACGAAAGTGACTCCATATGAGCTAGTATATGGTCAGGAGGCTGTTTTACCGGTGGAAGTAAATTTGAATGCTTTGAGAATAGCCAAACAAAATGATTTATCGGCAATAGACTTCTATAACTTGATGATGGAAAACATTGATGAGGTTGCTGATAAACGTTTGGCTGCTTTGAATGCCATAGAGAGAGATAAGTTGAGGGTGGCAAGGGCTTACAATAAGAAAGTCAAGTTGAAGAATTTTCATTTTGGTGATCTCGTTTGGAAAGTGATTCTGCCGATTGGTTCAAGAGATAGAAAATTCGGGAAGTGGTCTCCAAGTTGGGAAGGTCCTTTTAGAATTACAAGAGTTGTTCCCGGAAATTCATATTTGGTGGAATCAATACAAGGGGCATTGTTACCTCGAGCTCTCAATGGCAAATATTTGAAGAAGTACCACCCGAGTGTGTGGCAGGAAGCCTAAGTGGGCAATGGCCAATATACGATTATCGCCCTTAGCACAAACATGGCCGATACATAATTATCGCCCTGAGAAAAATAAATGGCCGATGGAGTGTTGATATCGTCCTTAGAACAAACACTATGCATATTATTTTTTGGCGTGCAAGCTTTGCCGAAAAATAGGGGGGCATGTGTTGACACCTGATTTTGGCAAGATACATATTGCAATGAAGATGGTCTCGAGTGAATGAGTTTTCAGCATAAAAATATTCACGTCACTGAGTGGAACCACTTTGATGTTTTGGTTATATTCATTCGACTTTATCTTACGGACCGAAACTATACTCCGAGTGGCATAGTTCAATGTTCCCAGTGGTTTTTGGCCAATCACGTCTTCAAGATGACCTCGGATGAAGGAGCACTCTTAAGGAATTGTCTTCGTCTCGTCGAGCCAACCGATTTTGATATATAAATCATCTCAATGCGAGTTCATATGCAAAAGTTAGAGGCAATATACTGCAGACTAAACCTCAACGGAAATATGGCGCGAGGTGCCAGACACTTGTCTGATAGGTTGTGCGAGTAATTCGGCCGTCAATACGGCCTTGAATCGAAAAACCTTCAACATAGAAAAGTTTCGTCTCATCGAGCCGATCGATTTTCATATATAATTCGTCTCAATCCGAGATCATATGAGGCCTGGAGAGACAAATCAAGATCGGGCTATGTTTTCAGTCGGAAATCCGAGTGAAAAGTTTACCATCCGAGTGAAAGTTTACGGTCGAGTGAAAGTTTACGGTCGAGTGAAATTTTACGGTCGAGTGAAAGTTTGCTGACCGGATGAACTTATTATTATCCAAGTGGAAATGTAGTCATCCGAGTGAAAATATGATCATCCGAGTGAAATTGTCGTCGAGGTGAAAATATTCCGAGTGAAAAGATTACCATCGGGACGAAAACTTGCCGATTGAATAAGATAGTGCCTTCCGAGTGGAAATATAGTCATCCGAGTGAATAAGATAGTGCCTTCCGAGTGGAAATATAGTCATCCGAGTGAAAGATTGTCTCCCGAGTGAAAAAGTCCAATCGGACGATCCGAGTGAAAGTATCTAATATCTGAGTGGATGAGCTCAAGTCCAAGTGAAATTGAATATGTGCTCGAAAGTTTATCAAAATGACCTTGGATGAAGAAGTGTCCAATACAGAAGTTGTGCGTATCATCAAGACAGTAAATTTTGATTTTGGAGTCATCATCATCAGAGATAATATATAGCCTACAAATTCACTACGAGACTCGGATAATCCAGTCTACTGCAAAACCGAGTCTGACTGGAAGATAAAGATGACCTCGAAAAGTATTCAAGATGGCCTTATTTGAAAAAATGATCAACATGAGAGTTGTTCGTATCGTTGAGGCGCACAAGTTTGATATTTGGGCCGTCTCGATCGGAGATCATATGCAAGCCCGGCGGCCCGTGCAAGAAGGAAGACAGAGTTTGGGCCAGATTCAGACTGAATCCGAGTTGGAATAGAATTAGGACTCTAGGGCGTGAATTGATGTAATTTTTCTTGTAAGGAAAGCCTAGATGAATCCTTTACTTGTACGGGAAGTCTGGCCGCCTCTTATATATGTTGGGGGTGACGGCCGATTGAATAACACACAATCGAACAAATCAATATACTACTTTTTCATCTACGTTTTATCTCTCCACCGTTTTTCTATCTCGTTCTTCGATGTTCTTCGTGTTTGAGAGCTGCGAATCCCGAGGCTCTAGGGGCGAGCGAATCGACCTAGGGCAGCCCATAGCCGCCACACTCCCTAACGGGGTCCCTCCCGGGGGTGTGGGGTTTTCGGGTCTGCAAAAGCGCCCGTCGACTGTCTTGCGTATCACGCTGTCGGTCGGGTATCCTTCGACGTGAGCTGTGGTGCATCACCCCCGGCGTCGAGGGTACACGTGACGTGTTCGTGTGTCAACACATTGTTTTTGTTTGCTTTTTGCCAAGTTTTTGTTTTTCGTAAGGTTTATGTTAAACCAGTGTTTCTTATCCCGGCATGGCTTATGGATCTTCTGTTAAAGCATACAATTAAAGGTAACCCGGCATCCTTCAAAACCGGTCTGGCTTTGACACCTTGTGTCCAGCAATCGGCCGATGTTCATCACAACCTGGTTCTATATCATATATATACCAGCATGGCATGGTGGAAGTTGGGTTTTCACCCTTCTTCAAATGACAATTGGTAAACCAAACAGCAATGTTTGTATCACAGATTTTTCTTATGCAGACACAGGGATTGCATAATATTGTGAAAATACATAAGCCAGTACCAAAATTATCATGACGAATCAACGCAAAGTGTATCCCAGTGCACGATGGCAACGGATTAAAGTATTTTCACTAGCCCATTACAAGGCGCTTGAAGGCCCAAAGTATGGTGTTCCCAACAGAACAAGGTTTCTGGAGCATCACTCTGATTGCCGCATCAAGTCTCATTACCATGTTGATGCGAAGTTGATGGGTCATTTGGCGTCGGATCAGCCTCCTCCTCCCCACCTAGCGGCTGGAAGTTTGTGGTGGTCCAGTCAATCCGGGTTAAGGCCTGAAAGATAGCTTCTTCACTGATAAGTTCTGACGGATCAATGTCAGGGGCATAAGTGTGCTTACGGATTCGCGGAATAAGATTTTGTGCCTCCGGCATAACAGTGTTAACCCGTTTGTTGTTGGCATCATAATAAGACCGGTGAACAGTCAAGTTAGCATCTTCTGCCAGCTGACTCGCCAGAGGACGCATTTCCCTTGTCACTTTTTTAAGGGCTTCATCATCAAAATCTGCCCCGTTTTCTTGTGTGCTTGGAAAGCCTTTGGCAAGGTCAGCCGGATCCAAGTCGACTATCCACGCTTTGGCTCGGGTAAGTGCCAACAAAGCGCCAGCCCTGGCAGTAGATCGCTTTACCTCTTCTATCTGTGCTAGTGCCATGGATAGCCTTGCCAGAGTGTCCTTGATCAGTGTTGGGGCCGGATTGTCATAGGATGCTGCGCAGATAACACGTTGAGCACCAGCTTATAGTTGTTCAAGCAGAATATATGCTGCTTTCAGCTTCATCCATACATCTGAGCCCAGATGAGTAATGCGGCTACCTGCAACGGTTTAAGAATTTCATATTTCAACCGGCACCTTACAAGATGGATATTTCAGATGCCTTGATAGGAGTACTTACCAAATACTGCAGAAGTCATGGCGTTCACTTGACGCTTCAACCCAGAAAGTTCTTCTACCACAGGTTTAAGAGCAGACTCGGCGTCTTCAGCCCGTTTCAGTAATGTACCCTTCTCAGTGTCCCAACTGGCACGTTCAGTCTTGAATTCTTCCTTCAGTCGTTCCATGGAAGTTAAAGCGGCTCGAAGTTCATCTTTGGCCTTAGAAGATTCTTCTTGATGAGATTTGATACTCTCTTGAAGATCAGCAATCTGCGTCCATTGATGGTTTATGTCAGCCTGCCACAATCAGAGGAGCATATCAATATTTTATCAAAAGTCCCAAGCATACAACTGGTTCTACACTTGGCACTTGGCGGCTAATGCGGATTGCTTCTTTCCTACTGCTTATTCAAAGTCCCGAGGATTAATACAAGTTTCAATCCTGGCACTTGGGGGCTAATGTGTATTTGTTTAAAAAACTTAAAAGTCAACAATGTGCAGTTTGGAAGTTCAAAAGTCCCGGTTTGTCTTTACAAGCTAAACCGGCCCTTGGGGGCTACAGGATACAAGGCAGTGAAAATACAAAGATAAGGATGAAAATGTTTACCTCATAGCGTTCCTTCATTAGATTTACCAAGTCAGCCTCATTATTTCGGTTTGTATAAAGTCGGTTCAAGAATCCGGAATGAAGATCCTAGGCAGAAAGATTAGCATATTTTGACAAGTCAACTTCCATCTTCCTCTTTCCCATAGAAGTAAACTCATCGTTGGCGGTATGTTTTGCCAAGGTAACTGGATTGCCCGGAGCGGTATAAGCAGTGCCAGTAACAATAACGTCATCATCTTTGGCTGGGTTAGGAGTTGTAGCAGGGCTTGGAGGATTAGCAGTTGACCTCAGTGGATCAACAACCGGACTTGCAGGTATAGCATGTGAACTTGAGGTGCCATCATATGCGGCCGGATCAGCTTCCGGTGGATTAGCGTTGTTAGTTGGCTCCGGCGGGACAGAATCATCCATGATATTATCAAGATTTTTATCAGGATTTTTAGGAGTTTTCTCCGGTTCAACTTCGCCGGTAGGGGCACTGGTCTTGGCCTTCTTACTCAGACGAGCTTTAGCACTAATATTAAAAACAAGGATTAGCATGATTAACCGAATTATGAAGGAGAAGGGAGGGCTGTATGCTTACCCAGGGACGGTTTTCAGTGGAGGCAGCTGAGTGGTTGATGAACCGCTGGATGAATTAGAAGATACCTAGTAGTTTGAATCAGATGGATTGAGAGGGCATCAGAAGAAACCTCTCAAAAGATAATGTTTTTCAGGAGAAGAAGCAACCTCTGGACGACGTTTCCGGTTTGGTGTATGAGGTAAACCGGAAGAAGTGACCTGTTGACCACTGTGCCGGGTTGTGCGATGCCCTTCGGTTTACTGTGTCTTCAAAGAAAGTTTTTGATCCAAATGAGCAACAGGGTGAGAGCATTTCACTTTCTGAACTGCACGGCGAAATCATTGAACCGGCACAAGTTCTGAGTCAGAAAGACAAATTACCTCAACATGATCTGCATGGCTGGCCTCCGCGTCATCCTGGGAGTAATCATTATCAGTAAAATATATAAATAGAAGTCAAGGGAGTCAAACTTCACCTCTTCAGTCGAGTCACTGACATCCTCTGGTGGTTCCGAAGACTCAGCAGTTTTCTTTTTGGCAGCTCTCTTGATGACCTTGGTCTTAACACGAGGAGCCTTAGCCGCTTTGTCTTGAGATTTCCTTTTCCAGAAGGAGCTACTAGCCTATGAGATTGCACAAAGGGTTATTATAGCAGTGTTAAAGCGGAGAAGGATCAGGAAAAGTACAAGGTTAAAATCTTTACCGCCGGCGGTTTGTTGGAGGTATAAAAAGGACACAAACCAATTTGAGTACATACGGTGAGCGGTTCGTCAAGTATTTTCTTTACACCTTCAGTGACTTCATCGTCAGTTAGTTTTATTTCATTAAACCGTTGTGGATCATTGATGTTGCCGGTATATTCAAACATTAGTCCGGGCCGGCGGCTTAAAGGAAGAATGCACCATGAAATCCAACAGCGGACGAGATCAACACCAGTTAAAGCGTTGGCAAGGAAAGCCCGGAGTTTAGCGAATTGAGGTGCATAGGCTTGTTGGTCTTTGGCAGACAATCTCTGAGGTAAAGGGTGATTATTGATGAGCCGGTGTGGATGGTAGCCCGGTAAAGGATTTTGTTTAGCAGGGGCAGTATTCTGACAGTAGAACCAGGTTTGGTTCCAGTCTTTTGGATGGCTGTGAAGTTTGGCGTGAGGAAATTGAACCTATTTCCTCTTTTGGATCGACACACCACCAAGTTCAGTATTTGGTCCATCAGAAAATTCAGTCCGGCGGTTTAAGTGAAAGAGATCTTGAAAAAGGTCGACAGTTGGTTCTTCTTGCAGGTAAACCTCACAGAATACTTGGAAATCGCATATGTTGGACACCGAATTTGGTCCAATATCTTGAGGATGAAGTTGGAACCTGGCAAGAACATCCCGGAAATTTTTTGATCTAGGAGGACTAAAACCTCGAGCTAGATGTTGCATGAACACAATTACTTCTCCATCTTGAGGCTCAGGAGGGCACTCAGGGCCAGGAACTCACCAATGGAGGACATTTTTTGAAGCTAAAGCACCTGTGGTGACATATTCATTGATTTGCGTTTCTGTGATCCGAGATGGAACCCAGTTACAAGCAGCAAATTGCTTTGTCATCTTACAAAGTCTGTAAAAGGAAAATGGACAGTTTACGATTGGCGGTTCATATGTGTTTGTCAAATGTTAAACCGGCAATTCAAGATATACGTATGAAGTGAACCGGGCATTGTTGGTCAAGTCTAGATGGCGGTTTAAGAGAGGGCTAATGACATATGACGGATTATCAATACTAAAGGATAAACCGCCCTTGGGAGGCAGAACCCAATCTGAAAATTTGTTAAGTGTTACGGAAACAAGTTTCACAAGATGGTGATATAATTTTGGATATACCATTGTTCGAAAAACAAATTGTTCTGAGTCTTACAATGGTGTTAAACAGAACAGAGAAGGTTCAGATAAGGATTTATACAAGAACAGTAAGATGCTGTAGTACAGCAGATTAAAGCTACAGATCCAGCCGCAAGGGGAAACTATCAAGATTAAAGCTACAGATCCAGCACGCATCGGCGCAAAGCTAGATTCAGTATGATGCTAAAGGAAAAGCAGAGAAAGTACTGATGAACACTGACGAACACCGAAGAAACTTCGAAACCCTAATGCAGATTTAACAAGTAAAGGGAAGGAGTATTTACCAGAGACACGCAACGGTGGAGTATCTTAAGAGATCTGGTACGAACAGGGTGATGCGACGGCCTAGTTGGTGCAGACTGGAAGATCGACGACGGCGGCGGCGGCGATGCTTGAGGTCTTCGGGTCGCGAGGAGGAAGTCGATGCGAATAGGAAAGGGGGGAAATGGAAGGCGCCCCGGTCTTATTTATAAGGGAAGTGGAATAAAATAGCAGGCGCAAAAATCGAGGAGTCGGGAGCGGCAAAAGAGGATGTAGTTGCCGCCTCGATCTTCGGGAATTAATTAAAGAGAAGGGAATCTTCATAAATCTTTTTATATAGGGATGATGTCACAATGATTTACTGCAGTGACAGAAGATGACGTCATGGAGGTTCACCAAAGTTCACAGGGAGAAGACAATCTGGCGGTTTACGAGAATTGTCAGAAAGTGAGGTAGATTTTCTAAGGATTGAAGATTGACATGAACAGGTTCAAATCAATCTGGGGCCTAATGTTGAGGATATAACCATTAAGGGTAAACCGCCCAGGAGGGGCCGGTTCACCTTCACCTATGCTGAAGCCCAAGGAAACCCAGAAGATGGCGCTTTACGGATAAGGCATAGAGGCCCAGAGCCCGCAGACGATTTAGGGCCCATGGTAGTAAACCGCCATGATTGTATAAACTTGTATTATAAGATAGGAAAGAGGAGACCGAGGCGAATACTTGTATGAACCAGCCTCGGGACTCTGTAGACCGGCCGGGCTCCTCCTGAGTATATAAAGGGGTGACCCGGTGGCGGTTCAAGGAGAGAGAACAACAACTCGAGAGCCACACAAAGCGGATTCGCTCCCTGGCCTTCGAACCCATAGCAATACCAATCACAACTAGACGTAGGCTATTACCTTCATCGAAGGGGCCGAACTAGTATAAACTCCCGTGTCCCTTTGTCCGGTTTAACCCCTTCGAGCTAACCCGTAGCGATGGCTCCATGACTAAGTCCTTTCACGAGGATATCTGCCATGACAAATCCACGACACGGGGATTGGGTCCTTGCCTTCACTCAAGTACTTCTTGTACAACACGTGCTTCCAGTTTCTCCAAGCATCCCTAGCCTTCTTCTGTGAAGCGTGTTCCACCTGCATTCTCCACTGCTCTAGAACGTTGAAGTGATCCATGATCTCCCAGACTGTCCTTCGCCGTGTTTCTATGTCAGCCTTCCAAAACCCCAACAGATTAATGTTGAGCCTTGCCCTGGCAACAAATCCACACACACTCCTGAACCTCAAGCGTGCTTTATCTGGTTTAGTTGGAGCCCCAGACTTTAAATCAATCTCGTTACTTCATATACACATTTAGGCTGGTGTGTGGGCTTCCTTGGAGCGTTCCTCCGTGTCCCGACTGGAAGGGTAATTGCTGTAGCTCTATCCCGTTCAAGACTACTTGATCCCTCACAATCTGCTGAAGACATAGGGTTGTCCGAATCATATGAAGATACATGGCCTGAATGAGTGTTGTCACTGCTACTCGGAATCTACAGAGAACACATGCGAAACTCAGGAAAGGAGGATACGCATAAAACTAACAACTTGGTATCAAGCTTTTTAAACATGCCATGCAATAATTTAGAAAATGTACGGCTAATTTGTTAAGTTTGTGTGACTCAGGCGCCCGCGATCTGTAAATAGGCAGTAACTTATTGGAACAAATACAAGTTATATGTAGTAAGGAAGCTAGATAATGAACATATATATGCTCTCCATTATTTTATAGCCAATTTGGGAACATACGGAACAAAATTGGAAGAGGGATTGCGAGGAAATATGCCTCACCGTGATGGAGAGCAGTAACTAACAGGCTTCTTAATGCAAACCCGGCCGGACCACAGGAGAGGCAAGGGTTACTGCATCGATATGCTCAAGGGTGGCTGGCGAGCAAATAAAGACGGTGAGGCGCGGGCCTCCGCGTGTTGGGAACGGAAGTGGAGGTAGGCTTGATGCTGAAGAGCGGGCACACAGCCGGGGTGAGCACGGCAGCACCGGAGAGGGTTCTGCTGTGGATCTGAGGGAGGGGGGAGCCGGCGAAGGAGATTGGGTGGACTAGTTGAGTGAAACACGGGCAGACGATGGGGGGGTGTTGGGGACTCCGGGTGTTGGCGGCCTAGGTGAAAAGGGTGAAAAATTTCCCTGGTCGCCGCACACGTGAAAAGACCTATGCAAATGGTTGCCTCTAAGCGCTCGTGTGCACAAACAAAATAATTTCGTTTGAAATGAAGACGTACTAATTTTGAAATGAAGACGTGAGTCCATCGTTTCGCCTCTAAAATTTCCCCACGTAAACCAATCACAATTTTACCACAGGTTTGATTTGCTGGCGCATTTCAGGTCTCGTGTGCTATATGTAAGGCATTTTTTGGCATTTACCGTGCATGTTGGCATGTAAATCAATTCCTAGCCGGACTGCATTTCCTGTCGAAAGGGATGAGGATTGCCATTCGATCTAGGAGCATCCAACGGTGCAGACATACGATTCATGGGGTTTGGGTTCTGGCCAATCAGAACGCATGACTCAGATCATGCACGTAGCAAAGGGGGGCATCGGCCACGGTTTGGTAGGCACACGGCTTTCGTGTGTGAACTGTGTGCTATTTGAAAACATTTTTTGGGAGGGGCTATTTGAAAACATTTACATGTGCTGTCGAAAGGGATGAGGATCGCCGTTCGATCAAGGAGTATCCAACGATGCAGACGTACGATCCGTGGGGTTTGGGTTCTGGCCAATCAGAACGCACGACTCAGATCGCGCGCGTGGCAGAGGGGGGGGTGCATCGGCCAAGGTTTAGTGGACACATGGCTTTCATGAGGGAACCATGTGCTCTTTGAAAACATTTACATTACCTAACATCATATTTTTGTTCGAATGAAAACATTAGTTTCGTTTCGGCTCCAATTTTTTTCCATGGTAAGGGATTACGAGTATAGTGGAGAGTGGCATATACTAGTATCATGAATATACAGTATATTTGATACTAGTGTATGATACTACCTTTAATTAATTATAGAGCATAGTATAATCTCTCCGTAATAATAAAGCACGGATTGAGTCTCCGGGTTCACCGTCGTGGCAGTTTTGCAAAACAACCCTTGACTTTTATGAAAATCAACCCGCAATCCATATAAAACTCATTGATCCTGAACCGGTATGAGCGAGAGAAAAAAAGAAAAAAAACGCACCCCTGCCTCTGAATTCCTGATCCCATGTCACCTCCAGCGCGCCGCCGACCGCCGCCTCACCGCCAACTCCGCCGACGCACCTTCACCCTCTGCCACGCTGCCGCGCACCGCCGGCCCCTACTTATCCGCCTACTCATCCGGCACGCCAACCAGCTAGCCCTACCCCAAGTGCCCACCCCGTGGCCTTCCATCAGCGACAACACTCGACGCCACAGCCGTTGCCGGCTCCAGCCACCCCTGCTACCACGGTGCCGCCGGGACTCCTCCCTGTTGCTTCGACCTCTGATTGGTTCCCCCAACCCTGCCGTTTTCCTCACCAACAACTTCTTCCCTGCGCGCTCGGCCAGCCGTCAGACCTGTCTGCCTGGCTCCCGTGGCCAACATCGCCGCCACTCTGTTGTCGCTTCCCACTCCAGCGGCTCACCTGCACCTGCGTGCCACCCCCCGACCTCCCCTTTCTGCGTGGTATGCTTCCCAATCTCCTGCATCACTTCCTGACACATGCCATGTCTAATCTGGACAAGCAGGAGGAGCCAACCACATGCGCCCCTCTGGATGGCTTGCTTTCTGCGTGATGCTGCTTGCTTGCCGTGTGTGGGGTATATTTTTGTTGTAGTCTTAATTTGTGTTCATATACATGCAACAAAATGATTATATTAATTTCTAGGTACACAGATTATTTGTAGGAGTACACAAAGAAATATAAGTTCTACAATTATTTAAATAGCCAGATAGATAAAACACAGTATATGTTACACTGAATTTTCCTTATAAAGTTCATTTTTGTATTCTGCTTATTTATTCAGCTGATGTTATGTTATATCCTATAATTGGCTTGCTTTATACACAAGTCTGAATTTTAATGTTGCTAAAGAAAGATACAAGGATCAGTGCTCTAACATTGCTGAAAGACTCAGAGACATGTATAATGAATCAGACACAGTATGCTTCTACTTTCCATTTCCTTACTGACTAAACCTGAGTACATGACTATTTTTAGTTTTCTCATAGGAGAGGCAGTGGAGGGGACACACATAAGCTGCTATCCATATGCACAGTGGGTGGTAGATTACAATGACATTGGCGCCTGCGACGTTGTCTACTTCTTATGTTCTTCTTAATTAATTCTCTGGCTATTCGTAACGATGCAATTTTGGGATGTGTGTGCTGCTGTTGCTTAGCTCACATAGAACAAATAATGGAGATAATTTTGCTGCTTATATATTAATGTTATTTTCTGTTAATTACATTACTTCATAAAGATTCTCTTGCTTGGTTCTATTTTTTAGTGTTCGATTGGTTGAAGATGCTAAGATGATGATACTGTTACAATTTGTTTGAGTTGTGCTAATCTCCTCACTCCTCGCCCTGATGGAGGGCACCATGTAGCAGGACTGCAACCTTTAGTTCATGCCCTGCTCACCATGACCCACCTTCTCATCTAGGGTAACATAGATTGTCTCCTCACCATTGAAGTTCATGTGTCCTCTCGACCCAGTCTATGCATGTGAGCTGAAGAATTGTTTGCATGTTCACAATTGGTGATTGAAGAGTGGCCGATGGTTTCCCTAATTTTCTTGTAGTTGTTTGTTGAATAATCTTTAAAATTAAGATTGTGGAGAGCTCTAAATTACTCTAAAACTTGGTCTTCTTCGTGTTGCTGCTTACTGATTCCATTATGCTAACTCATTTCCCTATTGAGTCTGAAAGCAAAAATGATTGTATTGATTAATTATCTTTACAGGTTTTCATCGAGTCAGTCATGATTCCATTTTTAAAGCATAGTTGGACTGTTGCAGTATTTGTTTTCATCACGTCGGATACTCTGAAATGTTTGCTTGAAGAGGTAATGTAGTATTGACAGAGGCTCTTTTGCTTAATTTAGGCCACGTTATTGGGCTTGGTTGAAAATCACATCCATGCTTAGTGGCTTACCATTTATTTAGTTCTTAGTTATCTATCCGTCTTTTTATTGCTACTAGCAGATATTCTGGCAATTTTTTCCAACCAACATATTGACATTTTCAATATCTTTTGATTGGCTATTTCTTTGAAGCTTAAATTATGAAAGGGATAAAGGAGAAATAATGTGTAGCATGGTATGGTGTATATACCAGTTTCATGATGTGTGTATCCAAGCATATAAAGCACAACTAAACTTATTTAATAGCTTCTACGTTTTCTCTTGGGGAAGGAAAGAGTGTGTGGATTGTGATGGAAATGTTAGTCCAGAGCAAGTTTGAGTAGTAGCTGCAAATCTGGCACACCGAAGTCCCCTAAGCTCCCCTCTAGACTAAGCCATTGTTCTACTTTTGTACTGTCAATTTTAGCAAAAATTGGTTGTTTGTGGAGACACAAGGTGTAGTAATAGATGATTAGAGAACAACAAATAAAAACTATGTGCTAAAAGCCTAAAAGTGATAGATTTAGCTCCAGGCATTGCATTCTTTTGCTTTGTTGTACTTTTCTATCCATGAATTATATATTTGCAGTAGACTGTATGCATACGAATCTTATGTTGCATTACGCTCACTTTGTTGTTAGTAGCCCTCTTACAAGAGATTGCGGTAAGTACCCAATCCGTGTTTGGTGTCAAACAATATCCAATCGACTAAATGGTTTCTCAGTCTCAAGTTCACAATTTCTGCATCCTTTGAATTGTATACAATAAGATACAGAAGCAATAGATCACCAACCGGCAGAAAAAGGCAAACTTGATCTATTTCAGTTCATCAATACATCTATTAGAACTTGAGTTACCCTAGCTAAGACAAGTAAATCAAGGACCGATGTACTTCTAACATTATTTCTTATTTACATCAAATTAGAAGAACATTGATGGAACATATTCTTTTATACTCTCCTTGCTTGAGTTAATGGAGTATAGTAGTGCATTTGGCTGAGATGAAGCACAGGAATACTTCAAACTTTTAAGAGCTTGAGGAGGAGGGGCTTGTTCAAGCAGTTCTTGCCTGGTGGAAGAAATTTTCTATTATTAAATGAAATCTTTTACTTACAAAGATTGTTGTTCAAATTTTCTGTTGTTATATGGAATTCATTACTTACAATTATTTTATGGGTCCATGGAGTTGCTTATTTGCATTCTATATAAATGACACTGACAATTTTTTTATATTCATCTAATAATGGAGAAGATTCAAACCTTCGATTATGTAGAAATGATTTTATTGCTCGAGTACAATATGTGTTTACCAAAGAATATGAAAATGGCAAGTTTTTCTACATTGGAACTTACATTACCCCCAGCATTTTAGTCCTTTTCCTTGCATCTTGCTCCCCGGAATCCTTGAGTGAATAGGTTGTCTCTATTCAAACAGTTTAGGTAGAATATTTATGGTCGTAATAATTGTTTTACCAGTATTTTAATTTCAGTTGTGCAAAATTTTGATTGTGGCTCTAAAGATTCATGTTTGCTTCAAGGCGTTAGCTCACAGTAAACCTTATTAGTGACAACTGGTAAAACTTGAAAACTGCATCCATTTATGTTATATTCTGCTGAATAATATAACAACTATCCATCTCTTTTAGAGTAGTTTGCTTTATTTGGCATACCATTTCTAACCACATCAAATGTACGCTTTGACAAATTCTCAACATCCATATATATATATATATATATGTACATCTTGATTAGGCTGTCTAATCAAGAGAGCGGACTTTCTAACATGCTTCCAGTTCTCGAGTATGAACTAATCAGTTGTCTCTGGGGAAACTTTATCCATTTATTTCAGTTTCTGCATATATGACAGGTCTAGACTATACGGAGGATGGTTGATGTTATCGTGCATGTTAAGTTGTGCTTAACAAATGTTATTCTGTTGGAACATAGACCTGGGCTATTAATACTTGCTTCTAATGGTTATGCGTTAGAACATGAAAACGGAAATTCACACCCGGCTACAACGGAAGTTGATGGAAGTTGTTTTTTTAAATGTTACCGGTTATATTATGTATTGGAACTTGCAGTCTGCCTCAAAGATCATACTATAAAGAAGATTGGGATGATTTTCTAAATATACAATGATATAACAAGTGTTTAGGATTAGAAATAGACTCCCTTCCTAAGTTAAGGCAACAAATTCATGCATTCTCTCTCTTTTTCCTCTTGTCCTTTCTATTGAAGATAGGTAGAAAAAAAACAATATTGCTGAAGATTCAGTGTAAAAAGTATCAAGTCATCAACCACCATTTGAGTATAATTGTCTTGGCTAAAGATTAATATGATATGTAATGCTGGTGACCAGAGCAAGGGGTGATGATTAGACAAAGAAAAGGATGATGGAGATTTATATTCTGAAGCGGAGCTTGGTTGAAAACAGACCCATGTGTAGGTGAACAGAACAAGATGGAAACTTATGTCTTATTATGTGCGGTAATCGTAAGACTTAGTTGAGCTGAGTATCATTTGTTTTCCATAGAAGGGGTGCGAGGGTTGTTTCTCCCGTAGCAACGCACATGCACATTTACTAGTACATATATATATAGAGTATAGTATCATATATAGATCATATTTATTGCCATGCATGACACAAATTAGTATCACATTTAACATGATACGCTATCTACCTATATGTTACTCTAACCCTCTTTATATATATTTAATTCTTTGCCACATCAGCATACTTGCGCTATTTTCGGGTGCATGACATCGTCGGCTATGATACCACCACTATGGCCAGCTTTATATAGTGGAGAGTATCATATACTATATATATAGTATCATGCATATGATACTAGTGTATGATACTACATACGTACCTTCATAGTGCATATATATATATCATAGATGACCGTATTTATGGCCATGCATGACACAAAGTATTATAGCATTTGTTATATATATATATATGTTATGGTATCTACCTATGTTAACAAAGTAGTATAGCATTTGTTATATATATATACATTATGGTATCTACCTATGTTACTGCTTCTTTGCCACGTCATCATATTTTCTATTCCCGACTCCCGAGTGCATGATACCGGCTATGATACCCCCACTATGACCACCCTAATAAGGCTGGTCGTAATATGGGAGTATCAAGCGATATGATGCATGCCGACTAGACTTTTTGGATGATGTGGCACACAGTTAAATAAGGAAAGAGAGGTTGTGGTATCATATCATGATACCGTATCATATTAAATGTTGTACTACTTTGTGTCATGCATGACAATTAATAAGGCAACCTAAGATACTAACTTACGATACTATGCATGCGCGCATTACGGAGGTATTGTCGATCATATACTAGTATCATCCATATATGTACTCCCTCCTTTCCAGTTTATAGGCTTATCTCAAAATTTTAGTTTTCTCATTTTATAAGGCTCAGTTTGGTTGTTCACCATCACATGTTCAAATTCCAAGGTGCATTAAATCATTGCATGCATGCAAGTATTTATTAATAGAAAGTTGACCAATGCATGTACTTTATGCATGCATGTATTGCAATTAACACATTGCAAAACATAAATTTTTGAAGAAACCAAAAGCATTAATTGGGTGTTTTTGCAAACTACAAAAAGTATTCCACCACTCACCATCTACCTGTGTTGGTGTGATTTTTGAATTGAGCCCTATAAGGCTGGCCATAGTGGGAGTAACATAACCGGTAACATGCACTTGGGACTAGCAAACATGCTTATGTGGCACACAATTAAAGAAGAGAGAGAGGGTTAGAGTAACATAGGTAGATACCGTATCATGTTAAATGCTATGCTACTTTGTGTCATGCATGGCAGTAAATATGATCATCTACGATAATACTTTATGATACTATATATGCACTATGGAGGTAGAATCATGCATACATACACTAGTATCATATGCATGATACTAGTATATATGATACTCCCCACTATGAGTAGCTTAAGGCTGGTTGTAATGGGGAGTATCATATACTAGTATCATGCATATGATATATACTAGTGTATGATACTACTTCCGTAATGTATAGTATCATAATTAAGTTAGTATCTTAGGTTGCCTTATTAATTGTCATGCATCACACAGAGTAGTAGAACATTTAATATGACACGGTATCATGATATGATACCACATCCTCTCTTTTCTCATTTAATTATGTGCCACATCATCCAGAAAGTCTAGTTGGCATGCATGATACCGCTTATGATACTACCATTATAACCAGCCTAAATCAGAAAGGAGGGAGTAATACTACCTAGTCTATGATATACTAGCTACCTCACTAAGAGCATGGTTAATAATACAGCCAAGGGTCAGCTATAAGATGTTGCCATGTCATATACAGCCAACCGCTTAGCGGGCATGTACAATAATAAGTTTTAAATACGTACTAGTTTATCAATAGTTGGCCCACCTTACATCCTCACAAAGTGTCTTGGGTCTCGTGTTGCAGCTGGCTCTACTAACCAAGAGCCAACTTCTCTTCTCTCTCCTCTTCTCTTTCCTCCAACTAAAGCACACACACACACAAATATATATATATATATTATTCTATTTATTATAGCCTGCTTAGACTACCCACAGTGGGAGTAACATATATAGGTAGTAACATTACACGTATCTAGATAAAATAGATGATGTGGAAAGCAATAAATGAAGAAAGATAGGAAAGTGCTAACCTAGCTAGTTACTAGTAGTATGAGTAGCATCACACATCTCAAGGCAAGATGAGCCTATAGCCTAATAAATGAAGTGTTGCATGTTACTACACATATGTTACATATGTTACTCCCCACTAGAGAGGTAGTAACATAGATTAGTAACATTCTATGTTACTATCCATTGTGGCTAGTCTTATGTCACTTTATTGTACTTGCTCTAATGCATAGTATTATAGAGTAGCTAGTATCATATGTAGTACTTTTATATTGTCAATCATGACACATAGTAGCATATCATTTATTATGATACAGTTTCATGATATGATACTTAACCCTCTCTTTCTTCATTTACTTAATTCTATGACAGCTCATCAAAATTGCCTAGTTGTCATGCATGATACTAGCTATGACACCCCCTTACTATCAGCCTAGCAAAGAAGGTGTACAGATCATTTGTGCGTCACATTGTGAGTTTTCATCCGTTTGTTTGAGAAGCGGGGAGAAGTTTCAAACATTTCGGCTGCGAGGTGCGGCCACTAGCGTAGGCCTAGTTGGTATTTTAATTACAGGAAATTCAGATGGAGTTTGGACATCATCAAAATCAATGTGCGTGCTCTCATGGCCCCGTGGAAAAAAATTGGTAAAGTTTGGCACAAGTTTTGATGACCGCTCCTTCCAAACCAGAGCATCTCACATGAAGGATCATAGTTTTCCAAAAGGAGGCGTGTCAATTCAAACTCCAGTGGTCGGTGACTTCATAGTTTGGCCACATAAAAATTTCCACGATACGCAATCACCATTATACCATGAGTTTGATTTTCTGGCACATTTCAGGTATCGTTGGCTATATTTAAGACATTTTTTGAGATTAACGTGCATTCTGTGCATAAAAATAAAATTACAATAGGAACTGCATGTGCTGTCAAAAGGGATGAGGATCGCCGTTCGATCTGGGAGCATCCAACGGTGCAGACGTACGATCCGTGGGGTTTGGCTTCTGGCTAATCAGAAAGCACGACTCAGATCATGGGCGGGGTGGCGGGGTTTGGTCGGCACACGACTTTCATCAATGAACTGTGTGCTATTCGCAAACCAGATTGCATATTTTTTTCACACATACTATAGTGAGATCAATTGAGTGTGCTACCTCTATGATATAATAATAATAATAACAAAAAACAGTTCATATTCATTGCCTGAGCTGACAACATATCAAGGTCAACATATTAACGGTTCTTACATCAACAAAATCGGGATAACTCACAAATTCAGTACATGCGACACTTCTAAATCAAACGAATTAAGTTGCATGGTAGGCATAAAGACTAGTCTTACGGCTTAATTCCCATGTACATGGGGGAACTGGGATAATTAAGTTGACCCCGAATGAACTTGGGGTTTTTGATGATTTTACGTTGCTCTGTTACACGGGTGCATGATCCCTTGGCTGGCAACTCATCATATTCATCATACTCGTCCTCAATAGCAACATCATCGACACCCAGTACCCTTCTCTTCCCATGCATCGCTAAATGGCAGTTCTTATGCAAGGGGTCTTCCACAAAGAAAATCTGGGTAGCATCGCTGGCAAGAATGAATGGGTCCACGTGATATGCCATCGTTGTCCTGTTAACACGGGTCTTCCTATACTCATCAATCCTTACCTGACCAAGATGTATCCATGCACTCCTAAATAATGCCACCTTAACTTTCACATAGTCAAGCTCCCAAATCTCTTTGATAGTTTGATAGTATACCCTTTTATCAGCTTCATTTACAGTCATGCATTCTATTCGAACAGAGCTGTTCTGATACGAGGTCTTCTGATCACGTTCCTCAGTGTAGAATGTGTATCCATTTATGTCATATGCTTGGTACGTCAACACCATAGGTGATGGCTTTTGTGCCAACCATGTAGCAATGTCATCGATGGATCCTTGTGCCAAACAATTCTTCAGCCATTTGGCGTAGTTCTTAGTGTGCTCCTTGATCTCCACATCTGATGAAGGCACCATTGGTAAGAAGCTTTGGCATATCTTCGCCAAGTATTATTAGGCATAAGTGATGAGAACTGGGCTATTAAGCAGTACCGTCAAATGGGTTTTCTCTGCCAATTCTCTGGGTGCAAAAATTTGCGTGCCAGCAAGGACCAGCTTACCTTTCAGCCTTCCCTCATGGCGAGAGAGGGGCAAACCTATAGGTCTTTGTTTCATGTATTCACTGCAAAACTCAACCACCTCCTCCGCTGTATAACCTTGTAGGATGCTTGCCTCGGGATGGTTTTGGTTTCGACAAAAGCGCTTCAGTATTCCCATGAACCACTCGAAGGGATACATGTTGCTAAGAAACACAGGACCACAATACTTTATCTCGTCGACAAGGTGCATAGTGAGATGGACCATGACATCAAAGAATGACGGTGGGAAAACATCTCTAGGTTGGACAATATTCTTGCAATATCATCTTGCATATGATCCAACTCTTCAGGATTTACAACTTTCTGCCATAGTTGGTTGAAGAAATCACAGAGGCCAATGAGTGTGTTTCTTATATCTTTGTCCATCAAATTCCTGATGGCCACCGGGAGGATTTGTGTCAACATTACGTGGAAATCATGTGACTTCATGTGTGCCAACTTCATTTTACCTGAGCTCACATCCATGAGACTTCTGATGTTTGCGCAGTAGGAAGAGGGTGTCTTAACCGACAACAAATAGGTGAAGAACTGTGTTGCTTCTTTTGTGCTGAAATTGTAACTTTGGCGAGCTTTGATGAATTTGTCATCATCTTCTGCTTCACTCTTGCGTTTCGATTGATCAGCAAGCATATCGAGCTGTGAACCGTCACCATCCTTTCTTTTGCCTTTAATCTTAAGCAGAGTACCAAGGATGCTTTCACATACGTTCTTCTCTACGTGCATGACATAGATGGAGTGACGTACACGTAAAATCTCAATTTCCAGAACACTGATTTCTTCTTAAACACCTGATCCTTGGGTGTTTGTTTCACCGTCAAAGGGTGGTTCTTGCCAAGCACAACATTAATTTTTTTAGCCATGTTGTGGACCACCTCCCGTCATAGGTTCTTGGGCCCGCACGTGCCTCTGTTGTACCATCAAATTCAGCTTTCATCTTTCAGTATGGGTGATTTTTCCGTAAGAACCTACGATGACGCAAATACAGTGTTTTGCATGAGCTGGGAAGTCTTCTGCTAGTTGTCCTATCCATGCATGTGACACACCCTACATCTCCCTTTGTTTTCTGCCCTGATGTGTTGCCTAATGTCAACATATCTTGAATGGTGTGCACCATCTTCGCATG
This sequence comes from Triticum urartu, assembly GCF_056163025.1. Lineage (NCBI taxonomy): Eukaryota > Viridiplantae > Streptophyta > Magnoliopsida > Poales > Poaceae > Triticum > Triticum urartu. The sequence continues at coordinate 471,179,721 of NC_141878.1, forward strand.
TAGATCGAAAATCTCTTTTCTGTAAGCATCATAACATTTTACAGCAAGCGCATCTATCCACACCGTGAGCAGTTCTTCCACCAGTAGCTGAAAGTAAATGTTGATGTCATTTCTAGGTTGCTTCGGGCCTTGTATAATCATTGACATCATAATGTATTTTTTCTTTATACACAACCAAGGAGCTAGGTTATATATGCATGTGACACACCCTACATCTCCCTTTGTTTTCTTCCCTGATGTGTTGCCTAATGTCAACATATCTTGAATGGTGTGCACCATCTTCGCATGTAGATCGAAAATCTCTTTTCTGTAAGCATCATAACATTTTACAGCAGGCACATCTATCCACACCGTGAGCAGTTCTTCTACCAGTAGCTGAAAGTAAATGTCGATGTCATTTCTTGGTTACTTCAGGCCTTGTATAATCATTGACATCATAATGTATTTTTTCTTTATACACAACCAAGGAGCTAGGTTATATATGGTTGGTGCTCATATCGCCAAAAGGATTCATCCCGTCAGTACACTCCCCGAGCCTTATACTTCTAGGATCCTTGGCAAAAAATTTAAACTTTTTGTCGATTAATTCCCACTGAGCCCCATCTTTTGGGTGCCTCATAAACCTATCTGCACTTCGCTCATCGTGATGCCACGACAACCTCTTTGCCTCTCTAGGGTTTGCAAACAAACGCCTCAACCTTGGAATTAAAGGCAAGTACCAAACAACCTTGAACGGGATTCCTGTCTTTATCTCGTCGTCCAATTTGTACTTGTCCTTTGCTCTCCTGCGCTTGTATCGTGCATGCTTGCATGTGGGACATGCACACAAATCTTTGTACTCACCACGGTACAATATGCAATCATTCACACAAGCGTGTATCTTCTATACTTCAAGTTCCAATGGGAAACAATTTTCTTTGCTTCATTTGTGCTTCCGGAGAGCACATTATCTTCTGGAAGAATTTCTTTGAAAAGACATAACATCTCTGTGAAGCCCATGTTTGATAGACCGTTTGCTGCTTTAAATCTGAGAAGCGCCAGGGTGGCACTCAACCTGGAATATTTCTTTTTGCAACCTGGATACAATTCTTCATTGGAGTCCGCATCAATGGTTGGCAGATCCTTGTACCCAATCATATCCTTTTTTGAGCCCTCAAAATCTGCAATCATAGCAGAAAAATCTAGCATATCAAGATCGTCATCATCTGCATCGACGTCTTGGTTTTCCAGTGGGTGTTTTGGCTTTCTGGCGTTCCATTGGTAGCTTGACGCATGTGCCAAGATGTTAGATTCAACATCCATGTGACACTGATCGGGGTTTAGCATCTCGCTGCCCTAGGTATTTTCATCCATGACCTCCTCTTCACCGTGTTTGGTCCAACATGTATATCCACCCATGAATCCCCTAGAGACTAAGTGCATCTGGACATCTGCAACTTCATGTGACTCTGTATTGGCACAATCAGTACGTGGACACAGTATGTAATCCGCATCACCAATTCTCCTCTTTCTACTTTCAACCAAATTCATGAACTCTGTCACGCCACTGATAAAATCTGCGGTTTTCCGATTCTTCATCCATCGAGATCGTTCCATCTGCAGCACATGAATGGTAATTAGAAACAAAGCAACAACATTAATACACAGATTAACTGCTGCCCAGAGATGTGTGCATAAATCACAAGGTTTTATTTTAACAATTACTGATGGAGCTCCATGTTGTTATCCAGACTTGCAATGACAAAAATTAATGGCGAGTCAATTTACACTCAGAGTACTAGTACAACACTACACTTAGGAATTGAATACCTTAATTAAGCCACTCACGAAAAGAATACCTTAATTAATTAGCCGCGCGGCGACCTCCACCCAGTAGACAGACAATCGCGATGCGGTGGCACGCCGAGATAGTAGGGTCGAGGAGCAAAGCTTAGGGCGGCTGCCGCCTGAAGTTCGACCTCCACTATCTCACCATCGACCGTGATGGATGTGCTCGAATCACGCCGCCGCCGACCTCGATGGTTGAGCTCCTCCTATCTCCCGCCGTAGACCGAGGATTGACCTCCTATGACGCTGCACCGCCCATCGACTGAGGATTGACCTCTTCTTCGGTAGCCGCTCCCTAGGCTGCCAGCGCCATCTCTATATGCAGAGCGGCTGTTTTTTTATGGATATCCGGAGAGCGGCTATTTACACGGTATCTCACCGTAACTCAATTATATGGACATGGTAGTACATCACATATGGTTATGTAACAGCAACCGTGTCTAATCTATGTTGTCTTCTCACACGGTTTGGTGCGGAAATCGTGTGTGACGTTGTAATACCTAACACAAACGACATGTATAAACAGTGTGTCATATACAAAATATAGTGCCATAAGTAGTTCCCGACCGTTAGCTTATCTCCATAGTTTCCCCATTTCCCCAAATCCCTACATAGCCTCCAAATTCCCTCACATGGCGCTGACATTGGGGGAATGCGGATGAGTGGTGCTGATGGTTTCGGTGCGGCTTACTCCTGCTCGTATCGCTGCCACGACAGCGGTTGCCGGCGAGCACTTGCCTAAGGTCATCAGAAGGCAGGTGTACTATGGATCCGAATCGTCCTGTCAGGTTCCAATGTATCCCGATCTTTTTTAGCATGTCCAAAGTATAGCTCTTTGCTGAATCCATCCTGAATGACCCCCTCTCCCCAGGAAAGGGACCTGTAGCCGGATCCGGAGCTTGACTCCAGACTCCTGCAACACGAGTTTGACTCCGAGTTTTGCGCCACCGAGAAGTACCAAAAGCTGAGTTGTGTGCACGGGCACACTCCCGCTCGACGTGTATGCACAGAGGGATTCGACATTGGCAGGTGATTTCTCAGTTGCCCCTTAGAGGTTAGTGCTAATTAAGTTCATCATTTTACTTTAGTTAATGCCACCGCTCATCCAGAATACTATATAACATTGGCAGGGATATGAGGCTTGTGCCTTTGTTAACCGGCTGGATGAAGAATGGCATGGCAGGGCTTAGAGTGTTATCACCAAGTTCGGAGAAGATAACATAAAGCTGAAGAAGAAACTGGCTGATCTGGAATGTACAATTAGTACGATGAAGCAATAAAGAATCAATCATAGGCAACATATGAAAGCAAGAGACAAGAAGGAACTAGCATATGTAGTTGTGGTTGTCGCATTAGCCATGTTCTACGTGCTGTTTGCAATGATGATTAGGGATTTTGTTTGACAGTATTGCTAAAGCACATCTAGATGTGCTCTAAGTAATGCACATAGGTCCTATGCCATTGATGTTACGCGAAGATTTGTGCAGATATTTTTCTTTGTCTTTTTTCTTTTCCTTTCTAGTTTAATTATTACTGGCTTTATGAATAAGAAGAGCTCAATGTATTGCTTGCCAACTGTCCTACTCCGTTCGTACCGGTACCGGTGCATAATCCCAAAACTCGTTCCTTGTTTTTGTCCTGAAAAAGGAAACCAACCAAATAGCCAATAGGAGTCTTGCACAACCCCGGGAATTTGGAGCGACTGGGTACAAATAATTGCGGTTGATTATATCAGCGGTTAGATAATACGTCAACCCCCGCTTCAATCCCCACTTCAATTGGCAGTTCCTCTGCTCTGATACCCCGCTTAAGTGTCCACCATCTTCATCGTCCCCGGCAGGCTGCACTACACACTAGCACACACTCTGCAGCCATGTCGAGCGACAGCGAGGATGACAGTTTGGCCAGCAGTCTGGCACCCGATGATAGGTCAACATTGGAATCATCCCGCTCGTCTTCCATAAGTCCGACGTCGAGCTCAGACCTCGATTATATCCGGTTCATGGAAGGGACGCCTCCTCCCGAGTCGTTAGACGACAACCAGACAGACGAGGAGCCATCGGAGGACAAAGAAGAGGACGACGATGATGATGATGAGGAATCGTCGAGCGAGGAGGAGGAGGACGACGACAGCAACGACGATGACAACGGCGGCGACGATGAAAAGCGAACGGTCGGCGGCAAGAAGCGTCCTCGCCAAGACGATGTCACGGGGCCAGCCAATAACAACAACAAGATGAAGGACTAAATTAAGTAGAATGTATATATCTCTATGCATCCTGTCAATCTCATCGCAGACGGTTAGTAATATGTATTCGACAGAGATCTTCTACATTATCGCCAACATGTTGGTTTGTTGAACTGTATGCCTTGACGAGCACACAATTCACAAAAAAGACCGTATGGGCTGTCTATAATGATCGCACACAGTTCTGATTACCGACCTGTTTGCCGCGTATCACACACATCTTTGTACGCCGAATCGTTTGTGTTCACCTCAATCATCGCAAATGGTTCATCGAAGTGAACTGTATGCAGTATATCGCACACACCTTGATATGGCTGCCCGTTTCTGTTGTTCTATCTCATCGCAAACAGTTCGTACAGATCAACCGTATGCCCCTCATCGCACACACAACTAAAATCTGAACCGTGTTTGATGTATCATTCATCGCAAATGTTTTGCATCTTTTTTGATGGTTTTTTACATCATCATTTGTGATTAATGCATCTCACACAGTTTTGTCAATGGTTCTCTGATCATAGTGTCGCGTTAGCAGCATCCTGCAGTAGTGTTAACACCCATAGTTCACATCGCCATGTGACCAATACCCAAAGGGTTTACTAGAGTCAATAATCTAGTTCACATCACCATATGATTAATACCCAAAGAGTACTAAGGTGTGATCATGTTTTGCTTGTCTGGGATGTTTAGTCAACGGGCCTGCCATATTCAGATCCATATGTATTTTGCAAATTTTTATGTCTACAATGCTCTGCACGGAGCTACTCTAGCTAATTGCTCCCACTTTCAATATGTATCCATATTGAGACTCAGAGTCATCCGGATCAGTGTCAAAGCTTGCATCGACATAACCCTTTACAACAAACTCTTTGTCACCTCCATAACTGAGAAACATTTCCTTAGTCCTCTTTAGGTACCTAAAGATAATTTTGACTGTTGTCTAGTGATCTATCCTAGATCACTATTGTACCCCCTTGCCAAACTCATGGCAAGGTACACAATAGGTCTAGTACACAGCATGGCATAGTTTATAGAACCTATGGCTGAGGCATAGGGAATGACTTTCATTCTCTCTCTATCTTCTACCATGGTCGAGTTTTGAGTCTTACTCAATTTCACACCTTGTAACACAGGCAAGAACCCATTCTTTGACAAATCCATTTTGAAATTCTTCAAAACTTTGTCAAGGTATGTGCTTTGTGAAAGTCCTATCAAGCGTCTTGATCTATCTCTATAGATCTTGATGCCCAATATATAAGAAGCTTCACCGAGGTCTTTCATTGAATAATTCTTATTCAAGTATCCTTTTATGATTTCTAGAAATTCTATATCATTTCCAATCAACAATGTCATCTACATATAATATCAAAAATGCTACAGAGCTCCCACTCACTTTCTTGTAAATAACATGTTCACCATAAGTCTGTATAAAACCATATGCTTTGATCACCTCATCAAAGCGTATAATCCAACTCTGAGATGCTTGCACCACTCCATAGATGGATCGCTGGAGCTTGCATTCTTTCTTAGCATGTTTAGGATCAAGAAAATCTTTTGATTGCATCTTATACAACTCTTCTTTATGATATCCATTAAGGAATGCAGTTTTGACGTCCATTTGCCAGATTTCATAATCATAAAATGTGGCAATTCATAACCTGATTCGGACAGACTTAAGCATCACTACGCATGAGAAAGTCTCATCATAGTCAACCCCTTGAATTTGTCAAAAACCTTTCACGACAAGTCGAGCTTTGTAGATGGTGACATTACCATCATCGTCTGTCTTCTTCTTGAAGATCCATTTATTCTCAATGGTTTCCGATCATCGGGCAAGTCCACCAAAGTCCATACTTTGTTCTCATACATGGATCCTATCTCAGATTTGATGGCCTCAAGCCATCCGTCGGAATCTGGGCTCATCATAGCTTCCTCATAGTTCATAGGTTTGCCTTGGTCGAGTAACATGACTTCCAAGACAGGATTACCATACCACTCTGGTGCAGAACGTGTTCTGGTTGACCTACGAAATTCAGTAGTAACTTGATCTTAAGTTTTATGATCGTCATCATTAGCTTCCTCTCTAGTTGGTGTAGGCATCACGGGAATGGTTTTCTTTGATGTTCTAATTTCCAATTCTGGAGAAGGTACAATTACCTCATCAAGATCTATTTTCCTCCCACTCACTTCTTTTGAGAGAAACTCTTTCTCTAGAAAGGATCCATTCTTAGCAACAAAGATCTTGCCTTCGGATCTATGGTACGAGGTGTACCCAATTGTTTCCTTAGGGTATCCTATGAAGACACACTTCTTCGATTTGGGTTCATGCTTATCAGTCTGAAGCATTTTGACATAAGTGCAACCCCGAACTTTAAGAAACGAGAGCTTAGGTTTCTTGCCAATCCACAGTTCATATGGTGTCGTTTCAACAGATTTAGATGGTGCCCTATTTAACATGAATGCGACCGTTTCTAATGCATAACCCCCAAAATGATAGTGGTAAATCGGTAAGAGACATCATAGATCACACCAGATGTAATAAAGTAAGGTTACACCGTTCAGACACACAATTACGCTGTGGTGTTCCATGTGGCATGAGTTGTGAAATAATTCCACATTGTTTTAAATGAAGGCCAAAGTCGCAACTCAAATATTCGCCTCCGTGATCAGATCATAGAATTTTTCTTTCTTGTTACGATGATTCTCCACTTCACTCTGAAATTCTTTGTACTTTTCAAATGTTTCAGACTTGTGTTTCATCAAGTAGATATACCCATACCTACTCAAATCATCTGTGAAGGTCAGAAAATAACGATACTCGCCGCATGCCTTAACACTCATCGGACCGCATACATCAGTATGTATTATTTCCAATAAGTCATTAGCTCGCTCAATTGTTCTGGGGAATGGAGTTTTAGTCATCTTGCCCATGAGGCATGGTGATATATGAAGTTCAAGGCCTTGCCAAAACCGTCATGGCCCTATTATGTATAGGCCATACTAAGCCAATAGTGAATAACAAACTCTTTCCTGCTCCCTCGACCTTAATTAACTCCCCCATCCTGCCAAGCCTCAACTGCCAGCCCATTGTATCTAAGCACACTGCGGCAAATTGATATAGGTAGCTAAAGATCTCACATCTGACATCTCCGGCCGAACGGTTAGGCAACACTAGGGCGCCTGGGTCAAAATTCCACTTACCAAACACCAAATAACATTTATTTTAGGTTCAACACTAATCCCGAAGGTAGAGGGAGTGTGCGACGGTGATCGTAGCAACCTTTGATTCATTTCCAACACACATCGTCACTTTACTCTTAACTAGTCTATGTTCATTCTACAACTCCTGTTTCGAGTTACTAATCTCTACAACTGAACCGGTATTAAATACCCAGGGGTTGCTATGAACACGAGTAAATTACACATCAATAACATGTATATCATATATACCTTTATTCACTTTGCCATCCTTCTTATCCGCCAAGTATTTGGGTCAGTTCCGCTTCGAGTGACCATTTCCTTTGTAGTATAAGCACTCAGTTTCAGGCTTGGGTCTAGCTTTGGGCTTCTTCATGGGAGTGGCAACTTGCTTGCGATTCTTCTTGAAGTTCCCTTTCTTTCCATTGCCCTTTTACTTGAAAGTAGTGGTCTTGTCAACCATCAACACTTGATGCTCTTTCTTGATTTCTATCTTCGCCGATTTCAGCAACGCAAGGAGCTCGGGAATCGTTTTCGTCATCCCTTGCATATTATAGTTCGTCATGAAGTTCTAGTAGCTTCACTAGTACAGCGAGGTGCTATACGAACGGTTTTTAACCCCTATCCGCGACGGCATTTGGAACCGTCGTCTAGTGAGTGACGGCGATAGGGGTGTCCTTGCAACATGACCCAGAAACCGTCGGGGATATTTCCTCCTGGCACACACGCTCGGCAAAATGAGGTTGTGTGCGACCGGCGAGCGCTCAAATACAGAAATACATACAGTAGAGCTAAAAAAATACAATTATATAGGCGAAATTGTTTCCGGACGCAAGTACATCCCACACAGTCAGTCCCCACTAAACGTTTCCGTTCATATGTACATCCCACATAGTCGCTCCAAGGAAAACGTTTCCGTTCATAGGTACATCACAAACAATTTTCCCCATTAAATCGTTTGTGATAGCCTTGCCATTGCACACGATATTAAGAATTTTATCATTTGCTTTACTAAATGCATCACACACAGTGCATAGAAGAAACTATTTGGCAAAGGCTGCCCATCACACACAGTTTTTATGTGGTAAACATTTGCGTAAGGTGGCCTAATGCAAACAGTTTTCAAGAGGATGTCGTGTGTGATTGTTCATTAATCTAACACAGTTTATTCCTAGAAACTGTGTGCGTTATTGAATGCATCCCACACAGTGCTTTCTCAATAACCGTTTGCAATAGAAAAACCCAATTAGCAGGCTAAGTATCCGATTATTAATAATCCATTTATTAATCTAATTGATATTTCATATTAAGCACACAATATATTTCATTTTCATAATTGAAATACATCAGAGTATAGCATCATATAGCTTCAGCACTCAGCTGCCCCATTACACAACTACACCAGCACCAAGTTTCACATGCAACATCTATAACCTTTCGAAATTGGCATCATAGACGGTACATAGAAAAATGTATCTCATCTGGAAAACTGCTGAGGCAGAAGGCGAATATTGAGCCTTCATTGATGTTGAAGGTCTTTGTAACTTTAGGCCAGTGCATGTGGATGATTGACCGTCCATCCTTCGTCCTCTTCAGGGACACTTCAATATTGAACCATGGGTGTTGTTTGAATACCTTCCTCGCCTCCTGACCATAGAGATAGTTTGAGAGGTAATCATCAGTGAACTGCTTTGGAAAGGCCTGAAAACAAGGATGTGCATAAATATCTTCTCTATATTGGAAATGGGGCAAAGGAATAAAGAGGAAAGGTATAATAGTTAGTACCATCCTGTAGTGAACTGATGTCTTCTTCATTGTGCAGACAAAGATCTTGTTGTTTTTTGTCGCTAATTTCTTGATCCTAACAATATTTCTGAGTTTCTTGACTTGACTAACATTCATGGACAAGTCATTTCCCCATATGCAAAAAGAGTCGAATAGTGGGTCAAAACCTCTGACAGCAGGACCTACATGTGCAAGACCAAATTGTTAAAAACCTAAATATTAGAAAGGTTCCTGCAATTGCATAATAATGTGCTATTAGACAGCGAACCATGCATGTGCTAACCTCAATTGTAAACCTCAGTGCTTCCCATTGTTTCCCTGCAACACATATAAGATAGTTAGTCATCAGGTTAAGTAAGGGTTCGCATGCTATCAGTAAAATATGTTGATGAAAAATAAGCACATTACAGATTTATCAAATTAATTCAAGCCACATGGAAAACCCATTTATCCAAACCAAGCATGATTAAGAACTATGAAATATAGCACTTGTATATGTTTCTCATGTATTAAGTGCAGCCAAATTTGATTTATTCCTCACCTGCACAACAATACAAAATTCTACCCACAACAATTGGACATCGCATTGCAGAATTGAACCAAGCAGTTAACTAAACACCACAACAAATGAACCAAACATTAACTCAGCACCACATTGCACAATATAACATACTCCTAATAGAAGATCAGATAGTTAACCAAACCAAGCATGCTTAACAACTTGGAAATATAGCAATTTTATTTGTTTGTCATGTATTTAGTACAACCAAATTCAATTTATTCCTCACATGGTATACAATAAGAGAATGCACCCACAACAATTGAATATCGCATTGCAGAATTGAACCAAAAACAGTTAACTAAACACCACAACAAATGAACCAAACATTAACTGAGCACCACATTGCACAATATAACATACTCCTAATAGAAGATCAGATAGTTCACCAAACCAAGCATGCTTAACATCTTGGAAATATAACAATGTATTTGTTTCTCATGTATTTAGTACAACCAAATTCGATTTATTTCTCACATGGTATACAATAACAGAATGCACCCACAACAATTGAACATCGCATTGCAGAATTGAACCAAGCAGCCAACCGCGTCACGTCATTGGCGCGCGAGGCATCGACGATGGTCTCAACGGTGAGGTGGTCCTCCAAGATCTAGGGGTCAACATGAATGGCAGCCATCGTGACCTCATCCGCGCGTGCAACTGCGATTTGCTTCTCCGCTGCCAAATGCTCCTTGAGATCCTGGCTATACTGCACACACCATGGCTTAGGGCATGCTTATTTGGTGGAGGGGTCGGGGATTTGGGTGGAAGGTGTCGCGCCGGTGGTCAGGGCATGTGGGATGTGGAAGGAGGAGGAGGATGGGGGTCGGGTGTGGATTACCTGCCTGGATAGGCGAGGCCAAGCAGCATGAAGGACAGTCCCCGGTGAGGAGGCGACGCTGCAAGCAAGGAGTGAAGGTTTCAATTTGGAAAGGGGGGCAGAAACATGGGAAATGTGGCTTTTGGCAAGGGGGAGGGGCCGGGAGGTAGATATTTCCGCGGAAGCCAAAATTTTGGAATCGCTTTAGTGAAAAAACTGGCACGCAAAGTGTCATCAGACACGGTGCCTTATTCAAAACTGTGTATGATATGTGAACATCACAAACGGTTCAGATAGCTTAACCCGTGTGTGATGAGTTTGAACGTTAAAAATTTTGGTTCAAATTTCCCTAGTTACTGTGGTCATCCACGTCATTGCATAATTTGGGTACACAAAGGAGACTGCATCACACCCACACTTCTTAATCGACCAAGTTCAGCAATTAAACAGAGCTAGCTGACATAAACATTACTCTAACAAATTAAAGACCGACACTCTTAATTAAACAAAACAAAGAGTAATACTACGGCTAGTGCTTGTCGATCTCTACCGCCGCCTCCATGTCTAGCTCGCGCCCGATGGTCTCCTGGGGAAGGGGCTCCATGACATCAATTGCACCAAACTCGGCAAGCATCTCGTTATCCGCGTCCGCCATATCTTTGGAATAGGCCACCATGAGATGGGCGTGGGCTTTGGCGGGCTCCATCGTGGCAAGGTATGCCGCGCAGGAACAAACGGCTGCTCAAACTCTCTCGGCGATTGCCAACTCTTCGGCTGTGGGTTGCCGACCATTGTCGGAGAAGCTTCGCTCGATTTGTACGGTGACCTCCATGACCTAGGCATGGACGGCCTCAACATGGTGGTGGGTGGCCTCCATCAGGGCTAAGGCCGCCGCTGCAGAACAGACAGCTGATGTGCCGCTCTCACCAGTTGCTATCCCCGAGGAAGATGCTACTACTGGTGCCTGAGAAGCAACAGCGGCCGATGGGGCTGCCTTGGCCGCTCGAATGCATATTGTGGTTGCCCTCATGAAGCTTGTTAGCACGCGCCTAGCGGCTGCGGCCGCGCTCTCGCCGGAGTGGGGCGCCGAAGTTGCCCTCACGACGCGAGTCCTAGTCCCCATCTTTCACTGGCGATGATTGAACAGTGAAATGATATTTGAGAGCAGGCTAGTGTGCTTGACACTCCGACGGTGCTCCAAGATATTTTGTACTGCATCTCACACGGTTGGTGATAATAAAATATGTGCGATCTACTTGATTTTTCATCTTGATTTGAATTACATAATGGGGTCACAGCTACAAAGGATGGTGTTTGAATTCCTAGAACTTTTATCTGCAGTGAACATGGAACTATAGGTGTGTCGTCAAAAAAATTGGAATTATGCAGGGTTCGTTTGGACGTTTTTATACATTAACTTGGTTTTGTAGGCATTTCATGTGCATAATTCAAATTTGAACTACATGCACATGCTCCAGTGCATATAAATGGGTTGAAAACACAAATCTGTGTCCTTGGTTGCATGCATAGGTCCCATGCAAGGAATGAGAATGAATGTCAAACACGCTGCCACCGTCACTCAGCCACAAACATTGAGATACTTGGTTTTTAAATTCTAGTAAATCCAAAACTTGTTTGAAATTCATGAACCTTGGCATGCTATCATGGAACGGCATCAACATGTCGTGGTAAATTTTTTGTCCCATTTGGGGCAGGTTTGGGTATAAGATTCTCCCAAACCAGAGCTTCTCACAACAAGCGTGATGGTTTCGGTAGGGAACATGCCACCTTTGGGGATGAAACGATATCCGTTGCCTCTTATTGCTTTCAACAATTTTCTAGTGTCAACATAGAACAACAGGAGTGTTGTGTTTAATTTTGGAATTTTTTAGGGTTCGTTTGGACATTTTTATACATTAACTGGGTTTTCTAGGCATTTTATGTGCATAGTTCAAATTTGAACTACATGCACATGCTCCAGTGCATTTAAATTGGTTGAAAAATCAATTTTGTGTCATTCAGTGCATGCCTAGGTCCCATGCCAGAAATTGGAATGAATTTCAAACACCCTCCCACTGTCACTCAACCGCAAACATTGAGATACTTGGTTTTAAAATTCTAGTAAATCCAAAACTCATCTGAAATTCATGAAACTTGGCATGCTATCATGGAGCGGCATCAACATGCCGTGGTAACTTTTTTGTCCCATTTGGGGCAGGTTTGGCTATAAACTTCTCCCAAACCAGAGCTTCTCACAACAAGCGTGATGGTTTCGGTAGGGAACGTGCCACCTTTGGGGACGAAACGATATCCATTGCCTCTTATTGCTTACAAAATTTTCTAGTTTCAACATAGAACAACAGGAGTGTTGTGTTTAATTTTGGAATTTTTCGGGGTTTGTTTGGACATTTTTATACATTAACTGGATATTCTAGGCATTCCAGGTGCATAATTCATATTTGAACTACATGCACATGCTTCAGTGCATTTCAATTGGTTGAAAAATCAATTTTGTGTCCTTCGGTGCATGCTTAGGTCCCATGCAAGAAATTGGAATGAATTTCAAACACCCTGCCACTGTCACACGACCACAAACATTGAGATACTTGGTTTTAAAATTCTTGTAAATCCAAAACTCGTCGCGATTCATGAAACTTGGCATGCTATCATGGAGCGGCATCAACATGCCGTGGTAAAATTTTTGTCCCATTTGGAGCAGGTTTGGGTATAAGCTTCTCACAAACCAAAGCTTCTCATAACAAGCGTGATGGTTTCGGTAGGGAATGTGCCACCTTTGGGGACGAAACGATATCCGTTGCCTCTTATTGCTTTCAAAATTTTTCTAGTGTCAACATAGAACAACAAGAGTGTTGTGTTTAATTTTGGAATTTTTCGGGGTTCGTTTGGACATTTTATACATTAACTTGGTTTTCCAGGCATTTCAGGTGCATAATGCAAATTTGAACTACATGCACATGCTCCAGTGCATATAAATTGGTTGAAAAATCAAATTTGTGTCCTTCGGTGCATGCTTAGGTCCCATGCAAGAAATAAGGATGAATTTAAAACACCCTGCCAACGTCACTCGGCAGTAACATTTAGATACTTGGTTTTTAAATTCTAGTAAATCCAAAACTCATCTGAAATTCATGAAACTTGGCATGCTATCATGGAGCGGCATCAACATGTCATGGTAAAAAAATTGTCCAATTTGGGGTAGGTTTGGGTATAAGCTTCTCACAACAAGCGTGATGGTTTTGGTAGGAACGTGCCACCTTCGCGGATGAAACGATATCCATTGCCTCTTATTGCTTTCAAAAATTTTCTAGTGTCAACATAGAACAACAGGAGTGTTGTGTTTAATTTTGGAATTTTTGGGGTTTGCTTGGACATTTTAGTACATTAACTTGGTTTTGTAGGCATTTCAGGTGCATAATTCAAATTCGAACTACATGCACATGCTCCAGTGCATATAAACTTGTTGAAAAATCAAATATGTGTCCTTGGTGCGTGCTTAGGTCCCATGCAAGAAATGATATGTAACATCCCAAATTTTCAATTTGATATGTTATACATAGGTCATTCTTGCATATCATATTTTATTGCATATTCGTTCCGCAATCCTCGAAATCCTAAGCAACTCAAGGTCCCTCGAAGAGAGTTGGGGATTTTTGGGTTTTCATATTTGATTTTTATCAAATAATGAAACGAGGATTTTTGATTTTAATTATTTTCTCTCCAAAAAGTATTTCATATTAAAATATAGGAGAGGAGATAATATGAATTCTCCAAAATAACTAAAATATTGGAGGAAAAATATTAAAATCATTTATTTGATTTTATTCGATTTTATTTGCATTAGAAAAATTCCATGTTTTCAAAATTGCATTTTAGGGCCAAGAAAATGTTCATCTCGTCCTAAATATTTTATTTAGACGATGAAAATTTGATTTGGCATTTTAGATTTTTATTTTATTTTCTAGGATTTATTTTCTGTTCGGCGGAATTATTTTCAAAAAAGAACTTCTAGCCGACTGGGCCGAAACCCAGCCGGGCTGACCCATCTGTCACCGCCACCGTCTCCCGCACGGAGACCGCGCCGCCGCCGACTCGGAGGAGTCCGAGCCGGACTCCACCGCCGCCGCCTTGGCCCCTCCTCCAAGCCGAGCCGCCCCGCCTTTTTATACTCCCCCCGAGCCCGCCACCACCAACCCGCGCCGCTGCAGCCACCCACCGCCGCTGCAGCCGCCCGCAGCCCTGCGCCGCCAGCCGCCGCCCGCGTCGCTGCTGCCCGCGCCGCCGAGTCGCCCCGTTGCCCCGGGAAGCCGCCGCCCCGCAAGCCCCGCCTCGCCGGAGTTGCCTTGCCGGAGAGGTAACGTGCCGATCCGCCGCCGCTATTTTTTTAAAAGAAACCGATTCGATTTTTTTAGAAAGCCCTAGTTCATTTTTTTAGATCGGTTCACCGGTTTTTCCCGGTTCGTCTATTTAGCGGACGTTCGTCTGTACATTCGTTTCAACGAACGGTTTTCGCTCGTTAGTTACAGATAACGAATGCTCGTTCATTAGTCTGTTCGTCAGTTTTCTTTTTATCGGATTTTTTTTCCGCGATTATTCTTGATCGCGATTTCTGATCCGATTTTCTTTTCTATTTATCTTTTCGCTCGTTAGTCAGAATCAGGCGATTCAAGCGCCTAGATCTTCGTCTCGAGACCCTCTTTCCGCTTAACCAACTTGAACAACTTTTGGTAATGTAAAATTTGACCTTAGTTCAGATTAGTAAACAGATCTTGTTTCTTTCGCCGTTTGAGTTTCGTTGCTCCATTTGGTTTGATTCTTTTTGCAAACCGGAGTTCTTAAGTTTAACTTTGTGTTCAATCTCTCTTATTTGAGTTTTGCCCGTGTTTCTTTGTTTGTTGATTATGTATGCTATTGTTTGTTTGCGATAGAATTCCCGGAGTGCGAAGCGTGTTATTTGGAGTCTCTAGGTTACGCGGATCGTCAGCAAGGCAAGTAACACTTTGATCATACTCCTTTATCACCCATTTTTTATGCATTAGTTCCAATCCTCAAACATTGCATGGTTAGGATGTCATTAACTTGTGGGTTGGGAAGTAGTTGATGAGGTAGATCCTATTGCCCTGTTACATTGAAACCCTTGGGAGTTACTTCTACGCGTTACTTATATTGCTATGACATGCTTGTAGATGTGGTTTGGGTGAGTGAAATCCATGATAGATGTGAGATTGTTAAATAATGGTTTAACTTAAGGTGGCAACTTAAATAAACATCTGGGTGGATTGAGGCACCTGGAGTACCCAGTGTTGCCTGTATTTTTTTTGGAAATCCCAGAGTACCCGTGTCATCTTCCTATGGACCGCCACCCAGGGTCAAAGGGAACTGAGATTATTCATGATAGAAATTTCCGTGTGCAACCACAAGCTATTATGGGCTCTAGCATAGTTGAGTAAGTTACATGAAGCTCTTGAAGAGGTGGATCAGCAGGTAGTGGGTTGTAGGTTTGGTATGGTCTGCCCAGAGTAGAGAGTTAATGTTTCTGAAAGACTGTGTCTCAGTCATCCGTTTCTCAAACACCATGCAGTGCGAGAAATCCAACGGAGGCGATCGAGTCTTGTAGGGAAAAGTGCGCAAACCTCTGCAGAGTGTACAAACTAATCATGATTAGCCGTGTCCCCAGTTATGGACAATCTTGAGTATCTAGTACTTGGAGTATCTTAAGTATCTCATCACTCTTAATTAATATTGTTGGGTTTTTAATCACTTTAATTGGGATTGAGTTGGAGCAACCTTTTCAATGATGTTTCAACCACCATGATAATTAAATTAAAATCTATTCCTTTTTTGTAGGAAAAAATTGGCTTTTTGCAAAAACTATAACCATAGAGCTTTCCACCAGCCATATATGCATGTAGTGATAGCATTATTCCATTCTTGCTCTACTGTGTTATATTGCTAGCATATTCCATGTGCTGACCCGTTTTCGGGCTGCAACATATTATGTTGCAGACTTTTCAGACGAGGAGTAAGGTTCGTTAGGTCATTGCCGTGCAGCTCAGCTATGCCGTTGGAGTTAATGGACTCACTTTATCTTCCAAACCTTCTGCTGTTATCGTATTAGATGGCCTTAAGCCATATTTATTGTAATAAGTTCTCTTTGGAGACATTCAATGTAATAAGTATGTGATTGCTACTCTGTTATAAATCCTCGAGTACTGTGTGTGTCAGCATTACCGATCCAGGGATGACACTGAAGCACAAAGACTTGACCGTTTGAGGTCGGGTCGCTATAAAGATGGTATCAGAGCACACGTTGAGTGTAGGACACGACCACTAAGAAAAAAACATAGGTCACTCTTCTCTACTCATTTCTGACTCCTCTCCATTTTCTACTCTTTAGGATGGTGGAGATGAAGAACAAGTTTGCACAACAGGTGGAAGAATCACCTTTTGGACGACACTTGAGGGAAGTCACTAGGTACTTGAACATTGGAATACCAAGCTTCACTGGGACCTACAACGCCACTTTGCCTGAAGAGGAGCGATGGATGATACAAGTTCAAGTTCCAGGAAGGACCTTCACGCCAGTCACTAAACCTATAGAATTTTCCTTCGACGCACCAACCTGGAGTTTAGGAAAGAGTATGGCAGCTCACATCACCATGAGACGCATTGAGAAGTATATCACAAGGATCTTAAGGACACTATCTACCAGATATGTGGGCACCGAGACGAGCAATGGGAGATGATCAGCACCAGGAAGGATAGATCAATTACAGATTTCATCCAGGAGTTAAACCAACACATTCGATGTCAGGAGAATCAGATGTGCGCAGACAGGATAGATTTGAAGAAGGCGAAGACAAGGATCATCGAGCTGGAACAAGAACTTAAGTCTACACGCGATGGATATGAGGAGGAAATTGCGACACTACTGGAGAAGAATGACGACCTAATTAAGAAGATCGGATATTCATGAGAGACCCCACACCAGTAGAAGAAGATGAAGAACCCAACGAGATTCGTTTGAAGGACTACATCATCATCGACGACACCGACTCCGAACCTAGTGATGATGACTTTGAAGACGAAGCTGGAGCAGATATCATGGAGTCTTCCACTGATCAAAATTTCTAGATGACTACCCAATGATTAGTAGTATCCCCGTGTATTCAGTAGTAGTTGAGCACTTTTGTGATAGTTCTAGACCGCTTGTATGCCCTTGCTTGATTGATTGAGTAAAGTGATTGTGTTTGTCTCATGTGCATATGGGTAGTGCTTTCTGATTAGACCTCATTCTATTCTAATCTCTTCCATCTAAACCCATCTGATGCCTCCGAGACGTGACCCCGGATTTGCCTTTCCGCCGGAGCTCACTCAGTGGATCCAACAGCAGAACACCTTGATGCAATTGCTAGTTCAGAATCAGGGCAACAACAACAACAACAACAACAACAACAACCCGCCGCCAGTGGACAACCTAGCCCATTTTCTAAGGTTACAGCTACCGGTGTTTTCCAGTAGCACTGAGCCTATAGTTGCTGATGATTGGCTACGCCGTATTGGAAGGGAGTTGACCACCGCAGGTTGCACAGGTGCTGAGAAGGTGCGCTTTGCCACACATCAATTGGATGGACCAGCAGCCTCATGGTGGGAGAATTACACGACCACTTTCCCAATAGCCAACGTCACTTGGGACCAGTTTCAGCAAGCTTTCCGTACAGCCCATGTCTCAACTGGAGCCATGAATCTGAAGAAGCGTGAGTTTCACAACTTACGCCAGGGGAACCGTACTGTGGCTCAGTACGTGGATGAGTTTAGCAAGCTATCTCGCTACGCCCGTGATGATGTGGCCACAGATGCCGCGAAGCAGGAGAAATTTATGGAAGGGCTGAATGATGAGATGAGTATGCAGTTGATGGTACCAACCTTCAACAACTACCAGGAGTTGGTGGATAAGGCTCTTATGATTGAAGGGAAGTAGCAGCAGATTGAGAGCCGTAAGAGGAAGTATGGACGAGGGAGGTATAACTCAGGAGCTCAGCAGAAGCCTCGCCTAACCCCGAACCCGGGAGGACTTGTTCATAACCATGGAGGTCATAACCACACCGGAGGAGGATCGCATAACCACAATGGTACTAAGAATGGGAATGGGAACAGAGCCAATAACAATCAGAACCGCCTCAATCCAGCCACACCCGCCAAAAGAGATCTAAGTCATGTTACTTGCTTCAAGTGCGGGAAGACTGGACACTATGCCCCGGAGTGCCCTGAAGGAAAGAATGGAAACGGAAATGGGGCGCTGGGAAGAAGCCCAATCCATTCAACAAAGGACAAGTGAACCACATTAACATGGAGGAGGTTGAAGAGCAGCCGGATGCGGTAATAGGTAAGTTCTTGGTTAAGTCATTTACCGCTCTTGTTCTATTTGATACTGGTGCATCGCATTTATACAGATCAAGGGGATTTGTGGATACGTTTAAACTACCAACCCAAACCCTTAGGACCTCTCTCTTAGTGAGTTCACCTGGAGTAGAGTATATGGCTAGTCGATGGTGCGACCAGATACCCCTAACCATTGGCACCCATGTTTTTCCGTCTGACCTAATTATTTTGGAGTCACAAGGATTGGATGTGATATTAGGCATGGACTAGATGTCAAAGTATGAAGGAAGCATTGACTGTGCTAGTAAGTCGATTTATTTCACCACTCCGGAGGGAAAAAGGATTAAGTATGTATCTAGGCATGTGCCTAGGAGGAGCCAAGTGAATACTCTCACGGGAGTTGTTCAGGAGGAAGTGCCTATAGTGAAGGATTACCTGGATGTTTTTCCCGAGGAGTTACCAGGCATGCCACCGGATCGAGACATCGAGTTTTTGATAGAGCTATTGCCAGGGACAGGGCCAATATCCAAGAGACCCTATCGGATGCCCGTGAATGATCTAGAGGAAATTAAGAAATAGATCAAGGAGTTATTGGAGAAAGGTTTATTGTTTTTGTTTGCCCGTGACGTGTTCGTGTGTCAACACATTGTTTTTGTTTGCTTTTTGCCAAGTTTTTGTTTTTCGTAAGGTTTATGTTAAACCAGTGTTTCTTATCCCGGCATGGCTTATGGATCTTCTGTTAAAGCATACAATTAAAGGTAACCCGGCATCCTTCAAAACCGGTCTGGCTTTGACACCTTGTGTCCAGCAATCGGCCGATGTTCATCACAACCTGGTTCTATATCATATATATACCAGCATGGCATGGTGGAAGTTGGGTTTTCACCCTTCTTCAAATGACAGTTGGTAAACCAAACAGCAATGTTTGTATCACAGATTTTTCTTATGCAGACACAGGGATTGCATAATATTGTGAAAATACATAAGCCAGTACCAAAATTATCATGACGAATCAACGCAAAGTGTATCCCAGTGCACGATGGCAACGGATTAAAGTATTTTCACTAGCCCATTACAAGGCGCTTGAAGGCCCAAAGTATGGTGTTCCCAACAGAACAAGGTTTCTGGAGCATCACTCTGATTGCCGCATCAAGTCTCATTACCATGTTGATGCGAAGTTGATGGGTCATTTGGCGTCGGATCAGCCTCCTCCTCCCCACCTAGCGGCTGGAAGTTTGTGGTGGTCCAGTCAATCCGGGTTAAGGCCTGAAAGATAGCTTCTTCACTGATAAGTTCTGACGGATCAATGTCAGGGGCATAAGTGTGCTTACGGATTCGCGGAATAAGATTTTGTGCCTCCGGCATAACAGTGTTAACCCGTTTGTTGTTGGCATCATAATAAGACCGGTGAACAGTCAAGTTAGCATCTTCTGCCAGCTGACTCGCCAGAGGACGCATTTCCCTTGTCACTTTTTTAAGGGCTTCATCATCAAAATCTGCCCCGTTTTCTTGTGTGCTTGGAAAGCCTTTGGCAAGGTCAGCCGGATCCAAGTCGACTATCCACGCTTTGGCTCGGGTAAGTGCCAACAAAGCGCCAGCCCTGGCAGTAGATCGCTTTACCTCTTCTATCTGTGCTAGTGCCATGGATAGCCTTGCCAGAGTGTCCTTGATCAGTGTTGGGGCCGGATTGTCATAGGATGCTGCGCAGATAACACGTTGAGCACCAGCTTATAGTTGTTCAAGCAGAATATATGCTGCTTTCAGCTTCATCCATACATCTGAGCCCAGATGAGTAATGCGGCTACCTGCAACGGTTTAAGAATTTCATATTTCAACCGGCACCTTACAAGATGGATATTTCAGATGCCTTGATAGGAGTACTTACCAAATACTGCAGAAGTCATGGCGTTCACTTGACGCTTCAACCCAGAAAGTTCTTCTACCACAGGTTTAAGAGCAGACTCGGCGTCTTCAGCCCGTTTCAGTAATGTACCCTTCTCAGTGTCCCAACTGGCACGTTCAGTCTTGAATTCTTCCTTCAGTCGTTCCATGGAAGTTAAAGCGGCTCGAAGTTCATCTTTGGCCTTAGAAGATTCTTCTTGATGAGATTTGATACTCTCTTGAAGATCAGCAATCTGCGTCCATTGATGGTTTATGTCAGCCTGCCACAATCAGAGGAGCATATCAATATTTTATCAAAAGTCCCAAGCATACAACTGGTTCTACACTTGGCACTTGGCGGCTAATGCGGATTGCTTCTTTCCTACTGCTTATTCAAAGTCCCGAGGATTAATACAAGTTTCAATCCTGGCACTTGGGGGCTAATGTGTATTTGTTTAAAAAACTTAAAAGTCAACAATGTGCAGTTTGGAAGTTCAAAAGTCCCGGTTTGTCTTTACAAGCTAAACCGGCCCTTGGGGGCTACAGGATACAAGGCAGTGAAAATACAAAGATAAGGATGAAAATGTTTACCTCATAGCGTTCCTTCATTAGATTTACCAAGTCAGCCTCATTATTTCGGTTTGTATAAAGTCGGTTCAAGAATCCGGAATGAAGATCCTAGGCAGAAAGATTAGCATATTTTGACAAGTCAACTTCCATCTTCCTCTTTCCCATAGAAGTAAACTCATCGTTGGCGGTATGTTTTGCCAAGGTAACTGGATTGCCCGGAGCGGTATAAGCAGTGCCAGTAACAATAACGTCATCATCTTTGGCTGGGTTAGGAGTTGTAGCAGGGCTTGGAGGATTAGCAGTTGACCTCAGTGGATCAACAACCGGACTTGCAGGTATAGCATGTGAACTTGAGGTGCCATCATATGCGGCCGGATCAGCTTCCGGTGGATTAGCGTTGTTAGTTGGCTCCGGCGGGACAGAATCATCCATGATATTATCAAGATTTTTATCAGGATTTTTAGGAGTTTTCTCCGGTTCAACTTCGCCGGTAGGGGCACTGGTCTTGGCCTTCTTACTCAGACGAGCTTTAGCACTAATATTAAAAACAAGGATTAGCATGATTAACCGAATTATGAAGGAGAAGGGAGGGCTGTATGCTTACCCAGGGACGGTTTTCAGTGGAGGCAGCTGAGTGGTTGATGAACCGCTGGATGAATTAGAAGATACCTAGTAGTTTGAATCAGATGGATTGAGAGGGCATCAGAAGAAACCTCTCAAAAGATAATGTTTTTCAGGAGAAGAAGCAACCTCTGGATGACGTTTCCGGTTTGGTGTATGAGGTAAACCGGAAGAAGTGACCTGTTGACCACTGTGCCGGGTTGTGCGATGCCCTTCGGTTTACTGTGTCTTCAAAGAAAGTTTTTGATCCAAATGAGCAACAGGGTGAGAGCATTTCACTTTCTGAACTGCACGGCGAAATCATTGAACCGGCACAAGTTCTGAGTCAGAAAGACAAATTACCTCAACATGATCTGCATGGCTGGCCTCCGCGTCATCCTGGGAGTAATCATTATCAGTAAAATATATAAATAGAAGTCAAGGGAGTCAAACTTCACCTCTTCAGTCGAGTCACTGACATCCTCTGGTGGTTCCGAAGACTCAGCAGTTTTCTTTTTGGCAGCTCTCTTGATGACCTTGGTCTTAACACGAGGAGCCTTAGCCGCTTTGTCTTGAGATTTCCTTTTCCAGAAGGAGCTACTGGCCTATGAGATTGCACAAAGGGTTATTATAGCAGTGTTAAAGCGGAGAAGGATCAGGAAAAGTACAAGGTTAAAATCTTTACCGCCGGCGGTTTGTTGGAGGTATAAAAAGGACACAAACCAATTTGAGTACATACGGTGAGCGGTTCGTCAAGTATTTTCTTTACACCTTCAGTGACTTCATCGTCAGTTAGTTTTATTTCATTAAACCGTTGTGGATCATTGATGTTGCCGGTATATTCAAACATTAGTCCGGGCCGGCGGCTTAAAGGAAGAATGCACCATGAAATCCAACAGCGGACGAGATCAACACCAGTTAAAGCGTTGGCAAGGAAAGCCCGGAGTTTAGCAAATTGAGGTGCATAGGCTTGTTGGTCTTTGGCAGACAATCTCTGAGGTAAAGGGTGATTATTGATGAGCCGGTGTGGATGGTAGCCCGGTAAAGGATTTTGTTTAGCAGGGGCAGTATTCTGACAGTAGAACCAGGTTTGGTTCCAGTCTTTTGGATGGCTGTGAAGTTTGGCGTGAGGAAATTGAACCTATTTCCTCTTTTGGATCGACACACCACCAAGTTCAGTATTTGGTCCATCAGAAAATTCAGTCCGGCGGTTTAAGTGAAAGAGATCTTGAAAAAGGTCGACAGTTGGTTCTTCTTGCAGGTAAACCTCACAGAATACTTGGAAATCGCATATGTTGGACACCGAATTTGGTCCAATATCTTGAGGATGAAGTTGGAACCTGGCAAGAACATCCCGGAAATTTTTTGATCTAGGAGGACTAAAACCTCGAGCTAGATGTTGCATGAACACAATTACTTCTCCATCTTGAGGCTCAGGAGGGCACTCAGGGCCAGGAACTCACCAATGGAGGACATTTTTTGAAGCTAAAGCACCTGTGGTGACATATTCATTGATTTGCGTTTCTGTGATCCGAGATGGAACCCAGTTACAAGCAGCAAATTGCTTTGTCATCTTACAAAGTCTGTAAAAGGAAAATGGACAGTTTACGATTGGCGGTTCATATGTGTTTGTCAAATGTTAAACCGGCAATTCAAGATATACGTATGAAGTGAACCGGGCATTGTTGGTCAAGTCTAGATGGCGGTTTAAGAGAGGGCTAATGACATATGACGGATTATCAATACTAAAGGATAAACCGCCCTTGGGAGGCAGAACCCAATCTGAAAATTTGTTAAGTGTTACGGAAACAAGTTTCACAAGATGGTGATATAATTTTGGATATACCATTGTTCGAAAAACAAATTGTTCTGAGTCTTACAATGGTGTTAAACAGAACAGAGAAGGTTCAGATAAGGATTTATACAAGAACAGTAAGATGCTGTAGTACAGCAGATTAAAGCTACAGATCCAGCCGCAAGGGGAAACTATCAAGATTAAAGCTACAGATCCAGCACGCATCGGCGCAAAGCTAGATTCAGTATGATGCTAAAGGAAAAGCAGAGAAAGTACTGATGAACACTGACGAACACCGAAGAAACTTCGAAACCCTAATGCAGATTTAACAAGTAAAGGGAAGGAGTATTTACCAGAGACACGCAGCGGTGGAGTATCTTAAGAGATCTGGTACGAACAGGGTGATGCGACGGCCTAGTTGGTGCAGACTGGAAGATCGACGACGGCGGCGGCGGCGATGCTTGAGGTCTTCGGGTCGCGAGGAGGAAGTCGATGCGAATAGGAAAGGGGGGAAATGGAAGGCGCCCCGGTCTTATTTATAAGGGAAGTGGAATAAAATAGCAGGCGCAAAAATCGAGGAGTCGGGAGCGGCAAAAGAGGATGTAGTTGCCGCCTCGATCTTCGGGAATTAATTAAAGAGAAGGGAATCTTCATAAATCTTTTTATATAGGGATGATGTCACAATGATTTACTGCAGTGACAGAAGATGACGTCATGGAGGTTCACCAAAGTTCACAGGGAGAAGACAATCTGGCGGTTTACGAGAATTGTCAGAAAGTGAGGTAGATTTTCTAAGGATTGAAGATTGACATGAACAGGTTCAAATCAATCTGGGGCCTAATGTTGAGGATATAACCATTAAGGGTAAACCGCCCAGGAGGGGCCGGTTCACCTTCACCTATGCTGAAGCCCAAGGAAACCCAGAAGATGGCGCTTTACGGATAAGGCATAGAGGCCCAGAGCCCGCAGACGATTTAGGGCCCATGGTAGTAAACCGCCATGATTGTATAAACTTGTATTATAAGATAGGAAAGAGGAGACCGAGGCGAATACTTGTATGAACCAGCCTCGGGACTCTGTAGACCGGCCGGGCTCCTCCTGAGTATATAAAGGGGTGACCCGGTGGCGGTTCAAGGAGAGAGAACAACAACTCGAGAGCCACACAAAGCGGATTCGCTCCCTGGCCTTCGAACCCATAGCAATACCAATCACAACTAGACGTAGGCTATTACCTTCATCGAAGGGGCCGAACTAGTATAAACTCCCGTGTCCCTTTGTCCGGTTTAACCCCTTCGAGCTAACCCGTAGCGATGGCTCCATGACTAAGTCCTTTCACGAGGATATCTGCCATGACAAATCCACGACACGGGGATTGGGTCCTTGCCTTCACTCAAGTACTTCTTGTACAACACGTGCTTCCAGTTTCTCCAAGCATCCCTAGCCTTCTTCTGTGAAGCGTGTTCCACCTGCATTCTCCACTGCTCTAGAACGTTGAAGTGATCCATGATCTCCCAGACTGTCCTTCGCCGTGTTTCTATGTCAGCCTTCCAAAACCCCAACAGATTAATGTTGAGCCTTGCCCTGGCAACAAATCCACACACACTCCTGAACCTCAAGCGTGCTTTATCTGGTTTAGTTGGAGCCCCAGACTTTAAATCAATCTCGTTACTTCATATACACATTTAGGCTGGTGTGTGGGCTTCCTTGGAGCGTTCCTCCGTGTCCCGACTGGAAGGGTAATTGCTGTAGCTCTATCCCGTTCAAGACTACTTGATCCCTCACAATCTGCTGAAGACATAGGGTTGTCCGAATCATATGAAGATACATGGCCTGAATGAGTGTTGTCACTGCTACTCGGAATCTACAGAGAACACATGCGAAACTCAGGAAAGGAGGATACGCATAAAACTAACAACTTGGTATCAAGCTTTTTAAACATGCCATGCAATAATTTAGAAAATGTACGGCTAATTTGTTAAGTTTGTGTGACTCAGGCG
This sequence comes from Triticum urartu, assembly GCF_056163025.1. Lineage (NCBI taxonomy): Eukaryota > Viridiplantae > Streptophyta > Magnoliopsida > Poales > Poaceae > Triticum > Triticum urartu. The sequence goes on from NC_141878.1 coordinate 471,205,401, forward strand.
CCCGCGATCTGTAAATAGGCAGTAACTTATTGGAACAAATACAAGTTATATGTAGTAAGGAAGCTAGATAATGAACATATATATGCTCTCCATTATTTTATAGCCAATTTGGGAACATACGGAACAAAATTGGAAGAGGGATTGCGAGGAAATATGCCTCACCGTGATGGAGAGCAGTAACTAACAGGCTTCTTAATGCAAACCCGGCCGGACCACAGGAGAGGCAAGGGTTACTGCATCGATATGCTCAAGGGTGGCTGGCGAGCAAATAAAGACGGTGAGGCGCGGGCCTCCGCGTGTTGGGAACGGAAGTGGAGGTAGGCTTGATGCTGAAGAGCGGGCACACAGCCGGGGTGAGCACGGCAGCACCGGAGAGGGTTCTGCTGTGGATCTGAGGGAGGGGGGAGCCGGCGAAGGAGATTGGGTGGACTAGTTGAGTGAAACACGGGCAGACGATGGGGGGGTGTTGGGGACTCCGGGTGTTGGCGGCCTAGGTGAAAAGGGTGAAAAATTTCCCTGGTCGCCGCACACGTGAAAAGACCTATGCAAATGGTTGCCTCTAAGCGCTCGTGTGCACAAACAAAATAATTTCGTTTGAAATGAAGACGTACTAATTTTGAAATGAAGACGTGAGTCCATCGTTTCGCCTCTAAAATTTCCCCACGTAAACCAATCACAATTTTACCACAGGTTTGATTTGCTGGCGCATTTCAGGTCTCGTGTGCTATATGTAAGGCATTTTTTGGCATTTACCGTGCATGTTGGCATGTAAATCAATTCCTAGCCGGACTGCATTTCCTGTCGAAAGGGATGAGGATTGCCATTCGATCTAGGAGCATCCAACGGTGCAGACATACGATTCATGGGGTTTGGGTTCTGGCCAATCAGAACGCATGACTCAGATCATGCACGTAGCAAAGGGGGGCATCGGCCACGGTTTGGTAGGCACACGGCTTTCGTGTGTGAACTGTGTGCTATTTGAAAACATTTTTTGGGAGGGGCTATTTGAAAACATTTACATGTGCTGTCGAAAGGGATGAGGATCGCCGTTCGATCAAGGAGTATCCAACGATGCAGACGTACGATCCGTGGGGTTTGGGTTCTGGCCAATCAGAACGCACGACTCAGATCGCGCGCGTGGCAGAGGGGGGGGTGCATCGGCCAAGGTTTAGTGGACACATGGCTTTCATGAGGGAACCATGTGCTCTTTGAAAACATTTACATTACCTAACATCATATTTTTGTTCGAATGAAAACATTAGTTTCGTTTCGGCTCCAATTTTTTTCCATGGTAAGGGATTACGAGTATAGTGGAGAGTGGCATATACTAGTATCATGAATATACAGTATATTTGATACTAGTGTATGATACTACCTTTAATTAATTATAGAGCATAGTATAATCTCTCCGTAATAATAAAGCACGGATTGAGTCTCCGGGTTCACCGTCGTGGCAGTTTTGCAAAACAACCCTTGACTTTTATGAAAATCAACCCGCAATCCATATAAAACTCATTGATCCTGAACCGGTATGAGCGAGAGAAAAAAAGAAAAAAAACGCACCCCTGCCTCTGAATTCCTGATCCCATGTCACCTCCAGCGCGCCGCCGACCGCCGCCTCACCGCCAACTCCGCCGACGCACCTTCACCCTCTGCCACGCTGCCGCGCACCGCCGGCCCCTACTTATCCGCCTACTCATCCGGCACGCCAACCAGCTAGCCCTACCCCAAGTGCCCACCCCGTGGCCTTCCATCAGCGACAACACTCGACGCCACAGCCGTTGCCGGCTCCAGCCACCCCTGCTACCACGGTGCCGCCGGGACTCCTCCCTGTTGCTTCGACCTCTGATTGGTTCCCCCAACCCTGCCGTTTTCCTCACCAACAACTTCTTCCCTGCGCGCTCGGCCAGCCGTCAGACCTGTCTGCCTGGCTCCCGTGGCCAACATCGCCGCCACTCTGTTGTCGCTTCCCACTCCAGCGGCTCACCTGCACCTGCGTGCCACCCCCCGACCTCCCCTTTCTGCGTGGTATGCTTCCCAATCTCCTGCATCACTTCCTGACACATGCCATGTCTAATCTGGACAAGCAGGAGGAGCCAACCACATGCGCCCCTCTGGATGGCTTGCTTTCTGCGTGATGCTGCTTGCTTGCCGTGTGTGGGGTATATTTTTGTTGTAGTCTTAATTTGTGTTCATATACATGCAACAAAATGATTATATTAATTTCTAGGTACACAGATTATTTGTAGGAGTACACAAAGAAATATAAGTTCTACAATTATTTAAATAGCCAGATAGATAAAACACAGTATATGTTACACTGAATTTTCCTTATAAAGTTCATTTTTGTATTCTGCTTATTTATTCAGCTGATGTTATGTTATATCCTATAATTGGCTTGCTTTATACACAAGTCTGAATTTTAATGTTGCTAAAGAAAGATACAAGGATCAGTGCTCTAACATTGCTGAAAGACTCAGAGACATGTATAATGAATCAGACACAGTATGCTTCTACTTTCCATTTCCTTACTGACTAAACCTGAGTACATGACTATTTTTAGTTTTCTCATAGGAGAGGCAGTGGAGGGGACACACATAAGCTGCTATCCATATGCACAGTGGGTGGTAGATTACAATGACATTGGCGCCTGCGACGTTGTCTACTTCTTATGTTCTTCTTAATTAATTCTCTGGCTATTCGTAACGATGCAATTTTGGGATGTGTGTGCTGCTGTTGCTTAGCTCACATAGAACAAATAATGGAGATAATTTTGCTGCTTATATATTAATGTTATTTTCTGTTAATTACATTACTTCATAAAGATTCTCTTGCTTGGTTCTATTTTTTAGTGTTCGATTGGTTGAAGATGCTAAGATGATGATACTGTTACAATTTGTTTGAGTTGTGCTAATCTCCTCACTCCTCGCCCTGATGGAGGGCACCATGTAGCAGGACTGCAACCTTTAGTTCATGCCCTGCTCACCATGACCCACCTTCTCATCTAGGGTAACATAGATTGTCTCCTCACCATTGAAGTTCATGTGTCCTCTCGACCCAGTCTATGCATGTGAGCTGAAGAATTGTTTGCATGTTCACAATTGGTGATTGAAGAGTGGCCGATGGTTTCCCTAATTTTCTTGTAGTTGTTTGTTGAATAATCTTTAAAATTAAGATTGTGGAGAGCTCTAAATTACTCTAAAACTTGGTCTTCTTCGTGTTGCTGCTTACTGATTCCATTATGCTAACTCATTTCCCTATTGAGTCTGAAAGCAAAAATGATTGTATTGATTAATTATCTTTACAGGTTTTCATCGAGTCAGTCATGATTCCATTTTTAAAGCATAGTTGGACTGTTGCAGTATTTGTTTTCATCACGTCGGATACTCTGAAATGTTTGCTTGAAGAGGTAATGTAGTATTGACAGAGGCTCTTTTGCTTAATTTAGGCCACGTTATTGGGCTTGGTTGAAAATCACATCCATGCTTAGTGGCTTACCATTTATTTAGTTCTTAGTTATCTATCCGTCTTTTTATTGCTACTAGCAGATATTCTGGCAATTTTTTCCAACCAACATATTGACATTTTCAATATCTTTTGATTGGCTATTTCTTTGAAGCTTAAATTATGAAAGGGATAAAGGAGAAATAATGTGTAGCATGGTATGGTGTATATACCAGTTTCATGATGTGTGTATCCAAGCATATAAAGCACAACTAAACTTATTTAATAGCTTCTACGTTTTCTCTTGGGGAAGGAAAGAGTGTGTGGATTGTGATGGAAATGTTAGTCCAGAGCAAGTTTGAGTAGTAGCTGCAAATCTGGCACACCGAAGTCCCCTAAGCTCCCCTCTAGACTAAGCCATTGTTCTACTTTTGTACTGTCAATTTTAGCAAAAATTGGTTGTTTGTGGAGACACAAGGTGTAGTAATAGATGATTAGAGAACAACAAATAAAAACTATGTGCTAAAAGCCTAAAACTGATAGATTTAGCTCCAGGCATTGCATTCTTTTGCTTTGTTGTACTTTTCTATCCATGAATTATATATTTGCAGTAGACTGTATGCATACGAATCTTATGTTGCATTACGCTCACTTTGTTGTTAGTAGCCCTCTTACAAGAGATTGCGGTAAGTACCCAATCCGTGTTTGGTGTCAAACAATATCCAATCGACTAAATGGTTTCTCAGTCTCAAGTTCACAATTTCTGCATCCTTTGAATTGTATACAATAAGATACAGAAGCAATAGATCACCAACCGGCAGAAAAAGGCAAACTTGATCTATTTCAGTTCATCAATACATCTATTAGAACTTAAGTTACCCTAGCTAAGACAAGTAAATCAAGGACCGATGCACTTCTAACATTATTTCTTATTTACATCAAATTAGAAGAACATTGATGGAACATATTCTTTTATACTCTCCTTGCTTGAGTTAATGGAGTATAGTAGTGCATTTGGCTGAGATGAAGCACAGGAATACTTCAAACTTTTAAGAGCTTGAGGAGGAGGGGCTTGTTCAAGCAGTTCTTGCCTGGTGGAAGAAATTTTCTATTATTAAATGAAATCTTTTACTTACAAAGATTGTTGTTCAAATTTTCTGTTGTTATATGGAATTCATTACTTACAATTATTTTATGGGTCCATGGAGTTGCTTATTTGCATTCTATATAAATGACACTGACAATTTTTTTATATTCATCTAATAATGGAGAAGATTCAAACCTTCGATTATGTAGAAATGATTTTATTGCTCGAGTACAATATGTGTTTACCAAAGAATATGAAAATGGCAAGTTTTTCTACATTGGAACTTACATTACCCCCAGCATTTTAGTCCTTTTCCTTGCATCTTGCTCCCCGGAATCCTTGAGTGAATAGGTTGTCTCTATTCAAACAGTTTAGGTAGAATATTTATGGTCGTAATAATTGTTTTACCAGTATTTTAATTTCAGTTGTGCAAAATTTTGATTGTGGCTCTAAAGATTCATGTTTGCTTCAAGGCGTTAGCTCACAGTAAACCTTATTAGTGACAACTGGTAAAACTTGAAAACTGCATCCATTTATGTTATATTCTGCTGAATAATATAACAACTATCCATCTCTTTTAGAGTAGTTTGCTTTATTTGGCATACCATTTCTAACCACATCAAATGTACGCTTTGAAAAATTCTCAACATCCATATATATATATATATATATATATATGTACATCTTGATTAGGCTGTCTAATCAAGAGAGCGGACTTTCTAACATGCTTCCAGTTCTCGAGTATGAACTAATCAGTTGTCTCTGGGGAAACTTTATCCATTTATTTCAGTTTCTGCATATATGACAGGTCTAGACTATACGGAGGATGGTTGATGTTATCGTGCATGTTAAGTTGTGCTTAACAAATGTTATTCTGTTGGAACATAGACCTGGGCTATTAATACTTGCTTCTAATGGTTATGCGTTAGAACATGAAAACGGAAATTCACACCCGGCTACAACGGAAGTTGATGGAAGTTGTTTTTTTAAATGTTACCGGTTATATTATGTATTGGAACTTGCAGTCTGCCTCAAAGATCATACTATAAAGAAGATTGGGATGATTTTCTAAATATACAATGATATAACAAGTGTTTAGGATTAGAAATAGACTCCCTTCCTAAGTTAAGGCAACAAATTCATGCATTCTCTCTCTTTTTCCTCTTGTCCTTTCTATTGAAGATAGGTAGAAAAAAAACAATATTGCTGAAGATTCAGTGTAAAAAGTATCAAGTCATCAACCACCATTTGAGTATAATTGTCTTGGCTAAAGATTAATATGATATGTAATGCTGGTGACCAGAGCAAGGGGTGATGATTAGACAAAGAAAAGGATGATGGAGATTTATATTCTGAAGCGGAGCTTGGTTGAAAACAGACCCATGTGTAGGTGAACAGAACAAGATGGAAACTTATGTCTTATTATGTGCGGTAATCGTAAGACTTAGTTGAGCTGAGTATCATTTGTTTTCCATAGAAGGGGTGCGAGGGTTGTTTCTCCCGTAGCAACGCACATGCACATTTACTAGTACATATATATATATAGAGTATAGTATCATATATAGATCATATTTATTGCCATGCATGACACAAATTAGTATCACATTTAACATGATACGCTATCTACCTATATGTTACTCTAACCCTCTTTATATATATTTAATTCTTTGCCACATCAGCATACTTGCGCTATTTTCGGGTGCATGACATCGTCGGCTATGATACCACCACTATGGCCAGCTTTATATAGTGGAGAGTATCATATACTATATATATAGTATCATGCATATGATACTAGTGTATGATACTACATACGTACCTTCATAGTGCATATATATATATCATAGATGACCGTATTTATGGCCATGCATGACACAAAGTATTATAGCATTTGTTATATATATATATATGTTATGGTATCTACCTATGTTAACAAAGTAGTATAGCATTTGTTATATATATATACATTATGGTATCTACCTATGTTACTGCTTCTTTGCCACGTCATCATATTTTCTATTCCCGACTCCCGAGTGCATGATACCGGCTATGATACCCCCACTATGACCACCCTAATAAGGCTGGTCGTAATATGGGAGTATCAAGCGATATGATGCATGCCGACTAGACTTTTTGGATGATGTGGCACACAGTTAAATAAGGAAAGAGAGGTTGTGGTATCATATCATGATACCATATCATATTAAATGTTGTACTACTTTGTGTCATGCATGACAATTAATAAGGCAACCTAAGATACTAACTTACGATACTATGCATGCGCGCATTACGGAGGTATTGTCGATCATATACTAGTATCATCCATATATGTACTCCCTCCTTTCCAGTTTATAGGCTGATCTCAAAATTTTAGTTTTCTCATTTTATAAGGCTCAGTTTGGTTGTTCACCATCACATGTTCAAATTCCAAGGTGCATTAAATCATTGCATGCATGCAAGTATTTATTAATAGAAAGTTGACCAATGCATGTACTTTATGCATGCATGTATTGCAATTAACACATTGCAAAACATAAATTTTTGAAGAAACCAAAAGCATTAATTGGGTGTTTTTGCAAACTACAAAAAGTATTCCACCACTCACCATCTACCTGTGTTGGTGTGATTTTTGAATTGAGCCCTATAAGGCTGGCCATAGTGGGAGTAACATAACCGGTAACATGCACTTGGGACTAGCAAACATGCTTATGTGGCACACAATTAAAGAAGAGAGAGAGGGTTAGAGTAACATAGGTAGATACCGTATCATGTTAAATGCTATGCTACTTTGTGTCATGCATGGCAGTAAATATGATCATCTACGATAATACTTTATGATACTATATATGCACTATGGAGGTAGAATCATGCATACATACACTAGTATCATATGCATGATACTAGTATATATGATACTCCCCACTATGAGTAGCTTAAGGCTGGTTGTAATGGGGAGTATCATATACTAGTATCATGCATATGATATATACTAGTGTATGATACTACTTCCGTAATGTATAGTATCATAATTAAGTTAGTATCTTAGGTTGCCTTATTAATTGTCATGCATCACACAGAGTAGTAGAACATTTAATATGACACGGTATCATGATATGATACCACATCCTCTCTTTTCTCATTTAATTATGTGCCACATCATCCAGAAAGTCTAGTTGGCATGCATGATACCGCTTATGATACTACCATTACAACCAGCCTAAATCAGAAAGGAGGGAGTAATACTACCTAGTCTATGATATACTAGCTACCTCACTAAGAGCATGGTTAATAATACAGCCAAGGGTCAGCTATAAGATGTTGCCATGTCATATACAGCCAACCGCTTAGCGGGCATGTACAATAATAAGTTTTAAATACGTACTAGTTTATCAATAGTTGGCCCACCTTACATCCTCACAAAGTGTCTTGGGTCTCGTGTTGCAGCTGGCTCTACTAACCAAGAGCCAACTTCTCTTCTCTCTCCTCTTCTCTTTCCTCCAACTAAAGCACACACACACACAAATATATATATATATATTATTCTATTTATTATAGCCTGCTTAGACTACCCACAGTGGGAGTAACATATATAGGTAGTAACATTACACGTATCTAGATAAAATAGATGATGTGGAAAGCAATAAATGAAGAAAGATAGGAAAGTGCTAACCTAGCTAGTTACTAGTAGTATGAGTAGCATCACACATCTCAAGGCAAGATGAGCCTATAGCCTAATAAATGAAGTGTTGCATGTTACTACACATATGTTACATATGTTACTCCCCACTAGAGAGGTAGTAACATAGATTAGTAACATTCTATGTTACTATCCATTGTGGCTAGTCTTATGTCACTTTATTGTACTTGCTCTAATGCATAGTATTATAGAGTAGCTAGTATCATATGTAGTACTTTTATATTGTCAATCATGACACATAGTAGCATATCATTTATTATGATACAGTTTCATGATATGATACTTAACCCTCTCTTTCTTCATTTACTTAATTCTATGACAGCTCATCAAAATTGCCTAGTTGTCATGCATGATACTAGCTATGACACCCCCTTACTATCAGCCTAGCAAAGAAGGTGTACAGATCATTTGTGCGTCACATTGTGAGTTTTCATCCGTTTGTTTGAGAAGCGGGGAGAAGTTTCAAACATTTCGGCTGCGAGGTGCGGCCACTAGCGTAGGCCTAGTTGGTATTTTAATTACAGGAAATTCAGATGGAGTTTGGACATCATCAAAATCAATGTGCGTGCTCTCATGGCCCCGTGGAAAAAAATTGGTAAAGTTTGGCACAAGTTTTGATGACCGCTCCTTCCAAACCAGAGCATCTCACATGAAGGATCATAGTTTTCCAAAAGGAGGCGTGTCAATTCAAACTCCAGTGGTCGGTGACTTCATAGTTTGGCCACATAAAAATTTCCACGATACGCAATCACCATTATACCATGAGTTTGATTTTCTGGCACATTTCAGGTATCGTTGGCTATATTTAAGACATTTTTTGAGATTAACGTGCATTCTGTGCATAAAAATAAAATTACAATAGGAACTGCATGTGCTGTCAAAAGGGATGAGGATCGCCGTTCGATCTGGGAGCATCCAACGGTGCAGACGTACGATCCGTGGGGTTTGGCTTCTGGCTAATCAGAAAGCACGACTCAGATCATGGGCGGGGTGGCGGGGTTTGGTCGGCACACGACTTTCATCAATGAACTGTGTGCTATTCGCAAACCAGATTGCATATTTTTTTCACACATACTATAGTGAGATCAATTGAGTGTGCTACCTCTATGATATAATAATAATAATAATAATAATAACAAAAAACAGTTCATATTCATTGCCTGAGCTGACAACATATCAAGGTCAACATATTAACGGTTCTTACATCAACAAAATCGGGATAACTCACAAATTCAGTACATGCGACACTTCTAAATCAAACGAATTAAGTTGCATGGTAGGCATAAAGACTAGTCTTACGGCTTAATTCCCATGTACATGGGGGAACTGGGATAATTAAGTTGACCCCGAATGAACTTGGGGTTTTTGATGATTTTACGTTGCTCTGTTACACGGGTGCATGATCCCTTGGCTGGCAACTCATCATATTCATCATACTCGTCCTCAATAGCAACATCATCGACACCCAGTACCCTTCTCTTCCCATGCATCGCTAAATGGCGGTTCTTATGCAAGGGGTCTTCCACAAAGAAAATCTGGGTAGCATCGCTGGCAAGAATGAATGGGTCCACGTGATATGCCATCGTTGTCCTGTTAACACGGGTCTTCCTATACTCATCAATCCTTACCTGACCAAGATGTATCCATGCACTCCTAAATAATGCCACCTTAACTTTCACATAGTCAAGCTCCCAAATCTCTTTGATAGTTTGATAGTATACCCTTTTATCAGCTTCATTTACAGTCATGCATTCTATTCGAACAGAGCTGTTCTGATACGAGGTCTTCTGATCACGTTCCTCAGTGTAGAATGTGTATCCATTTATGTCATATGCTTGGTACGTCAACACCATAGGTGATGGCTTTTGTGCCAACCATGTAGCAATGTCATCGATGGATCCTTGTGCCAAACAATTCTTCAGCCATTTGGCGTAGTTCTTAGTGTGCTCCTTGATCTCCACATCTGATGAAGGCACCATTGGTAAGAAGCTTTGGCATATCTTCGCCAAGTATTATTAGGCATAAGTGATGAGAACTGGGCTATTAAGCAGTACCGTCAAATGGGTTTTCTCTGCCAATTCTCTGGGTGCAAAAATTTGCGTGCCAGCAAGGACCAGCTTACCTTTCAGCCTTCCCTCATGGCGAGAGAGGGGCAAACCTATAGGTCTTTGTTTCATGTATTCACTGCAAAACTCAACCACCTCCTCCGCTGTATAACCTTGTAGGATGCTTGCCTCGGGATGGTTTTGGTTTCGACAAAAGCGCTTCAGTATTCCCATGAACCACTCGAAGGGATACATGTTGCTAAGAAACACAGGACCACAATACTTTATCTCGTCGACAAGGTGCATAGTGAGATGGACCATGACATCAAAGAATGACGGTGGGAAAACATCTCTAGGTTGGACAATATTCTTGCAATATCATCTTGCATATGATCCAACTCTTCAGGATTTACAACTTTCTGCCATAGTTGGTTGAAGAAATCACAGAGGCCAATGAGTGTGTTTCTTATATCTTTGTCCATCAAATTCCTGATGGCCACCGGGAGGATTTGTGTCAACATTACGTGGAAATCATGTGACTTCATGTGTGCCAACTTCATTTTACCTGAGCTCACATCCATGAGACTTCTGATGTTTGCGCAGTAGGAAGAGGGTGTCTTAACCGACAACAAATAGGTGAAGAACTGTGTTGCTTCTTTTGTGCTGAAATTGTAACTTTGGCGAGCTTTGATGAATTTGTCATCATCTTCTGCTTCACTCTTGCGTTTCGATTGATCAGCAAGCATATCGAGCTGTGAACCGTCACCATCCTTTCTTTTGCCTTTAATCTTAAGCAGAGTACCAAGGATGCTTTCACATACGTTCTTCTCTACGTGCATGACATAGATGGAGTGACGTACACGTAAAATCTCAATTTCCAGAACACTGATTTCTTCTTAAACACCTGATCCTTGGGTGTTTGTTTCACCGTCAAAGGGTGGTTCTTGCCAAGCACAACATTAATTTTTTTAGCCATGTTGTGGACCACCTCCCGTCATAGGTTCTTGGGCCCGCACGTGCCTCTGTTGTACCATCAAATTCAGCTTTCATCTTTCAGTATGGGTGATTTTTCCGTAAGAACCTACGATGACGCAAATACAGTGTTTTGCATGAGCTGGGAAGTCTTCTGCTAGCTGTCCTATCCATGCATGTGACACACCCTACATCTCCCTTTGTTTTCTGCCCTGATGTGTTGCCTAATGTCAACATATCTTGAATGGTGTGCACCATCTTCGCATGTAGATCGAAAATCTCTTTTCTGTAAGCATCATAACATTTTACAGCAAGCGCATCTATCCACACCGTGAGCAGTTCTTCCACCAGTAGCTGAAAGTAAATGTTGATGTCATTTCTAGGTTGCTTCGGGCCTTGTATAATCATTGACATCATAATGTATTTTTTCTTTATACACAACCAAGGAGCTAGGTTATATATGCATGTGACACACCCTACATCTCCCTTTGTTTTCTTCCCTGATGTGTTGCCTAATGTCAACATATCTTGAATGGTGTGCACCATCTTCGCATGTAGATCGAAAATCTCTTTTCTGTAAGCATCATAACATTTTACAGCAGGCACATCTATCCACACCGTGAGCAGTTCTTCTACCAGTAGCTGAAAGTAAATGTCGATGTCATTTCTTGGTTACTTCAGGCCTTGTATAATCATTGACATCATAATGTATTTTTTCTTTATACACAACCAAGGAGCTAGGTTATATATGGTTGGTGCTCATATCGCCAAAAGGATTCATCCCGTCAGTACACTCCCCGAGCCTTATACTTCTAGGATCCTTGGCAAAAAATTTAAACTTTTTGTCGATTAATTCCCACTGAGCCCCATCTTTTGGGTGCCTCATAAACCTATCTGCACTTCGCTCATCGTGATGCCACGGCAACCTCTTTGCCTCTCTAGGGTTTGCAAACAAACGCCTCAACCTTGGAATTAAAGGCAAGTACCAAACAACCTTGAACGGGATTCCTGTCTTTATCTCGTCGTCCAATTTGTACTTGTCCTTTGCTCTCCTGCGCTTGTATCGTGCATGCTTGCATGTGGGACATGCACACAAATCTTTGTACTCACCACGGTACAATATGCAATCATTCACACAAGCGTGTATCTTCTATACTTCAAGTTCCAATGGGAAACAATTTTCTTTGCTTCATTTGTGCTTCCGGAGAGCACATTATCTTCTGGAAGAATTTCTTTGAAAAGACATAACATCTCTGTGAAGCCCATGTTTGATAGACCGTTTGCTGCTTTAAATCTGAGAAGCGCCAGGGTGGCACTCAACCTGGAATATTTCTTTTTGCAACCTGGATACAATTCTTCATTGGAGTCCGCATCAATGGTTGGCAGATCCTTGTACCCAATCATATCCTTTTTTGAGCCCTCAAAATCTGCAATCATAGCAGAAAAATCTAGCATATCAAGATCGTCATCATCTGCATCGACGTCTTGGTTTTCCAGTGGGTGTTTTGGCTTTCTGGCGTTCCATTGGTAGCTTGACGCATGTGCCAAGATGTTAGATTCAACATCCATGTGACACTGATCGGGGTTTAGCATCTCGCTGCCCTAGGTATTTTCATCCATGACCTCCTCTTCACCGTGTTTGGTCCAACATGTATATCCACCCATGAATCCCCTAGAGACTAAGTGCATCTGGACATCTGCAACTTCATGTGACTCTGTATTGGCACAATCAGTACGTGGACACAGGATGTAATCCGCATCACCAATTCTCCTCTTTCTACTTTCAACCAAATTCATGAACTCTGTCACGCCACTGATAAAATCTGCGGTTTTCCGATTCTTCATCCATCGAGATCGTTCCATCTGCAGCACATGAATGGTAATTAGAAACAAAGCAACAACATTAATACACAGATTAACTGCTGCCCAGAGATGTGTGCATAAATCACAAGGTTTTATTTTAACAATTACTGATGGAGCTCCATGTTGTTATCCAGACTTGCAATGACAAAAATTAATGGCGAGTCAATTTACACTCAGAGTACTAGTACAACACTACACTTAGGAATTGAATACCTTAATTAAGCCACTCACGAAAAGAATACCTTAATTAATTAGCCGCGCGGCGACCTCCACCCAGTAGACAGACAATCGCGATGCGGTGGCACGCCGAGATAGTAGGGTCGAGGAGCAAAGCTTAGGGCGGCTGCCGCCTGAAGTTCGACCTCCACTATCTCACCATCGACCGTGATGGATGTGCTCGAATCACGCCGCCGCCGACCTCGATGGTTGAGCTCCTCCTATCTCCCGCCGTAGACCGAGGATTGACCTCCTATGACGCTGCACCGCCCATCGACTGAGGATTGACCTCTTCTTCGGTAGCCGCTCCCTAGGCTGCCAGCGCCATCTCTATATGCAGAGCGGCTGTTTTTTTATGGATATCCGGAGAGCGGCTGTTTACACGGTATCTCACCGTAACTCAATTATATGGACATGGTAGTACATCACATATGGTTATGTAACAGCAACCGTGTCTAATCTATGTTGTCTTCTCACACGGTTTGGTGCGGAAATCGTGTGTGACGTTGTAATACCTAACACAAACGACATGTATAAACAGTGTGTCATATACAAAATATAGTGCCATAAGTAGTTCCCGACCGTTAGCTTATCTCCATAGTTTCCCCATTTCCCCAAATCCCTACATAGCCTCCAAATTCCCTCACATGGCGCTGACATTGGGGGAATGCGGATGAGTGGTGCTGATGGTTTCGGTGCGGCTTACTCCTGCTCGTATCGCTGCCACGACAGCGGTTGCCGGCGAGCACTTGCCTAAGGTCATCAGAAGGCAGGTGTACTATGGATCCGAATCGTCCTGTCAGGTTCCAATGTATCCCGATCTTTTTTAGCATGTCCAAAGTATAGCTCTTTGCTGAATCCATCCTGAATGACCCCCTCTCCCCAGGAAAGGGACCTGTAGCCGGATCCGGAGCTTGACTCCAGACTCCTGCAACACGAGTTTGACTCCGAGTTTTGCGCCACCGAGAAGTACCAAAAGCTGAGTTGTGTGCACGGGCACACTCCCGCTCGACGTGTATGCACAGAGGGATTCGACATTGGCAGGTGATTTCTCAGTTGCCCCTTAGAGGTTAGTGCTAATTAAGTTCATCATTTTACTTTAGTTAATGCCACCGCTCATCCAGAATACTATATAACATTGGCAGGGATATGAGGCTTGTGCCTTTGTTAACCGGCTGGATGAAGAATGGCATGGCAGGGCTTAGAGTGTTATCACCAAGTTCGGAGAAGATAACATAAAGCTGAAGAAGAAACTGGCTGATCTGGAATGTACAATTAGTACGATGAAGCAATAAAGAATCAATCATAGGCAACATATGAAAGCAAGAGACAAGAAGGAACTAGCATATGTAGTTGTGGTTGTCGCATTAGCCATGTTCTACGTGCTGTTTGCAATGATGATTAGGGATTTTGTTTGACAGTATTGCTAAAGCACATCTAGATGTGCTCTAAGTAATGCACATAGGTCCTATGCCATTGATGTTACGCGAAGATTTGTGCAGATATTTTTCTTTGTCTTTTTTCTTTTCCTTTCTAGTTTAATTATTACTGGCTTTATGAATAAGAAGAGCTCAATGTATTGCTTGCCAACTGTCCTACTCCGTTCGTACCGGTACCGGTGCATAATCCCAAAACTCGTTCCTTGTTTTTGTCCTGAAAAAGGAAACCAACCAAATAGCCAATAGGAGTCTTGCACAACCCCGGGAATTTGGAGCGACTGGGTACAAATAATTGCGGTTGATTATATCAGCGGTTAGATAATACGTCAACCCCCGCTTCAATCCCCACTTCAATTGGCAGTTCCTCTGCTCTGATACCCCGCTTAAGTGTCCACCATCTTCATCGTCCCCGGCAGGCTGCACTACACACTAGCACACACTCTGCAGCCATGTCGAGCGACAGCGAGGATGACAGTTTGGCCAGCAGTCTGGCACCCGATGATAGGTCAACATTGGAATCATCCCGCTCGTCTTCCATAAGTCCGACGTCGAGCTCAGACCTCGATTATATCCGGTTCATGGAAGGGACGCCTCCTCCCGAGTCGTTAGACGACAACCAGACAGACGAGGAGCCATCGGAGGACAAAGAAGAGGACGACGATGATGATGATGAGGAATCGTCGAGCGAGGAGGAGGAGGACGACGACAGCAACGACGATGACAACGGCGGCGACGATGAAAAGCGAACGGTCGGCGGCAAGAAGCGTCCTCGCCAAGACGATGTCACGGGGCCAGCCAATAACAACAACAAGATGAAGGACTAAATTAAGTAGAATGTATATATCTCTATGCATCCTGTCAATCTCATCGCAGACGGTTAGTAATATGTATTCGACAGAGATCTTCTACATTATCGCCAACATGTTGGTTTGTTGAACTGTATGCCTTGACGAGCACACAATTCACAAAAAAGACCGTATGGGCTGTCTATAATGATCGCACACAGTTCTGATTACCGACCTGTTTGCCGCGTATCACACACATCTTTGTACGCCGAATCGTTTGTGTTCACCTCAATCATCGCAAATGGTTCATCGAAGTGAACTGTATGCAGTATATCGCACACACCTTGATATGGCTGCCCGTTTCTGTTGTTCTATCTCATCGCAAACAGTTCGTACAGATCAACCGTATGCCCCTCATCGCACACACAACTAAAATCTGAACCGTGTTTGATGTATCATTCATCGCAAATGTTTTGCATCTTTTTTGATGGTTTTTTACATCATCATTTGTGATTAATGCATCTCACACAGTTTTGTCAATGGTTCTCTGATCATAGTGTCGCGTTAGCAGCATCCTGCAGTAGTGTTAACACCCATAGTTCACATCGCCATGTGACCAATACCCAAAGGGTTTACTAGAGTCAATAATCTAGTTCACATCACCATATGATTAATACCCAAAGAGTACTAAGGTGTGATCATGTTTTGCTTGTCTGGGATGTTTAGTCAACGGGCCTGCCATATTCAGATCCATATGTATTTTGCAAATTTTTATGTCTACAATGCTCTGCACGGAGCTACTCTAGCTAATTGCTCCCACTTTCAATATGTATCCATATTGAGACTCAGAGTCATCCGGATCAGTGTCAAAGCTTGCATCGACATAACCCTTTACAACAAACTCTTTGTCACCTCCATAACTGAGAAACATTTCCTTAGTCCTCTTTAGGTACCTAAAGATAATTTTGACTGTTGTCTAGTGATCTATCCTAGATCACTATTGTACCCCCTTGCCAAACTCATGGCAAGGTACACAATAGGTCTAGTACACAGCATGGCATAGTTTATAGAACCTATGGCTGAGGCATAGGGAATGACTTTCATTCTCTCTCTATCTTCTACCATGGTCGAGTTTTGAGTCTTACTCAATTTCACACCTTGTAACACAGGCAAGAACCCATTCTTTGACAAATCCATTTTGAAATTCTTCAAAACTTTGTCAAGGTATGTGCTTTGTGAAAGTCCTATTAAGCGTCTTGATCTATCTCTATAGATCTTGATGCCCAATATATAAGAAGCTTCACCGAGGTCTTTCATTGAATAATTCTTATTCAAGTATCCTTTTATGATTTCTAGAAATTCTATATCATTTCCAATCAACAATGTCATCTACATATAATATCAAAAATGCTACAGAGCTCCCACTCACTTTCTTGTAAATAACATGTTCACCATAAGTCTGTATAAAACCATATGCTTTGATCACCTCATCAAAGCGTATAATCCAACTCTGAGATGCTTGCACCACTCCATAGATGGATCGCTGGAGCTTGCATTCTTTCTTAGCATGTTTAGGATCAAGAAAATCTTTTGATTGCATCTTATACAACTCTTCTTTATGATATCCATTAAGGAATGCAGTTTTGACGTCCATTTGCCAGATTTCATAATCATAAAATGTGGCAATTCATAACCTGATTCGGACAGACTTAAGCATCACTACGCATGAGAAAGTCTCATCATAGTCAACCCCTTGAATTTGTCAAAAACCTTTCACGACAAGTCGAGCTTTGTAGATGGTGACATTACCATCATCGTCTGTCTTCTTCTTGAAGATCCATTTATTCTCAATGGTTTCCGATCATCGGGCAAGTCCACCAAAGTCCATACTTTGTTCTCATACATGGATCCTATCTCAGATTTGATGGCCTCAAGCCATCCGTCGGAATCTGGGCTCATCATAGCTTCCTCATAGTTCATAGGTTTGCCTTGGTCGAGTAACATGACTTCCAAGACAGGATTACCATACCACTCTGGTGCAGAACGTGTTCTGGTTGACCTACGAAATTCAGTAGTAACTTGATCTTAAGTTTTATGATCGTCATCATTAGCTTCCTCTCTAGTTGGTGTAGGCATCACGGGAATGGTTTTCTTTGATGTTCTAATTTCCAATTCTGGAGAAGGTACAATTACCTCATCAAGATCTATTTTCCTCCCACTCACTTCTTTTGAGAGAAACTCTTTCTCTAGAAAGGATCCATTCTTAGCAACAAAGATCTTGCCTTCGGATCTATGGTACAAGGTGTACCCAATTGTTTCCTTAGGGTATCCTATGAAGACACACTTCTTCGATTTGGGTTCATGCTTATCAGTCTGAAGCATTTTGACATAAGTGCAACCCCGAACTTTAAGAAACGAGAGCTTAGGTTTCTTGCCAATCCACAGTTCATATGGTGTCGTTTCAACAGATTTAGATGGTGCCCTATTTAACATGAATGCGACCGTTTCTAATGCATAACCCCCAAAATGATAGTGGTAAATCGGTAAGAGACATCATAGATCACACCAGATGTAATAAAGTAAGGTTACACCGTTCAGACACACAATTACGCTGTGGTGTTCCATGTGGCATGAGTTGTGAAATAATTCCACATTGTTTTAAATGAAGGCCAAAGTCGCAACTCAAATATTCGCCTCCGTGATCAGATCATAGAATTTTTCTTTCTTGTTACGATGATTCTCCACTTCACTCTGAAATTCTTTGTACTTTTCAAATGTTTCAGACTTGTGTTTCATCAAGTAGATATACCCATACCTACTCAAATCATCTGTGAAGGTCAGAAAATAACGATACTCGCCGCATGCCTTAACACTCATCGGACCGCATACATCAGTATGTATTATTTCCAATAAGTCATTAGCTCGCTCAATTGTTCTGGGGAATGGAGTTTTAGTCATCTTGCCCATGAGGCATGGTGATATATGAAGTTCAAGGCCTTGCCAAAACCGTCATGGCCCTATTATGTGTAGGCCATACTAAGCCAATAGTGAATAACAAACTCTTTCCTGCTCCCTCGACCTTAATTAACTCCCCCATCCTGCCAAGCCTCAACTGCCAGCCCATTGTATCTAAGCACACTGCGGCAAATTGATATAGGTAGCTAAAGATCTCACATCTGACATCTCCGGCCGAACGGTTAGGCAACACTAGGGCGCCTGGGTCAAAATTCCACTTACCAAACACCAAATAACATTTATTTTAGGTTCAACACTAATCCCGAAGGTAGAGGGAGTGTGCGACGGTGATCGTAGCAACCTTTGATTCATTTCCAACACACATCGTCACTTTACTCTTAACTAGTCTATGTTCATTCTACAACTCCTGTTTCGAGTTACTAATCTCTACAACTGAACCGGTATTAAATACCCAGGGGTTGCTATGAACACGAGTAAATTACACATCAATAACATGTATATCATATATACCTTTATTCACTTTGCCATCCTTCTTATCCGCCAAGTATTTGGGTCAGTTCCGCTTCGAGTGACCATTTCCTTTGTAGTATAAGCACTCAGTTTCAGGCTTGGGTCTAGCTTTGGGCTTCTTCATGGGAGTGGCAACTTGCTTGCGATTCTTCTTGAAGTTCCCTTTCTTTCCATTGCCCTTTTACTTGAAAGTAGTGGTCTTGTCAACCATCAACACTTGATGCTCTTTCTTGATTTCTATCTTCGCCGATTTCAGCAACGCAAGGAGCTCGGGAATCGTTTTCGTCATCCCTTGCATATTATAGTTCGTCATGAAGTTCTAGTAGCTTCACTAGTACAGCGAGGTGCTATACGAACGGTTTTTAACCCCTATCCGCGACGGCATTTGGAACCGTCGTCTAGTGAGTGACGGCGATAGGGGTGTCCTTGCAACATGACCCAGAAACCGTCGGGGATATTTCCTCCTGGCACACACGCTCGGCAAAATGAGGTTGTGTGCGACCGGCGAGCGCTCAAATACAGAAATACATACAGTAGAGCTAAAAAAATACAATTATATAGGCGAAATTGTTTCCGGACGCAAGTACATCCCACACAGTCAGTCCCCACTAAACGTTTCCGTTCATATGTACATCCCACATAGTCGCTCCAAGGAAAACGTTTCCGTTCATAGGTACATCACAAACAATTTTCCCCATTAAATCGTTTGTGATAGCCTTGCCATTGCACACGATATTAAGAATTTTATCATTTGCTTTACTAAATGCATCACACACAGTGCATAGAAGAAACTATTTGGCAAAGGCTGCCCATCACACACAGTTTTTATGTGGTAAACATTTGCGTAAGGTGGCCTAATGCAAACAGTTTTCAAGAGGATGTCGTGTGTGATTGTTCATTAATCTAACACAGTTTATTCCTAGAAACTGTGTGCGTTATTGAATGCATCCCACACAGTGCTTTCTCAATAACCGTTTGCAATAGAAAAACCCAATTAGCAGGCTAAGTATCCGATTATTAATAATCCATTTATTAATCTAATTGATATTTCATATTAAGCACACAATATATTTCATTTTCATAATTGAAATACATCAGAGTATAGCATCATATAGCTTCAGCACTCAGCTGCCCCATTACACAACTACACCAGCACCAAGTTTCACATGCAACATCTATAACCTTTCGAAATTGGCATCATAGACGGTACATAGAAAAATGTATCTCATCTGGAAAACTGCTAAGGCAGAAGGCGAATATTGAGCCTTCATTGATGTTGAAGGTCTTTGTAACTTTAGGCCAGTGCATGTGGATGATTGACCGTCCATCCTTCGTCCTCTTCAGGGACACTTCAATATTGAACCATGGGTGTTGTTTGAATACCTTCCTCGCCTCCTGACCATAGAGATAGTTTGAGAGGTAATCATCAGTGAACTGCTTTGGAAAGGCCTGAAAACAAGGATGTGCATAAATATCTTCTCTATATTGGAAATGGGGCAAAGGAATAAAGAGGAAAGGTATAATAGTTAGTACCATCCTGTAGTGAACTGATGTCTTCTTCATTGTGCAGACAAAGATCTTGTTGTTTTTTGTCGCTAATTTCTTGATCCTAACAATATTTCTGAGTTTCTTGACTTGACTAACATTCATGGACAAGTCATTTCCCCATATGCAAAAAGAGTCGAATAGTGGGTCAAAACCTCTGACAGCAGGACCTACATGTGCAAGACCAAATTGTTAAAAACCTAAATATTAGAAAGGTTCCTGCAATTGCATAATAATGTGCTATTAGACAGCGAACCATGCATGTGCTAACCTCAATTGTAAACCTCAGTGCTTCCCATTGTTTCCCTGCAACACATATAAGATAGTTAGTCATCAGGTTAAGTAAGGGTTCGCATGCTATCAGTAAAATATGTTGATGAAAAATAAGCACATTACAGATTTATCAAATTAATTCAAGCCACATGGAAAACCCATTTATCCAAACCAAGCATGATTAAGAACTATGAAATATAGCACTTGTATATGTTTCTCATGTATTAAGTGCAGCCAAATTTGATTTATTCCTCACCTGCACAACAATACAAAATTCTACCCACAACAATTGGACATCGCATTGCAGAATTGAACCAAGCAGTTAACTAAACACCACAACAAATGAACCAAACATTAACTCAGCACCACATTGCACAATATAACATACTCCTAATAGAAGATCAGATAGTTAACCAAACCAAGCATGCTTAACAACTTGGAAATATAGCAATTTTATTTGTTTGTCATGTATTTAGTACAACCAAATTCAATTTATTCCTCACATGGTATACAATAAGAGAATGCACCCACAACAATTGAATATCGCATTGCAGAATTGAACCAAAAACAGTTAACTAAACACCACAACAAATGAACCAAACATTAACTGAGCACCACATTGCACAATATAACATACTCCTAATAGAAGATCAGATAGTTCACCAAACCAAGCATGCTTAACATCTTGGAAATATAACAATGTATTTGTTTCTCATGTATTTAGTACAGCCAAATTCGATTTATTTCTCACATGGTATACAATAACAGAATGCACCCACAACAATTGAACATCGCATTGCAGAATTGAACCAAGCAGCCAACCGCGTCACGTCATTGGCGCGCGAGGCATCGACGATGGTCTCAACGGTGAGGTGGTCCTCCAAGATCTAGGGGTCAACATGAATGGCAGCCATCGTGACCTCATCCGCGCGTGCAACTGCGATTTGCTTCTCCGCTGCCAAATGCTCCTTGAGATCCTGGCTATACTGCACACACCATGGCTTAGGGCATGCTTATTTGGTGGAGGGGTCGGGGATTTGGGTGGAAGGTGTCGCGCCGGTGGTCAGGGCATGTGGGATGTGGAAGGAGGAGGAGGATGGGGGTCGGGTGTGGATTACCTGCCTGGATAGGCGAGGCCAAGCAGCATGAAGGACAGTCCCCGTTGAGGAGGCGACGCTGCAAGCAAGGAGTGAAGGTTTCAATTTGGAAAGGGGGGCAGAAACATGGGAAATGTGGCTTTTGGCAAGGGGGAGGGGCGGGGAGGTAGATATTTCCGCGGAAGCCAAAATTTTGGAATCGCTTTAGTGAAAAAACTGGCACGCAAAGTGTCATCAGACACGGTGCCTTATTCAAAACTGTGTATGATATGTGAACATCACAAACGGTTCAGATAGCTTAACCCGTGTGTGATGAGTTTGAACGTTAAAAATTTTGGTTCAAATTTCCCTAGTTACTGTGGTCATCCACGTCATTGCATAATTTGGGTACACAAAGGAGACTGCATCACACCCACACTTCTTAATCGACCAAGTTCAGCAATTAAACAGAGCTAGCTGACATAAACATTACTCTAACAAATTAAAGACCGACACTCTTAATTAAACAAAACAAAGAGTAATACTACGGCTAGTGCTTGTCGATCTCTACCGCCGCCTCCATGTCTAGCTCGCGCCCGATGGTCTCCTGGGGAAGGGGCTCCATGACATCAATTGCACCAAACTCGGCAAGCATCTCGTTATCCGCGTCCGCCATATCTTTGGAATAGGCCACCATGAGATGGGCGTGGGCTTTGGCGGGCTCCATCGTGGCAAGGTATGCCGCGCAGGAACAAACGGCTGCTCAAACTCTCTCGGCGATTGCCAACTCTTCGGCTGTGGGTTGCCGACCATTGTCGGAGAAGCTTCGCTCGATTTGTACGGTGACCTCCATGACCTAGGCATGGACGGCCTCAACATGGTGGTGGGTGGCCTCCATCAGGGCTAAGGCCGCCGCTGCAGAACAGACAGCTGATGTGCCGCTCTCACCAGTTGCTATCCCCGAGGAAGATGCTACTACTGGTGCCTGAGAAGCAACAGCGGCCGATGGGGCTGCCTTGGCCGCTCGAATGCATATTGTGGTTGCCCTCATGAAGCTTGTTAGCACGCGCCTAGCGGCTGCGGCCGCGCTCTCGCCGGAGTGGGGCGCCGAAGTTGCCCTCACGACGCGAGTCCTAGTCCCCATCTTTCACTGGCGATGATTGAACAGTGAAATGATATTTGAGAGCAGGCTAGTGTGCTTGACACTCCGACGGTGCTCCAAGATATTTTGTACTGCATCTCACACGGTTGGTGATAATAAAATATGTGCGATCTACTTGATTTTTCATCTTGATTTGAATTACATAATGGGGTCACAGCTACAAAGGATGGTGTTTGAATTCCTAGAACTTTTATCTGCAGTGAACATGGAACTATAGGTGTGTCGTCAAAAAAATTGGAATTATGCAGGGTTCGTTTGGACGTTTTTATACATTAACTTGGTTTTGTAGGCATTTCATGTGCATAATTCAAATTTGAACTACATGCACATGCTCCAGTGCATATAAATGGGTTGAAAACACAAATCTGTGTCCTTGGTTGCATGCATAGGTCCCATGCAAGGAATGAGAATGAATGTCAAACACGCTGCCACCGTCACTCAGCCACAAACATTGAGATACTTGGTTTTTAAATTCTAGTAAATCCAAAACTTGTTTGAAATTCATGAACCTTGGCATGCTATCATGGAACGGCATCAACATGTCGTGGTAAATTTTTTGTCCCATTTGGGGCAGGTTTGGGTATAAGATTCTCCCAAACCAGAGCTTCTCACAACAAGCGTGATGGTTTCGGTAGGGAACATGCCACCTTTGGGGATGAAACGATATCCGTTGCCTCTTATTGCTTTCAACAATTTTCTAGTGTCAACATAGAACAACAGGAGTGTTGTGTTTAATTTTGGAATTTTTTAGGGTTCGTTTGGACATTTTTATACATTAACTGGGTTTTCTAGGCATTTTATGTGCATAGTTCAAATTTGAACTACATGCACATGCTCCAGTGCATTTAAATTGGTTGAAAAATCAATTTTGTGTCATTCAGTGCATGCCTAGGTCCCATGCCAGAAATTGGAATGAATTTCAAACACCCTCCCACTGTCACTCAACCGCAAACATTGAGATACTTGGTTTTAAAATTCTAGTAAATCCAAAACTCATCTGAAATTCATGAAACTTGGCATGCTATCATGGAGCGGCATCAACATGCCGTGGTAACTTTTTTGTCCCATTTGGGGCAGGTTTGGCTATAAACTTCTCCCAAACCAGAGCTTCTCACAACAAGCGTGATGGTTTCGGTAGGGAACGTGCCACCTTTGGGGACGAAACGATATCCATTGCCTCTTATTGCTTACAAAATTTTCTAGTTTCAACATAGAACAACAGGAGTGTTGTGTTTAATTTTGGAATTTTTCGGGGTTTGTTTGGACATTTTTATACATTAACTGGATATTCTAGGCATTCCAGGTGCATAATTCATATTTGAACTACATGCACATGCTTCAGTGCATTTCAATTGGTTGAAAAATCAATTTTGTGTCCTTCGGTGCATGCTTAGGTCCCATGCAAGAAATTGGAATGAATTTCAAACACCCTGCCACTGTCACACGACCACAAACATTGAGATACTTGGTTTTAAAATTCTTGTAAATCCAAAACTCGTCGCGATTCATGAAACTTGGCATGCTATCATGGAGCGGCATCAACATGCCGTGGTAAATTTTTTGTCCCATTTGGAGCAGGTTTGGGTATAAGCTTCTCACAAACCAAAGCTTCTCATAACAAGCGTGATGGTTTCGGTAGGGAATGTGCCACCTTTGGGGACGAAACGATATCCGTTGCCTCTTATTGCTTTCAAAATTTTTCTAGTGTCAACATAGAACAACAAGAGTGTTGTGTGTAATTTTGGAATTTTTCGGGGTTCGTTTGGACATTTTATACATTAACTTGGTTTTCCAGGCATTTCAGGTGCATAATGCAAATTTGAACTACATGCACATGCTCCAGTGCATATAAATTGGTTGAAAAATCAAATTTGTGTCCTTCGGTGCATGCTTAGGTCCCATGCAAGAAATAAGGATGAATTTAAAACACCCTGCCAACGTCACTCGGCAGTAACATTTAGATACTTGGTTTTTAAATTCTAGTAAATCCAAAACTCATCTGAAATTCATGAAACTTGGCATGCTATCATGGAGCGGCATCAACATGTCGTGGTAAAAAAATTGTCCAATTTGGGGTAGGTTTGGGTATAAGCTTCTCACAACAAGCGTGATGGTTTTGGTAGGAACGTGCCACCTTCGCGGATGAAACGATATCCATTGCCTCTTATTGCTTTCAAAAATTTTCTAGTGTCAACATAGAACAACAGGAGTGTTGTGTTTAATTTTGGAATTTTTGGGGTTTGCTTGGACATTTTAGTACATTAACTTGGTTTTGTAGGCATTTCAGGTGCATAATTCAAATTCGAACTACATGCACATGCTCCAGTGCATATAAACTTGTTGAAAAATCAAATATGTGTCCTTGGTGCGTGCTTAGGTCCCATGCAAGAAATGATATGTAACATCCCAAATTTTCAATTTGATATGTTATACATAGGTCATTCTTGCATATCATATTTTATTGCATATTCGTTCCGCAATCCTCGAAATCCTAAGCAACTCAAGGTCCCTCGAAGAGAGTTGGGGATTTTTGGGTTTTCATATTTGATTTTTATCAAATAATGAAACGAGGATTTTTGATTTTAATTATTTTCTCTCCAAAAAGTATTTCATATTAAAATATAGGAGAGGAGATAATATGAATTCTCCAAAATAACTAAAATATTGGAGGAAAAATATTAAAATCATTTATTTGATTTTATTCGATTTTATTTGCATTAGAAAAATTCCATGTTTTCAAAATTGCATTTTAGGGCCAAGAAAATGTTCATCTCGTCCTAAATATTTTATTTAGACGATGAAAATTTGATTTGGCATTTTAGATTTTTATTTTATTTTCTAGGATTTATTTTCTGTTCGGCGGAATTATTTTCAAAAAAGAACTTCTAGCCGACTGGGCCGAAACCCAGCCGGGCCGACCCATCTGTCACCGCCACCGTCTCCCGCACGGAGACCGCGCCGCCGCCGACTCGGAGGAGTCCGAGCCGGACTCCACCGCCGCCGCCTTGGCCCCTCCTCCAAGCCGAGCCGCCCCGCCTTTTTATACTCCCCCCGAGCCCGCCACCACCAACCCGCGCCGCTGCAGCCACCCACCGCCGCTGCAGCCGCCCGCAGCCCTGCGCCGCCAGCCGCCGCCCGCGTCGCTGCTGCCCGCGCCGCCGAGTCGCCCCGTTGCCCCGGGAAGCCGCCGCCCCGCAAGCCCCGCCTCGCCGGAGTTGCCTTGCCGGAGAGGTAACGTGCCGATCCGCCGCCGCTATTTTTTTTAAAAGAAACCGATTCGATTTTTTTAGAAAGCCCTAGTTCATTTTTTTAGATCGGTTCACCGGTTTTTCCCGGTTCGTCTATTTAGCGGACGTTCGTCTGTACATTCGTTTCAACGAACGGTTTTCGCTCGTTAGTTACAGATAACGAATGCTCGTTCATTAGTCTGTTCGTCAGTTTTCTTTTTATCGGATTTTTTTTCCGCGATTATTCTTGATCGCGATTTCTGATCCGATTTTCTTTTCTATTTATCTTTTCGCTCGTTAGTCAGAATCAGGCGATTCAAGCGCCTAGATCTTCGTCTCGAGACCCTCTTTCCGCTTAACCAACTTGAACAACTTTTGGTAATGTAAAATTTGACCTTAGTTCAGATTAGTAAACAGATCTTGTTTCTTTCGCCGTTTGAGTTTCGTTGCTCCATTTGGTTTGATTCTTTTTGCAAACCGGAGTTCTTAAGTTTAACTTTGTGTTCAATCTCTCTTATTTGAGTTTTGCCCGTGTTTCTTTGTTTGTTGATTATGTATGCTATTGTTTGTTTGCGATAGAATTCCCGGAGTGCGAAGCGTGTTATTTGGAGTCTCTAGGTTACGCGGATCGTCAGCAAGGCAAGTAACACTTTGATCATACTCCTTTATCACCCATTTTTTATGCATTAGTTCCAATCCTCAAACATTGCATGGTTAGGATGTCATTAACTTGTGGGTTGGGAAGTAGTTGATGAGGTAGATCCTATTGCCCTGTTACATTGAAACCCTTGGGAGTTACTTCTACGCGTTACTTATATTGCTATGACATGCTTGTAGATGTGGTTTGGGTGAGTGAAATCCATGATAGATGTGAGATTGTTAAATAATGGTTTAACTTAAGGTGGCAACTTAAATAAACATCTGGGTGGATTGAGGCACCTGGAGTACCCAGTGTTGCCTGTATTTTTTTTGGAAATCCCAGAGTACCCGTGTCATCTTCCTATGGACCGCCACCCAGGGTCAAAGGGAACTGAGATTATTCATGATAGAAATTTCCGTGTGCAACCACAAGCTATTATGGGCTCTAGCATAGTTGAGTAAGTTACATGAAGCTCTTGAAGAGGTGGATCAGCAGGTAGTGGGTTGTAGGTTTGGTATGGTCTGCCCAGAGTAGAGAGTTAATGTTTCTGAAAGACTGTGTCTCAGTCATCCGTTTCTCAAACACCATGCAGTGCGAGAAATCCAACGGAGGCGATCGAGTCTTGTAGGGAAAAGTGCGCAAACCTCTGCAGAGTGTACAAACTAATCATGATTAGCCGTGTCCCCAGTTATGGACAATCTTGAGTATCTAGTACTTGGAGTATCTTAAGTATCTCATCACTCTTAATTAATATTGTTGGGTTTTTAATCACTTTAATTGGGATTGAGTTGGAGCAACCTTTTCAATGATGTTTCAACCACCATGATAATTAAATTAAAATCTATTCCTTTTTTGTAGGAAAAAATTGGCTTTTTGCAAAAACTATAACCATAGAGCTTTCCACCAGCCATATATGCATGTAGTGATAGCATTATTCCATTCTTGCTCTACTGTGTTATATTGCTAGCATATTCCATGTGCTGACCCGTTTTCGGGCTGCAACATATTATGTTGCAGACTTTTCAGACGAGGAGTAAGGTTCGTTAGGTCATTGCCGTGCAGCTCAGCTATGCCGTTGGAGTTAATGGACTCACTTTATCTTCCAAACCTTCTGCTGTTATCGTATTAGATGGCCTTAAGCCATATTTATTGTAATAAGTTCTCTTTGGAGACATTCAATGTAATAAGTATGTGATTGCTACTCTGTTATAAATCCTCGAGTACTGTGTGTGTCAGCATTACCGATCCAGGGATGACACTGAAGCACAAAGACTTGACCGTTTGAGGTCGGGTCGCTATAAAGATGGTATCAGAGCACACGTTGAGTGTAGGACACGACCACTAAGAAAAAAACATAGGTCACTCTTCTCTACTCATTTCTGACTCCTCTCCATTTTCTACTCTTTAGGATGGTGGAGATGAAGAACAAGTTTGCACAACAGGTGGAAGAATCACCTTTTGGACGACACTTGAGGGAAGTCACTAGGTACTTGAACATTGGAATACCAAGCTTCACTGGGACCTACAACGCCACTTTGCCTGAAGAGGAGCGATGGATGATACAAGTTCAAGTTCCAGGAAGGACCTTCACGCCAGTCACTAAACCTATAGAATTTTCCTTCGACGCACCAACCTGGAGTTTAGGAAAGAGTATGGCAGCTCACATCACCATGAGACGCATTGAGAAGTATATCACAAGGATCTTAAGGACACTATCTACCAGATATGTGGGCACCGAGACGAGCAATGGGAGATGATCAGCACCAGGAAGGATAGATCAATTACAGATTTCATCCAGGAGTTAAACCAACACATTCGATGTCAGGAGAATCAGATGTGCGCAGACAGGATAGATTTGAAGAAGGCGAAGACAAGGATCATCGAGCTGGAACAAGAACTTAAGTCTACACGCGATGGATATGAGGAGGAAATTGCGACACTACTGGAGAAGAATGACGACCTAATTAAGAAGATCGGATATTCATGAGAGACCCCACACCAGTAGAAGAAGATGAAGAACCCAACGAGATTCGTTTGAAGGACTACATCATCATCGACGACACCGACTCCGAACCTAGTGATGATGACTTTGAAGACGAAGCTGGAGCAGATATCATGGAGTCTTCCACTGATCAAAATTTCTAGATGACTACCCAATGATTAGTAGTATCCCCGTGTATTCAGTAGTAGTTGAGCACTTTTGTGATAGTTCTAGACCGCTTGTATGCCCTTGCTTGATTGATTGAGTAAAGTGATTGTGTTTGTCTCATGTGCATATGGGTAGTGCTTTCTGATTAGACCTCATTCTATTCTAATCTCTTCCATCTAAACCCATCTGATGCCTCCGAGACGTGACCCCGGATTTGCCTTTCCGCCGGAGCTCACTCAGTGGATCCAACAGCAGAACACCTTGATGCAATTGCTAGTTCAGAATCAGGGCAACAACAACAACAACAACAACAACAACAACAACAACAACCCGCCGCCAGTGGACAACCTAGCCCATTTTCTAAGGTTACAGCTACCGGTGTTTTCCAGTAGCACTGAGCCTATAGTTGCTGATGATTGGCTACGCCGTATTGGAAGGGAGTTGACCACCGCAGGTTGCACAGGTGCTGAGAAGGTGCGCTTTGCCACACATCAATTGGATGGACCAGCAGCCTCATGGTGGGAGAATTACACGACCACTTTCCCAATAGCCAACGTCACTTGGGACCAGTTTCAGCAAGCTTTCCGTACAGCCCATGTCTCAACTGGAGCCATGAATCTGAAGAAGCGTGAGTTTCACAACTTACGCCAGGGGAACCGTACTGTGGCTCAGTACGTGGATGAGTTTAGCAAGCTATCTCGCTACGCCCGTGATGATGTGGCCACAGATGCCGCGAAGCAGGAGAAATTTATGGAAGGGCTGAATGATGAGATGAGTATGCAGTTGATGGTACCAACCTTCAACAACTACCAGGAGTTGGTGGATAAGGCTCTTATGATTGAAGGGAAGTAGCAGCAGATTGAGAGCCGTAAGAGGAAGTATGGACGAGGGAGGTATAACTCAGGAGCTCAGCAGAAGCCTCGCCTAACCCCGAACCCGGGAGGACTTGTTCATAACCATGGAGGTCATAACCACACCGGAGGAGGATCGCATAACCACAATGGTACTAAGAATGGGAATGGGAACAGAGCCAATAACAATCAGAACCGCCTCAATCCAGCCACACCCGCCAAAAGAGATCTAAGTCATGTTACTTGCTTCAAGTGCGGGAAGACTGGACACTATGCCCCGGAGTGCCCTGAAGGAAAGAATGGAAACGGAAATGGGGCGCTGGGAAGAAGCCCAATCCATTCAACAAAGGACAAGTGAACCACATTAACATGGAGGAGGTTGAAGAGCAGCCGGATGCGGTAATAGGTAAGTTCTTGGTTAAGTCATTTACCGCTCTTGTTCTATTTGATACTGGTGCATCGCATTTATACAGATCAAGGGGATTTGTGGATACGTTTAAACTACCAACCCAAACCCTTAGGACCTCTCTCTTAGTGAGTTCACCTGGAGTAGAGTATATGGCTAGTCGATGGTGCGACCAGATACCCCTAACCATTGGCACCCATGTTTTTCCGTCTGACCTAATTATTTTGGAGTCACAAGGATTGGATGTGATATTAGGCATGGACTGGATGTCAAAGTATGAAGGAAGCATTGACTGTGCTAGTAAGTCGATTTATTTCACCACTCCGGAGGGAAAAAGGATTAAGTATGTATCTAGGCATGTGCCTAGGAGGAGCCAAGTGAATACTCTCACGGGAGTTGTTCAGGAGGAAGTGCCTATAGTGAAGGATTACCTGGATGTTTTTCCAGAGGAGTTACCAGGCATGCCACCGGATCGAGACATCGAGTTTTTGATAGAGCTATTGCCAGGGACAGGGCCAATATCCAAGAGACCCTATCGGATGCCCGTGAATGATCTAGAGGAAATTAAGAAATAGATCAAGGAGTTATTGGAGAAAGGATACATTCGAAGGAGTTCATCACCTTGGGGAGCCCCAGTGCTTCTGGCTGAGAAGAAGGATAAATCCCTAAGAATGGTTGTCGATTATCGTGCCTTGAATGAAGTGACGATCAAGAACAAGTACCCACTGCCGATGATCAATGATCTGTTTGATCAGCTGCTAGGAGCTAAACTGTTTTTGAAGATCGATCTACGATCAGGATACCATCAGTTGAAGATTCGAGAGAAGGATATAACAAAGACAACATTCACCACGTGGTACGGATTATACGAGTATACGGTCATGTTGTTTGGACTGACTAACGCCCCTGCCTATTTCATGAGCATGATGAACAAGGTATTCATGGAATATTTGGACAAGTTTGTTGTGGTGTTTATTGATGATATTATGGTATACTCGAAGAATGAAGAGGATCACAAGGAGCATTTGCGTTTAGTTCTCGAGAAACTCAGGGAACATCACTTGTATGCCAAGTTCAGCAAATGCGAGTTTTGGTTGAAGGAAGTCGGATTCCTTGGACATGTTATATCAGGAGAAGGTATAGTAGTAGATCCTAGCAAGGTTCAGTCAGTTACTGAATGGTTAGCACCCACTTCAGTTAGCGAGATCCGCTGTTTTCTTGGACTCGCAGGATACTACTGGAGATTCATTGAGATTTTTTCCAAGATTGCAAAA
The DNA here is from genome assembly GCF_056163025.1 of Triticum urartu. Classification (NCBI taxonomy): domain Eukaryota; kingdom Viridiplantae; phylum Streptophyta; class Magnoliopsida; order Poales; family Poaceae; genus Triticum; species Triticum urartu. The sequence continues at coordinate 471,237,038 of NC_141878.1, forward strand.
CCAATTACCGAGTTATTGAAGAAGGATACCAAGTTTAAATGGACGGAAGATTGCGAGGCAAGTTTCCAGGAGTTGAAGAAACGTTTGACTACAGCCCCAGTGCTGACACTGCCAGATATACATAAGGATTTCCAAGTGTATTGCGACGCCTCTCGCTTGGGACTTGGAAGCGTGCTTATGCAGGATGGAAGAGTTGTTTCGTATGCCTCGCGATAACTAAAACCTCACGAGTTGAATTATGCCACGCATGATTTCGAGTTGGCAGCCATAGTGCATGCATTGAAGACTTGGAGACATTACCTTATTGGAAACAGTTGTGATGTGTACACGAATCATAAGGGTTTGAAGTACATATTCACACAGAAGGACCTGAACCTTAGGCAGAGGAGATGGTTGGAGCTTATAAAGGATTATGACATGAAGCTGCACTATTATCCAGGAAAGGCTAATGTCGTAGCAGACGCTTTGAGTCGGAAGAGTTATGCTAATATCCTTGCGAGTAAGGGAGTGCCGAAGGAGTTAGCAGAGGATATCACGGAACTTCGATTAGAGATTGTTCCCAGAGGTTTTGTTGCAACAATGGAGGTTCAGTCTACATTGTTGGGCAAGATTCGAGAAGCTCAGAAGGATGACAAGGAGATTACTGAGATAAAGGAGACGATGAGCAAAGGAAGGGCCAAAGGTTTTCGTGAGGATGAGCATGATACCTTATGGCTTGAGGACCGAGTTTATGTGCCCAATAACACAGAGATCAGGAAGTTAATACTGCAGGAGGCCCATGACTCACCATACTCGATACACCCCAGAAACACCATGATGTATTTGGATTTGAAGGAACGTTTCTGGTGGACGAGTATGAAGAAGGAAATTGCCGAGTATGTAGCCGTATGTGATGTACGTCAGAGAGTAAAGGAAGAGCATCAAAAGACGGCAGGATTGTTACAGCCTATGCCGATACCCGAATGGAAGTGGGATAAACTTGGCGTGGACTTTATCACCGGATTGCCCAGGACCAAATCAGGATATGATTCCATGTGGGTAGTAGTTGATCGCTTGACCAAAGTGGCTCACTTTATCCTAGTGAAAACCACTTATACAAGTGCGAAGTTGGCCAAGATATATATGTCCAGGATCGTATGTCTGCATGGAGTTCAGAGGACCATCGTATCAGATAGAGGAATACAATTTAGCTTAAAGTTTTGGCATCAGTTACACGAGACTTTGGGAACAAGATTGGAGTTCAGTACAGCGTTTCACCCGCAGACGGATGGACAGACAGAGAGAGTCAATCAGATTCTGGAGGACATGTTGAGAGCCTGTGCGCTAGATTATGGATCTAGTTGGGATGACAATTTGCCTTACGCAGAGTTCTCATACAACAATAGCTACCAAGCCAGTTTGAAGATGGCACCGTTCGAAGCCCTGTACGGACGAAGGTGCAGAACACCGTTAATGTGGGATGAAGTAGGAGATCGACAGTTGTTTGGACCAGACCTGATCAAGGAGTCTGAAGAGAAGGTTAAGCTGATTCGTGATAGACTGAAGATTGCCCAGTCTAGGTAGAAGAGTTATGCAGACTCGAAACGCAAGGAGGTAACCTACGAAATTGGAGAAAGAGCATATCTGCGAGTATCTCCCTTGCGAGGAGTGAAACATTTTGGAGTTAAAGAAAAGTTAGCCCCGAGATTTGTAGGACCGTATCATGTTTTGGAACGGATGGGAGAAGTTGCCTACAAGTTGGAGTTACCTGAAGGACTGTCAAGAGTTCATGACGTGTTCCACATTTCACAGTTGAAGAAGTGTCATGCTGAGATGGCCGATATACCGTTAAGAGATACAGTACCCTTGGAGGCGATTCAGTTGGACAGTGATTTGACTTATGAGGAAAAGCCAGTTAAGATTCTTGAGTTTGCCAGCCGAGTCACCCGCAGCAAGGTTATCAAGTTTTGTAAAGTTCAATGGAGCCACCACACCGAGGATGAAGCCACCTGGGAACGAGAGGATGATCTACTCAAAGACCACCCACACCTATTTTCTAGCCAACCCGAATCTCGCGGGCGAGATTCATCTTAAGGGGGGTTGGTTTGTAACATCCCAAATTTTCAATTTGGAATGTTATACATAGGTCATTCTTGCATATCATATTTTATTGCATTTTCGTTCCGCAATGCCCGAAATCCTAAGCAACACAAGGACCCTCAGAGAAAGTTGGGGATTTCCGGGTTTTCATATTTGATTTTTATCAAATAATGAAACGACGATTTTTGATTTTAATTATTTTCTCTCCGAAAAGTATTTCATATTAAAATATATGAGAGGAGATAATATGACTTCTCCAAAATAACTGAAATATTGGAGGAAAAATATTAAAATCATTTATTTGATTTTATTCGATTTTATTTGGATTTTATTTGCATTAGAAAAATTGCATGTTTTCAAAATTGCATTTTAGGGCCAAGAAAATGTTCATCTTGTCCTAAATATTTTATTTAGATGGTTAAAATTTGTTTTATCATTTTTAGATTTTTATTTTATTTTCTAGGATTTATTTTCTGTTCAGCGGAATTATTTTAAAAAAGAACTTCCAGCCGACTGGGCCGAAACCCAGCCGAGCCGGCCCATCTCCCGCCGCCGCCGTCTCCCGTGCGGATACCACGCCGCCGCCTTGCCCCTCCTCCAAGACGAGCCGCCCCCCTTTATATACTCCCCCGAGCCCGCCACGACCACCCTGCGCCTCCGCAGCCACCCACCGCCGCCGCAGCCGCCCGCGCCGCCCGCAGCCCCGCGCCGGCAATCGCCGCCCCGCGCCGCTGCTGCCCGCGCTGCCAGCCGCCACCCCGCGACGCTGCTGCCCGCGCCGCCGAGTCGCCCCACCACCCCGCAAAGCCGCCGCCCCGCAAGCCCCGCCTCGCCGGAGAGGTAACACGCCGATCCGCCGTCGCCGGTTTTTTAAAAGAAATCGATTCGGTTTTTTTAGAAAACCCTAGTTCATCTTTTAGATTGGTTCACCGGTTTTTCCTGGTTCCTAGCTTGTTCGTTAGTCTTTTCGTCATTTTTCTTTTTATCGGATTTTTTTCCGCGATTATTCTCGATCGCGATTTCTGATCTGATTTTCATTTTTGTTTATCTTTTCGCTCGTTAGTCGGAATCAGACGATTCAAGTGCCTAGATCTTCGTCTCGAGACCCTCTTTCCGCTTAACCAACTTGAACAAGATTTTGGTACTCTAAAATTTGACCTTAGTTCAGATTAGTAAACGGATCTTGTTTCTTTCGCCGTTTGAGTTTCGTTGCTCCCTTTGGTTTGATTCTTTTTGCAAACCGGAGTTCTTAAGTTGAACTTTCTGGTCAATCTCTCTTATTGGAGTTTTGCCCATGTTTATTTGTTTGTTGCTTATGTATGCTATTGTTTGTTTGCGATAGAATTCCCAGAGTGCGAAGCGTGTTATTTGGAGTCTCTAGGTTACGCGGATCGTCAGCAAGGCAAGTAACACTTTGATCATACCCCTTTATCACCCAGTTTTTATGCATTAGTTCCAATCCTCAAACATTTCATGGTTAGGATGTCATTAACTTGTGGGTTGGGAAGTAGTTGACGAGGTAGATCCTATTGCCCTATTACATTCAAACCCTTGGGAGTTACTTCTACGCGTTACTTATATTGCTATGCTATGCTTGTAGGCGTGGATTGGGTGAGTGAAATCCATGACAGATGTGCGATTGTTAAATAATGGTTTAACTTAAGGTGGCAACTTAAATAAATATCTGGGTGGATTGAGGCACCTGGAGTACCCAGTGTTGCCTGTATTTTTTTGGAAATCCCGGACTACCTGTGTGATCTTCCTATGGACCGCCCCCCAGGCTCAAAGGGAACTGAGATTATTCATGCTAGAAAATTTCGTGCGCAGCCACAAGCTATTATGGGCTCTAGCATAGTGGAGTAAGTTACGTGAAGCTCTTGAAGAGGTGGATCAGCAGGTAGTGGGTTGTAGGTTTGGTATGGTCTACCCGAAGTAGAGTGTTAATGTTTCTGAAAGACTGTGTCTCGGTCATCCGTTTCTCAAACACCATGCAGTGCGAGAAATCCAATGGAGGCGATCGAGTCTTGTGGGGAAAAGTGCGCAAACCTCTGAAGAGTGTAAAAACTAATCATGGTTAGCCGTGTCCCCGGCTATGGACAATCTTGAGTATCTAGTACTTGGAGTATCTTAAGTATCTCATCACTCTTAATTAAAATTGTTGGGTTGTTAATCACTTTAATTGGGATTGAGTTGGAGGAACCTTTTCAATGATGTTTCAACCACCATGATGGTTAAATTAAAATATATTCCTTTGTTGTAGGGAAAATTGGCTTTTCGCAAAAACTATAACCATAGAGCTTTCCGCCAGCCATATATGCATGTCGTGATAGCATTATTCTATTCTTGCTCTACTGTGCTACTTTGCCAGCATATTCCATGTGCTGACTCGTTTTCGGGCTGCAACGTATTATGTTGCAGACTTTTCAGACGAGGAGTAAGGTTCGTTAGGTCGTTGTCGTGCAGCTCAGCTATGCCGTTGGAGTTGATGGCCTCACTTTATCTTCCAAGCCTTCCGCTGTTATCGTATTAGATGGCCTTAAGCCATATTTATTGTAATAAGTTCTCTTTGGAGACATTCGATGTAATAAGTGTGTGATTGCTACTCTGTTATAAATCCCGAGTACTGTGTGTGTCAGCATTACCGATCCAGGGATGACATTGAAGCACAGAGACTTGACCGTTTGAGGTCGGGTCGCTACATGATAATTAACTCCAAACACCCTGCCACCGTCACTCGACCACAAACATTGAGATACTTGGTTTTAAATTCTAGTAAATCCAAAACTCGTCTGAAATTAATGAAACTTGGCATGCTATCATGGAGCGGCATCAACATGCCGTGGTAAAAATTCTGTCCCATTTGGGGCAGGTTTGGCTATAAGCTTCTCACAACAAGCGTGATGGTTTCGGTAGGGAACATGCCACCTTTCGAGACGAAATGATATCCGTTGCCTCTTATTGTTTTCAAAAAATTTCTAGTGTTAACATAGAACAACAGGAGTGTTCTGTTTAATTTTGGAATTTTTCACGGTTCGTTTGGACATTTTTATGCATTAACCAGGTTTTCATGGCATTTTATGTGCATAATTCAAATTTGAACTACATGCACATACTCGAGTGCATTTAAATTTGTTGAAAAATCAATTTTGTGACCTTTGGTGCATGCTTAGGTCCCATGCCAGAAATTGGAATGAATTTCAAACACCCTGCCACCGTCTCTCTATCGCAAACATTTTGAGATACTTGGTTTGAAATTTCTAGTAAATCCAAAACACGTCTGAAATTCATGAAACTTGGCATGCTGTCATGGATCGGCATCAACATGTCGTGGTAAAATTTTTGTCCCATTTGGGGCATGTTTGGCCATAAGCTTCTCACAAACCAGAGCTTCTCACAACAAGCATGATGGTTTCAGTAGGGAACATGCCACCTTTGGGGACGAAATGATATCCGTTGCCTCTTATTGCTTTCAAATTTTCTAGTGTCAACATAGAAGAACAGGAGTGTTGTGTTTAATTTTGGAATTTTTCAGGGTTTGTTTGGACATTTTTATATATTAACTGGATTTTCCAGGCATTTCAGGTGCATAATTCAAATTTGAACTACATGCACATGCTCCACTGCATTTCAATTGGTTGAAAAATCAATTTCGTGTCCTTCGGTGCGTGCTTAGGTCCGATGCAAGAAATGGGAATGAATTTCAAACACACTAACACCGTCACTCATCCACAAACATTGGGATACTTGGTTTTAAAATTCTAGTAAATGCAAAACTCGTCTGAAATTCATGAAACTTGGCATGCTATCATGGAGTGATATCAACATGCCGTGGTAAAAATTTTGTCCCAATTTGGAGCAGGTTTGGGTATAAGCTTCTGACAAACCAGAGCTTCTCACAACAAGCATGATGGTTTCGGTAGGGAACGTGCCACCTTTGGGAACAAACGATATTTGTTGCCTCTTATTGCTTTGAAAAAATTTCTAGTGTCAACATAGAACAATAAGAGTGTTATGTTTAATTTTGGAATTTTTCCGAGCTCGTTTGTATATTTTTATACATTAACTTGGTTTTCCAGTCATTTCAGGTGCATAATGCAAATTCGAACTACGTGCACATGCTCCATTGCATATAAATTGGTTGAAAAATCAAATTTGTGTCCTTCGGTGCATGCTTAGGTCCCATGCAAGAAATGAGAATGAATTTCAAACAGCCTGCCAACATTACTCGGCCGCAAACATTGAGATACTTGGTTTTTAAATTCTTGTAAATCCAAAACTCGTCTGAAATTCATGAAACTTGGAATGCTATCATGGAGTGGCATCAACATGCCGTGGTAAAAGTTTTGTCCCAATTTGGAGCAGGTTTGGGTATAAGCTTCTGACAAACCAGAGCTTCTCACAACAAGCACTGGTAGAAAAAGGGCCTGTTGTCCCGGTTCGTAAGGGCCTTTAGTCCCGGTTCCTGAACTGGGACTAAAGTGTCGGTACTAATGCCCTGCCCCTTTAGTTTCGGTTCAATCCAGAACCGGACTGATGGGCCTCCACGTGGCCTGTGCGCGGAGCCCAGGCAGGAGACCCTTTGGTCCCGGTTGGTGGCACCAACCGGGACCAATAGGCATCCACGCGTCAGCATTTCTGTGGCTGGGGTTTTTGTTTTTTTTTGAAAGGGGGGGGGTTTGGGGGTTTTGGGGGGTTAATTTAGGTGTTTCATGTATTGTGTTAGCTAGCTATAATTAATAGAGAGAAGTGTCCTCTCTTATGTCCGTGCTTGGTCTACGCTACGTACTATACATATGTATAGAGAGGACTAGACATGCTAGTTAGCTAGTAAGCAAACGAAGGAAACAGAAGATCGTCATGAACATATATGCAAACAGAGAGAAGTGATATCGACCACCTCTCCTTCTCCGAGAGATTGGTCGAACAACAAGTTCTCGTATATCTATCTGACACTACCGGCTACATATATACAATAATTATCTCTTACAAATATAATCATACGGACTCATGGTCCACATAGTATTCTCCGTCTTCAGCGATCACATGGTCAAGAAAGAATGCCGCCAATTCCTCTTGAATTGCTCGCATGCGAGCTAGTGCTAGGAGTTCATCCCGCTTCCGAAACATCTAATTCGAAGAAGGGGGTCAATACATATATATATGAATGAATGAAACTCAATAAAAATGATGGTAATAAAATATAATTGTGAATGTTGTTATTTACGTACTTCATATTGTTCCTCAGAGTACCCGCCCCGCTCACAGGTCGTGTGGCGGATGGACTCGCAGACGTAGTATCCACAGAAATCATTCCCTTGTTCCTTCCACAACCACTTTACAAGAAATAGAGGTCAATCAAACTGATAAGCAAGAATGCTAAATGGTATTGATGAAACTAGCGCTTGAATCACTAGGAGATGCGCGGAACATGCTACTATAGTACTTACTTTCGGGTGTCTAAATTCCAGCTCCTTCGGCAGTCCTGGAACTTTTCTGGTGAATTTTCTCCAAACCCTGCCGGACAAAGAAAACAATTAATTGATATCAGGAAATGAACAAAGTTGCTGATATGGTGGATAATGATCGATTTAACTTACTTCTTGAGGATTTCAGTCATGTCCGCATACTCCTGGGGATCTTTTCGTTTAGAGTCCAAGACAGTTACTACTCCCTGCTCAAGCCTAATCTCTAGGAGAATATAGTGGAAACTGCACACGCATGCATAACTCATCAATTACATTACTATAACCTGGACTAATATATAAGGGAAACCGAATATGCACAAGACAGTAACACTCACTTGAAGTTGTAAGGAAAGAGTATTATATCTTTGTTTTCATTTTTTTGAATGATCGTAGCAAGTTGGCCTCGGTATCTCCGGGACGATGTTGAACCTCAGTTGCATCTATGAGATATGTGTTAACGAACCCAATATCACCGATTTGTCTTTTCTTCAATTCGGTGATCTTCATTCTGCATAATATAGTGAGGATAATTATAAATACATGCAATGAAAGAGATGAGCTATATAGAGAGACTTAATGACAGAAGTAGTAGTACTTACAAACAGTAGCAGGTGATCGTTGTTTTATCGAGGGCCAATTGATTGAAAAACTGATAGAACTCCTCAAATGGAATAGGCAACAGTTCAATTCCAACGCGGTCATGCTCCGGTTTAACTCTCGCATACAAAGTACTCCTCCCCCCAGACTCTCTGCAGATTTTCAAGTACCAATCATGTAATCTTCGCATCATCATTGTTAAAGATTTTTCATCTTTGACGAGAGGCTTCCCGTACTCGTATCTATGTATCTGCACCTCCATGGGATCATAATGTACATCGTCGGGCATGTAATCGTCAACATTGCCATAACCGGGCACCATCCTTGGATCAACGATGTCGCTAGGCACCTTGAGGGGGGGCACGATTGCTTCGCTTGTTCGCCGAGCTAGGCAATTTGTTTCCCAGCTGCTCGTCGTTCTTTCAGCCTTTGATCACTGACTGTACTTCCCGACCGCTCCGCTTCGGCCCATGTCTTTGCAATAATGCGCTCATAGTTGCCTTTCGGCGGAGACTTGGGTGGTTTTGCCAGGGCAGCCAGAGTGCGCTTCACTTTCACCGGATCTACCTTCTCCTCCGGAGGTGGATGTATCTTTGCTCTCAACCCTTGAAACCAGTCATCCACTTCGGTTCGCGCGATCTCGGTGTTCTCCTCTGGGGTCCTCTCATATGGTAACTTCTCTGGAGTCTTCAGAGAAGGACCGAATCTGTATGTCCTCCCGCCTCTGGTTGTACTGCTAGACGCCGACCGAGCAGACGGAGCGGTTGTCTTCTTTACTTGCTTACGAGGCGGAGGAGAAGGACTACGACACGCCCGAGCAGCTGGAGCGGCGGCAGGTCTCTTCCGCCCTTGCTGACAAGGTGGAGAAGGAGGAGGCTGGCTGCTCAGGCACGTCGGCGCAGGCGGAGAAGGAGGCAGAGTGCCGCCATGCGCCGGAGAAGGAGCCGGCCGAGGGCCCTGATCGTCACTCACTGGAGGAGGAGGCGGTGGAGGAGGCGGAGTGCCCTGACTCGCCGGAGGAGGAGGAGGAGGCGAAGGCGTCCAGTTCGGAAGGTTGATGAGCTCCTTCCGCCATAGGCATGGAGTCTTCAGAGCAGACCCCAGCCGAGTCTCCCCTTCACTGGTAGGGTGGTCAAGCTGGAGGTCCTCAAATCCCTCCACCCTAGCATATCCTTTTGGAATCGGCCGGCAGTGAAAAGTTGCGTCGGGTTCAGTAGGATAAACAGAGCCAACAGCCGCCTTGACCTTTAAATTCATCCATTGCGTCATAAGGTGGCAATTTTGAGACTCCGTGATAGCATCCACGGGATAGCTGGCAGGAGCCATCAAGGCATGCTCCGGCTGAAGCAGCTCGGTGGAAGCCACGCTGCTTCTGCGCTGAGATGGCGGGGTAGCTTCGGGGGAGGCTTCGGCAGTACGTTTGCTGCGATTTGCTTCTCGTTCCTCTATCGCGTCTACCCTTGCTTGCAGCGCCTGCATTTGGGTCTACTGCACTTTTTTCCTCCTCTCATGGGATTTGTAACCGCCTGCGTCCGGAAACCCAACCTTCCACGGAATGGAGCCTGGCGTGCCTCGTGTCCGTCCAGGGTGCTCAGGATTCCCGAGGGCCATTGTGAGCTCGTTGTTCTCTCTGTCTGGAAAGAACTTCCCTTGCTGCGCTGCTTCCATATACTGCTTAAGCTTCCTGACTGGTATGTCCATTTGATCGTTCGTCCAAATGCACTTCCCTGTTACAGGGTCCAAGGTTCCGCCAGCCCCGAAGAACCAAGTCCGGCAACGGTCTGGCCAGCTAATTGTCTCTGCTTCGATCCCTTTATCAACCAGATCATTCAGTATTGGCCCACTTAGGCCGGGCTACGAGGTAGCCACCTGACCCCATGCGATGGTGAAGCATCTTCTTCGCAGCATTTTGCTTGTTTGTCGCTGACATCTTCTTACTCTTTTCCGATGTCTTGTGGGCCACAAATGCGGGCCAGTGATCTCTGATCTTCTCATATCTGCCCTTGAATTCTGGTGTCTCATTATTGTCGACAAACTTATTCAGCTCTTTCTTCCACCTCCTGAATAGTTCTGCCATCCTCTTAAGAGCAAAAGACTTGATTAATTGCTCTTTAAAGGGTTCTCTGGATTATCCTCTGGCGGTAGGGTGAAATTTGACTTCAGCTCAGTCCAAAGATCATTTTTCTGCATATCATTGACATAAGACACCTCAGGGTCTTCTGTAGCCGGCTTAAACCATTGCTGGATGCTTATCGGGATCTTGTCCCTAACCAGAACCCCGCACTGAGCAACAAATGCGCTCTTTGTCCGGAGGGGTTCAATCGGTTGGCCGTCGGGCGCGATTGCTATGATCTCAAACTTTTCATCCGAGCTCAACTTTTTCTTCGGGCCTCGTCTCTTTACCGAAGTTGTGCTTGATCCGGAGGGCTAGAAAAAAGAACAAAGACTTAATTAATATGTGTACATACCAAAACAATGAATGCATCAATCAGCTAGTCAGCACAGGCTTAACTAATATATATACCTGGCCGGACTCGGTTCGATCACCGGAGCCGTCATCACGGTCTACTTCTTGCACCGGCATTGGGTCACCGGAGCCGTCCTCATGTTCTTCTTCTTGCACCGGCATTAGGTCACCGTAGCCAGCTTGTTCACCCTCTCCTTCCAGACCATCGGTGTCATTGAGAAACAACGAGAGGGCATCACTTCCTTCTGCGATTATGTCCCTCAACAACGCTTCTTTTGCTTCGTCTAGGGCGGTGTCCATAGTTTCTACAAATATTTACAACATGGCAATTATTATTCAAACATGACAGACGGATATATTAGTGCCAAACGTAGAACTAGCTACATAATCATAGTAAGGAATCATATATATTAATTAGTGACCTCGACCCCCCCCCACGTGTTGAAGCTATCGGGAGGGGGTATATGTCGACAACGATGACACTACATCTATATGTCCCTCGACGACCCTCGTTCCCGATAAAAAAAGAGGAAGAAGAAGAAAAAAAAGGGGAGAAGGAAGAATAGAGGAGAAGAACTCCTCTATTCTTTCTTCTCCTCTTTTTTTCCTTCTTCCTCTTCTTTTTTTATCATGTTCTTCCTCTCATGTTTGAGAGGATCGTCGAGGGGTCGGAAGGTTGCCTAGTGTCAAAGGATTCAACAAAACCATGTCTTCATCGTTAGGCGAAAGTAACGTGTGCATGATGGTACGAAGCTCTTCAAAGTTATTTTGGAATGGAGTCCTAGATAAGATAATTCGCTTTTTGGTACAAAGTTCAGCAACACCTTCCAAATATCATTATTTGGAAGGCCTTTGCTGAAATTCATACCAAAAGGCAAATTATCCTATCCGGGACACCATTCCAAAATAACTTTGGAGGACTTCGTCATGCCATGGTTACTTCCGGCTAATGATGAAGCCATGGATTTCTTCAATACTTTGACAGTAGGAAACCTCTCTCGACCCCTCGGCGATCCTCGACCCCTCAAACTCTCGACGACCCTGGAACCGTCGACCCCTAGACGACCCTGAAATAAAAAGAGGAGAAGAAGAAAGGAATATCTAGAGGAGAAGATCGAAGAAAAAAAGAAGAAAAAAAAGAAGAGAAGAAGAAAGGAATAGAGGAGAAGAAGAGAAAATAGAATATATTCTATTTTCTCTTCTTCTCCTCTATTCCTTTCATTCTATTTTCTCTTCTTCTCCTCTATTCCTTTCTTCTTCTCCTCTTCTTTTTTTTCTTTTTCTTATTTATTTTTCCCCTTCTTCCTCTCCTCTTCTTCTCCTTTTTTCCTCTTCTTATTTTCCTTTTTCCTCTCCTTCCTTTTCTTCTTCTTCCTTCTTTCTAGCTAGATATATAGAACTTTTCTAAAAATGTAACTTTTGCATATATACACGGAAAAAATTGTTATCGGGGAGGGAATATATTCTATTTTCTCTTCTTCTCCTCTATTCCTTTCTTCTTCTCCTCTTCTTTTTTTCTTTTTCTTATTTATTTTTCCCCTTCTTCCTCTCCTCTTCTTCTCCTTTCTTCCTCTTCTTATTTTCCTTTTTCCTCTCCTTCTTTTTCTTCTTCTTCCTTCTTTCTATCTAGATATATAAAACTTTTCTAAAAATGTAACTTTTGCATATATACGTGGAAAAAATTGTTATCGGGGAGGGAGTATATCGACCCCCCCCTCGACCCTCTTTTACTTCTTCTTCCTTCTTCCTTCTTCCTCTTTTCTTCTCCAACACAAAACACATCTCATCTCATCTCATTTCATCCAAAAATAATTCTTTGCATATGAACATACATACATTTACTTTTTTTCTTAAGTGTTACATATGAACATTTTCTTAAATGAGCATATGAACATTTTTTTAAATATTAATGAGCATATGAACATACATATCAACAAAAAATAGACCTTTTTCTTGGTAACAAAAAAATGAAAAAACGAGCATTATATATACAGCATATACAGAGCATTATACAGTGAACATACATACATACATACATACATACAGTGAGCATATACATGAGCATTATACGGCGACGGCGATCATGGTTGGCGGTGGCGCGTGCTTACGGATGACGTGCGGGGACGGCAATGAGAAGGAAAAGGGCAGGACGCATGGGCTCACAGCGCGGGGAGGGGTCGAGGTCGCTGGCCGGAATCGGTGCGGGCGACGATGACGGCGTCGGCGGGGGCGGCGGGCGGCTTCGGGGCAGCCTGGTGGCGATGGGGCAGGGGCGACGACGGGGGCGCGCGGACGGCGTCGGGACGGCGCGCGGACGGCGTCTGGGTGGCGGGCTTGCGTCGGGGCAACGGATCGGCGTCGATCTGGGCAGCCTAGCGGCGTCGATGAGCTCGGCGTCGTCGGGCGGGCCGGGGGGCAACGGGCGATGAGTTCATCAAATTTTCCCAAGTTCTAATTATATACCCAGGCCTTTGGTCCCGGTTCGAGGCACAAACCGGGACTAAAGGGGGCATTGGTCTCGACTGGTGGCACCAACCGGGACCATAGGTCTCTTTTCAGCAGCCGAAAGGGCGGGAAGCAGAGGCCTATGGTCCCGGTTGGTGGCACCAACCGGGACTAAAGGGGGGCAATGGTCACTGTTGGTGACACGAACCGTGACCAATTCCCCCTTTAGTCTCGGTTGGTGCCACCAACCGGGACCAATGGCCTTGTGCTGCCCCGCGCCCAAAAGTTTAGTCCCACCTCGCTAGTTGAGAGGGCTCGGGAGTGGTTTATAAGCGCCGCTGCGCCCACCCTCCCGAGCTCCTCTCAACTGCAGGCTTTTCGGGCCTAATCTGTCACTGAAATGCCTGTGGGCCTACTGGGCCTGCTGTGGGCCTGAATCCTGGCCCATGGTAGGGTTTCTAGTCGTATTCAGGCCGTGGTGGCCTAGTAGGTGGCATTTTTTTGTTTTTTTGTTGCTTTATTTATTTTCTTTTGTTTTTTGCTTTATTTTTTAATTCGTTATGCTTTTAGTTTTAGAAAAATTATAAACTTTTTGTTAATGCCATTAGTTTTCAAATTTGAAAATAATTATTTAGTTTTTTTGTTTTCTTTGTTGCTTTATTTATTTTATTTTGTGATTAACTTTACAATAAAAATAGTTTTTTCCTATTTTTTTGATATGTTTTTTGCATTATTTATTTTCTTTTGTTTTTTGCTTTAATTTTTAATACTGTTTGCTTTTAGGTTAGCAAAATTATAAACTTTCTGTTAGTGCCATTAGTTTTAGAAAAATGGTAAACTTTCTGTTAGTGCCATTAGTTTTCAAATTTGAAAACACTTTTTTAGTTTTTTTGTTTTCTTTGTTGCTTTATTTATTTTATTTTGAGATTAACTTTACTATAAAAAATAGTTTTTTCCTGTTTTTTTGATTTGTTTTTTGCATTATTTATTTTCTTTTGTTTTTTGCTTTAATTTTTAATTCTGTTTGCTTTTAGGTTAGCAAAATTATAAACTTTCTGCTAGTGCCATTAGTTTTAGAAAAATTATAAACTTTTTGTTAGTGCCATTAGTTTTCAAATTTGAAAACACTTTTTTAGTTTTTTTTTCTTTGTTGCTTTATTTATTTTATTTTGTGATTAACTTTACTATAAAAATAGTTTTTTCCTGTTTTTTTGATTTGTTTTTTGCATTATTTATTTTCTTTTGTTTTTGGCTTTAATTTTTAATTCTGTTTGCTTTTAGATTAGCAAAATTATAAACTTTCTGTTAGTGCCATTAGTTTTAGAAAAATTATAAACTTTGTGTTAGTGCCATTAGTTTTCTAATTTGAAAACACTTTTTTAGTTTTTTTGTTTTCTTTGTTGCTTTATTTATTAAATTTTGTGATTAACTTTACTATAAAAATAGTTTTTTCCTATTTTTTGATTTGTTTTTTGTATTATTTATTTTCTTTTGTTTTTTGCTTTAATTTTAATTCTATTTGCTTTTAGGTTAGCAAAATTATAAACTTTCTGTTAGTGCCATTAGTTTTAGAAAAATTATAAACTTTCTGTTAGTGCCATTAGTTTTCAAATTTGAATAGTTAAAATTTGAATTCTTTGAAAATTGTTTGAATCACAAGTTTGTGATTAACTTACTAAAAAAAAAGAGAATAGATGCTCTTATAGAGAAAATTCAACCTAAATTCCTAGTAAATTTTTATGAATTTCAGAGAAATTCACTATGAATTTAGGTTAAACTTTTCTCTATTAGGGCATCTATTTTCACTTTGAGAGGAGCTGAACAAGGCAGAGAGGGAAGGGCTTATAAACCGGTGTGAGCCCCCTTCGGTTGGCAAGGTGGGAGTAAACTCGGCCCGCAACGAGGACCAACCCTTTAGTCCCGGTTTGAAAGTTGGCATGGGCTAGGGACTAATGGTCATGGTATTACGAGGGCCGAACCATAAGACATGAAAGCATTTCAAATGAACTCTGAAAAAGTTGAAAGTTGGGATGGTATGATAATTTGACCCACATAGCATGTGCATGTACAAAACGGACAATGGTAGCATGTTCATGTGTTACAAAGTTGCAGGAGGAAGTCTTCACTTTTTTTTCGCTTGTGTCATTTGCTTATTGCGCCGTAACCATGGATAATCTTCATTGTTTATCAGGATGCTTGGGTCAGCCTTGACATTGAAGGGAGGAATTTCATGAAACTTTTCATAATCTTTAGACATGTCTGTCTTGCCGTCCACTCCTAGGATGCCCCTTTTTCCTGAAAGAACTATGTGGCGCTTTGGTTCATCGTATGATGTATTCGCTTCCTTATATTTTCTTTTTCTCGGTTTGGTAGACATGTCCTTCACATAGATAACCTGTGCCACATCATTGGCTAGGACGAACGGTTCGTTAGTGTACCCAAGATTTTTCAGATCCACTGTTGTCATTCCGTACTGTGGATCTACCTGTACCCCGCCGCCTAACAGATTGACCCATTTGCACAAAAAAAAGGGACCTTAAAATAAGGTCCGTAGTCAAGTTCCCATATGTCCACTATGTAACCATAATATGTATCCTTTTCGCTCTCGGTTGCTGCATCAAAGCGGACACTGCTGTTTTGGTTGGTGCTCTTTTGATCTTGGGCGATCGTGTAAAATGTATTCCCATTTATCTCGTATCCTTTGTAAGTCAATACAGTCAAAGATGGTCCCCTGGACAACAAGTACAACTCATCACAAACAGTGTTGTCACCTCTGAGACGTGTTTCCAACCAACTGCTGAAAGTCCTGATGTGTTCACATGTAATCCAGTCGTCGCACTGCTCCGGGTGTTTGGAGCGCAGACTGTTCTTGTGTTCATCGACATACGGGGTCACCAAGGTAGAGTTCTGTAGAACTGTGTAGTGTGCTTGAGACCAAGAATATCCGTCCCTGCATATTATTGAGTCTCTTCCAAGAGTGCCTTTTCCAGTCAGTCTCCCCTCATACCGCGATTTAGGGAGACCTATCTTGTTAAGGCCAGGAATGAAGTCAACACAAAACCCGATAACATCCTCTATTTGATGGCCCATGGAGATGCTTCCTTCTGGCCTAGCGCGATTACGGACATATTTCTTTAGGACTCCCACGAACCTCTCAAAGGGGAACATATTGTGTAGAAATACGGGCCCCACGATGACAATCTCGTCGACTAGATGAACTAGGACGTGCGTCATGATATTGAAGAAGGATGGTGGGAACACCAGCTCGAAACTGACAAGACATTGCGCCACATCACTCCTTAGCCTTGGTACGATTTCTGGATCGATCACCTTCTCAGAGATTGCATTGAGGAATGCACATAGCTTCACAATGGCTAATCGGACGTTTTCCGGTAGAAGCCCCCTCAATGCAACCGGAAGCAGTAGTGTCATAATTGGCAGTCATGAGACTTTAGGTTCTGAAACTTTTTCTCTGGCATATTTATTATTCCCTTTATATTCGACGAGAAGCCAGTCGTGACCTTCATACTGAGCAGGCATTCAAAGAAGATTTCTTTCTCTTCTTTCATAAGAGCGTAGCTGGCAGGACCTTTATACTGCTTCGGAGGCATGCTGTCTTTTTCGTGCAAACGTTGCAGGTCCTCCCGTGCCTTAGGTGTATCTTTTGTCTTCCCATACACGCCCAAGAAGCCTAGCAGGTTCACGCAAAGGTTCTTCGTCACGTGCATCATGTCGATTGAGGAGCGGACCTCTAGGTCTTTCTAGTAGGGTAGGTCCCAAAATATAGATTTCTTCTTCCACATGGGTGCGTGTTCCTCAGCGTCATTCGGAACAGCTAGTCCACCGGGACCCTTTCCAAAGATTACGTAGTGTAAATCATTGACCATAGCAAGCACGTGATCACCGGTGCACATGGCGGGCTTCTTCCGGTGATCTGCCTCGCCTTTGAAATGCTTGCCTTTCTTTCGACATTGATGGTTGGTCGGAAGAAATCAACGATGGCCCAGGTACACATTCTTCCTGCATTTGTCCAGGTATATACTTTCAGTGTCATCTAAACAGTGCGTGCATGCGTGGTATCCTTTGTTTGTCTGTCCTGAAAGGTTACTGAGAGCGGGCCAATCGTTGATGGTCACAAACAGCAACGCCTTAAGGTTAAATTCCTCCTGTCTGTGCTCATCCCACGTACGTACACCATTTTCATTCCACAACTGTAAAAGTTCTTCAACTAATGGCCTTAGGTACACATCAATTTTGTTGCCGGGTCGCTTAGGGACTTGGATGAGAACTGGCATCATAATGAACTTCCGCTTCATGCACATCCAAGGAGGAAGGTTATACATACATAGAGTCACGGGCCAGGTGCTGTGATTGCTGCTCTACTCCCCGAAAGGATTAATGCCATCCGCGCTTAAAGCAAACCATACATTCCTTGGGTCCTTTGCAAACTCATCGCAGTACTTTCTCTCGATTTTTCTCCACTGCGACCCGTTAGCGGGTGCTCTCAACTTCCCATCTTTCTTTCGGTTCTCACTATGCCATCACATCAACTTGGCATGCTCTTCGTTTTTGAACAGACCTTTCAACCGTGGTATTATAGGAGCATACCACATCACCTTCACAGGAACCCTCTTCCTAGGGGGATCGTTGTCAACATCACCAGGGTCATCTCGTCTGATCTTATACCGCAATGCACCGCATACCGGGCATGCGTTCAGATCCTTGTATGCACCGTGGTAGAGGATGCAGTCATTAGGGCAAGCATGTGTCTTCTCCACCTCCAATCCTGGAGGGCATACGACCTTCTTTGCTGCGTATGTACTGTCGGGCAATTCGTTATCCTTTGGAAGCTTCTTCTTCAATATTTTCAGTAGCTTCTCAAATCCTTTGTCAGCCACAGCATTCTCTGCCTTCCACTGCAGCAATTCTAGTACGGTACCGAGCTTTGTGTTGCCATCTTCGCAATTGGGGTATAACCCTTTTTTGTGATCCTCTAACATGCGATCGAACTTCAGCTTCTCCTTTTGACTAATGCATTGCGTCCTTGCATCGACAATGATCCGGCGGAGATCATCATCATCGGGCACATCGTCTGGTTCCTCTTGATCTTTAGCAGCTTCACCCATTGCAGCATCATTGGGCACATCGTCTGGTTCTTCTTGATCTTCACCAGCTCCCCCCGTTGCAGCATCACCGTATTCAGGGGGCACATAGTTGTCATCGTAGTCTTCTTCTTCGCCGTCTTCCATCATAACCCCTATTTCTTCGTGCCTCGTCCAAACATTATAGTGTGGCATAAAACCCTTGTAAAGCAGGTGGGAGTGAAGGATTTTCCGGTTAGAGTAAGACCTCGTATTCCCACATTTAGTGCATGGACAACACATAAAACCATTCTGCTTGTTTGCCTGAGCCGCATCGAGAAACTCATGCACGCCCTTAATGTACTCGCGGGTGTGTCTGTCACCGTACATCCATTGCCGGTTCATCTGCGTGCATTATATATAATTAAGTGTCCAAATTAATAGAAGTTCATCATCACATTAAAACCAAAGTGCATACATAGTTCTCATCTAACAACATATAGCTCTCCAGAGCATCTAATTAATTAAACCATACATTGAAACTATGTAAAACATTTCAATGCGAAAACAAATGCGATCATAATCGCAACCAAGGTAACAATTGATCCAACGGCATAATGATACCAAGCCTCGGTATGAATGGCATATTTTCTAATCTTTCTAATCTTCAAGCGCATTGCATCCATCTTGATCTTGTGATCATCGACGACATCCGCAACATGCAACTCCAATATCATCTTCTCCTCCTCATTTTTTTTATTTTTTCCTTCAACAAATTGTTTTCTTCTTCAACTAAATTTAACCTCTTGACAATAGGGTCGGTTGGCATTTCCGATTCACATACATCCTAGATAAATAAAATCTATGTCACATTGGTCGGCATAATTTTCATAAACAATAAATGAACCAATAGTTATAAAGATAATATACATACCACATCCGAATCATAGACAGGACGAGGGCCGACGGGGGCGGATACCAAAACCATCGCACTATATAAGATGCAATAATAAATGTAAGAAAATGATACAAGTATCTATCTAAACATACAAGTAAGAATATTTTTCCTTTCAGAAAGAAGATAAGAACAAGAGGCTCACCACGGTGGTGTCGGTGATGAGATCGGCGCGGGTGATCGACGGCGGTGAAGACAGGGACGGGGCGTGACGGACCGCTAAATCTAGACAAATCTCGCGGAAAATGGAGCTTGGAGGTCGAGCTTCGAGAGGAGAAAGCTTAAGTAGTGTGGCTCGGGCATTCCATCGAACACCTCATGTGCATAGGAGGTGAGCTAGAGCACCACAAAGCCCTCTCCCCCTCGGCCAGAGAAAAACAGAGCACTGGGCTGCTCTGCTCGCGAGCGAGGGGTATATATAGCCACCTCATTGGTCCCGGTTGGTGACATGAGCCGGGACTAAAGGGGAGCCTTTGGTCCCGGTTCAAGCCACCAACCGGGACCAATGGTGGTGGGCCAGGAGCGAGGCCCATTGGTCCTGGTTCATCCCACCAACTGGGACCAAAAGGTCCAAATGAACCGGGACCAATGGCCCACGTGGCCCGGCCGGCCCCCTGGGCTCACGAACTGGGACCAATGCCCACATTGGTCCCGGTTCTGGACTGAACCGGGACTAATGGGCTGACCCGGCCTGGACCAAAGCCCTGTTTTCTACTAGTGAAGCATGATGGTTTCGGTAGGGATCATGCCACCTTTGGGAACAAACGATATTCGTTGCCTCTTATTGCTTTGAAAAAATTTCTAGTGTCAACATAGAACAACAAGAGTGTTATGTTTAATTTTGGAATTTTTCCGAGCTCGTTTGTATATTTTTATACATTAACTTGGTTTTCCAGTCATTTCAGGTGCATAATGCAAATTCAAACTACATGCACGTGCTCCATTGCATATAAATTGGTTGAAAAATCAAATTTGTGTCCTTCGGTGCATGCTTAGGTCCCATGCAAGAAATGAGAATGAATTTCAAACACCCTGCCAACGTTACTTGGCCGCAAACATTGAGATACTTGGTTTTTAAATTCTTGTAATTCCAAAACTCGTCTGAAATTCATGAAACTTGGCATGCTATCATGGAGTGGCATCAACATGCCGTGGTAAATTTTTTCCCATTTGGGGCAGGTTTGGGTATAAGCTTGTCACAACAAGCATGATGGCTTCGGAAGGGAACGTGCCACCTTTGCGGACGAAACGATATATGTTGCCTCTTATTGTTTTCAAATTTTTTTCTAGTGTCAACATAGAACATTAGGAGTGTTGTGCTTAATTTTGGAACTTTTCGGCGTTCGTTTGGACATTTTTATACATTAACTTGGTTTTGTAGGAATTTTAGGTGCATAATTCAAATTTGAACTACATGCACATGCTCCGGTGCATATAAACTGGGTTAAAAATCAAATCCTTGTCCTTCGGTGCATGCTTAGGTCCCATGCAAGAAATGGGAATGAATTTCAAAAACCTTGCCACCGTCACTCGGCCGCAAACATTGAGATACTTGGTTTTTAAATTCTAGTAAACCCAAAACTCATCGGAAATTAATGAAACTTGGCATGCTATCATGGAGCTGCATCAACATGCCATGGTAAATTTTTTGTCCCATTTGGGGTAGGTTTGGGTATAAGCTTCTCACAAACCAGAGCTTCTCACAACAAGTGTGACGGTTTCGGTAGGGAACGTGCCACCTTTGGGGGCGAAATAATATCCTTTGCCTCTTATTGCTTTTAAAAATTTTCTAGTGTCAACATAGAACAACATGAGTGTTGTGTTTAATTTTGGAATTTTTTGGGGTTCGTTTTGACATTTTTATACTTAACTGGGTTTTCTAGGCATCTTATGTGCATAATTTAAATTTGAACTACATGCATATGCTCCAGTGCATATAAATTGGTTGAAAAATCAAATTTGTGTCCTTTGGTGCATGCTTAGGTCCCATGCAAGAAATGGGAATGAATTTCAAACACCAGAGCACTATTGATTGCCGACAAAATGTTGAGATACTTTGTTTTTAAATTCTAGTAAATCCAAAACTCGTCTAAAATTCATGAAACTTGGCGTGCGATAATGGAATGGCTCCTGACATGCTGTGGTATTTTTCATATCCATTTTGGGAGAAGGCGCACTCGAATAACAGCCAACAAAGGCATTTTGAAACAAATAGTTGCCACTGTAACATCTCAAATGTTTTGTATAATTTAAATTGTGTGCATTCTGCTAACCATTCACGTGACGCCGCGCCTCAATATTTTAATGGCTAGGAGGTGGCGTGCGGACATGTACTTGACTAAACGGGAGGCGTGCGAGCTGTACTCCAATGCGGAGGCTCACCGAGAAGCGTGTGAGCTGTATGCCGCACAGGCTCATCGGGAAGCTAGCCCCTTGACTTCGATGGCCGCCCGCCTTGCTTGCATCCTCTCCATTAATGGCGCCCAAGCCGCAATTTAATACGTTTTTAAATATAAAACACTCATCGGAAACGTTTTAGTTAGAACACCCGTATGCAAAACCGACAACTTCCCCACGAAGTCAAGGGAAAATGTGCCTAGCAGGATTTGTGCAGCTCTTGATCGCAAACGTTTTAGTTAGGACACCCGTATGCAAACCGACAGCTTCCCCAGGAAGCCAAGAGAAAATGTGCCGAGCAGGATTTCTACAGCTAATTGATCGCAAACGTTTTAGATGGAACACCCATAGGCAAAGTGAGAGCTATGGTCTTCCCCCTTAAGTTGAGGGAAAATTCACAGCGTGGGATTTGTGCATCCCTTCAACGCAAACGGTTCTTTTGGATGTCCCGTGTGCAACGACGTACAAATAATTTGGTAAGATTTGCATCTGTCATATTGGGTATGTTGCCATTTGTCAAACTGGAAAGATTGAAATTTGTTGATCTAGTAACATTGCCATTTGTCAATCCTTGTAACATTGCGATTTGTCAAAATATGCAGCTAAAAATCACTAGCACCATCTATTTTTTGCAACTAAGATTAAGTAATTAAGCATAGATTTCATTCATATATTAAGAAGTCGTTCTTAACTTATACAAACAGTTCAATTCGACAGCTGAACCAACCAAAAATTTCCCCAATTGTTGCCAACCACGTACTGAAATAGCTAGTTCAACTATATACACTAGCTAATTTAAGTACATTGTACAGTTCCACCACACATCTATACTCAGATGAACTGAACAAAATAGCCCCTAAATACTACTACCACGGAGGGGCTTTGTGCTACTTCCGGCAGCCTCTCCTTTGCCGAGCGCGCTTTGTCAGAGGCGGGGGAGGAGGAGGAGCCTACCGACGAGTTGGACAAATGCAATATGGTGCCTGCCGCTACTGCACGTTCAGCAACGCTCGCCAGCTCAAACGCCCACTGCCGCTCCAGACGATCCCTCTCGAAGTGGCCAGACTGCTACGGCCATGGCTGCGGTAAGGCTCTTTGCGTACTCGACGAGGCGCTCCTCCACCTCCCGCAGGAACTTGATGTAGCGTGCAAGGTCGCTGACGCATGTGTGGGCCTCCACCTCTGCCTCCCTCCTTCGGGCGGCGGTGGTGGAGTGGGTGATGATCCCAGCGGTCGACGGTGGGTCGGCGGCCACGGCGGCCGACGATGGGGTGGCAGCCACAACGGCCACCTCCCGCCTTCAGGCCGTGGGGGCGGAGCAGGTGATGGCCGACAGTGGGGTGGTGGCCACGACGGCCACCTCCCGCCTTCGGGCCGCGGCGACGCAGTGGGCGATGGCCCTAGCTTTCTACGGTCGTGTGGCGGCAACGGCGGGCAACAGCTGCCGACAGGCAGCGGCGGCAGAGCGTGTGGTGGGTGTTTCGCGCACACCCAACAGGGACGCCACACGCACTACACTACGCCGGGGACTGAGCCGCCGCCGGGTGTAGCCTCCCAACTGGAGCTATCCTCTGATGATGATGGAGTGCCTGAGCGATGACGATAGACCTGTGCCATTGGCGATTGTGGGAGAAGCAGACGAGATAAGCTACAAGGAGGGAGGGGAAAATGCGACACAGGACTCGTCGGCCATGAGGGTTTATATAGCAGGCTGGTAAAGCATTGGGATTTTGGTGGATTTCACCGAGTCAGGCGGGAAGCTTGCGCGGGAACCTGCGAGGTTGCGCGGTAACGGGCTCACCAAGGATTCATTGCCGCTACTTCGAGCCACCGTTTGGCCAAAAGAATGCCCCCGCGCACTGCGCAAGCTTGCGCTATATGCTGTCTGCGGCAGTGGGGTGACAAGACGTGCGAGAGGAGGACGAAAGGACACGTACACACACGGTTAATACAAAAAATGTTTGCGATTTAATTACCTACTATATCCCCGTCTCGGTTTATTAGTACGATTTAACTAATAAAATACGTATGCATGTCGCCAAAGATTATATAGTTGGATTCGTATTTGAACATAGTTTCTAGCTATGCAAGTTTTTTAACATGCATTCACACTTTTTTGGTTAAATGTAAGGTTATATACCAGCAAGCGTTTGCCCGCAACACACACGGCTTATTCCATCACAAACAGCTCAGATGGATCTAATGCATGCCACGTATCGCACACGCAACTCTAATCTGATTCATGCTTGATGTCTCCCTCATCGCTCGCACAGTTCGTCTTATTTGCCACGTATCTTTGTGCCGGTCTCTGCTCACGTACCTCGGCAAGCTCTGCTCGTCATTAGGCGTCGCAGCACGCTGTGCTTGCCATTAGGCGCCGCCCTGTGCTCTGCTCACGTCCGTTGGCGCGCTCTGCTCGCGTCCGTCGGCATGCTCAGCTTGTGGACAGCTTTTCCTTGCGTGTTCAACTACTATATATATATATATATGTATATATATATATGCGTTAAAGTGAGCGGGCGCGTAGAAAAGCTAATCATGCGCTCCGGTCCCGGTCAGATCGTTGTCCGCTCAACCAAACCAGCGGAATTCCTTCCACCTGCTAGTAAAAACTTTAGTAAAGTATCGTAAAACAATAAAAATGGTTACTAAATGTATTCACCGGTTCCCCGCTCGGCCAACCTGCTCGTAAAACTTCCGGTAAATATGGTAACAGAATTAAAATAGTTACTATATGCATGCATGAATTCTTTGATCCAGGAAATCACACCTTTTTTTTCTACCATGTTGTAGTAAAACATTCAATAGATATAGTAACAGAATTAAAGTTGTTACTATATGCATGCACGAGTCCTTGGATCCACTATATTAAGTCATCCTTTTCTTCCACATGCTAGTAAAACATCTAATGAATATAGTAATTAGTTACTATATGCATGCGCAAGTCCTTCAGTCCACCAATCAAGTCTCGGATTCCCCATGCCTCATTTTACTGGAAGTTTACTACTGATTTCTTTCGTAATCATTAGTAGTAACAGGTACACTTGATTACCACATATAGTGAATGTTTTATGACTAGGCAGAAGGATCGCTGGTTTAGTTTGCACGCACGCTGGTTTGTGGCTCCATGTTGAACGCGCTGTACGACCGGAGCGCAGGATTACTCATTATGTGCTCAGGTTTATTTTAGCGCGTCTATTACTCATTGAGCATGTTGAACACGCTATACCACCAAGCGTATATATATATATATACATATATATATATATATATATATATATATATATATATGAGGTGACCGCGGAGCGCTTTGCTCGCGTCCCTCGGCGCGTGCTCTCCTAGAGGTTGGGCGTGTGCACGATCACGTTGGGGGCCCCATATGCATGCCATTGCGCCACACACGTTTCCATGTGATGCATTTACGTGTGGCACGATGGAGTTATGCACTGCAAATTAGAATTGCTATCAGGGCCTGCCGATATTCTTGGCCGTCCGGCTTCCCCTTTAATTCCCACGGCCATTATAACTTAGTCTCTTCAACCTTTCGATCGTGCCCCACAACACAAGAAGCACACCCACGACGGCACATAGAGAGGGGATGTCTAGCGGCGCTCCAGTGGAGTTCGGCGAGCATAGAGTGGAGACCCACGCGAGGGAGACAGATCTCTCGGTGGTGTACACCATCGACCCGGCCGTGGTGGATGACTACATCAACATCATTGAGCACTTGCTTGCTCGAGACAAGTAGAAGATGGTCGGCATCAACCTCCGGTACACCGCCGGTCGTCCCGGCATAGATCAGAAGGTTGCCATCGCCCAGTTGTGCGTGCGCCATCATGTCCTCATCTACCACTACTCCATGGCCATAGAGCCTTGCGACCATTTCAAGAGGTTTGCCAACAACACCGACTGCAAGTTCGCCATGGTGGAAACCACCGACGATGTAAAAGCGCCCAGTGTTATGGGCTTGGCCTGCAAGAACCTTGTCGAAATCTGTGACCACTACAGGGTCTGGGGCAACACGAAGGACTCCCTGGTCGAACTCGCCTCGGCCATCATCGACCCCTACTACGAAAAGATGAAGCAGGATGCCCAAAGAACAAGTCCCGTATCCTGGCACAGGGCCTGGATGCGGCAACTGGATGAACCTCACCCCAGGTTTGCGGCCAAGAGCGTGTACACATGCTATGAGATGCACAGGCGGATCGTTGACATGAGGAAGTGCCTTGTTACCCAGATCGACGAGCCAGGATCGAGCCACAAGCAGAGCAAGCGACACAAGAAGTAGACGAGCCAGGATCGAGCCACAGGCGGATCGTTGACATGAGGAAGTGCCTTGTTACCCAGTTAATCATGCATGTAATATATAGTTTACTTTATTGGTGTGTGGAAATGGCATCTGTGTAGTAGCCACCTATGTAATTATGCATGTAATAATTTACTTTGGTGTGTGCAAATGCCATGGTTGTAGTAGCCACCTATGTAAGTGGATGTTTAATTTGGTTATGCAACCATGTCCTTTATAACTGTGTGTGTATATATATATGTTGTTGTTCTGTATGCAATCCCATCGCACAACACACGTCTTATTAGCAACAACCGTCTGTGTTATTATCGATCTTCACACACATTTCTGATTACATACCTGTTTGCCGCATATCACACACATCTTGTTATATTGAACCATTTCTGTTCTCTTGTCTCAACACAATCACTTCATCTGAGTGAAACGCATGCCGTATATCACACACACCTTGATCTGGCTGACCATTTCTTCTGTGTTGCCTAATCACAAAGAGTTCATCCGAGTGAACCGTATGCTGCATATCTCACGCGCCTGCATCTGGCTGCCCATTTTTTTGTTTCGCCTCATCGCATACAGTTCATTGAACTGAACCATATGCCCTGCATCACACACGCAACTAAAATCTGAATCTTGTTTGATGCATCCTCCATCGCGAACGTATTGCACCTTTTTTGACAGTTCTCTTACACCACCGTTTGTGATTATTGCATCGCACACAGTTTCATCGAAGGGTCTCTGATCGTAGTGTCACGTTAGCAGCATCCTGCAGTAGTGCTTGGTGATAGTGACTAGAGAACTCTATCAATCACTATCTTATCTGGAATATTAACTCCCACTTGATTCAAGCGATTGTAGTACCCAGACATTCTGAGCACATGCTCACTGGCTGTGCTATTGTCCTCCATCTTGTAGGCAAAGTAGTTGTTAGAGGTTTCATACCTCTCGACACAGGAATGAGTTTGAAATACCAACTTTTTAGTTCTTGGAACATCTCATAAGCTTCATGGCATTCAAAACGTTTTTGAAGTACCAGTTCTAAGTCGTAAAGCGTAGCGCACTAAACTATTAATTAGTCATCATATCAAGCATGCAAAATATTCATACCGTCTGTAACTGCTCCTTCAATAGGTCTGTCACTCGGCGGTGCATCAAGGACATAATTCTTCTGTGCAGCAAATGAGGATAATCCTCAGATCATGGACCTAGTCTGCATCATTGTTACTATCATCTTTCAACTTAGATTTCTCTAGGAGCATGTCAAAAAATAAGGGAGCTAAAATGTGAGCTATTGATGTACAACATAGATTTGCAAAACTATCAAGACTAAGTTCATGATAAATTAAGTTCAATTAGTCAAATTACTAATGAACTCCCTCTTAAATAGACATCCCTCAAGTCATCTAAGTGATACGTGGTCCAAATCAACTAACCCATGTCCGATCATCACTTGAGATGGGGTAGTCATCAATGGTGAACATCTCTATGTTGATCATATCTACTATATGATTCATGTTCGACCTTTCGGTCTCTAGTGTTCCGAGGCCATGTCTATACATGGTAGGCACGTCAAGTTTAACCGAAGTATTCCGCATGTGCAAAACTTTCTTGCACCCGTTGTATGTGAACGTAGAGTCTATCGCACCCGATCATCACGTAGTGTCTCAACAAGACGAACTATAGCAACGGTGCGTACTCGAGGAGAACACTTTTACCTTGAAATTTAGTTAAGGGATCATATTATAATGCTACCGCCGTACAAAGAAAAATAAGATGCATAAAAGATAAACATCACATGAAATCAAAATATGTTACATGATATGGCCATCATCATCTTGTGCTTTTGATATCCATCTCCAAAGCATCGCCATGATCTCCATCGTCACCGGCTTGACACCTTGATCACCATCGTTACGTCGTGGTCGTCTCACCAACTATTGCTTCTACAACTATCGCTAACGCATAGTGATAAAGTAAAGCAATTACATGGCAATTGCATTTCATACAATAAAGAGACAACCATAAGGCTCCTGCCGGTTGCCGATAACTTTTACAAAACATGATCATCTCATACAATAACGTATATCACATTGTAGCGACCTGACCTCAAATGGTCAAGTCTCTGTGCTTCATTGTCATCCCTGGATCGGTAATGCTGACACACACAGTACTCGAAGGATTTATAACAGAGTAGCAATCACACACTTATTACATCAGATGTCTCAAAAGAGAACTTATTACAATAAATATGGCTTAAGGCCATCTAATACGATTACAGCGGAAGGCTTGGAAGATAAAGTGAGTCCATCAACTCCAACGGCATAGCTGAGCTGCACGGCAATGACCTAACGAACCTTACTCCTCGTCTGAAAAGTCTGCAACATAATACGTTGCAGCCCGAAAATGGGCCAGCACATGGAATATGCTGGCAAAGTAACACAGTAGAGCAAGAATAGAATAATGCTATCACTACATGCATATTTGGCTGGTGGAAAGCTCTATGGTTACAGTTTTTGCGAAAAGCGAATTTTTCCCTACAACAAAGGAATAGATTTTAAATTTTACTATCATGGTAGTTGAAACATCATTGAGAAGGTTCCTCCAACTCAATCCCAATTAAAGTGTTTAACAACCCAGTATTATTAATTAAGAGTGATGAGATACTTAAGATACTCCAAGTACTAGATACTCAAGATTTGTCCATAACCGGGGACACGGCTAACCATGATTAGTTTATACACTTTGTAGAGATTTGCGCACTTTTCCCCACAAGACTCGATCTCCTCCGTTGGATTTCTCGCACTACATGATGTTTGAGAAACGGATGAACGAGACACAGTCTTTCAGAAACATTAACTCTCTACTCCGGGTAGACCATACCAAACCTACAAACCCACTACCTACTGATCTACCTCTTCAAGAGCTTCACATAACTTACTCAACTATGCTGGAGCCCATAATAGCTTGTGGCTGCACACGGAAGTTTCTAGCATGAATAATCTCAGTTCCCTTTGAGCCTGGGTGGCGGTCCATAGGAAGATCACACGGGTACTCTGAGATTTCCAAAAAAGTACAGGCAACACTGGGTACTCCAGGTGCCTCAATCCACCCAGATGTAAATTTAAGTTGCCACCTTAAGTTGAACCATTAATTAACAATCACACATCTATCATGGATTTCACTCACACAAACCACGTCTACGGGCATAGCATAGCAATATTAGCAAAGCGTAGAAGTAACTCCCAGGGGTTGAATGTAACAGGGCAATAGGTTATACCTCATCAACTACTTCCCAACCCACAAGTTAATGACATACTAACCATGCAATGTTTGAGGGTTGAAACTAATGCATAAAAACTGGGTGATAAAGGGGTATGATCAAAGTGTTACTTGCCTTGTTGACGATCCGCGTAACCTAGAGACTCCAAATAACACGCTTCGCACTCCGGGAATTCTATCACAAACAAACAATAGCATACATAAGAAACTAACAAAGAAGCACGGGTAAAACTGAAATAAGAAGATCTAACCGGAAAGTTCAACTAAAGAACTTCGGTTTGCAAAAATAATCAAACCAAACGGAGCAACGAAACTCAAACGGCGAAAGAAACAAGATCCGTTTACTAATCTGAACTAATGTCAAATTTGATAGTACCAAAATCGTGTTCAAGTTAGCTAAGAGGAAAGAGGGTCTCAAGATGAAGATCTAGGCGCTTGAATTGCCTGATTCCGACTAACGAGCGAAAAGATAAACCGAAACGAAATCGGATCAGAAATCGTGATCGTGAATAATCGCGGAAAAATCCGATAAAAGAAAACTGACGAACAGGCTAACGAACGAGCGTTCGTTATCTGTAACTAACGAGCGAAAACTGTTTGTTAAAACGAATGTCCGCTAAAAAGAAAAACCGAAAAGAAAAATCGGCGAACCGAAAAAAATGACTAGGGTTTTTTAACGAAAACCTTACTGGTTTTCTAAAAAAACTGAACGGCGCTATCCTCCGGCGAGGTCCGGCACGGCGGCGGCTCCGGCGTGGGGCGGCATGGCGCCGGGCGGCGGCAGCAATGTGTGGCGGCTTCTTGCGGCGGGGCGCGGCTCGAGGCGGGGTGGCGGCTTACGGTGGGGGGTGCGACTTATAGAGGGGGCGGGGCGGGTGCCTTGGGGGAGGGGGCACGGCGCGAGCACGGGAGTCCGAGCCAGATTCCCTGTCGGCGGCGGCGGCGCAGTCTCCTGCTAGGAGACGGTGGCGCGGGGGCGAGGTGGGTCGGCGGCTAGGCTTCGGCCCAGTCGGCCTAGGCGCGCTCTTTAAAAAAAACAATTCCGCCGAAACTCAGAAAAATCCTAGAAAATAAAATAAAATTCTAAAATGGCAAAACAAATTTTCACCATCTAAATAAAATATTTAGAACAAGATGAACATTTTCTTGGCCCTAAAATGCAGATTTGAGAACGTGCAGTTTTTCTAATGCAAATAAAATCCAAATAAAATCAAATAAAATCAAATAAATGATTTTAATATTTTTCCTCCAATATTTCATTTATTTTGGAGAAGTCATATTATCTCCTCTTATATATTTTTTTAATTATGAAATATTTTCAGAGAGAAAAATAATTAAAACCAAAATCCTCGTTTCATTATTTGATAAAAATCAAATAAGGAAACCGGGAAATCCCCAACTCTCTCCGTGGGTCCTTGAGTTGCTTAGGATTTCGAGGATTGCAGAACGAGAATGCAATAAAATATGATATGCAAGAATGACCTATGTATAACATTCCAAATTGAGAATTTGGGATGTTACAAACCTATCCCCCTTAAGATAAATCTCGCGCTCGAGATTCGGGTTGGCTAGAAAATAGGTGTGGGTGGTCTTCGCGAAGGTCATCCTCTCGTTCCCAGGTGGCTTCATCCTCGGTATGGTGGCTCCACTAAACTTTGCAAAACTTAATGACCTTACTGCGGGTGGCTCGACTGGCAAACTCCAAAATCTTGACTGGCTTCTCCTCATAAGTCAAATCACTGTCCAACTGAATCGCCTCCAAGGGTACTATATCTCTCAACGATATATCAACAATCTCAGCATGACACTTCTTCAACTGTGAAACGTGGAACACATCATGAACTCCTGACAGTCCCTCAGGTAACTCCAACTTGTAGGCAACTTCTCCCATCTGTTCCAAAACACGATACGGTCCTACAAATCTCGGGGATAACTTTCCTTTAACTGCAAAACGTTTCACTCCTCGCAAGGGGGATACTCACAGATATGCTCTATCTCCAATTTCGTAGGTTACCTCCTTGCGTTTCGAGTCTGCATAACTCTTCTGCCTGGACTGAGCTATCTTCAGTCTATCACGAATCAGCTTAACCTTCTCTTCGGACTCCTTGATCAAGTCTGGTCCAAACAACTGTCGGTCTCCTACTTCATCCCACATCAACATCGTTCTACACCTTCATCCGTACAGGGCTTCGAACGGTGCCATCTTCAAACTGGCTTGGTAGCTATTGTTGTATGAGAACTCTGTGTAAGGCAAATTGTCATCCCAACTAGATCCATAATCTAGCGCACAGGCTCTCAACATGTCCTCCAGAATCCGATTGACTCTCTCGGTCTATCCATCCATCTGCGGGTGAAATGCTGTACTGAACTCCAATCTCGTACCCAAAGTCTGGTGTAACTGATGCCAAAAGTTTGAAGTAAACTATGTTCCTCTATCTGATACGATGGTCCTTGGAACTCCATGCAGACATACGATCCTGGACATATATATCTTGGCCAACTTCGCACTTGTATAAGTGGTTTTCACTAGGATAAAGTGAGCCACTTTGGTGAACCAATCAACTACTACCCATATGGAATCATATCCTGATTTGGTCCTGGGCAATCCGGTGATAAAGTCCATGCCATGTTTATCCCACTTCCATTCGGGTATCGGCATAGGCTGTAACAATCCTGCTGGCTTTTGATGCTCTGCCTTCACTCTCTGACATACATCACATACAGCTGCATACTCGGCAATATCCTTCTTCATACCTGTCCACCAGAAACGTTCCTTCAAATCCAAATACATCTTGGTGTTTCCGAGGTGTATCGAGTATGGTGAGTCATGAGCCTCCTGTAGTATTAACTTCCTGATCTCTATGTTATTGGGCACGTATATTCGGTGCTCAAACCATAAGGTATCATGCTCATCCTCACGAAAACCCTTGGCCTTTCCTTTGCTCATCTTCTCCTTTATCTCAGCAATCTCTTTGTCATCCTTTTGAGCTTCTCGAATCTTTCCCAACAATGTAGACTGAACCTCCATTTTTGCAATAAAACCTCTAGGAACAATCTCTAACCGAAGTTCCAAGATATCCTCTGCTAACTCCTTTGGCACTCCCTTACTCGCAAGGATATTAGCATAACTCTTCCGGCTCAAAGCGTCGACTACGACATTGGCCTTTCCTGGATGATAGTGCAGCTTCATTTCATAATCCTTTATAAGCTCCAACCATCTCCTCTACCTAAGGTTCAGTTCCTTCTGTGTGAAGATGTATTTCAAACTTTTATGATCCGTGTACACATCACAACAGTTTCCAATAAGGTAATGTCTCCAAGTCTTCAATGCATGCACTACGGCTGCTAACTCCAAATCATGTGTGGCATAATTCAACTCGTGAGGTTTTAGTTGTAGCGAGGCATGCGAAACAACTCTTCCGTCCTGCATAAGCACACATACAAGTCCCAAGCGAGAGGCGTCACAATACACTTGGAAATCCTTATGTATATCTGGCAGCGTCAGCACTGGGTTGTAGTCAAACGTTTCATCAACTCCTGAAAACTTGCCTCACAGTCTTCTGTCCATTTAAACTTGGTATCCTTCTTTAATAACTCTGTCATTGGTTTCGCAATTTTGGAAAAATTCCCAATGAATCTCCAATAGTATCCTGCGAATACAAGAAAACTTCGGATCTCGCTAACTGAAGTGGGTTCCAACCATTCAGTGACTGACTGAACCTTGCTGGGGTCTACTGCTATACCTTCTCCTGATATAACATGTCCAAGGAATCCGACTTCCTTCAACCAAAATTCGCATTTGCTGAACTTGGCATACAACTGGTGTTCCCTGAGTTTCTCGAGAACTAGTCGCAAATGCTCCTTGTGCTCCTCTTCATTCTTCGAGTATACCATAATATCATCAATGAACACCACAACAAACTTGTCCAAATACTCCATGAACACCTTGTTCATCATGCTCATGAAATATGCAGGGGCATTGGTCAATCCAAACGACATGACAGTATACTCGTATCATCCGTAACGTGTGGTGAATGCTGTCTTTGGTATATCTTTCTCTCGAATCTTCAACTGATGGTATCCCGATCGCAAATCGATCTTCGAAAACACCTTATCTCCTTGCAGTTGATTAAACAGATCATTGATCATCGGCAATGGGTACTTGTTCTTGATCTTCACTTCATTCAAGGCCCGATAATCAACAACCATTCTTAGGGATTTATCCTTCTTCTCAACCAAAAGCACTAGGGCTCCCCAAGGTGATGAACTACTTCGAATGTATCCTTTCTCCAACAACTCCTTGATCTGTTTCTTAATTTCTTCCAGATCATTCGCGGGCATTCGATAGGGTCTCTTGGATATTGGCCCTGTCCCTGGCAATAGCTCTATCAAAAACTCGATGTCTCGATCCGGTGGCATGCCTGGTAACTCCTCTGAAAAAACATCCGGGTAATCCCTCACTACAGGCACTTCCTCCTGAACAACTCCCATGAGGGTATTCACTTGGCTCCTCCTAGGCACATGGCTAGATACATACTTAATCCTTTTTCCCTCTGGGGTGGTGACATAAATCGACTTACTAGCACAGTCAATACTTCCTCCATACTTTGACATCCAGTCCATGCCTAATATCACATCCAATCCTTGTGACTCCAAGATAATTAGGTCGGACGGAAAAACATGGGTGCCAATGGTTAGGGGTATGTGGTCGCACCATCGACTAGCCATATACTCTGCTCCAGGTGAACTCACTAAGAGAGGGGTCCTAAGGGTTTGGGTTGGTAGTTTAAACTTATCCACGAATTCCCTTGATATGTATGAATGCGATGCACTAGTATCAAAAAGAACAAGAGCGGTAAACGACTTAACCAAAAACTTACCTATTACCGCGTCCGGCTGCTCTTCAACCTCCTCCATGTTAACGTGGTTCGCTTGTCCTTTGTTGAATGGATTGGGCTTCTTCACAGCGCTCCGATTTCTGTTTCCATTCTTTCCTTCAGGGCACTTCATGGCATAGTGTCCAGTCTTCCCGCACTTGAAACAAGTAACGTGACTTAGGTCTCTTTTGGCGGGTGTGGTTGGATTGGGGCGGTTCTGATTTTTATTGGCTCCGTTCGCATTCCCATTCCCATTCTTAGTACCATTGTTATTATGCGATCCTCCTCCGGCGTGGTTATGACCTCCATGGTTATGAACAAGTACTCATGAGTTTGGGGTTAGGCAAGGCTTCTGCTGAGCTCCTGAGTTATACCTCCCTTGTCCATACTTCCTCTTACGGCTCTCAATCTGCTGTTGCTTCCCTTTAATCATAAGAGCCTTATCTACCAACTCCTGGTAGTTGTTAAATGTTGCCACCATCTACTTCATACTAATCTCATCATTCAGCCCTTCCATAAACTTCTCCTGCTTTGCGGCATATGTGGCCACATCATCAGGGGCATAGCGAGATAACTTGCTAAACTCATCCACGTACTGAGCCACAGTACGGTTCCCCTGGCATAAGTTGTGAAACTCACTCTTCTTCATACTCATAGCTCCAGTTGAGATATGGGCTGTGCGGAAAGCTTGCTGAAACTGGTCCCATGTCACTGTGGCTATAGGGTAGGTGACAATGTAATTCTCCCACCATGATGCCGCCGGTCCATCCAACTGATGTGCGGCAAAACGCACATTCTCAGCATTAGTACATCCTGAAGTGGTTAACTCCCTTCCAATCCTGCGGAGCCAATCATCTGCTACTATAGGCTCGGTGCTACTGGAAAACACCGGCGGCTGCAATCTCTCAAAAATTGGGCTAAGTTGTCAACTGGTTGTGGTAGTGGTGGATTGTTGTTGTTCTTGTTGTTGCCTTGGTTCTGAACTAACAACTGCATCAGGGTATTCTACTGCTGGATCAACTGAGTGAGCTCCGGCGGAAAGGCAAATCTGGGGTCACGTCTCGGAGGCATCTGATGGGTTTAGATGGAAGAGATTAGAATAGAATGAGGTCTAATGAGAAGGCACTACCCATTGCACATGAGACAAACACAATCATTTCACTCAATCAATCAAGTCATACAATCGATCTAACTATCGCAAAAGTGCTTGGACTACTCTATTTACATGGTGGAATACTACTACTGATGTGGTGGTTTACTAAAAATATTCCTCGGTTGCAGACTCCATGATATCTGCTCCAGCTTCTTCTTCAAAGTCATCATCACTCGGGTCGGAGTCGGTGTCGTCGATGATGATGTAGTCCTCCGGGCGAAGCTCCTTGGGTTCTTCATCTTCTTCTATTGGAGTGGGGTCCCCCAGGAATATTCCGATCTTCTTAATCAGGTCGTCATTCTTCTCTAGTAGTGTTGTAGACTTAAGTTCTTCTTCCAGTTCGATGATCCTTGTCTTCGCCTTCTTCAAATCTATCATGTCTGCGCACATCTGATTCTCCTGGCATCGAATGTGCTGGTTTAGTTCCCAGATGAAAGCTACAATTGATCTATCCTTCCTGGTGCTGATCATCTCCCATTGCTCATCTCGGCGCCCACATATCTGGTAGATAGTGTCCTTAAGATCCTTGTTATATACTTCTCCAATGCGTCCCATGGTGATGTGAGCTGCCATACTCTTTACTAAACTCCAGGTTGGTGCGTCGAGGGAAAATTCTATGGACTTAGTGACTGGCATGAATGTCCTTCCTGGAACTTGAACTTGAATCATCCATCGCTCCTCTTCTGGTAAAGTGGTGTTGTATGTCCCCGTGAAGCTTGGTATTCCTATATTCAAGTATCTAGTGACTTCCTTCAAGTGTCGTCCAAAAGGTGCGTCTTCATCCGGTTGTGCAAACTTGTTCTTCATCTCCGCCATCCTAAAGAGTAGAAAATGGAGTGGAGTCAGAAATGAGAAGAGAATAGTGATCTAGGGCTTTAACTTAGTGGTCATGTCCTACACTCAGCGTGTGCTCTGATACCATCTTTGTAGCGACCCGACCTCAAACGGTCAAGTCTCTGTGCTTCAGTGTCATCCCTAGATCGGGTATGCTGACACACACAGTACTCGAAGGATTTATAACAGAGTAGCAATCACACACTTATTACATCGGATGTCTCAAAAGAGAACTTATTACAATAAATATGGCTTAAGGCCATCTAATACGATAACAACGGAAGGCTTGGAAGATAAAGTGAGTCCATCAACTCCAACGGCATAGCTGAGCTGCACGGCAACGACCTAACGAACCTTACTCGTTTGAAAAGTCTGCAACATAATACGTTGCAGCCCGAAAACGGGTCAGCACATGGAATATGCTGGCGAAGTAACACAGTAGAGCAAGAACAGAATAATGCTATCACTACATGCATATTTGGCTAGTGGAAAGCTCTATGGTTATAGTTTTTGCGAAAAGCCAATTTTTCCCTACAACAAAGGAATAGATTTTAAATTTTACTATCATGGTAGTTGAAACATCATTGAGATGGTTCCTCCAACTCAATCCCTTCAAGTGGTTAACAACCCAGCAGTATTAATTAAGAGTGATGAGATACTTAAGATACTCCAAGTACTAGATACTCAAGATTTGTCCATAATCGGGGACACGGCTAACCATGATTAGTTTATAAACTCTACAGAGGTTTGCTCACTTTTCCACAAGACTCGATCTCCTCCGTTGGATTTCTCGCACTACATGATGTTTGAGAAACGGATGACCGAGACACAGTCTTTCAGAAACATTAACTCTCTACTCCGAGTAGACCATACCAAACCTACAAACCCACTACCTGCTGATCTACCTCTTCAAGAGCTTCATGTAACTTACTCAGCTATGCTAGAGCCCATAATAGCTTGTGGCTACACATGGAAGTTTCTAGAATGCATAATCTCAGTTCCCTTTGAGCCTGGTTGGCGGTCCATAGAAAGATCACATGGGTACTCCGAGATTTCCAAAAAAATACAGGCAACACTGGGTACTCCAGGTGCCTCAATCCACCAAGATGTAAATTTAAGTTGCCACCTTAAGTTGAACCATTAATTAAAAATCTCACATGTGTCATGGATTTCACTCACCCAAACCACGTCTACGAGTATAGCATAGCAATATTAGCAAAGCATAGAAGTAACTCCCAAGGGTTGAATGTAATAGGGCAATAGGTTCTACCTCATCAACTACTTCCCAACCCACAAGTTAATGACATCCTAACCATGCAATGTTTGAGGGTTGAAACTAATGCATAAGAACTGGGTGATAAAGGGGTATGATCAAAGTGTTACTTGCCTTGCTGACGATCCGCGTAACCTAGAGACTCCAAATAACATGCTTCGCACTCCGGGAATTCTATCGCAAACAAACAATAGCACACATAAGCAACTAACAAAGAAGCATGGGTAAAACTCAAATAAGAAGATCTAACCGGAAAGTTCAACTTAAGAACTTCGGTTTGCAAAAAGAATCAAACCAAACGGACCAATGAAACTCAAACGGCGAAAGAAACAATATCCATTTACTAATCTGAACTAAGGTCAAATTTTATAGTACCAAAATCTTGTTCAAGTTGGCTAAGAAGAAAGAGGGTCTCAAGACAAAGATCTAGGCGCTTGAATCGACTGATTCCGACTAACGAACGAAGAGATAAACCGAAACGAAAATCGGATCAGAAATCGCGATCGAGAATAATCGCGGAAAAATCGGATTAAAGAAAACTGACGAACACGCTGACGAACGAGCGTTCGTTATCCATAACTAATGAGCGAAAACCGTTCGTTAAAACGAACGTCCGCTAAAAATAAAAACCGAAAAGAAAAACCGGCGAACCGAAAAAAATGACTAGGGTTTTCTAACGAAAACCGAACCGGTTTTCTAAAAAACCGAATAGCGCTAACCTCCGGCGTGGTCCGGCACGGCGGCGGCTCCGGCGTGGGGTGGTGTGGCGCGGGGCGGCGGTGGCGCGGGCAGCAGCGGCGGCACGGCGGCTCGGCAGCGGCGGCGGCGGCAGTGGGCGGCGACGGCTTGCGGCAGGGCGCGGCTCGAGGCGGGGTGGCGGCTTACGCCGGCGGGGACGCGACTTATAAAGGGGGCGGGGCGGGGTGCCTTGGGGGAGGGGGCACAGCGTGGGAACAGGAGTCCGAGCCGGACTCCCTGTCGGCGGCGGCAGCGTAGTCTCCTGCTAGGAGATGGCGGCGCGGGGGCGAGGTGGGCCGGCGGCTGGCTTCGGCCCAGTCGGCCTAGGCGCGCTCCTTTAAAAAAAACAATTCCGCCGAAACTCAGAAAAATCCTAGAAAATAAAATAAAATTCTAAAAATGCCAAAACAAATTTCCGCCGTCTAAATAAAATATTTAGAACAAGATGAACATTTTCTTGGCCCTAAAATGCAGTTTTGAAAATGTGCAATTTTTCTAATGCAAATAAAATCCAAATAAAAACAAATAAAATCAAATAAATGATTTTAATATTTTTCCTCCAATATTTCATTTATTTTGGAGAAGTCATATTGTATCCTCTCATATATTTTTTTAATTATGAAGTATTTTTGGAGAGAAAAATAATTAAAACCAAAATCCTCGTTTCATTATTTGATAAAAATCAAATAAGGAAACCGGGAAATCCCCAACTCTCTCCATGGGTCCTTGAGTTGCTTAGGATTTCGAGGATTGCGAAATGAGAATGCAACAGAATATCATATGCAAGAATGACCTATGTATAACATTCCAAATTGAAAATTTGGGATGTTACACACATCATGTCTTGACCATATCACATCACAACATGCCCTGCAAAAACAAGTTAGACGTCCTCTACTTTGTTGTTGCAAGTTTTACGTGGCTGCTACGGGCCTCTAGCAAGAGCCATTCTTACCTATGCATCAAACCACAACGGTGTTTCGTCAAGTTTGCTGTTTTAACCTTCTTCGAGGACCGAGCATAGTCAAATTCGATTCAACTAAAGTAGGAGAAATAGACACCCGCCAGCCACCTTTATGCAAAACTTGTTGCATGTCTCTCGGTGGAACCGGTCTCATGTGCGTGGACATGTAAGGTTGGTCTGGGCCGCTTCATCGCACAATACCGCCGCATCAAAATAAGACGTTGGTGGTAAGCAGTATGACTATCACTGCCGACAACTCTTTGTGTTCTACTCGTGCATATCATCTACGCATAGACCTGGCTCGTCATGCCATTGTTGGAAATCGTTGCATGGAAAACAAAAAAAATCTACACACTCACAATGATGTATCCATGGATATTCCTAACAACAAGGGGGAGAGTGTGTCTATGTACCCTTGTAGACCATAAGCGGAAGCATTTCACAACGCGGTTGAGGTAGTCAAACTTTCTTCGCGCTCCAAACGATCTAATACCGAACGCTCGACACCTCCATGTTCTGCACACATTCAGCTCAGTGACGTCCTCCGCCTTCTTGATCCAGCAAGACCGTGAGGTAGTTGATGAGTTCCGGCAGCACGACAGGGTGGTGACGGTTATGGTGATGTGATCTTTGCAGGGCTTCGCCTAAGCACTATGAAAATATGACTGAGGGAGTAAAAAGTGGACGGGGGCGCCGCACATGGCAAAGACAATGTTATGTCCTAGTGTGGCGCCCCCTACCCATGTATATATTGGTGGGAGGGGAGGAGGCAGCCCCTAGGGCACCCCAAGAGACCTGGCGGCAGCCCTATGGCTGCTGCCTTGCCCTGCGCCCGCTTTCCTTGTAAGAAGAAGGGGGAAGGAAAGAGGGGGAGAGGGAAGGAAGGGGGAGTCCTACTCCAGACCTTCTTTTCCCTCCCCTCTTTCCTTCTCCTCCTCATAGGCCGGCCACTATAGGGGCGCACCAGCCCCTTGTGGGCTAGTGTCTTCCCTCTCTTGGCCCATAAGGCCTATATCTTTCTAGAGGGTGCCCGAAACTCCTTTCCTGCGACCCGGTAAGTACCCAGTACCCTCCGAAACACTTCCAGTGTCCGAATACCATTGTCCTATATATCAATGGTTACCTCTCAACCATTTCGAGATTGCTCATCATATCTGTGATATCATCCGGGACTCCAAACAACATTCGGTCACCAAATCACATAACTGATATAATACTATATCGTCAACAAGTGTTAAGCGTGCGGACCCTACGAGTTTGAGAACTATGTAGACATGACCGAGACACCTCTCCGTTCAATAACTAATAGCGGAACCAAGATGCCCATATTCGCTCCTGCATATTCTATGAAGATCTTTATGAGTTGAACCGTTATGACAACATACATAATTCCCTTTGTCCATCAGTATGTTACTTGCCCGAGATTCGATCGTCGGTATCTTCATGCCTAGTTTAACCTCGTTACCGGCAAGTCTCTTTACCCGTTCCGTAATACATCACCTTGTGACTAAATCCTTAGTCATTTCCTTGCAAGCTTATGATGTGTATTACTGAGAGGGCCCGGAGATACCGCTCAGATGCTCGGAGTGACAAATCCTAATCTCGATCTATGCCAACTCAACAAACACCTTCGGAGATACCTGTAGAACATCTTTATGATCACCCAGTTATGTTGTGATGTTTGATAGCACACAAGGTATTCTTTCGGTATCTTGGAGTTGCATAATCTCATAGTCGAAGGAATATGTATTTGACATGAAGACAACAATAGCAATAAACTGAACGATCATTATGCTAAGCTAACGGGTGGGTCTTGTCTATCACATCATTCTCCTAATGATGTGATCTCGTTATCAAATGACATCTCATGTCAATGGTTAGGAAACCTTAACCATCTTTGATCAACGAGCTAGTAGAGGCTCACTAGGGACACGGTGTTAGTTTATGTATTCACACATTTATTGAGGTTTCTGATCAATTCAATTCTAGCATCAATAATAAACCTTTATCATGAATCAGGAAATATAAAATAACAATTTTATTATTGCCTCTAGGACATTTTACCTCCAATCTCCCACTTGCACTAGAGTCCGTAATCTAGTTCACCTCGCCATGTGATTAACACCAATAGTTCACATCGCCATGTGATTAACACCCATAGTTCACATCGCCATGTGACCAATACCCAAAGGGTTTACGAGAGTCAATAATCTAGTTCACATCACCATGTGATTAAGACCCAAAGAGTACTAAGGTGTTATCATGTTTTGCTTGTGTGAGAGGTATAGTCAACAGGTCTGCCATATTCAGATCCATATGTATTTTGCAATTTTTTATGTTTATAATGCTCTGCACGGAGCTACTCTAGCTAATTGCTCCCACTTTCAACATGTATCCAGATTGAGACGCAGAGTCATCCAAATCAGTGTCAAAGCTTGCATCGACGTAACCTTTTACGATGAACCCTTTGTCACCTCCATAATCGAGAAACATTTCCTTAGTCCTCTTTAGGTACCTAAGGATAATTTTGACTGTTGTCCAGTGATCTACTCCTGGATCACTATTTTACCCCCTTGCCAAACTCATGGCAAGGTACATAATAGGTCTGGTACACAACATGGCATACTTTATAGAACCTATGGTTGAGGCATAGGGAATGACTTTTATTGTCTCTCTATCTTCTACCATGGTCGGGTTTTGAGTCTTACTCAACTTCACACCTTGTAACACAGGCAAGAACCCTTTCTTTGACTAATCCATTTTGAAATTCTTCAAAACTTGGTCAAGGTATGTGCTTTGTGAAAGTCCTATTAAGCGTCTTGATCTATCTCTATAGATCTTGATGCCCAATATATAAGCAGCTTCACCGAGGTCTTTACTTGAAAAACTCTTATTCAAGTACCTTTTTATGCTTTCCAGAAATTCTATATCATTTCCAATCAACAATATGTCATCTACATATAATATTAGAAATGCTACAGAGCTCCAACTCACTTTCTTGTAAATACATGCTTCACCATAAGTCTGTATAAAACCATATGCTTTGATCACCTCATCAAAGCATATATTCCAACTCCGAGATGCTTGCACTACTCCATATATGGATTGCTGAAGCTCCAATTATTTGTTAGCACCTTTAGGATCGAAAAAATCTTCTGATTGCATCATATACAACTCTTCTTTAAGATATCCATTAAGGAATGCAGTTTTGACGCCCATTGCCAGATTTCATAATCATAAAATGTGGCAATTCCTAACCTGATTCGGACATACTTAAGCATCGCTACGGGTGAGGAAGTCTCATCGTAGTCAACCCCTTGAATTTGTCGAAAACCTTTCGCGACAAGTCGAGCTTTGTAGATGGTGACATTACCATCAACGTCTCTCTTCTTCTTGAAGATCCATTTATTCTCAACGGCTTGCCGATCATCGGGGAAGTCCACCAAAGTCCATACTTTGTTCTTATACATGGATCCTATCTCAAATTTCATGCCCTCAAGCCATCCGTCGGAATCTGGGCTCATCATAGCTTCTTCATAGTTCATAGGTTTACCTTGGTCTAGTAACATGACTTCAAGAACAGGATTACCGTACCACTCTGGTGCAGAACTTGTTCTGATTGACCTCCAAAATTCTGTAGTAACTTGATCTGAAGTTTTGTGATCATCATCATTAGCTTCCTCTCTAGTTGGTGTAGGCATCACGGGAATGGTTTTATCTGATGTGCTACTTTCCAATTCGAGAGAAGGTACAATTACCTCGTCAAGTTCTATTTTCCTCCCACTCACATCGTTCTAGAGAAACTCCTTCTCTAGAAAGGATATATTCTTAGCAACAAAGATCTTGCCTTCGGATCTGTGGTAGAAGGTGTACCCAATTGTTTCCTTAGGTTATCCTATGAAGTCGCACTTCTCTGATTTGGGTTCGAGCTTATCAGGCTGAATCCTTTCGACATAAGTGTCGCAACCCCAAACTTTAAGAAGCGACAACTTAGGTTTCTTGCCAAACCACAGTTCATACGGTGTCGTCTCAAGGGATTTAGACGGTGCCCTATTTAACGTGAATGCGACTGTCTCTAATGCATAACCCCAAAACGATAGTGGTAAATCGGTAAAAGACATCATAGATTGCACCTTATCTAATTAAGTATGGTTACGACGTTCGAACACACCATTATGCTGTGGTGTTACTGGTGGAGTGAGTTGTGAAACAATTCGACATTGTTTTAAATGAAGGCCAAGCTCGTAACTCAAATATTCGCCTCCGCGATCAGATCGTAGAAATTTTATTTTCTTGTTACCATGATTCTCCACTTCACTCTGAAATTCTTTGAACTATTCAAATGTTCTAGACTTGTGTTTCATCAAGTAGATATACCCATACCTACTTAAATCATTTGTGAAGGTCAGAAAATAACGATACCCTCCGCGTGCCTTAACACTCATCGGACCGAATACATCGGTATGTATTATTTCCAATAAGTCATTAGCTTGCTCCATTGTTCCGAGGAATAGAGTTTATTCATCTTACCCATAAGGCATGGTTCGCATGTATCAAATGATTCATAATCAAGTGATTCCACAAGTCCATCTGCATGGAGTTTCTTCATGCGCTTTACACCAATATGACCTAAACGATAGTGCCACAAGTATGTTGCACTATCTTTATCAACTTGCATCTTTTGGCATCAATATTATGAATATGTGTATCACTAAAATCGAGCTTCAATAAACCATTCACCTTGGGTGTATGACCACAAAAGGTTTTATTCATGTAAACAGAACAAATATTATTCTCGACTTAAATGAATAACTGTATTTCAATAAACATGATCTAATCATATTCATGCTTAACGCAAACACCAAATAACATTTATTTTAGGTTCGACATTAATCCCGAAGGTAGAGGGAGTGTGCGATGGTGATCATATCAACCTTCGAATCACTTTCAACACACATTGTCACTTCGATCTTCACTAGTCTCTGTTCATTCTGCAACTCCTGTTTCAAGTTACTAATCTCAGCAACTGAACCTGTATCAAATA
Organism: Triticum urartu; assembly: GCF_056163025.1. Lineage (NCBI taxonomy): Eukaryota > Viridiplantae > Streptophyta > Magnoliopsida > Poales > Poaceae > Triticum > Triticum urartu. Next base: position 471,280,989 of record NC_141878.1, read on the forward strand.
CCCAGGGGTTGCTATGAACACTAGTAAATTACACATCCATAACATGTATATCATATATACCTTTGTTCAATTTGCCATCCTTCTTATCCACCAAGTATTTGGGGGCAGTTCCACTTCCAGTGACCATTTCCTTTGCAGTAGAAGCACTCAGTTTTAGGCTTGGGTCTTGCTTTGGGCTTCTTCATGGGAGTGGAAACTCGCTTGCCATTCTTCTTGAATTTCCCTTTCTTTCCCTTGCCCTTTTACATGAAACTAGTGGTCTTGTCAACCATCAACACTTGATGCTCTTTCTTGATTTCTACCTTTGCCGATTTCAGCAACGCGAACAGCTCGGGAATCATTTTTGTCATCCCTTGCATATTATAGTTCATCACAAAGTTCTTGTAGCTTGGTGATAGTGACTAGAGTACTCTGTCAATCACTATCTTATCTGGAAGATTAACTCCCATTTGATTCAAGTGATTGTAGTACCTTGACATTCTGAGGCCATGATCAGTGGGTGAGCTATTCTCCTCCATCTTGTAGGCAAAGTACTTGTTGGAGGTTTCATACCTCTCAACACAGGCATGAGTCTGAAATACCAATTTTTCATTTCTTGGAACATCTCATATGCTTCGTGGCATTCAAAACGTTTTTGAAGTCCTAGTTCTAAGCCTGAAAGCATGGCGCACTAAACTCTTAAGTAGTCATAATATCGAGCTTGCAAAATGTTCATAACGTCTGTATCTGCTCCTGCAATAGGTCTGTCACCTAGCGGTGCATCAAGGACATAATTCTTCTGAGCAGCAAATGAGGATAATCCTTAGATCATGGACCTAGTCCGCATCATTGCTACTATCATATTTCAACTTTGTTTTCTCTAGGAGCATATCAAATAATAAAGGAGGTAAAACACAAGCTATTGATCCACAACATAGATTTGCAAAACTATGAAGACTAAGTTCATGATAAATTAAGTTCAATTAATCAAATTACAAATGAACTCCCACTTAAATAGACATCACTCAAGTCATCTAAGTGATACATGATCCACATCATCTAACCCATGTTCGATCATCACGTGAGATGGGGTAGTGATCGATGGTGAACATCTCTATGTTGATCATATCTTCTATATCATTCACGTTCGACCTTTGGGGATATAACTATTGGGTATGACCTGCCCACTGGCGACTTAAGGATGAAGATGGCTGGTTATGAATCAAGCCGATTGAAGGCCCAAGGCCCAGAGGTGACTTGAGGCCCAAGAGGATAAACCGCCATATGTGTAACTTGTATTATAAAGCAAGCTTTGTTAGTCTCCTAGACGGACACGTTGTGTATGATCCGGCTGGGACTCTGTAAGTCGTTGGGCATCAACATGTGTATATAAAGGGGGTGACCCGGCGGCGGGTTAAGACAAGTAACAATTGATCGAGAGCTAGGTCAAGCGTATTCGCTCCCTGGTCATCGAAACTGAAGCAATGCAACCTAAAGCAGGAGTAGGCTTTTACCTCGTTGAGAGGGGCCGAACCTGGGTAAACTCCATGTGTCATGTGTCCTGTTTTAACCCCTTCAAGCTAACCTAGCGGCGATGACTCCACACCTAAGTCCTTTTGTTAGGGCATCTGCCGTGTTAAGTCCACGATAGTTGGCACCCACCATGGGGCCAACGCACGGTGGTTTCGAGTTCTTGAAGGGCAGTTTCACAGGAATCAAGGAATATGTCATGGGCCGGATGACCAAGAGTCATCGCGGCAAGCTCTACATCGACGACGCTGGCTGGGGCCACGAGGCTGGCTCAATTGAGTACGGGTACCCTTCGGCAGAATCCACATCTTCATTAGCAAGATCGGCGATTCAGGGCCTGAGCCGGATACCTGCACCAACATCGTCGAGACGGCTCAGCGCGCATGATCTGCCAAGGTTCAAGACGCCGCGAAGCGCGCCTTTTTTGGTTTCATCCATGGGGCAGATCTTGAGGAAGGATCTGTGTCCAGGGGAGAGACGATAATATGCTATGATGGCGAGTCTTCAACTGGTGAGACCGACTCAATGTATCAACTGCAGGACAGCAGGCTTGGGGGTTGTTCTGATTGTGACAATATTCCAGACCCCTATGAGCTACCGAATAGGGTTTTAATATTCATGGCTGGCTGATGTCGCTTGAAGCTACGTTGGTATTTCCCAAAAGAGGAAGGGATGTTGCAACACAATGGCGGTTGGTATTTCCCTCAGATATGAAACCAAGGTTATCCAACTAGAAGGAGAACCATGCAACACAACATAAACAACCCCTGCACTGTTAGGGAATGTAGTAATTTCAAAAAATTTCCTACGCACACGCAAGATCATGGTGATGCACAGCAACGAGAGGGCAGAGTGTTGTCCACGTACTCTCGTAGACCGAAAGTGGAAGCGTTAGCACAACTCGGTTGATGTAGTCGTACGTCTTCACGATCTGACCGATCAAGTACCGAACGTACGGCACCTCCGAGTTCAGCACACGTTCAGCCCGATGACGTCCCTCGAACTCCGATCCAGCCGAGTGTTGAGGGAGAGTTTGGTCAGCACGACGGCGTGGTGACGATGATGATGTTCTACCGATACAGGGCTTCGCCTAAGAACCACTACAGTATTATCGAGGTGGACTATGGTGGAAGGGGGCACCGCACACGGCTAAAAGATCAAACGATCAATTGTGTGTTTCTAGGGTGCTCCCCTGCCCCTGTATATAAAGGAGCAAGGGGGTGCGGCCGGCCAGGAGAGAGGGCGCACCAGGAGGAGTCCTACTCCCACCGGGAGTAGGACTCCCCCCTTTCCTAGTTGGATTAGGACTAGGGAGGGGGAAAAAGGAGTGAGAGAGGAAGGAAGGGGGGCGCCGCCCCCCTCTCCTTGTCCTATTCGGACTAAGGGGGGAGGGGCGCGTGGCCCTGCCTTGGCCGCCTCTCCTCTTCTCCGTAAAGGCCCACTAAGGCCCATTATCCTCCCGGGGGGTTCCGGTAACCTCCCGGTACTCTGATAAAATCCCGATTTCACCCGGAACACTTCCGATATCCAATACTTGGCATAAAATATATCAATATTCATGTCTCGACCATTTCGCGACTCCTCTTCATGTCCGTGATCACATCCGGGACTCCGAGCAACCTTCGGTACATCAAAACATATAAACTCATAATATAACTGTCATCGAAACGTTAAGCGTGCGGACCCTACGGGTTCGAGAACTATGTAGACATGACGGAGACACGTCTCTGGTCAATAACCAATAGCGGAACCTGGATGCTCATATTGTATCCCACATATTCTATGAAGATCTTTATCGGTAAGACCGCATAACAACATACGTTGTTCCCTTTGTCATCGGTATGTTACTTGCCCGAGATTTGATCATCGGTATCTCAATACCTAGTTTCAATCTCGTTTCCGGCAAGTCTCTTTACTCGTTCCGTAATACATCATCCCGCAACTAACTCATTAGTTGCAATGCTTGCAAGGCTTAAGTGATGTGCATTACTGAGAGGGCCCAGAGATACCTCTCGGACAATCGGAGGGACAAATCCTAATCTCGAAATACGCCAACTCAACAAGTACCTTCGGAGACACCTGTAGAGCAGCTTTATAATCATCCAGTTACGTTGTGACGTTTGGTAGCACACAAAGTGTTCCTTCGGTAAATGGGAGTTGCATAATCTCATAGTCATAGGAACATGTATAAGTCATGAAGAAAGCAATAGCAACATACTAAACGATCGGGTGGTAAGCTAACGGAATGGGTCAGGTTAATCACATCATTCCCTAATGATGTGATCCTATTAATCAAATGACAACTCATGTCAATGGTTAGGCAACTTAACCATCTTTGATCAACGAGCTAGTCAAGTAGAGGCATACTAGTGACACTCTGTTTGTCTATGTATTCACACACGTATTATGTTTCCGGTTAATACAATTCTAGCATGAATAATAAACATTTATCATGAAATAAGGAAATAAATAATAACTTTATTATTGCCTCTAGGGCATATTTCCTTCAGTCTCCCACTTGCACTAGAGTCAATAATCTAGATCACATCGCCATGTGATTTAACATCAATAGTTCAGATCACCATGTGATTAACACCCATAGTTCACATAGTCATGTGATCAACACCCAAAGGGTTTACTAGAGTCAATAATCTAGTTCACATCACTATGTTATTAATACCCAAAGAGTAATTAGGTGTGATCATGATTTCCTTGCGAGAGAAGTTTAGTCAATGGGTCTGCCACATTCAGATCTGTATGTATTTTGCAAATTTTTATGTCAACAATGCTCTGCACGGAGCTACTCTAGCTAATTACTTCCACTTTCAATATGCATCCAGATTGAGAGTTAGAGTCATCTGGATCGGTGTCAAAATTGGCATCGATGTAACCCTTTACGACAAACCTTTTGTCACCTCCATAATCGAGAAATATATCCTTATGCCAGTAAGGATAATTTTGACCGCTGTCCAGTGATCTACTCCTAGATCACTATTGTACTCCCTTGCTAAACACAGTGTAGGGTATACAATAGGTCTGGTACACAACATGGCATACTTTATACAACCTATGGCTGAGGCATAGGGAATGACTTTCATCCTCTTTCTATTTTCTGCCGTGGTCGGGCTTTGAGTATTACTCAATTTCAAAACTTGTAACACATGCAAGAACTCTTTCTTTGACTGTTCCATTTTGAACTACTTCAAAATCTTGTCAAGGTATGTACTCACTGAAAAAACTTTCAAGCATCCTGATCTATCTCTGCAGTTCTTGATGCTCAATATGTAAGTAGCTTCACCGAGGTCTTTCTTTGAAAAACTCCTCTCAAATACTCCTTTATGCTTTCCAGAAAATTCTACATTATTTCTGATCAACAATATGTCACTCACATATACTTATCAGAAATGTTGTAGTGCTCCCACTCACTTTCTTGTAAATACAGGCTTCACCGTAAGTCTGTATAAAACTATATGCTTTGATCAACTCATCAAAGCGTATATTCCAACTCCGAGATGCTTGCACCAATCCATAGATGGATCGATGGAGCTTGCATATTTTGTTAGCACCTTTAGGATTGACAAAACCTTCTAGTTGCATCATATACAACTCTTCTTTAATAAATCCATTAAGGAATGTAGTTTTGTTTATCCATTTGCCAGATTTTATAAAATGCGACAATTGCCAACATGATTCGGACAGACTTAAGCATAGATACGAGTGAGAAACTCTCATCGTAGTCAACCCCTTGAACTTATCGAAAACCTTTTGCAACAAGTCGAGCTTTATAGACAGTAACATTACCATCAGCGTCAGTCTTCTTCTTGAAGATCCATTTATTCTCAATTGCTTGCCGATCACCGGGCAAGTCAACCAAAGTCCACACTTTGTTCTCATACATGGATCCCATCTCAGATTTCATGTCCTTAAACCATTTTGCGGAATCTGGGCTCATCATCGCTTCCTCATAGTTCGTAGGTTCGTCATGGTCAAGTAACATGACCTCCAGAACAGGATTACCGTACCACTCTGGTGCGGATCTCACTCTGGTTGATCTACGAAGTTCTGTAGTAACCTGATCTGAAGTTTCATGATCATCATCATTAACTTCCTCTCTTGTTGGTGTAGACATCACTGGAACTGATTTCTGTGATGAACTATTTTCCAATTCGGGAGAAGGTACAATTACCTTATCAAGTTCCACTTTCCTCCCACTCACTTCTTTCGAGAGAAAATCCTTCTCTAGAAAGGATCCATTCTCAGCAACGAATATCTTGCCTTTGAATATATGATAGAAGGTGTACCCAACAGTTTATTTTAGGTATCTTATGAAGATTTACTTCTCCGATTTGGGTTCGAGCTTAACATGTTGAAACTTTTTCACATAAGCATCGCAGTCCCAAACTTTAAGAAACGACAACTTAGGTTTCTCGCCAAACCATAGTTCATACGGTGTCATCTCCACGGATTTAGATGGTGCCCTATTTAACGTGAATGTAGCTGTCTCTAATGCATAACCCCAAAACGATAGTGGTAGATTGGTAAGAGACATCATAGATCGCACTATATCTAATAAAGTACGGTTATGACGTTCGGACACACCATTACACTGTGGTGTTCCAGGTGGCATGAGTAGTGAAACTATTTCACATTGTTTTAACTGAAGGCCAAACTCGCTAACTCAAATATTTTACTTCTGCGATCATATCATAGAAACATTTATTTTCTTGTTACGATGACTCTCCACTTTACTCTGAAATACTTTGAACTTTTCAAATGTTTTATACTTGTGTTTCATCAAGTAGATATACCCATATCTGCCCAAATCATCTGTGAAGGTCAGAAAATAATGATATCCGCCGCGAGCCTCAACACTCATCGGACCGCATACATCAGTATGTATTATTTCCAATAAGTGTTTCATCAAGTAGATATACCCATATCTATTCAAACCATTTTCATTGTTCTGGAGAACGGAGTTTTGGTCGTCTTGCCCATGAGGCATGGTTCGCAAGCATCAAGTGATTTATAATCAAGTGATTCCAAAATCCCATCAGCATGGAGTTTCTTCATGCGCTTTACACCAATATGACCTAAATGGAAGTGCCACAAATAAGTTGCACTATCATTATTAAGTTTGCATCTTTTGACTTCAATATTATGAATGTGTGTATCACTATGATCGAGATCCAACAAACCATTTTCATTGGGTGTATGACCATAAAAGGTTTTATTCATGTAAACAGAACAACAATTATTCTCTAACTTAAATGAATAACCGTATTGCAATAAACATGATCAAATCATATTCATGCTTAACGCAAACACCAAATAACACTTATTTAGGTTCAACACTAATCCCGAAAGTATAGGGAGTGTGCGATGATGATCATATCAATCTTGGAATTCATTCCAACACACATCGTCACCTCTCCCTTAACTAGTTTCTATTCATTTTGCAGCTCCCGTTTCGAGTTACTACTCTTAGCAACTGAACCAGTATCAAATGCCGAGGGGTTGCTATAATCACTGGTAAAGTACACACCAATATCATGTATATCAAATATACCTTTGTTCACTTTGCCATCCTTCTTATCTGCCAAATACTTAGGGCGGTTCTGCTTCTAGTGACCAGTCCCTTTGCAGTAGAAGCACTTAGTCTTAGGCTTAGGTCCACACTTGGGCTTCTTCACTTGAGAAGCAACTTGCTTTCCGTTCTTCTTGAAGTTCCCATTCTTCCCTTTTCCCTTTTCTTGAAACTAGTGGTCTTGTCAACCATCAACACACTATGATTTTCTTGATTTCTACATTCGTCGATTTCAGTATCATGAAGAGCTTGGGAATCGTTTTCGTTATCCTTTGCATATTATAGTTCATCACGAAGTTCTAGTAACTTGGTGATAGTGACTAGAGAACTCTGTCAATCACTATCTTATCTGGAAGATTAACTCCCACTTCATTCAAGAAATTGTAGTACCCAGACAATCTGAGCACGTGCTCACTGGTTGAGCTATTCTCCTCCATCTTGTAGGAAAAAGTACTGCCAGAGGTCTCATACCTCTCGACACGGGCACGAGTATGAAATACCAATTTTAACTCTTGGAACATCTTATATGCTCCGTGCGTTCAAAACATTTTTGAAGTCCCGGTTCTAAGCCGTAAAGCATGGTGCACTAAACTATCAAGTAGTCATCATACCGAGCTTTTGTCAAAAACGTTCATAATGTCTGCATCTGCTCCTGCAATAAGTCTGTCACCTAGCGGTGCATCAAGGACATAATTCTTCTGTGCAGCAATGAGGATAATCCTCAGATCACGGCTCCAATCCGTATCATTGGTAATACCATCTTTCAACTTATTTTTCTCTAGGAACATATCAAAAATAAACGGGGAACAACATCACGAGGTATTGATCTACAACATAGATATGCAAATACTATCAGGACTAAGTTCATGATAAATTAAAGTTCAATTAATCATATTACTTAAGAATTCCCACTTAGATAGACATCCCTCTAATCATCTAAGTGATCACGTGATCCAAATCAACTAAACCATGTCCGATCACCACGTGAGATGGACTAGTTTCAATGGTGAACATCACTATACTGATCATATCTACTATATGATTCACGCTCGACCTTTCGGTCTTCGTGTTCCGAGGCCATATCTGTTATATGCTAGGCTCGTCAAGTTTAACCTCAGTATTCTGCGTGTGCAACTATTTTGCACCCGTTGTATTTGAACGTAGAGCCCATCACACCCGATCATCACGTGGTGTCTCAGCAAGAAGAACTTTCGCAATGGTGCATACTCAGGGAGAACACTTATTGTCGGTGTCAAAACCGGCGGATCTCGGGTAGGGGGTCCCGAACTGTGCGTCTAAGGCGGATGGTAACAGGAGGTAGGGGACACGATGTTTTACCCAGGTTCGAGCCCTCTTGATGGAGGTAAAACCCTACGTCCTGCTTGATTTATTCTTGATGATATGAGTATTACAAGAGTTGATCTACCACGAGATCGGAGAGGCTAAACCCTAGAAGCTAGCCTATGGAATGATTGTATGTTGTCCTACGGACTAAAACCCTCTGGTTTATATAGACACCGGAGGGGGCTAGGGTTACACAAGGTCGGTTACAAAGGAGGAGATATCCATATCCGTACTGCCTAGCTTGCCTTCCACGCCAAGTAGAGTCCCATCCGGACACGAGACGAAGTCTTCAATCTTGTATCTTCATAGTCCAACAGTCCGGCTAAAGGATTTAGTCCGGCTGTCAGGAGACCCCCTAATCCAGGACTCCCTCAGTAGCCCCTGAACCAAGCTTCAATGACGATGAGTCCGGCGTGCAGTATTGTCTTCGGCATTGCAAGGCGGGTTCCTCCTCCGGATACACCCCAGAAGAGTTCGAATAAAAGGATAGTGTCCGACCCTGCAAAATAAGTTCCACATACCACCGTAGAGAGAATAATATTTCCACAAATCTAATCTGCTGACACGTCTTGACAACACGACATCATGCCATGGCATGGTGATCATTCGAACTGTTTTTCTTTAACTTGCCCCGCACATAACGCGAGGCAGTTTCTTGAAATTTCTTGTCAAAGCAGATATCGTGTCCCCCTTATTACGGGATTCTCATAAATACGGGCGTGGGTAACCCAAACGCTCCATCAATTACGGCTCTTGGAGGATAAGCGAGTTTTACCAGGCTAGTGGGGGCGCATCGTTTCGACCGCCCTTATAAAGGGACAAGGTTTATTCTTTTTCTACCCACGCCTTCTTCCTCCTTGCTCATCCATTCTCGCACAGTCGAGCTCCAACGCCCAAGTCCACATGCTTCTCCTCAACCTTCTCCAAACATGTCCGGAGCGGGAGGCAAGTGGATGGCTTCCTCCGTCACGGAGGGACACATCAAAAAGCTGGGCGGAGCCGGATACTTAGCCGCGAATATCGCGCATCGGCTGCCCACTACGGGGCAGATTGTTCCTACCCCGGAACCTCATGAGAGGGTAGTTTTCCTCCACCACTTCCTCCGCGGACTTGGGTTTCCCCTCCATCCATTCGTCCGTGGTCTTATGTTCTACTACGGGCTGGACATTCATGATCTAGCCCCGAACTTCATCCTCAACATTTCGGCGTTCATCGTCGTGTGTGAGGCTTTCCTCTGCATCCGGCCCCACTTTGGCCTGTGGCTGAAGAACTTCAATATCAAGCCGAAGGTGGTGGGAGGCCAATAAGCAGAATGCGGCGGAGCCATGGTGGGCAAGATGCCCAATGTTATATGGCTTGAAGGCTCCTTCGTGGAGACCATAAAGGGGTGGCAATCGGCGTGGTTCTACATCACCGAGCCGCGGGAAACCAACTGGGTGGTGGCCCCTGAGTTTCGATCCGGAATCCCCACGCGGCTCACCTCCGAGAAAGAGAAGGGCCTATCCTGGGTTTCATTGGTGGAGCTGGACGGACTCCAGAAAAGTATCCGGAATATGGCAATCAAGAAGCTCAAGCTTGTCAACATAGTCCATGTCATGCTCTTTCACCAGATCCTGCCGTGTCAACAACGGGATTTCAACTTGCGGGAGTTCGACCCGGCCCAGCACCAGACTCTGAGCGAGCTCTTTGACACGACGCACAAGGACGTCTGGAGGGTGCTGTTCAAGGGCGCCGAGGTCCCTCCTTCTCTTACCGAGGACCGCGGGCTAAGCGCGTAGCGCCTAGCGCATTCGGTGAGTTCTATACATCCAGTAGGATATTTATTTCCCCTAGCTTAACCATGTGCGGGGTCTGAGCTCCATGCCTTTGGCAGGACTGGGTGGAGACGTCGGGGCAGATTAACTGTCCAGCCCCTCTGCCCGAAGACACTTTGGACGCTCTCCTGACGGAGATGCTGACTCCGGCTCCTTACAAGGTGCCGGAGAAGACCAAAAAGGCCAAGGGAACCCGAAAGAGTTCCCGGCGGCAGGTGGTATCGGACTCATCGTCCGATAACTCCGCGACGCACTCCTCCCCTGAACACGAGGAGGAAGATGAAGATGCTCCCCCTTCAGTCGGGGGAGACAAGAAAAGGAAGGCCGCCCCGACAGGGCGGGCCGAAGGGTCCAAGAAGGGGAGGACCCTCCTTCCGGACTACTCCGCCATCGCCGAAGGCGAAGACGAGTGGCTGCTCGAGGCCAAGCCCCTGGCGAAGTCGTAAGTATTCGGATACCAGAGTAACTCATAGCATACCTTTGTCGCACTGCTTCTCCTAACGCCGAATATGATTATGCAGACCGCCCCAAGCCCATATCGACGTATATTCGCCGGGCGGCTCCTTGGACTCGTCGAATATGGATAGTGATTCACTTCCGACCGCCACCTCCCCTTGCCCTACGGACAATGCAGAGGTATTGTCTCAAGAGGCACCGGGTCGAGGGGAGACAATCCCGGAGGCGCCTCAAGGCGACCTTCCGGACTCCCGGAGCAGAGGGAGGGAGGCTCCCGAGGGCTCCGAGTTCGACGTTCAGCCGAACACCGCACCAGAACCTCCAGTGGTTTCGAACTCAGGAAGGCGTCCTCCTTCCAAAAGGGGCAAGACGCCTGTGCCGGTGACCTCTGTCCATCCAGAGGCACCGAACAATCTGCTGGGAGCGCTTCACAACGCTTCCATCGATGAAGAGCACCGCACTATTATGAGTGCGGTGATCCAGAAGGTTCAGTCCGCTCAGAGCGGCCTGACTGAAGCCTGTGCCAGCCTTCTAACAGGCTTTGAGGTAAGTATTTGAAATATAGGAAAAATATTACCGCATAGACAGTAGCCCCTGATGCTCTGTTTGGTGTTCGAAAAGAAAAGCCGAATAGAGGATCAACTAATATCTGCAGGAGTGTAATATAAGTATGTCTATATGCATATGCAGGCTTCGCTGCTGACCTCTACCGCACTGACTGCGGAGGTCGCCGTACTGAAGCAGGACCTCGAAGGGTCGAAGAAAGAGCTCGGCCTTGCCAAGAGGCAGCTCGAGGAGAACAAAGGTAAGTAGTACCTAGTCTATGGATATATATAAAAAGAATGCGATTGCAAAATGACAGGATCATCATAAATTTGCCAGGGGCCACGACCGAGGTGGCGACCCTGAAGCAAGCGCTATCCGAGGCCGAAAACAAAGCGGCCAAGGAGCGCACCGAGCGGGAAAGGCAGGAGGCACGGGTGGGCGAGGTGCAGCAAGAGCTCCACGCTCTCGTGACGAAGTACGAGGTGTTGGAGCTTGACTTGAAGACGCGAGAGTCCGAGCTTGCTGTGGCCCTTGAGAGTGCAAAGAGTGCCAAGGCTGAAGCCCAAAAGGCTCTCCAGGAGATTGATGCAATGAAGAAGATAGCGGCGGATAAGGCATTCTATATACAAAGCAAGCATGTGAAAGTAAATTACTTGTTACTTACCCAAATCCGGAGCTCTCCAGGAGCATTCGCAGATTTGCCCCGCAGCGTGTCGGATGCTGCACAGTTTTACCAGGCCGAGGAGGGAAGCTCAACGAAGAAGCTGTTCTGGTCTCAGTATAGTGAGACCGAACCCCCGATGCCTCTGAGCGACTAGCTGAAGCAACTGGTCGAGCTGCACAAGGCGGCCGAATAGGCCATGAAGGGCTTTATAGTTCGGATGTGGCCTGGTGACACCCTTCCCAACAGCTACTTCGGCCTGGTGAGGCGGCTTGTGGATGCCTGCCCACGGCTGGATGTCATCAAGCGGTCCGTCTGCATCGAAGGTGCACGCCGGGCTTTCGCTCGTGCGAAGGTGCACTGGGCCAAGATGGACGCTGTGAAGCTGGTGAAGGAAGGGCCGCCGTAGGGCAAGGAGCATCGCCACCCCAAGATGTACTATGAGGGTGTCCTGAAGGGTGCCCGTCTTGTAGCGGACGAGTGTGCGAAAGATGTAATACTTGAGTTAACTTGCTCGTGTAATCTTGTATTATGAAAACTTGTGCATATGCGCTATGCAACGCTTGTTTGAATTTAAAATATTGCCTGATGTTTGGCTGTTTATCAAATCTCAGAGATGGCTAGTCGTCGGCTTCTGCCCCCATGCCATGAGTGCTGGGGTGTTCGGGATAAACCTGAGCACTCTTGTTCCCATTGTTGGGTCCTTCGAGGGAGGTGCTCAGCACAACGAACAAGGCAATCGGACTATAATGCGTTATCACTCTCACTTAGCCATAGAATTCTATAATTTTAAATTTCGGCGAAGCCCCTAGTATTCGGAAGGCCGAATTCGGGGCGCGATACATGCCCTAAGCCGGACAGGGCCGCCTCCTCGCTCTAAGCAGCATAAGTCTTTAGGGACTTGAAACCTCTCGAACAGTGACCAGTCTCTCGCCTTATCATGACAGTCAGTTTTAGCTTTCTCTACTGAGGTGCTTAGGCCAGCAGAACAGGGGCACAATAGCAGTAGTTCTCCCAGTGCTACCTTAGCCGATATAGCAGAACGTAAGGTACCAAAACATGGGAGCCGGGCAAACCCAACTATTGACCCAAGACAAGATTCGGAGCTGATGCATATAATGCTATAAGTTCGGGGTGTCGCACTGTCGAAAGTGTTCGAACTTCTCATGCCGCATTATGGGGTATGCTTAAGCCCCTGGCGTATTGGCAGTACCTGGGTGTACGGGTGCTAGATGTCATGAATGAACATATATATGTAAAGGAAGAATGCAATAATAGTCTTAATGCTATGCATTGTTTTATTCAAAAAGGTGCGTTAGAGCAGAATGATACAAGTAGTGCGATAAGCAAAAAGTAGGACTATTTGACATGTCCCTTCCAAGGGCGAGCTGAGGAATAGTACTAAAGCAAGTATTTCACTCGTTATCGTAATCCACCTGGGAGTTCCGTGGTGTGACGTAGCTCTCTGCCTCCTTGGTTTTTGCATCACGTGTTCGGAAATCATGCTGCCGGACAGGGTTTCCAGAGATTAAAGTCCTGAAAGAGAAAAATAACAAAGCGGGAAGCCCCTAGTGCGGTTTAATCCACGTCTTGGGGTGTGCCGTAGTTGTGCCCCCCTCCCCACCTATGCCCATGGTATTTTTAATGCGTAATTATGTACACGTGGCACGGATTTCACCGTTTGGCTGGGACTGGGGTGGGGGCCGCATTGCTATGCGAGCTCGGAACGTGCCAGACAGTCCTGTTGCCGATTACTCCAGGCGCGCTTGAAAGTCTCCAGGTCCTTAATCGCCGAACTAGTGGATTGCCTTAAGATGCTTCTTTGCGCTTCTGATGCGAGGACTGCAGTGTGCTCCTCCATGCGGAGAGAGCGCTCTGTGTTTCCATTGACTGTGATGATCCCCTGAGGTCCTGGCATCTTGAGCTTGAGATATGCATAATGCAGTACCACATTGAATCTCGCAAATGCGGTTCGCCCGAGTAGTGCATGGTAGCCACTGCGAAACGGTACTATGTCAAAGATTAACTCTTCGCTTCGGAAGTTATCCGGAGATCTGAAGACCACTTCCTGTGTTACTGAGCCTGTGCAATGGGCCTCTACAACTGGTATGACGCCTTTAAAGGTCGTTTTTGTGGGTTTGATCCTTGAGGGGTCTATACCCATTTTGCGCAATGTGTCCTGATAAAGCAGGTTCAAGCTGCTGCCGCCATCCATAAGGACTCAAGTGAGGTGAAATCCGTCAATGATTGAGTCTAGGACCAATGCGGTGAATCCTCCATGATGGATACTAGTGGGGAGGTCCCCGTGGTCGAAGGTGATCGGATAGGAAGACCATGGGTTGAACTTTGGGGCGACTGGCTCCAACGCATATACGTCCCTGAGCGCACGCTTCCGCTCCCTCTTGGGGATGTGGGTTGCGTATATCATGTTAACCGTCCGCACTTGTGGGGGGAACCTCTGCTGTCCTCCGGTGTTCGGCTGCCGGGGCTCGTCCTCGTCATCGCTATGTGACCCCTTATCTTTCATTTCGGCATTTAACTTGCCGGCCTGCTTGAACACCCAACAATCCCTGTTGGTGTGGTTGGCTGGCTTGTCGGGGGTGCTGTGTATGTGACACGAGCGATCGAGTATACGGTCCAAACTGGACGGGCCCAGAGTGCTTCTTTTGAATGGCTTTTTCTGCTGATCGGGTTTAGAGCCTTTGAATCAGGCATTGACTACTGTATCCTCGGTATTGTCGCTGTTAATGCGGCGCTTATGTTTGTTGCGGCATGACCTACGATTGCCATCCTTGGTACCCGATGTACCATGGTTCTTTGATATGTTATTGCTGCGAGCCAGCCAGCTGTCTTCTCCCACACAAAAGTGGGTCATGAGTGTCGTGAGGGCTGCCATAGATTTCGGCTTTTCCTGACCAAGCTGCCGGGCTAGCCACTCGTCGTGGATGTTGTGCTTAAAAGCTGCTAGGGCCTCTGCATCCGGACAATTGACAATTTGATTTTTCTTTGTTAGGAACCGTGTCCATAATTGCCTGGCCGATTCCTCTGGCTGCTGAATTATGTGGCTCAAGTCACCGGCATCTGGTGGTCGCACGTAAGTGCCCTGGAAGTTGTCGAGGAATGCGGCTTCCAGATCCTCCCAACAGCCAATGGACTCTGCTGGCAAGCTATGGAGCCAATGTCGAGCTGGTCCTTTGAGCTTGAGTGGGAGGTATTTAATGGCGTGTAGATCATCACCGCGGACCATGTGGATATGCAGGAGGAAATCCTCGATCCATACCGCAGGATCTGTTGTGCCGTCATATGATTCTATATTTACGGGTTTGAAACCCTCTGGGATTTGATGATCCATTACTTCGTCTGTGAAGCATAGGGGGTGTGCGGCGCCTCTGTATTGGGCTATGTCGCGACGCAGCTCGAATGAGTCTTGCCCGCTGTGTTCGGCCCGGCCAGACTTACTTTTACTGTATCCGGCGTGACGATTATCGTCTCGCATAGTGGCGCGCCCTCGTGATCCGTAGATCGATATTGTGTGTTTTGCTTTGTCCTCCAATACATCACGCAGGTCTGGCGTATTTCCCCATACCTTTTTATTTGAATGGAGTCGGGGTGCGGGCTGGGTTTTTGGCTGGAATGCCTCTCTCTCGCGGCCATGAGGTGGCCGATCAGCCGCATCATACACCAGGGATGTGGGTTTAGGTGCTTCCTCCTCCAGTCGGGGTAGCAACCTACACTTTGGGTAACTCTTGGATGGACGTTCGAGTTTATATTCCTCGGCCGCAAGGACTTTGGTCCATCTGTCGGCTAGCAAATCTTGATCAGCTTGAAGCTGTTGTTGCTTTTTCTTAAGGCTATTTGCCGTGGCTATAAGCCGGCGCTTGAAGCGCTCTTGTTTGACGGGATCCTCAGGCACGACGAATTCGTCATCGTTGAGGCTTGCCTCGTCTTCGGAGGGAGGCATGTAATTATCATCCTCCGCCTCTCCATCTGCTGCTCTCTCTGGAGGGCTGGCTTCTCCATCTTCCTGCCCTAAATCTTGCTAGAGGGGATTGTTGCCGTCTTCGGCACTGTCCGGAGTGCTATTATCTCCTGTGTCGGCATCACCGCTCTCTCTGGAACTTAGAGCTGCGCCGCTGGCGATGGCGCTTGGGTTGCTTCTTGGAGGGGTCATCCTCCGTTGTCTCGTCGCCATTGCCTTCTTTGGGTGTGTCCACCATGCATATATCATATGATGAGGTGGCTGTCCAGTGCCCTGTGGGCAGTGATTCCTCTTTGCCTCCTACATCGTCGTCCATACCGTCATTGTCTTCGGAGTTGAAGTCGAGCATGTCGGTTAAGTCATCGACAGTGGCTACAAAGTGGGTCGTGGGTGGGCGGCGAATTTCTTCGTCATCCCCATCCCAATCCTGCCAGACGTAGTTCGTCCAGGACTCTCCTGACAAGGAGAGAGACCTTAATGAGTTCAGTATGTCGCCAAAAGGGCGAGTGCTGAAAAATATCCGTGGAGGTAAGCTCAATGATCAGCGCCCAATCGGATTCGACAGGAACGGGCGCAGGCGGTTCGGAGTCCGTGCCCGGAGAAGCATCCGACAGTTTGGCAACACGGCTCTCATGAAGGGTGAGGTCAATATTCGGCTCGATCGCCGTAGAGGATACAGCCTCCATGGCGGGGTCTATCCACCCGTCCACGGATGGCGCAACTGGCTACGAATTGAGGGTCGGAGCGGCTGCCGGTGCGATTTCTCGGACACTGTCCACTGGTAGAGCTAAATCGTACTCATCGTGACCGCACGGCACACAAGGCAGGGGCTCGAATCCGTCAAAGATCAAGTCTCCGCGGATATCGGCCGTGTAGTTTAAGCTTCCAAACCGGACCTGGTGGCCAGGGGCGTAACTTTCGATCTGCTCTAGATGGCCAAGCGAGTTGGCCCGCAGTGTGAAGCCGCCGAACACAAAGATCTGTCTGGGGAGAAAAGTCTCACCTTGGACTGCATCGCTATCGATGATCGTAGGAGCCATCAAGCCTAACGGCGACGACTCAGAGGAACTCTCAATGAAAGCACCAATGTCGGTGTCAAAACCGGCGGATCTCGGGTAGGGGGTCCCGAACTGTGCGTCTAAGGCGGATGGTAATAGGAGGCGGGGGACACGATGTTTTATCCAGGTTCGGGCCCTCTTGATGGAGGTAAAACCCAACGTCCTGCTTGATTTATTCTTGATGATATGAGTATTACAAGAGTTGATCTACCACGAGATCGGAGAGGCTAAACCTTAGAAGCTAGCCTATGGTATGATTGTATGTTGTCCTATGGACTAAAACCCTCCGGTTTATATAGACACCGGAGGGGGCTAGGATTACACAAGGTCGGTTACAAAGGAGGAGATATCCATATCCGTACTGCCTAGCTTGACTTCCACGCCAAGTAGAGTACCATCCGGACACAAGACGAAGTCTTCAATCTTGTATCTTCATAGTCCAACAGTCCGGCCAAAGGATATAGTCCGGCTGTCCGGAGACCCCCTAATCTAGGACTCCCTCACTTATACCTTGATAATTTAGTGAGAGATAATCTTATAATGCTACCGTCAATCAAAGCAAGATAAGATGTATAAAAGATAGACATCACATGCAATCAAAAATATGTGACATGATATGGCCATCATCATCTTGTGCCTTTGATCTCCATCTCCAAAGCATCGTCATGATTTCCATCGCGACCGGCATGACACCATGATCTCCATCATCTTGATCTATATCAATGTGTTGTCACATGGTCGTCTCGCCAACTATTGCTCTTGCAACTATTGCTATCGCATAGCGATAAAGTAAAGCAATTATTTGGAGCTTGCATCTTATGCAATAAAGAGACAACCATGAGGCTTCTGCCAGTTGCCGATAACTTCAACAAAACATGATCATCTTGTACAACAACTTATATCTCATCACACCTTGACCATACCACATCACAACATGCCCTGCAAAAACAAGTTAGACGTCCTCTACTTTGTTGTTGCAAGTTTTACGTGGCTGCTACGGGCTGAGCACGAACGTTCCTACCTACGCATTAAAACCACAACGATAGTTTGTCAAGTTAGTGATGTTTTAACCTTCTCAAGGACCGGGCGTAGCCACACTCGGTTCAACTAAAGTTGGAGAAACTGACACCCACCAGCCACCTGTATGCAAAGCAAGTCGGTAGAACCAGTCTCGCGTAAGCGTACGCGTAATGTCGGTCCGGGCCGCTTCATCCAACAATACCACCGAACCAAAGTGTGACATGCTAGTAAGCAGTATGACTTGTATCGCCCACAACTCACTTGTGTTCTACTCGTGCACATAACATCAACGCATAAAACCTGGCTCGGATGCCACTGTTGGGAACGTAGTAATTTCAAAAAAAAATCCTACGCACACGCAAGATCATGGTGATGCACAACAACGAGAGGGGAGAGTGTTGTCCACGTACCCTCTTAGACCGAAAGCGGAAGCGTTAGCACAACGCGGTTGATGTAGTCGTATGTCTTCATGATCCGACCGATCAAGTACCGAACGTACGGCACCTCCGAGTTCAGCACACGTTCAGCCCGATGACGTCCCTCGAACTCCAATCCAGCCGAGTGTTGAGGGAGAGTTTCGTCAGCACGACGGCGTGGTGACGATGATGATGTTCTACCGATGCAGGGCACAGCTAAAAGATCAAACGATCAATTGCGTGTTTCTAGGGTGCTCCCCTGCCCCTGTATATAAAGGAGCAAGGGGGTTGCGGCCGACCAAGAGAGAGGGCGCGCCAGGAAGAGTCCTACTCCCACCGGGAGTAGGACTCCCCCCTTTCCTAGTTGGATTAGGACTTGGGAGGGGGAAAGAGGAGGGAGAGAGGAAGGAAGGGGGGCGCCGCCCCCTTTCCTTGTCCTATTCAGACTAAGGGGGGAGGGGCGCGCGGCCCAGCCCTGGCCGCCTCTCCTCTTCTTCGTAAAGGCCCACTAAGGCCCATTAACCTCCCAGGGGGTTCCGGTAACCTCCCGGTACTCTGGTAAAATCCCAATTTCACCCGGAACACTTCCGATATCCAAACATAGGCTTCCAATATATCAATCTTCAGTCTCGACTATTTCGAGACTCCTTGTCATGTCCGTGATCACATCCGGGACTTCGAACAACCTTCAGTACATCAAAACATATAAACTCATAATATAACTGTCATTGAAACGTTAAGCGTGCGGACCCTACGGGTTTGAGAACTACGTAGACATGACCGAGACACGTCTCCTATCAATAACCAATAGCGGAACCTGGATGCTCATATTGGCTCCCACATATTCTACGAAGATCTTGATCGGTCAGACCGCATAACAACATACATTGTTCCCTTTGTCATCGGTATGTTACTTGCCCGAGATTCAATTGTCGGTATCTCAATACCTAGTTTCAATCTCGTTACCAGCAAGTCTCTTTACTCGTTCCATAATACATCATCTCGCAACTAGTGACTTCTCTCGAGAAAAATAGCAAAGCGGTGGGTGAACAAATTACTGTTGGGCAATTGATAGAACTTCAAATACTCATGATGATATCCAGGAAATGATCATTATATAGGCATCCCGTCCAAGATTAGTAGACCGACTCCTGCCTGCATCTACTACTATTACTCCACGCATCGACTGCTATCCAGCATGCATCTAGTGTATTAAGTTCATGGTGAAACTGAGTAATGCAATAAGAACAATGACATGATGTAGACAAGATCTATCTATGTAGAGATAGACCCCATCATTTTATCCTTAGTAGCAATGATACATACGTGTCGGTTCCCTTTCCGTCACTAGGATCAAGCACCATAAGATCGAACGCACTACAAAGCACCTCTTCCCATTGCAAGATAAATAGATCAAGCTGTCCAAACAAAACCCAAATATCAGAGAAGAAATATGAGGCTGTAAGAGATCATGCATAAAAGATATCAAAGAAACTGAAATACTTTCATGGATATAAAAACATAGATCTGATCATAAACTCAAAGTTCATCGATCCCAACATACACACCGCAAAAAGAGTTACGTCATATGGATCTCCAAGAGACCATTGTATTGAGAATCAAGAGAGATAGAGAGATGAAGCCATCTAGCTACTAACCACGGACCCGAAGGTTTACAAAGAACTACTCACGCACCGTCGGAGAGGCACCAATGGAGGTGGTGAATCCCATCCGTGATGGTGTCTAGATTAGATCTAGTGGTTCTGGACTCTGCGGTGGCTGGATCAGTATTTCATCAACTCCCCTAGGGTTTCTGAAATATTGGGGTATTTATAGAGCAAAGAGGCAGACCGGGGGGCACCCAAGGTGGGCACAACCCACCAGGGCGCGCCTGGGCCTCCTAGCGCGCCCTGGTGGTTTGTGCCTCCCTCGGGGCACCCCCCAGGCGCAGCCAAGGCCCGTTGTGTTCCTTCTGGCCCATAAATATTCGCCGTAAAGTTTCGTGGCATTTGTACTCCATTTGATATTGATTTTCGGCGATGTAAAAAACATGGAAAAACAACAACTGGCACTTGGCACTATGTCAATAGGTTAGTAGCAAAAATGATATAAAGTGACTATAAAATGATTGTAAAACATACAAGATTGATGATATAACAGCATGGAAAAATAAAAAATTATAGATACGTTGGAGACGTATCAGCATCCCCAAGCTTAACTCCTACTCGTCCTCGAGTAGGGAAGTGCTAAAAACAGAATTTTTGATGTGGAATGCTGCCTAACATGTCATATCATATTTCTTTCTTTATAGCATGGACATGATAATTGTTCAAAGCAATAGTCTAGTTTTGACATGATAATTTAAATACTCAAGCATATCAACAAGCAACTATGTCTTTCAAAATATCAACACTAAAATAAGCTATCCCTAGCCCATCATGCTCAACCACTGATCCATTCATGAAACACACTCGCATATTAGCTATGTCCAATACTCAAGTACGATCATATTGCCTCCTAGTTGGTGCTTTTGTAAGAGAAGATGGAGACTCAAATTCAAAATAAAAATTGCATAAAGTAAAAGATAGGCCCTTCGCAGAGGGAAGTAGGGATTTGTAGAGGTGCCAGAGCTCAAAGCGAAAAACTTAGAGATAAAAACATTTTGGGAGGTGTATCCATCCCACCAACGAAAACGACTTAGAGTTCCCAATACTTTGCATGCTTAGATATATCATAGGCGGTTCCCAAACAGAAAATAAAGTTTGTTCCTTTTTCCACCATACTTTCACTTTCCATGGCTAACCGTATCCACTGGTGCCCTCCATACCAACACTTTCCAAGGAATTTATTATTTTACAACATAAAGTAAATTCATTTTTTTGGATTTCAGAACTAGGCATCCCTAATACCTTTGCCTTACTCTCATGCAATGACAAGTGAATAAACACTAACCGTGAGAATAATAGAACTAGCATGGAAAATATTAGCCACCCCTCACTGCTCCATGAGCGAAACAAACACACAAAAGAGAAGTTTATTTTGAAAATTAGAGATGGCACATGGAAATTTGCTTAGAACGGCAAAAGAATACCGCATATAGGTAGATATAGTAGACTCATGTGGCAAAACTTGTTTAAAGGTTTTTGGATGCACAAGTAGTGATCATACTTAGTGCAAAATGAAGGCTAGCAAAAGATTGAGAAACGACCAACCAATAAACGAATAATCTCATAAGCGAGCATTAAGCATAACTAACATCGAATAATGCACCATAAGTAGGATATAATTTCATTGCATAACTATTGAATTTCGTGCTTGCATAGGGAAACACAAACCTTAACACCAATATTCTTACTAAAGCATAATTACTCATCAAGATGACTCACAAATCACATCATCATATCTCAAAACTATTACTAAGAATCAAGTTTATTTTGTCCAATGATCTTCATGAACGTTTTTTTGTTACATCCTTCTTGGATATCTATCACTTTGGGACTAATTTTCATGTGTTGCTTTTGACAAGCTCAAACAAATATAAGTGAAGATCATGAGCATAATATTTCTTTCTCTAAAATTAATTTAAGTGAAGAAAGAGAGAATTCCTTGAAAAAATTCTAAGCACACCATGCTCAAAAAGATATAAGTGAAGCACTAGAGCAAGTCCAAGGCTCATAAAAGATTTAAGTGAAGCATAGAGAGCAATTCTAACAAGTCATGCCATAATATTGGCTTTCTCAAATAGGTGTGTCCAGAAAGGGATCAAGACTTAAAACACAAAATAAAAAAAGCGAAGAATCATATCATACAAGATGCTCCAAGCAAAAGACATAGTATGTGACGAATAAAAATATAGCTTCGAGTAAAATACTGATGGTCGTTAGAAGAAAGAGGGGATGCCACTCGGGGGAATCACCAAGCTTAGTTGGTTGCTCATTTTCGGATAATAGCTTGGGATGCCGGGGCATCCCCAAGCTTAGTCTCTTCTACTCCTTATTCCTTCATCCATCGTTAGATAACCCAAAACTTGAAAACTTCAATCACACAAAACTGAAGAAAACCTTCGTTAGATCCGTTAGTATAAGAATAATAAATCACCACTATAAGTGCTATATCAAACAAATTTATATTTTGTTCTTGTATTATATCTACTGTATTCCAACTTTTCTATGGCAAAAACTCATCAAAGAAAACCATAGATCCATCAAAATAAGCACACAACACAAAGAAAACAAAATATGTCAAAACAGAACAATATATAGCAATCTGACTATTTCGAATTCTTCTGTAACTCCAAAAATGCAGAAACATTAGGACGACCTTAGCAATTTGTATATTTGTCTACTGCAAGTGGAATGGGTATTTTATACCTCTCTGGTAAAAAATGGTAATTATTTTCATGAGTGAAGAAGTTTCTGTTTTTTCAGCAAGATCAAACAACTATCACCCAGGAAGATCCTAAAGGCTTTACTTGGCACAAACACTAATTAAAACATAAAAAAACACAATCATAACAATAGCATTATTGTGCTAACACTCAAAATAGGAAACAAAAAGCAAAAATAAATTTTATTCATTGGGTTGCCTCCCAACAGGGGCTATAGTTTTACGCCCTTAGCTAGGCATAAAGCAAAGATCTAAGTTTTGTCATCTTTGGTTCGAGATCCATAAGATTCCCTCAGTATTGATTCATATGGTGTCCTAATTCTTGTTCTAGGAAAGTGTTCCATACCCTTCCTCAAAGGAAATTGGAACTTAATATTGCCTTCTTTCATATCAATCACAACACCAATAGTGCGTTAAAATGGTCTACCAAGAATAATTGGACAAGATGGATTGCAATCAATATCAAGAACAATAAATTCTATGGGCACATAATTCCTATTTGCAAGAATAAGAACATCATTAATTCTTCACATAGGCTTTTTAATAGTAGAATCCGCCAAGTGCAAATTCAAAGAACACGATTCAACTTTGGTAAGACCAAGCACACCACATAAAGATTTCAGAATAGTAGAAACACTAGCACCCAAGTCACACAAAGCAAAGCACTCATAATTTTTAATCTTGACTTTGATAGTGGGTTCCCATTCATCATGCAATTTTTTAGGAATTGAAACTTCTAATTCCAACTTTTCTTCAAAAGATTTCATCATAGCATCAACAATATGTTTAGTAAAAGCTTTATTTTGTTCATAAGCATGGGGTGAATTTATCATGGATTGCAACAAAGAAATACACTCAAACAAAGAGCAACTATCAGAATTAAAGTCTTTGTAATCCAAAAGAGTGAGCACATCACTACCTAAAGTTTTGACCTCTTCAAACCCCCTTTTATCAATTTTCTCAACAAGATTTTCACCCTTCGAAATATTGGGACGCCTTCTACCTAAAGTTGACTCTTCTCTAGTCCCTTTTTCATCCATATTAACTTTACTAAAGAAGCAATCAATAGAAGAAACACCAATCATTTTGAGATCTTCATCAGTTTTGCGAAACAAATCACTAGAAAACGCTTTTTCTAAAAAAAATTCTCTTTTAGCTCTAAGAATAGCGGTTATTTTCTTACTTTCATCCATAGAAACATAAAGAGCTTTAATTGATTCATCAACCTTAGGCCCAAAAATATTCATCTTGAGATTTTCCACATCATGAGCAATTCTATCAGCACTTCTGGACAAATCATCAATCTTACTCAACTTTTCTCCTATGGATGTGTTGAAAACTTTTTGTCTATTGATAAATTATTTAATATTATTCTCAAGATCAGAGGTATTCCTATAATTATTATAAGATTGATTTCCATAGGAATTACCATAATTATTAGAGGAATTACTAGGAAAAGGCCTAGGATTAAAATTACCTCTATAAGAATTGTTGTTGAAATTATTTCAAGAGATAAAATTCACATCTATGGCATCACTATTTTTCTCAATCAAAGTATACAAAGGCTTATCATTAAAATCAATAGGAGCACTTATACTAGCAACCAATTTCATAAGAGCATCAACTTTTTCACTCAAAGTAGAAATTTCTTTAACCGAATTAACTTTTTTACTAGTAGGAGCTCTTTCGGTATGCCATTGTGAATAATTTGCCATAATATTATCAAGCAATTTGGTGGCTTCACCAAAAGTAATTTCCATAAAAGTACCACCCGCGGTGGAATCTAAAAGATTATGAGCAACAAAATTCAACCCCGCATATTTTATTTTGTATGATCATCCAAAGATTTAACCCATGAGTTGGGCAATTCCTTAGCATCATTTTCATCCTTTCCCAAGATTGTGCAACATGCTCATGTGCAAGTTGCTTGAAATTCATGATCTGGGTTCTAAGGGAAATAATTTTGGCGGGCGGAAAATACTTAGTGATAAAATCATCTTTGCACTTATTCCAAGAATCAATACTATTGCGAGGCAAAGAAGAGAACCAAATTTCTGCAGAATCACGCAAAGAAAACGGAAATAATTTCGTCTTGACCACATCATTGTCCACATCTTTTTATTTTGTATATCGCATAATTCCACGAAGGTATTAAGATGGGACGCGACATCCTCATTAGGAGTACTGGAAAATTGGCCTTTCTTAACAAGATTCAGCAAATCAGTATTAATATCACAAGTCTCCGCACTAGTGGCGGGAGGAGCAAGTGGAGTGCCGATAATATCATTGTTGTTGGTATTTGAGAAATCACATAACTTGGTGTTCTCTTGAGTCATGATGACCACACAACAAGATTGCACTCAAAAACAGATCCGGGAAGAAAACGGCGAACGAAAAAGAGAGGCAAATAAAACAGCAAATGTTTTTGAAGTGGGGAGAGGAAAACGAGAGACAAATGGAAAATAATGTAAATTGCAAGGAGATGAGATTTGTGATTAGGAACCTGGTATATGTTGAAGATCCTCCCCGGTAACGGCGCCATAAATTCCTTTTGATGTCGCTTGAACCTACGTCGGTATTTCCCCAAAGTGGAAGGGATGATGTTGCACGGCGGTGGTAGGTACTTCCCTCAGATATGAAACAAAGGTTATTGAAACAGTAGGAGAACCAAGAAACACAACGTAAACAGCCCCTGCACATAGATAATAAATCCTCGCAACCCGACGTGTTAAAGTGGTTGTCAATCCCTATCGGGTAACGGTGCCAGAAATTGGTGCCTGGCGGGAAAAAGTTGTAATAGATTGGATAAATAGATCGCAAATAAAATAGAGTCTGGCAAAGTATTTTTGGGTTTTTGGATTAATAGATCTAAAAATAAATGCAAATAAAAGTAGATCGCAAAGGCAAATAATATGTGTAAGAGACTCGGGGATCGTAGGTTTCACTAGTGGCTTCTCTCGAGAAAAATAGCAAAGCAATGGGTGAACACATTACTGTTGTGCAATTGATAGAACTTCAAATACTCATGATGATATCCAATCAATGATCATTATATAGGCATCACGTCCAAGATTATTAGACCGACTCCTGCCTGCATCTACTACTACTACTCCACAAATCGACCGCTATCCAGCATGCACCTAGTGTATTATGTTCATGGAGAAACAAAGCAATGCAATAAGAACGATGACATTATGTAGAAAAGAACTATCTATGTAGAGATAGACCCCATCGTTTTATCCTTAGTAGCAACAATACATACGTGTCTGTTCCCTTTCTGTCACTGGGACCAAGCACCGTAAGATCGAACCCACTACAAAGCACCTCTTCCCATTGCAAGAGAAATAGATCAAGTTGGCCAAACAAAATCCAAATATCGGAGAATAAATACGAGGCTATAAGAGATCATGCATAAAGGAGATCAAAGAAACTCAAATACTTTCATCGATCAAATATGTGATCATAAACTCAAATTTCATCGATCCCAACAAATACACCGCAAAAAGAGTTACATCATATGGATCTCCTAGAGACAATTGCATTGAGAATCAAGAGAGAGAGAGAGATGAAGCCATCTAGCTACTAACTACGGACCCGAAGGTCTACAAAGAACTACTCACGCATCACCGGAGAGGCACCGATGGAGGTGGTGAACCCCATCCGAGATGGTCTCTAGATTGAATCTGGTGGTTCTGGACTCTGCAGTGGCTGGATCAATATTTCATTGACTCCCGTAGGGTTTCTGGAATATTGGGGTATTTATAGAGCAAATAGGCGGTTCGGGGGCCACCCGAGGTGGGCACAACCCACCAGGGCGCGCCTGGGCCTCCTGGCGCGCCCTGGTGGGTTGTGCCTCTCTCAGGGCAGCCCCCAGGCGCAGCCATGGCCCTTTGTGTTCCTTCTGGCCCATAAAAATTCTCCGTAAAGTTTCGTGGCATGTGGACTCCATTTGATATTGATTTTCTGTGATGTAAAAAACATGGAAAAACAGCAACTAGTACTTGGCACTATGTTAATAGGTTAGTACCAAAAAATGAGATAAAATGACTACAAAATGATTATAAAACATCCAAGATTGATAATATAACAGCATGGAACAATCAAAAATTATAGATACATTGGAGACGTATCACCGGCACACAACCTGTGCTCGGTTCGACGACCGCCGCGGCTATGACCTCTAGCTCAACGGCTGCGGCGACGGCTGGTGCTAGCGGCTCGGCGCGCCCGCTGGCTCAGGTTTTGACCGTACTTTTGGATGCTTTGGAAACTTTGATGGGAATGGGGGTAACCCCGGAAACTCAAGAGCAGCATAAGGTGGATGTCACGTAGCTGCGGGATGAGATAGCTCAAGCCAAGGAAGAACTTGCTGCTGAGAATGCTAGGATGGCAACGGACTGAGCCGCCTTGAACGCACAATCACAATGAATTTAGGGAGAGTCATTCTGGCTCACTTTGGATCAGAATGCTTCAAACACAGTCATGAGGAGAAGGTACCAGATTCGTTTACCTCCGGAGTACGATGCAAGAAACCTTTTTAACACACCTGGGGCAGGAACGAGTAACCCGCCTGTGGTGAATCAGGCCGTCGAGGCGCCTGCAGCCGGAGCTAGTTCAGCAACGTGTTGCAGACCCCCACATTTGAATTTGACTCCGCCTCAGCATATTCCGACACCACCGGGTCATTATTCTAACCCTTTGGACAATATGATCGCCGCGTCTACCCGATTGGCGGCTCCCTATTCAAGATGAGTCACCAGCTACGATGGAGATACGTCCAGCCGAAGAGCTTCTTCAGACGGCAGTGGCTCAATAAGCGGCTTATTCGTACAGTCGTGAACGGATTCATTCAACCCCGCGTCCAAGCCAGAGTTATAGCAGGCATATTGATTCGCCGGCAGTGTCGAGCAGTGAGCAGCACCATAACCAGCCTCGTAGGCCTGACCCGCCACGTGCTGGTAATGATGCTCCGGCTTTGGTGGACCAGGGCAGAGCGTGGCACAAGGCTGAGCTGGCGGCTCAGCTGGAGGCTCAACAGCTTTCTCCGGCTTACCCATCGGTGACTCTGGAGGCAGGTGTGACATCGTGAACCCTTGGTGTTTAGTGCGGACTCTACGTAATGAGTGCTTGCCTAAGGATTTCAAGGGCCCTCACAAGGTGCCTAATTACACAGCGGATCAATCCCAGAGGCCTAGATTGAAAGCTACAAGATGGCTATGGAAATGCTGGATGTTAGTGATGCTGCATGTGCTAAATACCTCACCATGATGTTGGATGGGCCGGCATGTACTTGGTTTAAGGGACTGCCCGTTAATTCCATCAGGCCATGGGCCGAGCTGAAGGCGCATTTTATCCAAAATTTCAAAGACATGTGCAAGAAGCCTATGCCAATCCTTGATTTAGACTCTTGCGTCCAAGGTGAGGGCGAGTCAACAACCAATTGGGTGCACCGGATCTCAGCAGTTGACCACTCATCGGATAGTATCAATGCCGGTTCAACCGTCCTGATGTTAGAGAAGAATTGCCATTTCCTTCCTCTTAAGCAGAAGCTGGGGCGGCTTAAGCGCAACTGCAATGATATGGGAGAGCTCATGGAGACTATCGTTAAATATGCCACCTCTGATAGTACTAGGGACCCTGAGTCTGACAAGGAGAAGGCTGGTAAGGGGAAGAAGAGTGGTAGTGCAAAGGCACAGCATCATAACATGGCGGGTCAAGGTGGAAATGGTAAGCGCAAAGCCGATGGCGGTTTAGACTTTGTGGCTAACACCAATACACAGAATAATAGTCAGAGTCGTAAGGGAAAGCCACCCCGGCTTGGAGGGCCAAAGTTCAACCTCGAGGCGATGATGAACTAGCCTTTCCCAAAGCATGATACGCAAGAGAATCCGGCCAATCATCTATGGAAGGATTGGTTAATCATGAGGGAGTATAGTAATTCCAATTTTTTCCAGAATAACCATGATCCGAATGGCAGCTCAAGATCCGGCTCTCACTGGCCTGGCTTTGGGGGTGGTGTCTCAAGCTTCGGTTTTCAGGGCCAATGTAATCAAGGTGGTTTTAATCAACAATCTGGTCAAGGGAATCAGTAGCAGTAGTCCGGATATCGGAGTAATCCAAAGCAGCTGAATAGTGGTCAGTGTCATGTGTTTACCACCAGTTTATGTAAACGGTACCAGAAGTTTCATAAAAGGGCAGTGAACGTCATTGAACCGGCAATTCTTCGTTACTTGCGATGGTCCGAACATGCTATTGTATGGAGCCGCGAGGATCACCCGCCCCGGGTTGACAATCCGGGTCAGTTGGCTTTGGTGGTTGCGCCTCAAGTCGGAGGGTACAAGTTCACTAAAGTGCTCATGGATGGAGGCATCAGGATCAATATCCTTTATTATGATACTTTCCACCATATGGATTTAACTGATAAGGATCTTAAGAGGCCCTCTATTGTTTTTCATGGCGTGGTGCCTGGTAAGTCGGCATACCCAGTGGGCAAGATAGCTTTGGAGGTGACCTTTGGAGATGATAATGAATTCAGAGCTGAGACACTGACTTTTGAATTAGTCAAGATCAAAAGCCCTTATCACGCCCTGTTTGGATGGCCGGCTTATGCTAAATTCATGGCACGACCTTGTTATGTCTATCTACAGCTTAAGATGCCGGGTCATAAGGGTACCATCACTGTACATGGCAACATGAAGGTAGCTTTGGAGTGTGAAGAGGGCGATGTTGCTTATGCTAATATTGCATGTGCAATAGAGGAGTTGAAGTTCTACATAGATAATGTTGACCCGGCAGATATGACACCTTTGAAAAAGCCAAGCACTAAGCATGACCCGTTGTTGAAGTTTAAGTCAGCAGATGACACCAAGCTGGTTGACTTTGTTCCTGGCGACTCATCCAAGCAGTTCATTATCAATACTAATATGGATCCAAAATAGGAAAGCGCACTCAATGAGTTCATCCGTGAGAATCGGGACATCTTTGCATGGAAACCTTCAGACATGCTAGGTGTATCGAGGGAACTCCCTGAGCACCCTCTGAATGTTGATCCAAAATTTAAATCGGTTAAGCAACTCCTTCGTCATTTTAATGAAGAGAGGCGTACGACCATTCATGAAGAAGTCACCCGGCTCTTGGTGGCTGGGTTCATCATTAAAGTATTTCATCCTGAATATTTGGCTAACCCGGTACTCGTACTTAAGAAAAATGGCACCTGGCGCATGTGCATGGATTACATAGACCTGAATAAGGCCTTTTCGGCTGATCCTTTTGCTCTCGCTCGTATTGATCAAATCATTGATGCTATGGCGGGTTGTGAGTGAGTTTTTTGGATTCTTATTCTGGGTATCATCAGATCAAGATGGCAGTTAAGGACCAGGAGAAGACAACTTTTATCACTCCCTTTGGAGCCTTCTATTATGTCTATGCCTTTTGGGCTCAAGAGTGCCCAGGCGACTTATCAGCGGTGTGTTCAAAATTGCCTTCATGGTCAGATTGGACACAATGTTCATGCTTATGTGGATGATACTGTTGTGAAATCCAGGAAGAAGGAGACCTTGATAGATGATTTGAAAGAGACCTTTGACAATCTCCGAGTCTACAAGATGATGCTTAACCCGGCTAAATGCATCTTTGGTGTGCCGGCAGGCAAGCTGTTGGGTTTTTTGGTTTCTGAAAGAGGCATTGAAGCTAACCCAAAGAAAATCAAGGCTATCACTTCTTTGGCTAAGCTAGCATGTATTAATGATGTCCAGCATCTAGCGGGCTGTATCGTGGCCTTAAGCCGGTTTATAAGCCGATTGGGCGAAAAAGTTATTCCTCTGTATCACATGATGAAGAAAACAGATCACTTTGTCTGGAGTGATGCTGTTGATCAGGTGTTTGAGGCATTGAAAAAGTAGTTGGCTAAGCCATCGATCCTTGCAGCTCCTATTGATAAGGAGCCCTTACTGTTCTATGTGGCTGCTAATAGCCGAGCCGTCAGTGTGGCAATTGTTTTGGAATGGAAGGAAGCAAGCAAGGAATATCTGGTTCAATGGCCGGTTTATTATATCAGCGAGGTACTCATTGAATCCAAGCAGAGGTATCCACATTGGCAGAAGCTGGTGTATGGGGTGTTCATGGCTAGTTGTAAGCTGAAGCAGTATTTCTTTGGTCATCCCATCAATGTGGTCAGTTCTGATCCTTTAGGGGATATCATTCAAAACAGAGAAGCCACAGGTCGGGTAGCCAAGTGGGCCATTCACTTTGAATTATATGGTTTGAAGTATATGCCTTGGATGGCCATCAGGTCTCAAGCACTTGTGGATTTCATCAATGACTAGACAGAGCTACAGATGCCTGAGGAGAAGCCGGATAGCACATGTTGGACTATTCACTTTGATGGATCCAGGCAGTTAAAGGGCTCGGGGGCTGGGGTTATTTTGACTTCCCCACGAGGTGATAAATTTTGTTATGTTTTAAGGTTGATGTTCCCTTGTACTAACAATGCAGCTGGGTATGAAGCCTTGCTCCATGGTCTTCGGATGGCTAAAGAGATGAATCTAAGCCGGGTGAGATGCTTTGGCGACTCAGATTTGGTGGCTCAACATGTTTCAGGAACTTGGGATTCCAAAGATTGACTCATGGCGGCTTATCGCCGAGAGGTTGATGCTATTGCTGGTCATTTCAAAGGTTATCAAGTGGAACATGTTTATCGTAGGAAAAATGAGGCGGCTGATGCTTTAAGATGGCTAGGATCCCAACATAACCCGGTACCACCTAATGTTTTCCTTCATATTCTGCATAATCCTTCGGTTAAACTGCCTATGGAGGAAGATCTTGCTGTTCCTGACCCGGAGGCACAACTAGTGGTGGCTCTTCATGCTATTCCTGATTGGACAGTCCATATTTGGCTTATATGACACGGGGAGAGTTACCTGAAGATGAAACTTTGGCCAGGCAGATAACCCGGTGGTCTAAGTCAATGATTATTGTCAACGGAGAGTTGCACCGATGTAGTGTCATAGGGGTGTTTCAACATTGTGTTTCTCCTGAGGAGGGCCATGATATTCTATGAGAGATTCATGAAAGAGATTGTGGTCATCATGCCGGCTCTAAGTCTCTTGTGGCTAAAGCTTTTCGTCATGGGTTTTATTGGCTGACGACTCATGCTGATGCAGAGGATTTGGTGAGTAAATGTGATGGTTGTCAAAAAATTTCAAGACGAGCTCATGTGCTAGCTCAGTAATTAAAGATGATTCAAATTACTTAGCCGTTTGTAGTCTGGGGGCAGGACATGGTTGGGACTTTTAAAAGATCCAAGGACAAAAAGACTCACCTTTTGGTGGCAGTTGACAAGTTTACAAAGTGGGTTGAAGCAGAGCCAATCAGTAAGTGTGACACGACAATGATGGTTCAATTCATCAAAAAGGTGATTTTCTGCTTTGGCTACCCTCATAGCATCATCACTGATAATGGCACCAATTTATCTAATGGTGCTATGAAAGAATTTTGTCAACGTGAACAAATTTGTCTTGATGTGTCATTTGTGGCTCACCCCTAATCCAATGGTCAAGCTGAAAGAGCCAGAAATCTTGAGAGGCTTAAAACCCCGGCTTATGGTCCCTTTGCAGAGGACACCGGGTTGTTGGTGGAGGATTTTCCCTCAGTGCTATGGAGTATCAATACAACCCCCAACAGATCTATGGGTTACACGCCTTTCTTCATGGTTTACGGAGTAGTGGCGGTTCTCCCTAGTGACATCCATCATGACTTACCCCATGTGGCGGCTTATGTGGAAGCTGATAATGAACAAGTATGTCAGGATGCTCTTGACCTGTTAGATGATGAGCCTGACCTTGCAGCGGCTTGTTTGGCGATTTACCAGCAAGATCTGCGTTGTTATAATAGCCGCCGGGTTAAAACCAAGACCTTTCAAGAAGGAGATTTGGTGCTCTGGCTCATCCAGGATCAAATTGACATGCACAAGTTATCCCCACCTTGGGAAGGGCCTTTTGTGGTCAGCAAAAATCTAAACAACGGGTCATACTACCAAATTGATGTTCGAGAGCACAAGGACTCACGCAAATCTGAGGAGGAGACACACCAGCTGTGGAACATTGCTCAACTTCGGCCTTATTACACTTGAGCCACCGGCTCTTGTGATGTACATACTTCTATCAATGTATATATTATGATTAGTATAATAAAGCCATCAACCCTGATAATTCATGGCATGTGTCGTTTAATTTTTGAGAAATGAGTCTTTATTGTTACTTCATAAAATCACTTGGACGCTTCCTGCTTATTAAGCATAGCTATGACTACCCTCTTGATCTGGCTTGTATGCCTTGTTAATAAATGACTTGCGGGCTTCCTGCTCCTTGAGCATAGCTATGACCACCCTACTGATCAGGCTTAAAATATCTGGATTGATTTATTATTTGGGGGCTTCCCGTTTAATGAATAGAGCTTTGTTGAATATTATAATTGGCTTGGATACCAGGTGTATTCACCAAAAATCCGGGTTATCCTGCCTTTGTATGCTTGCCACTCCGAGCAGATAATCCTAGAATGACTCGCCATACTCTTGACAATCAATCTTATAAAGACCATAAACTTGTCAAAGTTAAAACGACGATTGGTCATGTGAGGCCCAACTTAAAGGTTTGAATTAAGGATTAACTCAGTGGTTGTGCGGCCCTTCAATAGCACTTGATATTGAGTCTTGGCAGCCTATGAATGCCTTGTTTTTTCCGGTTTATAATGATTTTGAAGATTATTTGGGTTCAACTTTTGTGCCATATTGATATATGGTTTAAAATTGGTTAGGGCCATGTTGCCTTGATCCTTATGATTAATATTTGAATCTATCTAGATTTTTGATAACTCGGCCTGGCTTTGGACGTTAAGTCGCCAGTGTGTTGATTATATACTTGGAGTTCTACACTCAGTTTTGGGATGTTATCCTTGCAGCATATGGCATTGTAAGCCGGTGGTATGAATAAATTGCATAGGGCATTGCGCTCTCAGTCTTTGGGCTGTTACCCTCACTGCGTGTGGCATGGTAAGCCGGCAGTATGAAAAAATATCATAGGTATGATATTTACCTTGTTATGATTATATGAGGTTTTGATAAACCCGTCCTGGTTATGGATTTTATAGTTACCCGTGGAATTTATATTGGGCAATGTGACCCGCCCTGGGGTAAACTGCCAGGGCACATGTTATGTGCTTATGTGTAGGAAATATGATAACTATGGTCTGCATACGATATTATAAAATAACAGTGCCACATCTTCAAATAACAAGATTGGTGGTTCAACAACGTTATGCAAGTAAAGCATGCACGATGGCACGACAGGTCATTGTTTATCTAGCCTATTACAAGGCACCTGCTCGCTCAAAAGAAGTGTTTTGGAACATACACCGTCTCATGTGGCAAATATTAAGCCGACCCTTGGATTAATGGTCTTGACCTTGGCCGGTGGAGGATTCCGGGTCATCTTGCACCGGTTCATCTTCTTCTTCTTCACCCGTTGGCTGGAAGTCAGATCTAGCCCAATTGATCCCAGTGAAAGCTTTGAACACAACCTTGTCATCAATAAGTGTTGACGGGTCAATGTCAGGGGCAAAGGTGTGCTTACGAATTGGCGGAATAAGGTCCTGGGCTTCATGAACCGGCGCTTTTACCTTCTTGTTTTCAGCATCATAAACCGCCTGATAGTGGGACAAGTCCATATCTTCAGCCAACTTTCTTGCTAATCTATGCATTCCCCTTACTATTTCGGCAAAGTCAGCAGAGCTGAAGGGAGACCCGTCTTCTTTTATGCTTGGGCAGCCATTGGTCAAATCTTCTGGATCAAGATCTGCTTGCCATGCCTTTGCCCGGCTTAATGCGGTGATGGCACCGGCTCTGGCGGCTGATCGCTTCAACTCTTTGATTCTTTGTGGCAGCACAGATAGCCTCTCCAGCACTTCCTTGATGAGAGAAGGTGGTGAATTTTTGGGTAAGGCGGCATAGATGGCTCATTGAGCGCCAGTGTAAAATTGCTCCACAAGAGTATATGTGGCTTTGAGTTTGACGCGCATATCTTGACCAAGGCTGGAGCTTCTCAGGCCTGCATCAATGATAAAGTATTGGTATACCGGGTAATGATTGATATACATTTATACGGAAAGATTGAAGTCTAGTGTTACATACAAAGATGGCGGCTATCATGGTGTTAATTTGAAGCTTTAAGCCGGAAAGCTCGTCAGCCCCCGGCTTAAGGGCAGCCTCTGCTTCTTTTGCTCTTTTCAATAGAGCTGTTTTCTCAGTCCGCCAGCTTGTCCTGTTAGCCCTGAAGTCCTTTTTCAACTTCTCCATCTCTTCCAAGGCAGTTGCCAATTCTGATTTGGCCTTGGAAGTTTCAGATTTTTGAGACTTGATATTTTGCTAAAGATCAGTGACTTCGGATTCTTTCACATTTAGCTCCGCCTGTAATATGCAAATGAGAGGTAGCATTACAATCATTTTATTTGAAGCCCCAAGCACAATACAAGTATTTCACTTGGCACTTGGGGGCTAATGCACATTGCTCTTTTTTGAAGACAATTCTATGATGACACGACTAAACTGTTATGATTATAGCCGACTCATGGGGGCTACATACTTGGATTTTATTCACAGTTATGGTGATAAGTCCCGTCTTATCCATGCTGATTAAGCCGGCACTTGGGGCTACAGGTGCAACATTGATCACTATTGTTTGAAGTCCCGACTCAACTTTCTAGTTTAAGCCGGCCCTTGAGGGTTACTTGTTTTGATCTTGTTATATATAAGGCTATCTAAATTCTACAGCATATTCAATTATATCACATCCAGTAGACTTGTCTGCTGACATAAGTACACTTATATAAAGAAGATTGAGGAGTTTACCTCAAAACGTTCCTTCATAAGATTGACTAAGCCAGCCTCAAAGTCACGGCTTGTATGAAGACAGTTCAGATACCCAGAGTTGATCTCTTGAGAGCTATATTGGACATAGCTTTCAAAATTCACCGACCGTTTGCCTTTGTCAGCAACGGATAACTCTTCCTTAGCACTGTGCTTTGACAAGACAGTGGGGTTACCTGGCACTGTGTAACCAAGCCCAGTAATGACAACATCATCAGCCTTCTCTTCAGTAGGCTTGATGGGACTTGGCGGATTGGTAGTGGCCGATTCAACATCCATATGGTCTATGGTGATGTTGTGCCCCTGTGGTGGCAGGTCATCAATGGTGGCCTCAGCAACTTGGAGAGAAGTTTCTATTGTTTGCTTCTGCGGTTCATTGAGATTTGAGTCTTCAGCTATTTTGGTCACCTTCAACTTCTTGCTAGGCTTTGCCATAGCGCTGAAAATGAAGCACAAGATAGGGTTAATACGACAATTAAGTGCACGATTGAAAGCGGATAGGATTAAAACTGTCGGTGTACTAGAGTAGGGGTACCCTAGTATCCCAAACTTGTGCACGGGCAGTCGCAGCATTCCGCGGCAAGGCTTGCCGGGTGACCGCCAAGGTCCTCCGTGGTTCCTTTGGAGCCATTCAAGGACAAAGTATCCAAGCCAAGGAGACAAGACCCCGGCAAGAGGAGGTTGCCGGGAAGGCCGACCAAGGCATCTCAAGGAACTTGCCGCGACGCGCCACGTGTCCCGGCAAGGCCCGGTGAGCGACAAGCTCCCGGACACGAGAAGACAACGACCGCGGCAAGGCGCTTGCCGCGGCAAGGCGCTTGCCGCGGCAAGCCACCACTCTATGCCTGCGCTCCAGCACATCCACCAACGTGTCGCTCTGGGACCCTTCCAGGCGTACGTGGCGGAAGGCTGTGCACCAGCGGTGAGCGGTGGCAAGCGGTGCTGACAAGAATGCCATCGTGGCGAGCGGTGGCATCCCTGACGGTCCCTTTTGCACTATTTAGGCGACGCAGACGGGCATTTAATGCCCTTGTCCCCTGCCGTCAGGGTTAGGTATGATACACTGTAGCAGGTAGCTGTACCAACCGCAACACCTTTCCATTTTTACCCTTGTCTACATTGCCACCTGTCGGTGACCCCTTGAGCATATAAAAGGAGGCCCATGCGCAACGTAGAGAGGGAGAGGAAGAGAACACTCACGCTCGGTCTCGTTAGCTGCTGGGGTGTACTGTAGCACTCCGCGCTCCCGAGCAAGAACTCAATACAAACCACAAAGCAGGAGTAGGGTTTTACGCATCCGTGCGGCCCGAACCTGGGTAAACTGCTCGTGTGCTTCGCCTCGATCCGCTCTTCATGCGACCCTCGCCCCCGCCGAACCGAAAGGGACTCGGTCTGCCGGTCCCATAGGTGCTCGTGGATCAGCTCCCCGACAACTTTGCCACGCCAGGTAGGGGCACCCTGCCGTTTTTCAAAATATTGAAAAATGCAGGTCCAATGAAATGGACTCCGGAAGCGGAGGCTGCGCTGCAAGACTTTAAGAGATACTTGTCCTCCACTCCAACACTTGTCGCACCTAAGCCACAAGAGAAGTTGCTGCTGTATATAGCGGCAACCAATCAAGTGGTTAGTGCCGTGTTAGTAGCAGAGAGGGAGGCAGATGACGAGCCAGCAACCACTGCAGGCGCATCCAGCGACAAGCAGGGGGCTTCCCCGACAAGCTCTGGTCCCGACAAAGATGGATCTGCGCAGACGCGCGAGGAGATACAGAAGAGAATGGTACAACGCCCAGTTTACTTTGTCAGTTCCCTTCTGCAGGGGGCTAGGTCAAGGTACTCTGGCATGAAGAAATTGCTTTTCGGCCTTCTCATGGCCTCGAGAAAGCTGCGCCATTACTTCCAAGCACATGAGATCACAGTTGTCACTCGTTTTCCGCTGAAGAGGATACTACAGAATCCAGAAGCGACAGGCAGGATTGTTGAGTGGGCACTGGAACTGTCAAGCTTTGGCCTCAAGTTTGAGAGTACTTCAACTATCCAAAGCAGAGCATTGGCAGAATTCATAGCAGAATGGACGCCAACACCAGATGAAGAAATTCCAGAAACGAGCATCCCCGTCGAGGAAGCAAGCAAAGAGTGGCTGATGTACTTTGATGGTGCCTTTTCACTGCAAGGCGCTGGCGTGCTGCTTGTCGCACCCACCGGAGAGCACCTCAAGTATGTACTCCAGATGCACTTTCCCAAGGAGCAAGCAACGAACAATACTGCAGAGTATGAAGGCTTGCTTGCCGGTCTCAGGATCGCGGCAGACCTTGGGATCAAGAAGCTCGTTGTCAGGGGTGACTCGCAGCTTGTCGTCCGCCAAGTGAACAAGAGCTATCAGAGTCCGTTGATGGAAGCCTACATCGACGAAGTGAGAAAGCTAGAAGAGCACTTTGACGGCCTACAGATGGAGCATGTTCCAAGAGCTCCGAACGCCATTGTCGATGGCCTATCAAAGTGCGCCGCACTTAAGTTACCTGTGGAACCAGGGATCTTTGTGCTCAAGCTGACTCAACCGTCTGTAACGCCATCAACTGGACAGAGCAAGAAGAGGAAGTTGATTTCTGGTGACTATTTTCCGGCAGAGCTTCCCGAAGCCGCCGCCAAGAAGGTCCCCAAGATCAACGCCAAGAGCGCTGAGGAGCAGTCTGCTCCGGCAAGCCCTAGGGTTTGTTCCGTTGAAGCAGAAGCTCCCGACAAGTTTTGCTCCGGCAAGCTTGCCGGGGAACGTCAAGCTCCGGCAGAGCCGCAGGTTCTCGCCGTAGAAGCAGATGTTCCCGCAGCAGCAGATTTGCCTTTAGTCCTTGTTGTCGAGCCACAAGCTCCAGCATGGGCGCAGCAGATTGTCCGTTTCCTTCAGACAGGAGAACTTCCCGAAGAGCAAGAAGAAGCGGAAAGAGTAGCCTGGCAGTCAAGTATGTACCAGTTTGTCGACAACACACTGTACAGAAGAAGACTCAACGGTGTGAAATTGAAGTGTATTCACCGGGAAGACGGACGAAAGCTGTTGGCAGATATACATGGAGGCATATGTGGTCACCACATTGGTGCAAGAGCACTTGCCGGCAAAGCATTCCGGCAAGGTTTCTTTTGGCCGACAGCCCTCCAGAATGCAACTGCACAAGTAACCAAGTGTGAAGCGTGCCAGTTCCATTCCAAGCAGATACACCAACCAGCTCAAGCTCTTCAGACGATCCCTTTATCCTGGCCATTTTCGGTCTGGGGGCTCGACATCCTCGGCCCCTTTCCCCGAGCAGTCGGGGGCTTTGAGTACTTGTACGTTGCAATCGACAAGTTCACAAAGTGGCTGGAAGTGGAAGCAGTGAGGAAGGTGACAGCACAGTCAGCAGTCAAGTTCTTCAGGTCGATTGTTTGCCGCTTCGGGATCCCTAACAGGATAATCACCGATAACGGTACGCAATTCACGAGCCGCACCTTCATGCAGTACGTCCAAGATCTTGGCGCCAAGGTCTGCTTCGCTTCTGTTGCTCACCCGAGAAGCAACGGTCAAGCGGAGAGGGCAAATGCTGAAGTGCTGCGTGGGCTCAAGACCAGGACTTTCGACAGGCTGCAAAAGTGCGGAAGAAACTGGATCGAGGAGCTGCCGGTGGTTCTTTGGTCGATCAGGACGACGCCAAATCGAGCCACTGGCCAGACACCTTTCGCTCTAGTCTATGGAGCAGAGGCAGTTGTCCCCATGGAACTCGTATACGGGTCACCTCGAGTGCTCGCTTATGATGAGCTTGAGCAAGAGCAGCTGCGACAAGATGACGCGCTACTCCTTGAGGAAGACCGTCTTCAGGCTGCTGTACGAGCTGCTCGCTACCAGCAAGCTTTGCGCCGCTATCATAGCCGCAAAGTTAACGCCAGAAGTATCGAGGAAGGTGACCTTGTTCTTCGGCGTGTTCAGTCCGCCAAGAATTCCAACAAGTTGACGCCGAAGTGGGAAGGCCCTTACCGGGTGAAACGAGTCACTAGGCCTGGCGCTGTCCGCCTTGAGACCGAAGATAGCATTCCGGTGAGCAATTCCTGGAACATTGAGCATCATCGTAAGTTTTACCCGTAAGGCGCGGTTGCCGGAACCTGTTCCGGCAACCACCTTTTGTACAAGTCTTGCCGTTGTTGCATGTAATCCTTTGTACAAAGCCGGGCGCAGACCCCATGCATAAGTAAAGCTCATATGCTCCGCACATCTTGTCAATTTCATGCTTTCTATTTTTTGCATATGTGATCTGACACTTTGTGCAGCACCTACACCCCGGTAAGCAATAACGAGCCGTAAGGCTCCATATCTTTATTTTCTCCTCTTTCTTTTTTCTCAAGGAAAGGAAGGTTCCCTCGCCCACAAGTTTGCCGGGGGGGGAGGAGAAGATAATGGTATGGACCAGGCGTCGTTCAAGAAAGTTTCGCCTTACCGGGAAGCAAACAACAGAAAAGCTAAGTTGCCAAAGTTTGAGCAATCAGATTTTTAAATTTTTTAAGTTATCTCCCTTGAACGACCGCACTTTGTATGGAAAACCTATGCGCGGAGGAACCAATTCGTAGCTAGTTACACCCTTACTTTGTTTCGAGTCCGCTCAACAACTTAAGTGAGCTGCGACTAGTTGCGACAAGGTTTCTTGTCGGTAGCGGCACCGCCAGCAGGCTGCTGACGTCCCGCACTCAGTGCTCGCGGCTAAGGTGCCTGCACCGGCAAGTTCCCTAAAAGCGTAGGGCAAAAACATACAAAGGGAGGAATCAAGTAAAGGGAATAACATTGCAATCATTACCTGGAATAGAGTTATATTACAAGGTAGCTTGTCGCGGCTCTAACAGATTGTTCTTATAACATGACCAGCAGCGACAAGAAAAGAAGAAAACGGGCGGCCTAGTCTACGCGATCGCCCTCAATCCTCTTGATCCCGCTCACCTTGTCCACAATGGGTGCGACAAGGGTCTTGAGCGCCTCCAGATCAGCATCCGGCGGTAGGGTCTTGAGGATGTTGGTGAGATTGAGGCCCAGGTTGCGAAAGGCCACCTTCACCAACACCTTTTGAAGAGCTCCCGCGCAGATCTTGCGCGACTCGTCAGCCAGCTGCTTTGGGATCTTCTCCTGGAGCCACTGGAGGGCCGTCGCCACGCCTTTGAAAAACAAGGTGAGCTTGGCGCTGGGTTGGAGGTTCTCATAAGAGGGATACCCGAGATCCTCCACCCACAGCTGCGCCAGCTCCCTGTCAATATCTGCGGCAGCACTCACGAGACTCTCCGTCCAGTGCTCCACATTCTCCCTAAAAGCATTCTGGGCGGCGGCAGTACTCGCCAGCAGCGCCTTGTCGGCCTTGATCTCCTCCTTCAAGGCCACCTCCTGCTCCCTGGCGCCGTCCAGCGTCTTGGTCAAAGTGGTCAGCTTCAACTCAAGATCTGCGTTGGAGTCCTTGGCGGCGCTGAGCTCCTTGCCGTTCTCGGCGAGACAAGCCTGCAGCTCTGAGTGGCTGTAGGCATCCTTCTCCCGCTCACGCTTGAGCGCGGCAAGCTCCTCACCGCTCGCCTTGAGATCGGCCTCCAGCTGCGCCACCTTCGTCTCCAGCTCCTTCTTGGCGGCCTCGGCGGATACGGCAGCATCCTCCGCTTGCTTGAGGGCTCCGCCGAATGTTCGCTCGCGCGCGGCAAGCTCCTCCTCGTGGGCGTCAAGGTTGACCTTCCGCTGCACCAGCTCGCCCTCCTATGCAGACAGCTTTTCAGCGGCAAGCCGCCGTTGCTCTTCGACTTCAGCCTTCTCGAGGAGGAAGGCCTTCTGCTCCTCGGCGAGTTGCTCCCGCTCCTCTGCCAGGGACCGGAGAGCTTCCTGGTTGAGACCCCGGAGCTCCTCCGCGCGCTTCTCGATGTCCACTCCTGCCTTCGCGACAAGCGCCTTGCGGGATTCCAGCTTGGCTTGCCGCGCGCGGTAGAGCGACATCAGCTTCTGCAGCAGCCGCTCCTCCTCAGGCTCGCCGCTGCTGCTGCTCGGCGCATCAACTAGCGTCAGCCCAGCGGAGGCGAGCACCTCTCCATCAAAGCTCTCTCCCTCGACCGGCGCCCTGGAGCTTGATGCCCAGGGGAGGTTGATGAAGACGCCATCGCCGGCTTTCAATTAGACCCCTGGCTGGGGCTCTTCGGAGCCTGGCGTTGCGGCAGCGGCGGACGGGTCGACGGTCGACGTAGCGCCTGGCACTCCTGCGGCCTCAGGGCCGTCAGTGCGATCGCCAGACCCCTCGCCAGCTGCTGCGGCGGCAGCTTTGGTGGCCTCGTCGCCGGCGGGATCATCAGCGCCGGCTGCTTCTTCAGTGGCAGCGCCGGTCTCCATCGGCTCCGCAGCAGATGGGTCTGACGGCCGGAAAAGGGAGAAGAGTCAAGCAAATATCCAAAAAAAAGAAGATCAAAAGAAGAAGAACCCAAGGGAAGTTTTGAAGCGAGAGGATTACCTGTACCGGGTTCTGTAGTCGTGGTCTCCGCCGCCGGAGGGCCGCTGGTGTTGTCCCTTGCCGGAGAACTCTCCCTTGCTGGAGACTTCTCCCTTGCCGGAGAACTCTCCCTTGCCGGAGGACTCTCCCTTGGCATTTCGGGGGCGGCCTCCGGGCGCTCCTGGTGGGACTGCTCTGCTCCTACACAAACCAACAGTCAGATGTCAGCAAAGAAAGAGTATCCATGCGCGCCTAACAGCGGAAAGTGAACCATATACTTATGCTGGGGGCTGCTCTGGAGAACAGTTGCCGGGTCGGGCAAGGTTGTCTCGGACGCACCCCCTGCTGTCGCGGTGGGTTCGTCCTCGATGATAATCACCGGGACCTTGGCTCTCTTCGCTGCTCTCTGGGCCAGAGTCCTAAAAAGGAATAAGTTCAGAGTAAAGCAAATGAGATACAAGACAAAACAGCAAGAATTGAAAAACTACAAGTACAACAAGAGAATCTTACTCTTCTTCTTCTTCGTCGGAGCTGAACGCGGAGAAGTCGAAGTCCGGCTCACGTCCAGCGCGAGGAGGCGGAGGAGTAGTTTCCCTTGGCCGCTTAGCAGGAACAGTGGCAGTGGTCTGAGACGACCCCGCTCCGGCTGCCGCCGTGGCGTGAGAAGCGGCAGGAGCAGAAGCGGTGGTCCGGGTGGACCCCGCTCCAGTTGCCGCAGCAGCGTGAGGTGCTCCCGCGGCAACAGTGCTTGCCACGGTGGAGCGTGTCGCGCTGCGCGGCGGCTGTTGACTCGCCTGCCGCTCCGCTACGTCCCCGGCCTTGCGGAGACGCCTTCTTGGTGGGGATGGAGGCTCTGCTTGCGGCGAGCTGCCTGAAGATGAGGAGGAAGAGGAGTTGATCTCCAGCAATCCACTCATATCCTCGGCGGGCTCGCTCGACTCGACGTCATGCCCGGCAAGCTCTTTCTCGCCGACAGGCTCCTCTTGCTCGGCACGGCTTGCCGCCTCTGCTGCATCTGCCTCCTCCACGGTGAATCCAAATTCGCCCACGGCTGCGGCTGCCGCCGCCTCTTCCAGCCTAGTGGCTATGCGTGTCATCTCCGCATCGGTGGTGTCGCGGGTGAGGCTATCCTTTTCGTCGGAGCGGACCGGCACTTCTACCAAGCCGTCAAAGAACTCCTGCATGACGTTGTCTGCAGGCTCTTGCCAAGTTGGGACAATTCCATGCAAATCGCACAGCGGCATCATTACACAGATGTGGTCGAGCGCGGAGTTGTTGCACAGCGGAACGACACCCTGCGGCAACCTGAACACTTCGGGATGTTG
The DNA here is from genome assembly GCF_056163025.1 of Triticum urartu. Classification (NCBI taxonomy): domain Eukaryota; kingdom Viridiplantae; phylum Streptophyta; class Magnoliopsida; order Poales; family Poaceae; genus Triticum; species Triticum urartu. Next base: position 471,324,463 of record NC_141878.1, read on the forward strand.
AGGGTCGTACTTGAACAGCTCCTGGAGCATCGCGTTAAGCTCCAGAACAGTGAAATTAAAGTTGAGGCCCAGACGCAGCCTCATGATATCCGCCGCATTCTTGAATTCCCAAGCGGGTCTCCCCCGTTCCTGCAGGGGGGCGATGCGGCGACGAAGAAAATCTACGCCAACAGCGCCTATAGTGAGCCCGGCAAGCCTGAGGCGTATGATCTGGGTGACGGCAATCTTCAGCCTATCGTCCTCCGAGGCCACGTCACTCCAATCGCTGCCGCGTGCTACTGGGGCTTGACGCCGGGCGGTAAACGGCTGCGGGTTCTCCTCGTCAATCCAGCACCAGTCTGCTCTCTCCATTCCTGCCGGCCCTCGAGATCCAGGCGATTCCACCGGATAAAGGCTCTCCTCTCTCTACTCGGGGCATAAAGAAGTGGAGAAAAAGGGCTACATTGGGATGGACTCTGACAAAGTTTTCGCAGACATGTGCGAAAACTGCCATGGTCAGAACAGCATTGGGGGTGAAATCAAGGAGGTGGAACCCGTAAGTGTTCATAATGTCGCAGAAAAACTCAGAGAAAGGCGGGCAGAGCCCGCAGTAGAAGAACAAGGCGAAGAAAGGATATCCGTTTGGAGCCATTTTCCAAGCGGCGGCTGGAAGTACCTTCGTGCGCGGATGCGCTCGCGTCTCCGTCGACCAGAAGAGGTAGTAATTCTCCCTCAGCTCCCTCGCGGCGAGCTTGGGGGGGAAGATTGCCCGCTCCTTTCGCAGCGCCGCAAGCCGCTGTGCCCCGGTCGACTTCACAACCTTCCCTTTGTCGGCTCTCGGAGCCATGGCGGAAGTGGTGGAGGAGCTCGACGGCGTTGGTGGTGCTGGTGGCGACGGGGGGCGGGGCGCTGCTCTCTTTCAGCTTTGGGAAGACGAGGGAGCGGCGGAGATTTCCGAGATTGGAGTAGCAACCGGCGAATGGGTGAACTATCCCTGTTTCCCCTGCTTATAAAGAGGGAAGGGGCGGATGTTCCGCCTTTCCGAATAAAGAAACCACCCACGATCTCTCCCACGATGCCGCATTCAACGCGTGCCATTCGGGGAGGGCACGGTGGATACGGGGAGAGATACGGCGTAACCCAGGCCGCGCGTGCCCGTGCCCTGTTTTGGGCCTGGCCCAACAACGCTCGGCACCGTGTATGGCCCAGGCCCGGGGGCTCCTGTCGGTGTACTAGAGTAGGGGTACCCTATTATCCCGAACTTGTGCACGGGCAGTCGCAGCATCCCGCGGCAAGGCTTGCCGGGTGACCGCCAAGGTCCTCCGTGGTTCCTTTGGAGCCATTCAAGGACAAAGTATCCAATCCAAGGAGACAAGACCCCGGCAAGAGGAGCTTGCCGGGAAGGCCAACCAAGGCATCTCAAGGAACTTGCCGCGACGCGCCACACGTCCCGGCATGGCCCGGTGAGCGACAAGCTCCCGGACGCGACAAGACAACGACTGCGGCAAGGCGCTTGCCGCGGCAAGCCACCACTCTGTGCCCGCGCTCCAGCACATCCACCAACATGTCGCTCTGGGACCCTTCCAGGCGTACGTGGCAGAAGGCTGTGCAGCCAGCGGTGAGCGGTGGCAAGCGGCGCTGACAAGATTGCCATCGTGGCGAGCGGTGGCGTCCCTGACGGTCCCTTTTGCACTATTTAGGCGACGCAGACGGGCATTTAATGCCCTTGTCCCCTGCCGTCAGGGTTAGGTATGATACACTGTAGCAGGTAGCTGTACCAACCGCAACACCTTTCCATTTTTACCCTTGTCTACGTTGCCACCGGTCGGTGACCCCTTGAGCATATAAAAGCAGGCCCATGCTTAACGTAGAGAGGGAGAGGAAGAGAACACTCACGCTCGGTCTCGTTAGCTGCTGGGGTGTACTGTAGCACTCTGCGCTCCCGAGCAAGAACTCAATACAAACCACAAAGCAGGAGTAGGGTTTTACGCATCCGTGCGGCCCGAACCTGGGTAAACTGCTCGTGTGCTACGCCTCGATCCGCTCTTCGTGCGACCCTCGCCCCCGCCAAACCGAAAGGGACTCGGTCCGCCGGTCCCATAGGTGCTCGTGGATCAGCTCCCCGACAAAAACTCTCACCCGGACACGGTCTTGAAGACTGGGATTTGGGTCCCAGATGAGTCGCCGGAGGAGGAATGAGATGTTCCCTGAGTCGGAAGAGTTAAGATGCTGTCGAAAAAGACCTGCTTTGGGATAAGCTAAGTCGGAAGTCTGTGAAACCTCTGGACGGTGCTTGCGAGGAGCTGGTGTGTTTGGTAAGCAGGAGGAGAGAATCTCGCCACCGCTGTTCCGGGTCGTGCGGCGAGCTTCATGTTGCTGCTTCTTCAAAATAAAGTTGGGATCCAAATAAGCTAAAGGATGAGAAAACCTTACTTTCCGGCTTGCTTGACGAACTTTCTGTCTTGGCAGAGGTTTTGAGTGAGAGGAAAGGATAGTTACCTCTTCGCCATCTGTGTGGCTGCCTTCTGCGTCATCCTGATAGTGATCATTGTCAATAAGATCTACAAAAAAACTAGCCAAGGGAGTCAAGTTCTACCTCCGACTCAATGTCATCCAAGTCAAATAGCTTGGAGGTGTTGGTCTTCTTCTTGGTAGGTTTTTTCTGAGCCTTATTCTTTGTCCGGGTCGTCTTGCCCGACTTATCCTGCAACTTCCTATTCCAAAAAGGAGAATTATCCTATGGAAATCAAATGATTATAAGAGGATAGTTTAAGTGAAAATATGATTCAACTGAAAATTGTTACAAGCTTATAGCTGGTGGCTTGTTGAGAGTGCAGAAAGAATTCAGTCCGGCTTTGCTGCAATCTGCCAAGCTCTCGTTCAACAAAGACTTGGTCATGTTATTGATATCCTCATCAGTCAACTGAATCTGGCAGTGGCATTGTGGATCTTTTAAGTTGCCGGTGTATTCTCATATTAAGCCGGGGTGGTGGCTTAAGGGCAGAACTCTCCAGGCGACCCAGCATCGAACCAGATTGATTCCGGTCATGCCATTGGCTATTAAGGCTCGGATCTTTGAAAAGACTAGCATATATTTTTTTCCATGCCGCTATACTGATGTGGTCTGGAAGAGGATGCCTGTTGCTAAGTTGGATGGCACGATAACCCGACAGAGGGTTTTCCCCTTCTGGAGAAGTGTCTTGGCAATAAAACCAAGTTTGGTTCCAGTCCTTTGGATAATTGGGCGGTTTGGAGGCTAGGAAAGTGGCTTCTTTCCGCCTTTGAATTGAAATGCCACCTAATTCTAGGCCGTGCCCATCTGTGAACTCGGTCTGCCGGTTTAAATAGTAAAATTCCCTGAATAGTTCTACAGTGGGCTCCTATTGAAGGTACACCTCACAGAACACTTGAAAGTTGCAGATGTTTGAAATGGAATTTGGCCCAATATCTTGAGGATGGAGCTTGAAAAAGTGCTGTACATAACGGAAGAATTTTGAGCCAGGAGGGCTAAAACCCCGGAGCAAATGATCAGTGAAGACAATTACTTCACCGTCCTTGGGCTCAGGCGGGGTTTCGGTGCCTGGGACTGATGTGGCTTGAAGCTACGTCGGTATTTCTCCAAAGAGGAAGGGATGATGCAGCACAGCGGCGGTAGGTATTTCCCTCAGTGATGAGACCAAGGTTATCAAACCAGTAGGAGAACCAAGCAACACAACGCAAATAGCCCGTGAACACAAATAACAAATACTCGCAACCGATTTGTAAAAGGGGTTGTCAATCCCTTTCGGGTAGCGGCGCCCCAAGATAGGTAAACAGCCGTGAAATAAATTGTAGTAGATTGATACATCGAGTGCCAAATAAAATAAATAAAAATAAAACACAGCAAGGTATTTTTGTACTTTTGGTTTGATAGATCTGAAAATAAAAGCAAGGAAAAGGATATCGCAAAGGCAAATAATATGAGAAAGAGACCCGGGGGCCGTAGGTTTCACTTGTGGCTTCTCTCGAGAAAAATAGCAAATGGTGGGTAAACAAATTAATGTTGGGAAATTGATAGAACTTCAAATAATCATGATGATATCCAGGCAATGATCATTACATACGCATCACGTCCAAGAATAGTAGACCAACTCATGACTGCAGCTACTACTATTACTCCACACATCGACCGCTATCCAGCATGCATCTAGTGTATTAACATCATGGGGAAACGGAGAAATGCAATAAGAACGATGACATGATCACTACTTCAGGATGCTGCTAATGCGACACTACGATCAGAGACCCTTTGATGAAACTGTGTATGATGCATTAATCGCAAACAGTGATGTAAAAAACCGTTAAAAACGATTCAAAATGTTTGCGATGAATGATACATCAAACACGGTTCAGATTTTAGTTGCGTGTGCGATGAGGGGCATATGGTTGATCCGTATGAACTATTTGCGATGAGACAGAACAGCATAAACGGGCAGCCAGATCAAGGTGTGTGCGATATATGGCATACAGTTCATTCCGATGAACCGTTTGCGGTGATTGAGGTGAACACAAACGATTCGGCGTAACAAGGTGTGTGTGATACCCAGCAAACAGGTCGGTAATTAGAATTATGTGTGATCATTATAGACATCCCATATGGTCTTTTTTTGTGAATTGTGTGCTCATCAGGGCACACAGTTCAACAAACCAACCTGCTGGCGATAATGCAGAAGATCTCAATCGAATACATATTATTAACCGTTTACGATGAGATTGACATGATAAACAGAGATATATACAGTCTTCTTAATTTAGTCCTTGTTCTTGTTGTTGTTGTTGTTGTCTGCGATGAGATTGACTGGATAAACAGAGATATATACAGTCTTCTTAATTTAGTCCTTGTTCTTGTTGTTGTTGTTTTTGTTGTTGTTGTTGTTGTTGTTGTTGTTGTTGTCGTCGTTGTCGTCATCGTCGTCGTCGTTGTTGTTGTTGTTGTTGTTGTACACCTGCCTTCTGATGACCTTAAGCAAGTGCTCGGCGGCGACCGCCATCATGGCGACGATATGAGCAGGAGCAGCTGCACTGAAATAATCATCACCACTCATCCGCATTCCCCCAATGCCAGTGCCACGCGAGGGAATTTGGAGGCTACGTAGGGATTTGTGGGAAATGGGGAAACTGTGGAGATAAGCTAACGGCCAGGAACTACTTATGGCACTATATGTTGTATACGGCACACTGTTAATAGATGTCGTCTACATTAGGTATTACAACGTCACACACGATTTCCGCACCAAACCGTGTGAGAAGACAACATAGGTTAGAAATGGTTGTCTTTACATAACCATATGTGATGTACTACCCTGTCCATATAATTGAGTTACGGTGAGATAACGTGTAAACAGCCGCTCTACGGATATCCGTAAAAAAACAACCGCTCTACATATAAAGATGGCGGCGGCGGCCTAGGCAGCGGCTACTGGAGAAGAGGCCAGTCCTTGGCCGATGGGCGATGGTGGCATCATATGAGGTCAATCCTTGGTCTGTGGCAGGACATAGGAGGAGCTCTACTATCGAAGTCGGCGGTGGTGTGATTCGAGCACATCCATCGCGGTCGATGGCGGGATAGTGGAGGTCGAACTTCAGGCGGTAGCTGCACTAAGCTTTGCTCCTCGACCATGCTGTCTCGGTGTGCCGCCGCATCGCGCTTGTCTGTCTGCTCGGTGGAGGTCACCGCGTGACTAATTAATTAAGGTATTCTTTTCGTGAGTAGCTTAATTAATTAAGGTATTCAATTCCTAAGGGTAGTGTTGTACTAGTACTCTGCATGTAAATTGATTGGCGATTAATTTTTGTCATTGCACGTCTGGATAACAACATGGAGCGCCCTCAGTAATTATTAAAATAAAACCTTGTGATTTATGCACGCATATTTGGGCAGCAGTTAATCTATGTATTAATGTTGCTGTTTTGTTTTTAGTTACCATTTGTGTGCTACAGGGGGAACGATCTTGATGGATGAAGAATAAAAAAACCACAGATTTTATCAGTGGCATGACAGAGTTCATGAATTTGGCTGAAAGTACAAATAGGAGAATTGGTGATGTGGATTACATCCTGTGTCCATGTACTGATTGTGCTAATAAAGAGTCACATGAAGTTGCAGATGTCCAGATGCACTTAGTCTCTAGGGGATTCATGGGTAGTGGATATACACGTTGGACCAGACACGGTGAAGAGGAGGTCATGGATGAAGATACCCAGGGCAGCGAGATGCCAAACCCCGATCAATGTCACATGGATGTTGAATCTAACATCGGAGCAGAGGCGTCAAGCTACCAATGGAACACCGGAAAGCCGAAACGCCCACTGGAAAACCAAGACGTCGACATAGATGATGATGATGATCTTGATATGCCAGATTTTGCTGCTATGATTGCAGATTTCGAGGGCCCAAAAAAGGATATGATTGGGTACGAGGATCTGCCAACCATTGATGCGGACTCCAAGAAAGAATTGTATCCAGGATGCAAAAAGAAATATTCCAGGTTGAGTGCCACCCTGGCGCTTCTCAGATTTAAAGCAGCAAATGGTCTATCAAACAAGGGCTTCACAGAGATGTTAGGTCTTTTCAAAGAAATTCTTCTGGAAGATAATGTGCTCCCTAGAAGAACGAATGAAGCGAAGAAAATTGTTTGCCCATTGGAACTTGAAGTACAGAAGATACACACTTGTGTGAATGATTGTATATTGTACCGTGGTGAGTACAAAGATTTGCATGCGTGCCCCACATGCAAGCATGCACGATACAAGCACAGGAGAGCAAAGGACAAGTACAAATTGGATGACGAGATCAAGACAGGAATCCCGTTCAAGGTTTTTTGGTACTTGCCTTTAATTCCAAGGTTGAGGCGTTTGTTTGCAAACACTAGAGAGGCAAAGAGGATTCCGATGGCATCATGATGAGCGAATTGCGGATAGGTTTATGAGGCACCTGAAAGATGGGGCTCAGTGGGAATTAATCGACAAAAAGTTTGAAAATTTTGCCAAGGATCCTAGAAGTATAAGGCTTGGGGAGTGTACTGACGGGATGAATCCTTTTGGCGATATGAGCACCAATCACAACACATTACCAGTGCTTCTATGCTTATATAACCTAGCTCCTTGGTTGTGTATGAAGAAAAAATACATTATTCTGTCAATGATTATCGAAGGCCCGAAGCAACCTGGAAATGACATCGACATTTACTTTCAGCTACTGGTAGAAGAACTACTGACAGTGTGGATAGATGCGCCTGCTGTAAAATGTTGTGATGCTTGTAGAAAGGAGATTTTTGATCTACATGCGATGCTGGTTGATACGTCTCCATCGTATCTACTTTTCCAAACACTTTTGCCCTTGTTTCAGACTCTAACTTGCATGATTTGGATGGAACTAACCCGGACTGACGCTGTTTTCAGCAGAATTGCCATGGAGTTATTTATGTGCAGAAACAAAAGTTCTTGGAATGACCTGACACTCCACGGAGACTATTTTTGGAAATAATAAAAAATACTGGCAAAGAATCAAGGCCAGGGGCCCACGCCCTAGCCACGAGGGTGGGGGCGCGCCTGCCCCCTTGGCGCGCCCCTGCCTCGTGGGCCCCCTAGAGCTCCACCGACCTCAACCCTGACTCCATATATTCGTGTTCGGGGAGAAAAAAATAAAGCAGAAGCATTCATCGTATTTTATGATACGGAGCCGCCGCCAAGCCCTAAACTCTCTCGGGAGGGCTGATCTGGAGTCCGTTCGGCGCTCCGGAGAGGGGAATTCATCGCCATCGTTCTCATCAACCATCCTCCGTCACCAATTTCATGATGCTCACCGCCGTGCGTGAGTAATTCCAGCGTAGGCTTGCTAGACGGTGATGCGTTGGATGAGATTTATCATGTAATCGAGTTAGTTTTGTTAGGGTTTGATCCCTAGCATCCACTATGTTCTGAGATTGATGTTGCTATGACTTTGCTATGCTTAATGCTTGTCACTAGGGCCCGAGTGCCACGATTTCAGATCTGAACCTATTATGTTTTCATGAATATATGTTAGTTATTGATCCTATCTTGCAAGTCTATAGTCACCTACTATGTGTTATGATCCGGCAACCCTGACATGACAATAATCGGGACAACTCCCGGTGATGACCGTAGTTTGAGGAGTTCATGTATTCACTATGTGTTAATGCTTTGGTCCGGTACTCTATTAAAAGGAGGCCTTAATATCCCTTAGTTTCCACTAGGACCCCACTGCCACGGGAGGGTAGGACAAAATATGTCACGCAAGTTCTTTTCCATAAGCACGTATGACTATATTCGGAATACATGCCTACATTACATTGATGAATTGGAGGTAGTTCTGTGTCACCCTAGGTTATGACTGTTACATGATCGATCACATCCGGCATAATTCTCAATCACCAATCCATTGCCTATGAGCTTTCCATATATTGTTCTTCGCTTATTTACTTTTTCCATTGCAATTGTTATCATCACTATAAAACACCAAAAATGTTACTTTTGCTACCGTTAACACTACTATCATATTACTTTGCTACTACATACTTTGCCACAGATATTAAGTTATCCAGGTGTGGTTGAATTGACAACTCAGCTGCTAATACTTGAGAATATTCTTTGGCTCCGCTTGTGTCGAATCAATAAATTTGGGTTGAATACTCTACCCTCGAAAACTGTTGCGATCCCCTATACTTGTGGGTTATCACTGGTGCACACCATTCAAGATATGCCGACATTAGGAAACACATCGGGGAAGAAAACAAAGGGAGATGTAGGGTGTGTCACATGCATGGATAGGACAGCTAGGAGAAGACTTCCCATCTCGCGCAAAACAGTGTATTTGCATCATCGTAGGTTCTTATGAAAAAATCACCCATACCGAAAGATGAAAGCTGAATTTGATGGTACGGTAGAGGAAGGTGCGGGCCTGATGTCTACTACACAACCTTCTTCTTGTAGACATTGTAGGGCCTCCAAGTGCAAAGGTGTCACGGCCTGATTTTTGGCCCTTTCTTTTTCTTTTGTTATTCTGAGGTTTTTTTCTTGAGTTTTCTTTTTCCGTGGCTTTGTGGTCTAGAAACTGAAGAAGATGACCTCTTATTTCTTTCCAAAGTGGCTTGTCATCCCCATATCCATCCCCAAGACCTTGCCATTTCCATCTTGGACCAATCCCAATATTATTTTTATTGGGAACATTCCTTTTTCTATTAAAGGAACAACCCAATTTACCCTAGGTTGTGAAGCAACCTATATTTCCATCACTCCTAAAATTCCCAAATAATTCTCATAAATTGTTGGGTCATATCTTTCTCAAATCTGGAAAAATATTTCATTGGCCATGTTTCCCATCATGCTCAATTAATTCATTTCCTATTCTGTCCTGAATGGCAGTTTGTGAAGCAAGTGCCATTTATCTTTTGTCAATTGACCCCAAACTTTGTGGACACCTTTTCATGTACAAATAATTGCCTGATGACAAAATTCAACTTAATTTGCCTAGTGGATATTCCTGAGCAATATTTCAAAGTTCCTGTCTGAGGGAATTTGTTGTGAAGGAAGTGCTAGCTAGGATGGTCCAAATAAGATGAAATTTTGCATGGTCCTTCATATTATCATATCAAAGCCCTCCTCAAGATTTGAGATCATGCAATGCAACCATGTGAGCACAGCTTCAAATCTTTTTTTCTATCCAAATTTGTAGTTAGTGAAGCAAGTACATTTTATATTGCTCCAGTATGGATGAAATTTTCCAGGACCTTCTTCTATCCATATAACCTATCTCCACCAAATTTGGTCATATTTGATCTAACCATTTTCACTCAAGTATTTTCTCAAGTTTCTATTCAGAGAGGACCATTATGAAGGAAGTATCACTTTGGCTTATCCAAATAGTATGAAAATTTTATGGCACTCTCATATGCCCAAATCATCTAGACTTGCCCATTTTCAGCTCAAGTGGATGCATTGTGTGAGTGCTTCTTCATGATCCAGTTTCTGGACCAGTTTATGCATTTGCAAAGCAACTATATTAAATCTCGGTCCATTTCCTCTCTAAACCTCAAGGGCCATAGTCCTTCCTAGCCTAAACACCCCAGACAACTCATTTGCCTCTAATCTCAGCTCTGGTGATCACTGCAACATGATTCAGTTTGATGCTGTAAACTTCAAAGCTCACTTACCATTTAACCATAGAGCTTTTCACCGAGCTACCACCGCAGTCGAAACCTCCCTTGGAACAACTTACCCTTAGACAACAATTGCCAACCATTTGGATCTTCTTGATGCTAGTCAGCACGGTGACCACCGTTTTGGCGTGCAATGGCTGCGCCCAGAACGTCTTCTTGCTCGGCATCTCAGCGAGCACGGGCCTGTCTACCGTGTTCCCCGCGTCGTCGCCGTCCTCCTAGAGACATTTCCCCCTCCGCCCACTTCTCCGTCGGTGCTCGTCGCTGCGTGCCCACAGGCGAACTGTAGTCGGCCGGCTCTGTTCATGCCGCGGTGTCTTGCTCCCCTGCGCCCTCGGCCCCTCCTGTCCCGTGCACCACTATTGCTTGTCCGCACCTCCCTCGTCATGATCCCGCGCCCTCCCGTGATTGCTGCCGTCGCTAGGGCCTCGGCCGGACACGAGCGGCGGCACCCGAGCCACCGCAGTCGGCGTTCTGGGAACGGGGGTCCCCAGACTGGTCTGCCCGCGGACCATGGCATGGCTCTGCGAGTGGGCTCGTATGGCCCATCCTCACCAACAAGCACCCAAGACCCTCGCGAGGGGCCAAGCCTCATGAGGCGGATGACACAAGACCTCCTTGGGAGCGCCCTCACCAGCCAGGCTCGCGAGGGGCGGAGAGTTCAAGGTAGGGCAAACCTCGCGATGTTTCAATGATGTGAGCCATGACGATCAAGATCAGGCAGGCGCCAGGCGGGCGCCAGCGCGTACAGTGTCCTTGTTTCCTCTTTGGTGCTAAGGAAGCAAGCGCAGGCGCAGAGTACAGAGGAGTCAAGCAAAGGTTTCCATATCAGTGCAATGAGACCAAGACCAGCAGGATGGCAAGACGGAGGTCACCATGGAGCCCAAGGCGGCGTCACCACCAGAGCCTTTTGCAGGCGAAGACCGCTTTTGTCAGGATAAGCTGTACTAGTTGTCCCCTTTCAAATTGGCCATTGTTGGATCCCTCCCCGCTCAATATTTGGGAAGAGGACCTGGGCCTCTATAAAGAGGATTAGCCACCACAGTATGGGGGTAACTCATTCGGTTCATTCTCACACCCACCAAGCACAAGAACACCTCGCCTCAGGTGGCTGTTCTTCCCCTTGTACTGTTCATCCCTAGCCCAAGAGGCAATCCACCACCACCACACTAGAGTAGGGTATTACAGAACAACGGTGGCCCGAACCAGTATAAATATTGTGTCCTTTGTGTTGCAAGTTCATCGATTTAGCCCTTGAGATCTTAGCGAAGCTAGGGCGTGGATCGGTAGGGGGAGATCTTCGTGCGCACCCAAGTGTTCGAACCTTGAGGGTTTTTTTGGAACCCGAGATCCAACATTTGGCATGCCAGGTAGGGGTGCGCCATAGCTTTCCTTTCATCGATCTATGCTCCGCCGCCACCTCGCTTTGCCCTCATGGCAGGCGTCTCGCTCCCAGCTCCGACGACCGGTGCCTACAGCGGGGCCAGGGGGCTCCTAGCCTTGGCCCCTTCCCTAAAGCAGGTGCAGTGGCCGCCGAAGTTCAAGTAGGAGATGCCGCCGCACTACGATGGCGCGGCGGACCCGTCGGCTTTTCTGCTAGCGTATGAGGAGGATGTCCTCAAGGCCGGGAGCGATGATAAGGTCATTGCCAACTGGCTTCCCATGGCCCTCACTAGCGCACCACGCGCCTGGCTACTCTACCTCCCCGAATCCATGGTGGAATCTTGGGAGGAGCTGCGCGACTTCTTCACTGTGCGCTATGTGGCGCCAGCGCACCACGCGGTCGCGGCCCTCCTTGGCAACTCGCAATCACCGCCTTCAAATAGTCATGTCAAGCCATTCCTTCGCCAGATCGGCACCGGTTCCAGGCACTCGGGGGCCCCGCCGGGCAGGGTCGCGCCTGAGGCCAAGCTCACCTTCGATGCAGGGGACCACCCTGCCTCTACCGTAGTCTCGGGCATGCTTCCCATGCTTTGCACGCCCACCATCTGCAGGGTGGCCGTCACCAAGACCCTCATTGACTGCGGCGCTTGCCTCAACGTGCTCTCCGTGGAGGCCTTCGGCCTTTTGCACGTACTGCTCGAGTGGCTCCGCCTCAACAAGTCCTTCTCAGGGGTTGGCGACGGCACCGCCCACTCACTGGGACAGATCCGCCTCCCTATCACCTTCGGCACGCGTGACAACTATCGCACCGAGCTAGTTGACTTCGACATCGCCCGCATCGGCCTCCCTTACAACGCCATCCTCGGGTACCCAGCTCTGGCCTAGTTCATGGCAGAAACCCATCCGGTTTAGAACCTCATGAAGATGCCGGGGAGCAAGGGTGTCCTCACCATCAAGGGGGAGGCCAAGGAGGCCCTGGCGGTGCTAAAGCTTGCCCTCAAGACCGCCGCGGCAGCGCAGCCTGCCGGCATGGGCACCTCCAGGGCCAAGGGAGCCGCACCAACCAAGAAGAAACAGCTGTTCACCCAAGACAAGGCAGAAACCAAGCAGGTGCCTGTCCATGAGGACGGGTCCTTGGGAGCCACCTTTACCATAGGTGCCGACCTCGACCCAAGGCAAGAGGAAGTGTTGGTGAAGTTCTTGCATGCAAACAAGGAGATATTCGCATGGGAACCCGAGTAGCTGGTGGGGGTCCCGAGAGAGGTGATTCAGCACCACTTAAGGGTGTGCCCCAATGTACGCCCTGTGAAGTAGCGGGCGAGACGGCAGTCCAAGGAAAAGCAGGCCTTCATCGTCCAAGAAACCCGCAAGTTAGAGATGACGGGTGCCATTCGCCCGTTTCGGTACCCCGAATGGCTGGCGAACCCCATCGTTGTGCCAAAGAAAGGCAGGAAGGAGCGAATGTGCGTCGACTTCACCAACCTCAACAAGGCCTGCCCCCAAGATCTTGTCCTACTCCCATGCATTGACCAGATCGTCGACTCCACCGCCTAGTGTGACCTACTGTGCTTCCTGGATGCGTTCTCAGGGTATCACCAGATCAAGATGGCGGTAGAATATGTAGAGAAGACAGCCTTCCTGACCTCGTGTGGGGTGTACTGCTACACTTTCCTACCTTTCGGACTGCGTAATGCGGCCGTGACCTTTCAGCAGTTGATGCACATCGCCTTAGGGCGGCAGCTCGGGAGAAACACGGAGGCCTATGTCAACGACATTGTGGTGAAGTCTCGGGAGGTGAGAACCTTGATCCAAGATCTGGAGGAGACTTTCGCGAGCCTACGCCAGGTGAACTTGCAACTTAACCCAGAGAAGTGCGTGTTTGGTGTCCCTTCCGGCAAGGTGCTGGGTTTCCTCGTATCCCACAGAGGGATCGAGGCGAACCCAGAAAAGATCAAGGCCATTGAAGACATGAGCCCACAGCAGACCCTCAAGGAAATGCAGAAGTTGGCTGGTCGGGTGACTGCGTTGAGGCGCTTCATCTCCAAGCTGGGAGAGCGCGCCCTACCCTTCTTCAAGCTGATGAAGAAGAAGGGCCCGTTCGAGTGGATCCTGGAGGCCGTCCGAGCTTTTCAAGACCTCAAGAAATACCTGACCAGCCCTCAAGTGATGGCCGCACCACGACCTCTCGAGCCCCTAGTGCTTTATCTTGCCGCCACCCCGTACTCCGCCAGCGCGGCTCTGGTGGCGGTTCGGGAAGAGCACCAAGCCAAAGGCGAGTCACGCTGAGCTATGCCACCAGCCGAGATGACGCAAGACCAGGAAGGTGCCGCAAGAGCTGTAGTAGCATCAACAGAGGACAAAGCTCGGCAGGACGACACCGCCGAGGTCCGGATAGGAGATCAAGCGTCGGGGGTTCCATTACCTCAGGAGACGCCCCAGCTTCCGCAAGACACGAGCCTCACCAATGCGCCAGCTCTCGTCGAGCACCCGGTGTATTTTGTCAGCATAGTGTTGCGGGACGCAAGGGCACGATATCCCATGCCTCAGAAGCTCTTAATCGCGCTCTTGGTGGCCTCGCGTAAGTTGCGACACTACTTCCAGGGCCACCCCATCAAGGTCATCTCAGCCTACCCATTGGAGAAAGTGCTCAGGAGCCCCAACTCTGCTGGAAGGGTCACTGAGTCGAACATCAAGTTGCAAGCATTCCAGTTGGAGTTCTGCACTACCAGGGTCATCAAGGGAGCCGTACTCGCTGATTTCGTGGCAGAATGGATGGACGCCCCGGTGCTTGAAATAGGCGAAGATCGGTCCCTCTCGTTGGGAAGTGAGGGGCCTGACGGATGGGTCATGCATTTCGATGGTGCTTTCGCACACCAGGGCGCGGGGGCTGGAGCGGTGCTCATCTCACCCACTGAGGACAAGCTCTACTACGCTATGCAGCTCTGCTTTCAGCAGGGCAAGAAGGTCTCCAAGAACATCACAGAATACGAAGGCCTCATAGCTGGCCTGAAAGCTACGGCAGCTCTGGGGGTGAAGCGCCTCACCGTTAGGGGCGACTCGCAGCTCCTCGTCAACTTCTCAAACAAGGTATATGAGCCAAAGGACGAGCACATGGAAGCATACCTTGTGGAGGTGCGCAAGATGGAGAAGCAATTCCTGGGCCTGGAGTTGCAGCACGTGCCCTGTTGGGGATATTACTACTAGAGGTAAACCGGCCTTATGTAGCCGGGTTGACTCCTTGAAGATTAGAAGCCCATGAAGACGTAAAGATGCTAGCGCTTTACGGAGGGCCCAAGGACGAGTTACAGTATGTAAATGTAAACCGGCCTAGTCATGTAACTTGTATAGTAAGATAGAAAGAGAGAGGTCGAACCGGATACGTTTATAAACCGGCTTCGGGACTCTGTAGCCCGGCGGGCGTCAACCTATGTATATAAAGGGACGACCCGGCCGCGGTTTAGAGACATACAATAACAACTCGAAAGCCAGACAAAGCGGATTCGCTCCCTGGCCTTCGAAACCCTAGCAATACCAATCACAACTAGACGTAGGCTTTTACCTTCATCGAACGGGCCGAACTAGTATAAACTCCCATGTCCCCTTGTCTGGTTTAACCCCTTCAAGCTAACCCGTTGCGATGGCTCCACAACTAAGTCCTTTCACGAGGACATCTGCCATGACAAACCCACGACAGTTGGCACCCACCGTGGGGCTATCGCACGATGGTTTCGAGTTCTTGAAGGGCAGCTTCGATGGACTTAAGGGATACGCTGTGGGCCGGATGACGAAGATTCGCCGCGGCAATCTCTACATCGACAACACAGGATGGGGTCCCAAGGCCGATTCAATCGAATACGGGTACCAGGTCCCCTTTGGTGGGATTCACGTCTTCATCGGCAAGATTGGCGAACCGGCCCCCGAGCCGGACATCTGCACCGACATCATCAAAACGGCTCGGCGTGCAAGTCCTTCGCCGGTTCAGCCCGAGGCGAGGCATGTTTTCGTAGGTGTCGTCCATGGATCAGGGCACGAGGACGGACCGGTGTCCGAAGGAGAAACCGTAGTCTTCTCTGATGACGAGTCTTCTGGAGAAACCGCATCGCTTTACCAGTTGCAGGACGGCCGGATTGAGGGAGGATCCAAGGGCAACAGTATTCCGGATTCCCATGGTCTGCCAAACCGGGCCGCCATCTTCATGGCCGGCACACAATCGGCGCCTCATTCATCTTCCGCCGCAGCAATGCTCTCCGGTTCAACAACGGCCACACCAGTAGGGGCAGGAAGCTCGGCGCTACCTCCGCCCCAAGTCTTACCTGATTTGTTCGACGCTCTGGCAACATTGATGACCGCGGAGGTAGACGCAGCAGCCAGGGATCGGCACGATGCGGAGATCGCAAAGGTGAAAGATCAGATAGCCCAGGCCAAGGCGGACCTGGCAGCAGAGAACACCATGATGTCTACGGAGTGGGCCGAGTTGGAAGCACAGGCTTACCGGATTAGACTAGATCAGAATGCTTCAGAGGAAGTCATGAGAAGAAGGTACCGATCACGTCTCCCGTTGGTTTATGAGCTGCAAAATCTTTTCAACAGGCCAGGCGCAGGGGCTGGTAACCAACCCACACTAAACCAGGTGGGGGCGCCGGGAGCAGGAGCGCCGGTTCAGCCGCGCATGACAGACCTGCCTCGCCGGAACAACATTGTACCATCAACGCCGCCCGGGCATTATTCCAACCCATTGGACAACATTGTGGCCGCTGCATCACGCCTGGCAGCCCTCCCAACCAACGGCGAGTCTGTGGCAGTGGAAGCACGTCGGGCCAGGGATCTCCTTCAGACAGTGCTAAATCAACAGCAAGCATATTCACACAGCCGTGAGAGGATTCACTCCACTCCCCGCCCAGTACGGAGTTATAGCAGACACGTGGAAGACGAACCGGCCGTGTCCAGTAGTGCACGCCGCTGAAATTCGCCACGAGGGAACAACCCGGCTAGGGGAGGTGCTAATGCACAAGATGTTGTGGATCATGGCCGCGCACGTCGAGAGGCCGAGTTGACAGCTCGACATGAGGCACGACAGCATACTCCGGTTCACCCCACTGCCTCCGTGGAGCCAGGGGCGATGTTCAGTTCCTTAGGGGTACCGTGTTTATCCCCTGCTTTGCGTAATGTGCGACTACCCAAGGATTTCAAGGGACCTCGTAAGGTACCGAATTATACCGCCGATTTGCAGCCAGAGGCGTAGGTGGAGAGCTATGAGATGGCAATGGAGATGTTAGATGTGGACGAGGCGGTGTGTGCTAAATATTTCACCATGATGTTGGAAGGAACCGCTCGCACTTGGTTGAAGAGCTTGCCGACCAACTCTATTGGATCGTGGGCCGAATTGAAGCACCGGTTTATCCAGAACTTCAAGGATACGTGTAAGCAGCCGATGTCAATTGTAGATCTGGCCACTTGTGTCCAAGAGGAAGGGGAGTCCACGACCCATTGGGTCATACGGGTCTCGGCAATTTTGCATTCGTCAGATCGTATCAACGCAGACACTGCAGTGCTAACGTTAGAGGGTAATTGCAGTTTCAAACCGTTGAAACAGAAGTTGGGAAGGCTCAAACGTCACTACAACGACATGTCAACACTCATGGCTGCTTTGGTTAAATACGCCAATTCAGATAATACCAAGGATCCGGATTTAGAGGAGGACAAACCGGAGAAGGGTAAGAAGACCGGCAATACCAAAGGCCAACAACACAATCCGGCAGGCCATGGAAACATTGGTAAGCGCAAGGCCGACAGTGGTTTGGACTTTGTCGCAAATACCAACGCACATGAGAATGGCCAGCGCCGTAAAGGCAAGCAGCCCAGAGGGGTGGAGGTCCAGGCAACAATTTGGAGCGTTTGTTAAATCAGCCCTGTCCAAAGCATGGATCAAAGGAGAAACCGGCATCACATCTATGGAAAGATTGTTATATCATGCGGGATTTCAAGAATTCCAATATGTTCCGATATGACAACGGCCCACCCGGCGGTTCAGGAGGAGATTTCCACGGGCCGGGTTATGGAGGAGGTGGTTCCGGTTCAGGGTTTCCAGGCAATCAAACCAGACACGTCAATCAAGGACGCCAAGGCAACCAAGGAGGTTACAACCATCAGGGGAATCAGCAGCAGCAGCAGTAGTCGGGTTATCAAAGCAATCCCAAACAGCTGAACAGCGGGCAATATCATGTCTTCACTACTAGTTTGTGCAAACGTGATCAGAAGCTTCACAAAAGGGTAGTCAACTCTGTTGAGCCGGTAGTACCTCAGTATTTACATTGGTCGGAGCAACCTATTTTGTGGAGCAGAGAGGATCACCCGCCCTGGGTTGATAACCCGGGTCATTTGGCCTTGGTGGTAGCCCCTCAAGTTGGGGGATACAAGTTCACTAAAGTGCTCCTGGATGGGGGAAGTAGTATCAATATTTTGTATTATGATACATTCCGCTGTATGGGGTTGACAGATAAGGATCTTAAACCGTCGAATACGGTATTTCATGGTGTGGTGCCTGGTAAGTCTGCATATCCTGTTGGTAAGATAGCTTTGGAGGTAGCTTTTGGAGATGACTATGATTCAAGGTCAGAAACAGTGACATTTGAGGTGCTCAAGATCAAAAGTCCATACCACGCTCTGTTTGGGCGGCCGGTTTATGATAAGTTTATGGCAAAGCCATGTTATGTTTACCTGCAGCTTAAAATGCCAGGTCATAAGGGGACTATCATAGTACATGGAAGTAGAAAGATTGCTTTGGAGTGTGAAGAAGGCGATGCGGCTTATGCTGAGTCGGTTTGTGCCACAGAGGAGTTAACATTCTATAAGGAGCAAGTTGATCCGGCAGACATGACCTCCTTAAAAAAGCCAACCACGGAACATGATCCAGCATTGAAGTTCAAATCAGCTACAGGCACTAAGATGGTTGACTTTGTCCCTGGCGATTCATCCAAATAGTTCAGCATCAGCGCTCATCGAGTTCATCCGTGAGAATCGGGACACCTTTGCATGGAAACCTTCTGACATGCTAGGTGTACCGAGAGAACTCGCTGAGCACACACTCAACATTGATCCGAAATTCAAACCGGTCTGACACTTCCTCCACTTCTTCAACGAGGAAAGGCGCAAGGCTATAGGTGAAGAGGTCACCCGTTTGTTGGCTGCTGGGTTTATGGTTGAAGTTTTTCATCCAGAGTGGTTAGCCAATCCGGTGCTGGTTCTTAAGAAAAATGGCACTTAGCGCATGTATGTGGACTACACAGATTTAAACAAGGCTTGCCCTGCAGACCCCTTTGCTCTCCCTCGCATTGATCAGATAATTGATGCTACGACGGGTTGTTACCGTTTGTGTTGTTTGGATGCTTACTCTGGTTATCATCAGATCAAAATGGCAGTTAAGGACCAGGAGAAGACAACCTTTATAACTCCCTTTAGAGCCTTCTGTTATGTTTCCATGCCCTTTGGACTCAAGAGTGCCCAGGCAACTTACCAGCGATGTGTTCAGAATTGCCTTCATAAGAAAATTGGGCGGAATGTCCATGCGTATGTAGATGATAGTGTGGTCAAATCCAGAAAGGAGGAGACGTTGATAGATGATCTACGGGAAACTTTTGACAATCTCCGGGTCTACAAGATGATGCTCAATCCGGAGAATTGTGTTTTCGGTGTCCCGGCGGGCAAGCTCTTAGGCTTTCTGGTTTCAAACAGAGGCATTGAGGCTAATCCGGAAAAGATTGCAGCGATTACGTCCTTGGCTAAACCGGCATGTATTAACGATGTGCAACGTCTAGCCGGCCGGATTACAGCCTTGAGCCGGTTTATCAGCCGCCTTGGAGAGAAGGCCATTCCCTTATATCAGATGCTCAAGAAAACGGATAACTTTGTCTAGAGTGAAGCAACTGATAAGGCGTTTCAACATCTGAAGAAACAACTCGTGGAAACGCCCGTACTGGCAGCACTGATCGATAAAGAGCCCTTATTATTATATGTGGCTGCTAATGCCCGGGCTGTCAGCGTAGCCATTGTGGTAGAGCGCAAAGAGCCTGGCAAAGAGTATCCGGTTCAACGGCCAGTTTATTATATCAGTTAGGTGCTCATTGAGTCAAAGCAGAGGTATACGCATTGGCAGAAACTGGTGTATACAGACCGGCGGAAGAATGAAGCGACGGACGCTTTAAGTCGTCTTGGTTCCCAATGTAAACCGGTTCCGCCCAATGTCTTTCTTGATGTGTTGCACAACATCAGTCAAAATACCAACCGAAGAAGATTTGGTTGTTCCTGATCCGGAGGCTCAATTGGTGGCAGCTTTGCATGCCATACCGGATTGGACGATCCCATATCTGGATTACATGAACCTGGGCGAGTTACCAGCTGAGGAAACGTTGGCCCGACAGATAATCCGGCGTTCCAAGTCCATGACCATACTCAACGGGGAGTTACATCGTTACAGTGTTTCAGGAGCGATTCAACGATGTGTTTCTCCTCAAGAAGGTTCTGAGATTTTGCGAGAAAATCATGAAGGGGATTGCGGTCATCACGCCGGTTCAAAGTCGTTGGTTGCTAAAGCTTTTCGCCACGGTTTTTACTAGTTGACGGCGCATGCTGATGCGGAGGATTTGGTCAAAAGATGTGATGGATGTCAAAAGTTTGCCCGCCGTGCGCACATTCCGCCTCAAGAGTTGCGGATGATTCCAATTACGTGGCCGTTTGCCACTTGGGGGCTGGATATGGTTGGACCCTTCAAGCACTCCACGGACAAGAAGACCCATCTGTTAGTAGCAGTTGATAAATTCACTAAATGGGTAGAGGCAAAGCCAGTCAGCAAGTGTGATGCAGCCACAACGGTTCAATTCATCAAAAAGGTGATATTCCGGTTTGGCTTTCCACATAGCATTATAACAGATAATGGCACTAACTTGTCAAAAGGAGAGATGGAAGAATTCTGTCAACGTGAGCACATCTGGCTTGATCTAGCATCAGTGGCTCACCCCCAATCTAATGGTCAAGCGGAAAGGGCAAATCAAGAAATTCTACGGGGTATCAAACCAAGGCTTATGGTTCCCTTAAAGCGGATGCCGGGTTGTTGGGTCGAGGAGCTACCTTCTGTGTTATGGAGCATCAACACCACACTCAATAGGTCTACGGGTTACACACCTTTCTTCATGGTTTATGGAGCAGAGGCGGTTCTTCCTAGTGACATCTGTCACGATTCGCCCCGTGTGGCAGCTTATGTTGAAGCTGATAATGAGAAGGCATGTCAGGATTCTCTGGACCTGTTGGATGAAGAGCGGGATCTTGCAACAGCGCGTTCGGCGATTTATCAACAAGATCTTCGACGTTATCACAGCCGCCTAGTTAAAACTAGAACCTTTCAAGAAGGTGATTTGGTGCTCCGGCTCATCCAGGATCAGACTGATATGCATAAGTTATCCCCCCCTTGGGAAGGACCCTTTGTGGTCAGCAAAAATGTGCACAACGGATCCTACTACCTCATTGATGTTCGAGAGCATGAAGACTCACGTCAATCGGAGGAGGAGACAAAGCAGCCATGGAATATAGCTCTCCTTCAGCCTTATTATACTTGAAGCCATAGGCTTTTTCACCTGTACATATTTATGACAGTGTATATACCATATAATAAACCGGAGCCTCAGTTATAAGCGAGGTATCTGTTCTTTCTTATATCATATGTGTGCTTTTACAAGTTAACGGTCAAAGCGGAGTCTTTGTTAAACCGGATTTAGCAACTGCATAAAGATAAACAAAATCACTAGGGGGCTTGGTCATGTCTGAACCACAGCTACACCTCTTGATAGGCTTGTCAGCCACACAAGGACAAATTTGTGGAGCCAAAGAGAGTATTGTGCACTGTACAAACTCAAACATAGGCACACGTTGAGCATCGCTCACAAAGTTACTTGGGGGCTCTTTTTTGCACAGCAACAAAGAGTTTGAAAGGACCCTCGTAATTGGCTATCAAGCCACGGCTTGGAAGCCTGGTGTATTCACCTAAAACCCTGGGTTAACCTACCTTCATCAAGTAAGCCACTCCAATCCAGGTAATCCTGGCATGACCCATCGAACGTTTGACAAGTCAATCTTTTACAGACCCTGAACTTGTCATAGTTAAGATAGTGATTGGTTAATTGGAGACCCATCTTAAAAGGCTTTGTTAAATGGTTTAACTCAGAGGCCTGGCAGCCCATGAAAAGCCTCGATTTGGAGCCTGGCAGCTCGTAAAAAGCCTCGCATATTTTCCTATTTGAATTTTGTTTGTTGACAATCATAAGTATTTTTTGATAAACCGGCATCCTTGATCCGGCTTGCTTTCCAACCACCAGCTCTTGGCTCATGATCAGTTATAAACCAGTGGTCACTGACCCGGTATGGTTTGACTAAATCACCAGTCTTATGAAGAAAATCCGGTAGCTATACCGGTCCGGTTTAATAGATAGACCGGTATTATGAAGATGAGATTATCAAACGTATCGGGTTGGTGTTAAACACCTTTGCTGTATACACGTTTGCTCACTCAACGAGGTATGTTCTGTACATTATTTTTTGTACAAACACTTGATTATTCAGCTCAATTACTATATACTTCTTGGATACTATGACATGTTTAGCGGTAAACTGCTAGACAGTTTTAAGTTTTTTGTACCCAGGAAGACAAGTCATCATAGACTATGCATAAAATATATCCTGAAGGGCGGCACAGATTGTCACAAAGGGATATGAAGCATGCTCGATGGCATGGCAGATAAACAAAGTTTCAGCTATCCTATTACATGAAGCTTTAAAGCGGCTCAACAGTGCCATTGTTTTTCACAGTAGCCATATAAACTGGCGGCCGGATCAGGACTCTTCATCATGATGGTTTAACGGTTGCGGATCAGTTGGTGTACGCACTTCTTCATCCCTCCCCAGCCGCTGGAAATCAGCCGTTGACCAATCGATTCTGGTTAAAGCTCGGAATACTAATTCTTCATGGATTAGATCAGAAGGGTTAATATCAGGGGCATAAGTCTGCTTACGAATTGGAAGCACAAGTTCTCTGACTTCATGGATCTCGGTCGGCTGTCTTTTCCCTTCTGCATCATAAAACGGTTGAAAATGGGACAAATCGGTGTCTTCAGCTAATTTGCTGGCCACTGGCCGCATCTGTTTGGTCAACCACCGAAGATCATCGTTGTCAAAGTTTGAGCCGTCTTCTTTAACGCCTAGATACCCTTTAATGATATCCTCCGCTTCAAGATCTGGAATCCAGGCCTTGGCTCGAATAAGGGCAGTTAATGCTCCGGCTCTTGTAGCGGCTCTTTTCAACTCGGCAATACGCGCCGGTAACATGCCCAGCTTCTCAAGGGTTTCCTTAATCAACGTTGGTGTCGGTTTGTTATAAGTTGTTGTACTAAGCTGTTGTACTAATGGCTCGCTGAGATCCAGAGTATAGCTGCTCAACCAATGTGTATGCCGCTTTGAGCTTCATCCGCATATCTGCACCAAGATGAGTGATCTGAGTTCCTGCCAAAGATTTTTTCCACATCGTGGTCAGTTTTAAGATTCATTGACTGATGCAACATACTTAAGCAGATACTTACCAAAGATAGCAGAGGTCATAGCGTTGATTTTGCGCTTCAAACTAGCTAGTTCTTCAGCCACCGGTTTCAGGGCTTCCTCGGCATCTACGGCTCTTTTGGTCAAACCGGCTTTTTCGGTCTCCCATGCAGCACGATCTTGATTGAAGGATTCTTTCAATTTTCCATTCCGGCCAGGGCCTGGGTCAGATCCTCTTTGGCTTTTGCAGCTTCGGCTTGTTGCGACTTCACATTTTCTTGCAAGTCAGAGTTTTTGGCATCTTTGCTTCTCAGTTCAGCCTGCAACATTGAAGGTATCTTCAACAAAACAACAGATATATGCACTAAGTATAAAGCATATAACAAGTTATCCACTTCATACTTGGGGGCTAATGCTTATTTGCTCTCAAATACTACCTTCTATGCAAGTCTCCAGAACAATGCAGGCATTATCCTTGACACTTGGGGGATAATGTACGTTTGTTCTAAACTGCCGGTGTGGATTAAAAACCGGATTAACTTGCCAAGTTAAACCGGCCTTTGGGGGCTATGCTACATAATGTTATCTCATTTTTCAAACATGAGTTTTATCTATTATTGAAGACACGCCCTGGCAATGATTAATGATGGGATGCTTAAAGTGTTACAAAACCCGGTTTATGATTGACAATCATAAAATGGCTCTTGGGGGCTACTTGGAATAGTATTTCAGCTATAAATCAATGTGCAAGGGAGAAGAATTTACCTCATATCGTTCTTTCATCAAATTCACCAAACCGGCTTCATAATCCCGGTTTGAGTGTAGCCGGTTCAAGAAGCCGGAATGAAGCTCATCAGCGTTAAGATGAGCATAGTTTGATAAGTCGCTGCTCCATTTACCTTTATCCCTGGCAATTTGCTATTCTTTGGCACTATGCTGAGCCAAAATGACGGGATGACCAGGAGAACTTTGGCCTGCTCCAGTAATAATAACGTCATCGCCTTAGCCTTCAGGATTTTGGGCGGATGATGATGGAATTTCAGTGTCTTCCATTGGATTATCCCGGTTTGGTTCTGCCGGTTCAGCATTAGGGGCGGCAGGCTCAACATCTGTGGGTTCGTCAGTATGTTGGCCGTCAAGGGGCGGATCATCACACGTTGTTTCAGGATGGAGGCCTTCTGGTTCACCTATTTGCTCCGGTTCAACTTTTGGTTCTTCTTCAGCAATAGGGTCTTCTGGCAGATTGGTGACCCGAGCTTTCTTGCTGGGTCTGGCTTTGGCCCTGCAAACAGAATAAAAAGGGTTAACATCCTGTTCAAAAGATGTAGGGCGCATTGAAAGGAAAGGTTTTTCGTAACTGACCCAGCCACAGTTTTCAAAGGGGGGAGTTGAGTTGCTGTCGATTCACCAGAAGAGGAAGGGGGTGTCACTTGATAATTTGAATCGGACGGATTAAGAGGCTGTCTGAAATAACCTACCTTGGGGTAAGAATGGTCAGAAGTAGGAGAGACCTCAGACCGACGCTTCCAAACCGGAGTATCAGCTAAACCGGTAGAGGTGACCTGTTGGCCACTGTGCCGAGTTGTCCGGCGAGCCTCATGCTATTGAGTCTTCAAAATAAATGTTGGATCCAAGTGAGCAAGAGGATGAGAAAATCTTACTTTCCGGATTGTTTGGCGAGGTTTTTGTGTTGGCATATAGTCTAAACCGGAGGAAAGGGTAATTACCTCTATGTCCTCAGCCTGACTAACTTCAGCCTCCTCCTGAGGAAGATCATTGTTAACAAGATGCATAAAAAGAGAGCCAAGTGAGTCAAGTTCTACCTCAGCTTCTGGGTCATCAGTATCATCATCAAGCTCCATATTAATCCGGTCAGCCGTTTTCCGCTTTGACGTCCGTTTTACGGCTTTGGTCTTCGGGCGGGTTGGCTTGGCCACTTTGTCTCCAGTTGGCTTTGCCGCTTTCTCTATGGATTTCTGTTTCCAAAAGGGGTCATCACCCTATACATATAAAGAAGAAGGGTTACAACTTGTATAAGTCAAAGATATTAGAGATGAAGAGGAAGTGTAATGCTTACGGCAGGCGGTTTGTTCTTGGTGTAGAAGGGACTCAGGCCGGTTTGACTACAGACCAGTTCCGATTCATTCAGAATCTTCTTTACACCTTCAGTTATTTCTTCCTCAGATAATTGGATGTTGCAGTGGCGTTGAGGATCGTCAACCCCACCAGTATATTCGCACATTAAACCGGGACACCGGCTTAGCGGCAAGATACTCTAGGATATCCAACAGCGTACAAAATCTACACCTGTTAAACCGTTTGCCATAAAGGCCCGGAATTTGGCGATTTGAGGAGCATATTTTGCCCTTTCTGAGGAGCTCAGGCGTTGTGGCATTGGGTGAGTATTGGATAATCTATGATCTCGGAAGCCGGGGAGGGGATTCTCATCTTCAGGCGAAGTGTCTCTGTAATAGAACCATGTTTGGTTCCATTCCTTTGGGTGGCTATGGTGTTTGGCATGAGGAAATTCCACTTCTTTCCGCTTTTGAATCGAAACACCACCAAGCTCTGTATTTGGGTCATTCACAAACTCTGTGCGCCGGTTTAAGTGAAAGAAATCCCAGAACAATTCTACACTTGGCTCTTCCTGTAAATAGGCTTCACCGAAGACTTGGAAATTGCATAAGTTGGAGACTGAATTGGGACCAATATCTTGTGGATGCAGTTGGAAGCTGGCAAGCACATCTCGATAAAATTTGGACCCTGGCAGTTTGAAACCATGGCTTATATGGTCAACAAAGATTACCACTTCGCCTTGTCTTGGGGTTGGAGGATTCTCAGTTCCTGGGGCTCGCCATTTGATCTCCGTTTTCTTAGGCAAAGAGCCAATGCTAACCATCTCATCCAGTTGAGCCTAAGTAACCTGAGAACGAGCCCAGTTGAAGGCAGTGAACTGTTTGGCCATTGCAAAGCGAACAAACTGAAAATGAAAGGCTGGTTTATAAATTATGCATGATCATACACAAGAGACAAGGGAGTAAGAAATGTACTAATATAATAAATGGCACAACCCGGAGACTAGTGTGATGAGAAAGAAGGTAATGCTAGCGCAAGATTGA
The DNA here is from genome assembly GCF_056163025.1 of Triticum urartu. Classification (NCBI taxonomy): domain Eukaryota; kingdom Viridiplantae; phylum Streptophyta; class Magnoliopsida; order Poales; family Poaceae; genus Triticum; species Triticum urartu. Next base: position 471,350,738 of record NC_141878.1, read on the forward strand.
TCAGACACTATTAAACCGGAGCGTAATTATGAAGGTAACACGCTCTTCCGGTTTATCAGAGGGCTAATGGCATAGACTATTTATCCAATATCAAATCGCTTATATTGGTGCGAGGAAAACAGATTTCACAGTGATGTATAAAACTTTCGGATCTAGAGATAAGACAGAAAAGCAAAAATAATTGGATCTTGAAGGGGTGCAGAACTGAAGCAATTTTTGACAGACAGATCAGTTCTTTGCGCATAAAGATTTGTGATGATCATGGTAGGTAAGCTACGGTAAGAGATGTATCAAGCATGAAGTGTCCATCTATTAAAGGAAGAACATGGAAGAATAGCACTGATGAACTTCGGAAGAACTATGAGGAATATCGAAACCCTAGAACAGATATATGGTGAAAAAGCAGAGAACTTACCGGAGCTAGTGAGGAAGCAGAAGGGTGCCGTAGTTCTCTGATGCGTTCAGGGTGATGCAGCGGCCGAGGTTGGAGCAGAAACGACGGTCAACGGTGGCGGCGGAGTTCCAGAGGCTGAGTGGCGCGAGTAAGACGATGCGAAGAGGCACAGGGGGAAACAGTGAAAATGACCCCTCGGTCCTATTTATAAGGCGAAGTGAAAAATGGCAAGTGCGGGATTTAAGGAGTCCCAAAAATGGATAAGTTAATAAAGGTGTCGCCTCGACAACTAGATATATATTAAATGAAGGAAATCTCCGATATCAACGGACGGATGACGTCAGGACGGTTTATCATAATTTTGAATTATGACGTCACGGCGGTTTACAAGATCAAAAATAAAGACAAGAGAGAAGATTTTTTCTAAAGTGTGGAAGATTGACATGAACAAGTTCAAACCAATCTGGGCCTAATGTTGGGGATATTACTACTAGAGGTAAACCGGCCTTATGTAGCTGGGTTGACTCCTTGAAGATTAGAAGCCCATGAAGACGTAAAGATGCTAGCGCTTTACGGAGGGCCCAAAGGCGAGTTACAGTATGTAAATGTAAACCGGCCTAGTCATGTAACTTGTATAGTAAGATAGAAAGAGAGAGGCCGAACCGGATACGTTTATAAACCGGCTTCGGGACTCTGTAGCCCAGCGGGCGTCAACCTATGTATATAAAGGGACGACCCGGCCGCGGTTTAGAGACAGACAACAACAACTCGAAAGCCAGACAAAGCGGATTCGCTCCCTGGCCTTCGAAACCCTAGCAATACCAATCACAACTAGACGTAGGCTTTTACCTTCATCGAAGGGGCCTAACTAGTATAAACTCCCGTGTCCCCTTGTCTGGTTTAACCCCTTTAAGCTAACCTGTTGTGATGGCTCCACAACTAAGTCCTTTCATGAGGACATCTGCCGTGACAAACCCACGACATGCCCTGTGGCACCAACAAGGAAGCTGACGACATCGCCAGAAGGGCATCCAAGCGGCAACCCCAAGAGCCTAGCGTCTTTGAGGAGCGGCTCTTCAAGCCATCAGCAACACCACCGCTTTGAAAAATAGCTCAGCCTCGGGAGGAACTCCCGCAGCCGCCTGCCACAGGAGCCCCAGCCTATGGCCCGACCTTGGGAGCGCGCCTACTCTTGGTGCTCGAGCCCTAGGAGGGATGTTGGAGTAAGGAATTCAAGGAATACCTGATGCAAGGGACGTTGCCAGAGAAGGAGGAGGACACAGAGCGTGTGGCCCGGTAGGCCACGGCATACTGCATCCAGGATGGTGAGTTATACAGGAAGCGACCAAATGAGGTTTTACTGTGTTGTATCTCAGCGGAACAGTGGAAAGAGCTGATAGACGACATACACGGTGGGGACTACGGGCACCATTCGTCGTCGCGAACCCTCGCCGGCAAGGCATTTTGTAGTGGATTCTACTGGCCTACGGCGCTCAACGACGCAGCTGAGCTGGTGAGGTCCTGCGAGGCCTATCAATTCCACGCTAAGCAAATCCATCAGCCGGCTCAGGGCCTCCAGACCATCCCACTCTTGTGGTCTTTTGCAGTATGGGGACTGGACATCCTGGGCCCATTCCCTCGAGTGCTGATGACCCACAAGTATAGGGGATCTATGGTAGTCCTTTCGATAAGTAAGAGTGTCGAACCCAACGAGGAGCAGAAGGAAATGATAAGCGGTTTTCAGCAAGGTATTCTCTTCAAGTACTGAAATAAGTGGTAACAGATAGTTTTGTGACAAGATAAATTGTAACGAGCAACAAGTAACAAAAGTAAATAAAGTGCAACAAGGTGGCCCAATCCTTTTTGTAGCAAAGTACAAGCCGGAACAAACTCTTATAATAGGAAAAGTGCTCCCGAGGACACATGGGAATATCGTCAAGCTAGTTTTCATTACGTTCATATGATTCGCGTTTGGTACTTTGATAATTTGATATGTTGGTGGACCGGTGCTTGGGTGCTGTTCTTACTTGAACAAGCATCCCACTTACGATTAACCTCTATTGCAAGCATCCACAACTAAAACAAAAGTATTAAGGTAAACCTAACCATAGCATGAAACATGTGGATCCAAATCAGCCCCTTACGAAGCAACGCATAAACTAGGGTTTAAGCTTCTGTCACTCTAGCAACCCATCATCTACTTATTACTTCCCAATGCCTTCCTCTAGGCCCAAATAATGGTGAAGTGTTATGTAGTCGACGTTCACATAACACCACTAGAGGCTAGAAAACATACATCTTATCAAAATATCAAACGAATACCAAATTCACATGACTACTAATAGCAAGACTTCTCCCTTGTCCTCAGGAACAAACGTAATTACTCACAAAGCATATTCATGTTCATAATCAGAGGGGTAATAATATGCATATAGGATCTGAACATATGATCATCCACCAAATAAACCAACTAGCATCAACTAGAAGGAGTAATTAACACTAATAGCAACCTACTAGTACCAATCCTGAACTTGGAGACAAGAATTAGATACAAGAGATGAACAAGGGTTTTGAGAGGAGATGGTGCTGGTGGAGATGTTGATGGGGATTACCCTCTCCCGATGAGAGGAGCATTGGTGATGACGATGGTGATGATTTCCCCCTCCCAGAGGGAAGTATCCCCGGCAGAACAGCTCCGCCGGAGCTCTAGATTGGTTCCGCCAAGGTTCTGCCTCGTGGCGGCGGAGTCGCATCTCGAAAAGTTTCTTCTTATTTTTTTCTCATGAAAGACTTCATATAGGAGAAGATGGACGTCGGAGAGCCACCAGGGGGCCCACGAGGTAGGGGGGTGCGCCCTAGGGGGGCGCCCCCCACCCTCGTGAGCAGGGTGTGGGCCCCCTGGCCTTCATCTTTGGCAAGGATTTTTCTTTATTTATTTTAAGATGTTCCGTGGAGTTTCAGGACTTTTGGAGTTTCATAGAATAGGTCTCTAATATTTGCTCCTTTTCCAGCCCAGAATTCTAGCTGCTGGCATTCTCCCTCCTTATGTAAACCTTGTAAAATAAGAGAGAATAGCTATAAGTATTGTGACATAAAGTGAAATAACAGTCCATAATGCAATAAATATTGATATAAAAGCATGATGCAAAATGGACGTATCAACTCCCCCAAACTTAGACCTCGTTTGTCCTCAAGCAAAAAGCCGATAACAATAAATATGTCCTCATGTTTAGAGGTAGAGGCGTCTATAAAAATAAAATACGGACATGAAGGCATCATGATTATTCTCATAACAGCAACATATATAGATTTTTCATATGATTACTTATGTTCAAGTGATGATCTATTCACAATGCAAAAGTGTAAATCATAAACCTTATTGGGCTCCGACAAACTATAATCTTAGTCATTGAAGCAATTGCAATTTATCATAACATCGGAAAGAGTCTATGTCAAAGCTAAAAAGCAAGTCAACATACTCAACTATCATTTAGTCCTCCATAATTGTTAACACTCACGCAATACTTGTGGTTACGGAGTTTTAATCGGACACAGAGAAAGATAGGGGCTTATAGTTTTGCACCACAACCTTTTACCTCAAGGGTAATGTCAACAATAATGGTTCATGCTCCCCTACATCCAATTAGATATATATATCAGGTTCTTTCCAACATGCTGAGCTTGCCAAAGGATAAAATGAAAAAGAAAAGGTGAAGATCACCATGACTTTTGCATAAGGTAGAAGATAATAATAAAAGATAGGCCCTTCGCAGAGGGAAGCATAGGTTGCCATGCACTTTTATGGTTGGATGCACAGAATCTCAATGCGAAAGAGCGTCACTTTATATTGCCCCTTGTGATATGAACCTTTATTATGCAGTCCGTCGCTTTTATTACTTCCACATCACAAGATCGTATAAAGCTTATTTCTCCCACACCGATCAATCATACATATTTAGAGCAATTTTTATTGCTTAGCACCGATGACAACTTACTTGAAGGATCTTACTCAATCCATAGGTAGATATGGTGGACTCTCATGGCAAAACTGGTTTAAGGGTATTTGGAAGCACAAGTAGTATTTCTACTTGGTGCTGAGAATTTGGCTAGCATGAGGGGGAAAGGCAAGCTCAACAAGTTAGAGGATCCATGACAACATACTTTATCTCAGATATAAGAAAGACATAACGCATTACGTTGTATTCCTTGTCCAACATCAACTCTTTAGCATATCATATTTTAATGAGTGCTCCCAATCATAAAAGATGTCAATGATAATATATCTATATGTGAAACCTCTCTTTACTTATTACTTCCTATTAATTGCAACAATGACCAAAGCTATGTCTGCCAACTCCCAACAACTTTTAATCATCATACTCTTTCTATGTGAAGTCATTACTCTCAATAAGATCAATATGAACTTTTTGTTTCTTTTTATTCTTCTTCTCTTTTCTTTTATTCACCCAAGATCATGGCAAAATAATCAAGCCCTTGACTCAACGCTAATCTTTATTATATATATCTCACGGATTCGATTACAAAGAGAGATCATAAAGCAAAACTCAAAACTAGATCATGCCATAAACTTTATTCTACCAGACCAAGATACTACTAATAGGATCGAACTAAGAAAAAGGTAAATATAGGAGTTGTGAAGGTCATACGATACCGGGGCACCTCCCCCAAGCTTGGCAGTTGCCAAGGGGAGTGCACATTCCACGTGATTATATCTCATTTGTCGGTGAAGAAGGTGGAGGTGTTGTAGATGATGCGGGCCTTGCGTCCATCTTCCAAGGCATAGGTTCTCCATCATAGAAAGATGATCGAGTCTCCGGGATCCTCAAATCTACAGCCAAACTTATCCTTTTGAATCTATATTCATACTCACAGTTTTGGTTTTGCAGGTCATAGATTTGGGCTTGGAGGTGCTCGATCTTCTCATGCAGCTTGAAGATAGTCTCCCCAATTTTATCAGCATCCAACTTGTGGTTTCTAGTGAACTCCGCGATCATCATGTGGTCAGAGTTGAGTCCACGTTCCACCATCCCTTGGCACATGAAAACTTGTTGCTCCACTGCTTCGAGCCTCGTCTCCATGCTTCCGGTCCCCTTTGGTCCCTCTTCATCACGGATGTGCAGCAACCCATCACGCAACTCAATGGTTTGAGGGTGTCGCAGCACCTCCGCGAGGTAAGGGTTGATGACCTTCTCGAAGAACTTGTCCTTGGAGGCACTTGGGGCCGTCATGATAACCTAGATCTGTCAGAAAAACAGCTCGAAACAAGAACAGAGGAGGTTTGCGTGATACGGGAGTCAAAACCTTCGGGAGGTTATATAATGAATTTTTACCGACCAAAATACGTAACGTGCAAGAAAACGGAGTCCGGAAGGCACATGAGATGCTCACGAGGTAGGGGGCGCGCCTAGAGGGGTAGGGCGCGCCACCACCCTCGTGTCCTTCCCGGACTGCTACTTATTTTCTATTTTTCTAAATATTCCAAAACGGAGAAATATTGACTTAAAAATTGTTTTGGAGTTGGTTTACTTACCGGACCACATACCTATTCCTTTTAGGAGTCTGAAACATTCCGGAAAGTGTCCCTTATGTATTCCTCCTGGGTTACGGTTTCAATAATATTGGTTTCAACATTTATGGGATTACCTGAGATATAATGTTTAATTCTTTGACCGTTTACCACCTTCGGATTTGTGCCTTCAAAGTTGTTGATCTTTATGGCGCCGGAACAATAGACCTCTTCGATAACATAGGGGCCTTCCCATTTAGAGAGAAGTTTGCCTGCAAACAATCTTAAACGAGAGTTGTATAACAATACATAATAACCTACATTAAACTCACGCTTTTGTATCCTTTTGTCATGCCATCTTTTAACTTTTTCTTTAAACAACTTGGCATTTTCATAAGCTTGGGTTCTCCATTCATCAAGTGAGCTAATATCAAATAACCTCTTCTCACCGGCAAGTTTAAAATCATAGTTGAGCTCTTTAATAGCCCAATACGCCTTATGTTCTAGTTCGAGAGGTAAGTGACATGCTTTTCCATAAACCATTTTATACGGAGACATACCCATAGGATTTTTGTATGCAGTTCTATAAGCCCATAATGCATCATCAAGTTTCTTGGACCAATTATTTCTAGACCTATTAACAGTCTTTTGCAAAATTAATTTGAGCTCTTTATTGCTCAACTCTACTTGACCACTAGACTGAGGGTGATAAGGAGATGCAATTCTATGATTAACATCATATTTAGCAAGCATTTTATGAAAAGCACCATGAATAAAGTGTGAACCACCATCAGTCATTAAATATCTAGGGACTCCAAACCTCAGAAAAATAACTTCTTTAAGCATTTTAATAAAATTGTTATGATCAGCACTACTAGTTCGAATAGCTTCTACCCACTTAGTAACGTAATCAACAGCCACTAGAATATGTGTGTATCCATTAGAGGCAGGAAAAGGTCCCATATAATCAAATCCCCAAACATCAAATGGTTCAACAACGAGTGAATAATTCATAGGCATTTCTTGACGTCTACTAATATTACCAATTCTTTGACATTCATCACAAGATAAGACAAACTTATGGGCATCCTTGAAGATAGTAGGCCAATAAAAACCAGATTGCAATACCTTATGTGCAGTTCTATCTCCAGCGTGGTGTTGAAAGTGCGTTATATCGACTAGAGGGGGGTGAATAGGCGATTTTTATGGAAGTCTTCAAAACATGGAAGTTATGAAGACAAATGATAGAAATAAACCTATTACCCTGCAGCGGAAGGTAGACTACACTAGGCAAGCCATAGTCAAGTATTCAATAGAGTGAAAGCACAATGACTAATAGCAGCAATGTAGTAAGGATCAGGTAGGAAGATATTGTGAAGCCACACAGAACACGCAGTCACTCAGTGAAGACAAAAGATAGTGCGAACATACAATGACTTCACAAGGAGTAACAGTAAGTAAAGGGAAGGGAAGATGAAACCAGTGACTCGCTGAAGACAATGATTTGTTGGACCAGTTCCAGTTGTTGTGACAACTGTACGTCTGGTTAGGGCGGCTAGGTATTTAAACCTTAGGACACACAGTCCCGGACACCCAGTCCTGAACACGCAGCTCAGGACACCCAGTCCTCACCGTATTCCCCTTCAGCTAAGGTCACACAGACCTTGCCCAATCACTCTGGTAAGTCTTCAAGGTAGAATCCCAAACCTTCACAGACTTCGTTCACCGGCAATCCACAATGTCTCTTGGATGCTCAGAACGCGACGCCTAACCGGCTGGAGGATGCACAGTCCTCAAGTGTAATAAGTCTTCAGATCACACAGATAAGAAGACTTAAGTGATGCCTAATTCTCTTTGGCTCCGGGTGGTTAGGGCTTTATCCTCGCAAGGAATTCTCTCTCAAAGGCTTCGAGGTGGGTTGCTCTCAAACGACAAAAGCCGTACTCTGAATCTGAGCAGCCAACCGTTTATGGTTATAGGGGGTGGGCTATTTATAGCCACTTGGCAACCCGACCTGATTTGTCCGAAATGACCCTGGGTCACTAAGGAACTGAAACGTGTTCCACCGGTCAGATTTCAAACTCACACGGCAACTTTACTTGGGCTTCAAGAAAAGCTGACTTGCCCGACTCTGGACAAGATTCGCTGTCAAAGTCTTCACTCGAAGACATAGGTTTTGTTTAAGCATCACTTCAGTCATTTTGACTGGTTCTCTTGGACCCCACTTAACAGTACGGTGGTTCCTATGACTCAACACAGAAGAAAGAGAACTACGAAAGATCTAAGTCTTCGAGCTCCATAGGCTTCATGTGGTGTCTTCTCTTGTCATAGTCTTCAATGTGAATATCTTCATATACCACCTTTGACTTCAATGTCTTCATACATTTTTAGGGGTCATCTCTGGTAGGAAAACCGAATCAATGAGGGACTTCTACCTGTGTTATCCTGCAATTCTCACAAACACATTAGTCCCTCAACTAGGTTTGTCGTCAATACTCCAAAACCAACTAGGGGTGGCACTAGATGCACTTACAATCTCCCCCTTTTTGGTGATTGATGACAAACTAGTTGAAGTTTTCAACGGGGAATATAATCTATGAAATTGTAAAGGATAAGGAATTGTCTTCATAAGTTGCAAGGGCTCCCCCTGAAGATGTGCATATAAGTAATTTGCTTTTGGAATGCAAATGCACATGGCAGGTTGTACTTGTGGAGATCCACTTCAACTTATGATGACAATCCACTATGCATGTGAAAGTATATGAAGATAATGACATGCATAATGGAAAATGGACGTCTGCGGAATGATCTAAGTGCGGAATTTATCGTCGCACATGTGGAATTTATCATCGCAACACAAGGTGGCAGATAAGTAGCAGACGACCATCGAGTTTAAGTGTTACAACTCAAAGAACCAAATGTAGCAAAACGAGAGTTGTAAGCACGAAGCAAAATATAAAGCACCCACCCATATGGACCCGCTTGAAGACTATCAACCTCATATGCTTCTCCCCCTTTTGTTAGTAAGGACCAAAAAGGTTTGAAGACATAGAGCATCTACTCGTTCCCATGAGGAGTAGGTGAAGCAGTAGGGTCGTTGGTGGTGTTTGGCTGTGCTGAAGAGCTTGGAGCAGAGTCGAAGCGTGCTGAAGGAGGTGGCGGTGAAGTAGCATCGTCTTCATCCTCGATCACTCTGGCATTCACAGTTGCAGCAGAGGAAGAGAACTCAGAGTCTTCAAGGGATGGAGTTCGTCGCAGCACTGCCCTTCGAGGAGGTGTGGAGTCAAACTTGAATCGCTCAGTGAAGCCATCCTCTTGAAGATCATCTTCAGAACACATCAGCGTTAGCCCTTTCCATGTGCGGCGAGAGGTTTCATGGGAAACAAAAGCATTCTTGGTGGCAAGATTGCAAATGCGATTAACATCCACCAAGAGGCTTTGCATCTGACGCTTTAGCCAGTCATGATGCCTATCCTGTTTCTGATGAAGAGCCACAAGAATCTCTCGGTCGTTGAGAACACGAGTGCACTTCTTGGGTCGTGGAGCAGTTGTACTGTCAGTGGCCTCAGTGAGAGCAGGATGCGGTGCACGTGTAGTGCCAGCCAAAGGATACACACGAGTTACGGCTTCCACGCCTTCAACGTTCTGAGTGATACTTTAATGCTCTGCATTCTCAAGACTGAGAGGTTCCTTGGCAGGCTCAGGATAGATGGCTTCAATAGACATATCCACATCAGGCAAAAAGATCCGATGGTTGCGGGCCGAGGGCCGATATGAGATAGCGGAGTGAAGTTTGATCAGCCGCATCACCCAAGGGGCGTAGAACTTCAAACCAAACAGATCAGAGCCAGATGCAGCAAGTTGGCGAATGAAGAAATCCTGTGTATTGAAGCATTTTCCATGAAGAATGTAGAAGACCAAAGTCTTCATTACACCTTCCAGCTTGGCATGCGGAGAATGTCCTTTGATTGGCCAGAGAGTTCGCCTTATGATGTGATAAATGGTTCTTGGCAGATACTCAAGGTCTTCAACGAAGAACTCCGTGGGATAAGCAGCATCTTGGGGCAATGGCTTCATCATACTGAGCATCTGACTCATATTAGGTTCAGTCTTCTGAAAGATGCTCTCAATAGCTTCACTATGAAGCTGACAGCCATGCTCGTAGAGATCGCTAGGAGTGGGCAAACCAGTGAGCTCAATGATGTCAAAGGCTTTGGCTTCGTGATGAACGTTTCCTGTCATCCACTCCAGGACCCAAGTCTTCAGATCTCTACTATACCCGCGGATGTGAAGTGTGGCATAGAATTGGAGCAGTAACTCTTCATTCCAATGCTCTTGGTCAGTGATGAATGGCAGCAGTCCAACCTCTTTGAAGCAATCCAGAGCTTCTTCCTGATAGGGCAGACCAACTATTGCTTCAATGTCAAGGTGCTTATGTGGGAAGATGCGACCTAGGTTGTAAAGAATGCATGAGTAATAGCTTCGCTGCGGATAACTCCAGAACCGATCAGATGATATTCTTTCCCTGGAGTAGGGGTTCCTGGAGCTGTTGAAGAATGTGTTGTCTGCTCTGAAGCCATTGATATTGAAGGAGCCAGGTGCTGATGCAGGACCTGGGAACCTTGGCAATCCTGGGATTGGCTTCTGTACCTGAGGCATGTGCTCAACATGATAGTCGAACTAGGGACCGGCAGCAGACTCAGGAACAGAAGTGGCGAGATCAGTGGCTTCACTGACTTCTGGTGCTTTTGTTGGTGAGGGCTCCTCATTAGCTTCAGCCATGACAGCGACAGTGGCTTCAGTGGTGTTGGTGGTGGCAGCCTCAAGATGTTCAACCTCCACTTGACGAGGGACTTCTTCTTCCGCGGCTGATGTAGCCGGATTGTCTTCAGCAGATACTTGAGGCCTTGGACCTTTGCGAAGCCTGCGCAATGCGGGTGACGCCTGTGGAGTTGCTGTTGGCTGGGCCTCAAAGTCTTCTTCCTCTTGTGGGCGATCCGCCCACGAAGCATCTTGTGCAATTGGCGTCAGTGGACAACCAATGTTGATGAGTTCATTGTGCGTTAGCACAGGCGATGATACCTGTTGGTGTTCTAGCTGAGGAAGGGCTGCATCATCTTCAACATGGTCATGATGACCAATGTCTTCAGCAGCGATGGGATCAGCTGCTGGAAAGTCTTTAGCTTCATGAGCCTCTGTGAAAGCAGGCTCATGGACAGTCAGTTGACATTCTTGTGGATCGGCGTCGGGGTGAACCATGGAAATGGGTTCAACAATCAAGGGCTCTATGTGAGAAGCCCGTTCCTTCTTGGTCTTTCTTTTCTTCTTGGCGGGGGCAGTAGCAGAGGCTTCAGGATGTTTTCTCTTCCTTGCTTCAGCCTCAGCAGTCCTGGTCTTCTTCAGTTCTGAAGCGGTTGACCTGGCCTTTGGCTTCGATCCAGTCATTCTAGTTGGGAAGGCAATGGGATCTGCTTCCTGCCTTGGTGCGTCGGGCTCAGCCGTAGCAGGCTTCTTCTTCTTCTTTGCAGCCATCCTGGGGTCGATGCCAGGACGCCCAAGGGCCTTGCGCTTCTCAGCCTCATTGTAGGCTTGCACACATCTGTCAGCTAGAACCTTCATGCGCTCACGAGAACCCTGAGCTTCTGCATGTTTCTTGAGAAAGGCTTCCTTGAGCTTGTGCAGCATAATCTTGAAGTTCTTCACCTCTTGCACGCTGAGCTTGGCCATATGCTTCTTGAACTGAGCCTTTTCAAAGTCAATCTTCTGCTTTAGTTCAACAATGCGCTGGGCGATAGCTAGTTCTGAAGCAATGACGCCATGGAAGGCGACACTGAGGCCAATGGGTAGTTGCAGATCTTCGAAGCTGATGTTTGGTGTGTCAAACCACTCATCAATGAAGTTGTGGATGATTGTTACATCAAAGAGAGGCAGATCATTGAAGATTTCTGCTTCTTCTTTGCTCTTGATGAGTTGCTCAAGAGCGTCATCTGCAAGATCTTCATCACTTGACAGATCAATGGCATCATTGTGCAGAATGGCAGCAGCTGTTAGCTCTTGGCCGGTGTGTGGCAGAGGCATCTTGACCTTCTGTGGCTTGGAGATGCATGACAAATCTTCAGACTGCACACTGTCTTCAGGAGGTGCAGTTGCCAGTGGCTTCGCCCGTGAGATTTTTGGAGCAGAGGCAGGCTTTGAAGCTTTAGGCTGCTTCTTTGGCTTCGGCGCTGCAGGCGCTTCATCTGATTCAGCATCATCTGCAGGCTCATTCACGGCTGTCCCTTGAACCAAGATATGGGTGATGAGACCTTCAAGGTTGTAGAAAGGACTGACGACATTGGGTTCTGCATCACGTGTGCCATCTGCCCTTGGAGCTGAGGGACCAGGGTTGAAGTCTAGTCCCAATGTCTTCTTATTTTGCTTCGCTGAGTTCTGGGCAAACTGTAAGTTGCACTTGAACAGAATGTCATCACGACACCATAGTAGTGACGATGGGTGTGCATCAGCAGGCTGTGGCCCACAGACCATGTAGGGATAGAAGCCTTGTTCAATGGCTTCATCTCTGGACCTGGGTTGAAGATTCTTGTATAGGGTGTCTCCCCACGGTTTCTTGATGGCATTTTTCTCAGCATATTCCTGGGTTACAAATCGGTATTTGAACCATTGTTCTGCCCAATATCTTCGAATCCATTGGATTCGGGTCTTGCGTTGATTGTAATCCTCTTCAGGATCTGTCTTGTACAGTTCTGAGACGTCATCTTGCAGATCTCTAGATGTTTCTCCATGACGCTTTCTGCCACCCTTCCTTGCTGATTTCTCTGAAGCCATGAACTTTAAACTGAAAGGCTTCAACACGTTCAAAGGCTTCAAAGATTTTTGCTTGCTGGACAAACAGGAACTTGCTTCGGGAGAATTTATATGATGTTGTTAATCAGCATCCGAGAATCCAACCAGATCAAACTCTGAGCCCTTTGGATACCATAATCCTAGAGTTGGGGTGTGAGCCAAATATCGAAGAATTCGCTTCACAGCTAAGTGATGCGACTCCTTTGGTGCCGCTTCAAATTGAGCACACATGCAAACACTAAGCATAATATCTGGCCTAGATGCACATAGATAATGTAAAGAACCAATAATGGAGTGGTATACCTTTTGATCGAACTCTTTACCATTGTCGTCAGGACCCAGATGATGCTTGGCTGGCATTGGCGTCGTGAAGCCTTTGCAGTCTTGCATACCGAACTTCTTCAGGCAATCTTTGAGATACTTCTCTTGAGATATGAAGATGTCGTTGCGCTGCTGTCGTATTTGAAGACCGAGAAAGAACTTCAGATCTCCCATCATAGACATTTGATATTGCTCTTGCATCATATATCCAAACTCTTCACTGTACTTCTGATTGGTGCAGCCGAAGATAATGTCATCCACATATATTTGGCACACAAACAGTTCACCATCATATGTCTTCATGAAGAGAGTAGGGTCGAGAGAACCAGGTATGAAGCCTTTGCTCTTCAGGAAGTATTTGAGTGTGTCATACCAGGCCCGAGGGGCTTGTTTGAGGCCATACAGTGCCTTGTTGAGCTTGTATACCATGTCAGGATGTTTTGGATCTTCAAAGCCAGGAGGTTGTGCAACATACACTTCTTCTTCAATCTTGCCATTGAGGAAGGCGCTCTTCACATCCATTTGATAAAGAAGGATGTTGTGATGATTTGCATAGGCCGGCAGTATGCGTATGGCTTCAAGTCTAGCCACAGGAGCAAATGTTTCATCGAAGTCAATGCCTTCCACTTGAGTATATCCTTGAGCAACGAGACGAGCTTTGTTTCTGACAACTTGACCATGCTCATCTTGCTTGTTGTGGTATATCCATTTGGTGCCTATTATGTTTTGCTTCCGAGGATCAGGACGCTTGACCAGTTCCCATACATTATTCAGCTCAAACTGTTGAAGCTCGTCTTGCATAGCTTGAATCCATTCAGGTTCCATGAAGGCTTCTTCAACTTTCTTGGGTTCTGTTATTGAGACAAATGCGAAGTGCCCACAGAAATTTGCTAGCTGAGTTTCCCTTGAACGAGTGAGTGGACCGGGTGCATTGATGCTATCAATTATTCTTTCAATCTGCACTTCATTGGCAACGTGAGGATGTACAGGGCAAAGATTTTGCTCTTGCTGATCATTGTCGTTGTTACAAGGAATGTCTTCAGGCTGAGCATTGTCTTCATGTTGATCAAGTGCTGAGATGATAAGTTCTTCTTCAGGATGAGCTTCAGAAGGTATAATTTCTCCAGTTCCCATTACTTGATTGATTCACTGGATGGAACTTCATCTAGCACATTTGGCAGTTGCTCTCTTTGTGAACCGTTGGTCTCATCGAACCGCACATCCACTTTTTCAACCAATTTGTAATGGAAGAGATTGAAGACTCTGTAGGAGTGCGAATCCTTTCCATATCCAAGCATAAAACCCTCATGTGCTTTTGGTGCAAACTTTGAGGTGTGATGTGGGTCCTTGATCCAGCACCTGGCGCCAAATACCCTGAAGTAACTGACATTTGGCTTCTTGCCAGTAAGGAGCTCATAAGATGTCTTGTTCAGAAGCTTGTGAAGATAAACACGATTGATTGTATGGCATGTAGTATCAATGGCTTCAGGCCAGAATTTTCTTGGAGTCTTGTATTCATCTAGCATCGTTCTGGCCATCTCAATGAGTGTTCTGTTCTTGCGTTCGACGACCCCATTCTGCTGTGGCGTGTACGGGGCTGAGAATTCATGTGTGATGCCCAAGGTATCAAGATATGTATCAAGGCAAGTGTTCTTGAATTTAGTGCCATTGTCACTTCTGATATGCTTTATGTTGGCGCCATAGTTGTTCATTGCTCGATTGGCGAAGCGTCTGAAGACATCCTGCACTTCAGTCTTGTAAAGGATTATGTGCACCCAAGTATATCTAGAATAATCATCAACAATAACAAAACCATAGAGACAAGCAGTAGTAGTAAGAGTTGAGTAATGAGTGGGACCGAAAAGATCCATGTCAAGCAGTTCGAAGGGTCGAGTAGTGGTCATGATTGTCTTCGAGGGATGTTTGGCCCTCGTCATCTTTCCTGCCTCACAGGCACCGTATAAGTGATCTTTCTTGAACTTGACGCCCTCGATGCCTATGACATGCTTCTTCTTTGCTAGGGTGTGGAGGTTCCTCATGCCAGCATGCCCAAGCCTCCGATGCCAGAGCAAGCATTCTGAAGCTTTTGCTAGAAGACATACGGCAAGTTGTGGTCCTGCTGAGAAATCTACCACGTACAAATCAGCTTTTCGATACCCTTCAAATACTATAGACTTGTCAGATTCCATTAGAACAAGGCAACGATATTTTCCAAATATTACGATCATGTTTAAATCGCAAAGCATTGAGAAAGACATTAAGTTGAAGCCAAGGGATTCAACAAGCATGACTTTATCCATGTGTTGATCCCTTGAGATTGCAACTCTACCTAGACCCAATACCTTACTTTTACCAGTGTCAGCAAATGTGATGTGACTCTTGTC
This sequence comes from Triticum urartu, assembly GCF_056163025.1. Taxonomy (NCBI): domain Eukaryota; kingdom Viridiplantae; phylum Streptophyta; class Magnoliopsida; order Poales; family Poaceae; genus Triticum; species Triticum urartu. The sequence goes on from NC_141878.1 coordinate 471,366,207, forward strand.
GGATGGACGTAAGGTTGAGTCCATAAGAAGGCTTCTTTTGCCAGTCATGTGATTTGTACACCCACTATCAATAATCCATTCTGAAGACGCTGGTGTCGTACCCTACAGTGCAGTTAGGGGGATAGGATTCACGAAGAGCATTGTGAAGCAAAAACATTTGACGAACCAGTGGGTTATGAAAGCTTAGATCCAGATTAGGAATAATAGGGAGAGTAGAAAGCGATTCAGGAACGAAGTACATAGTAAGACCATTCGGGCATTTGATCTTGCGCCCTACAAGATGTTTAAGGTCCCCAGCAATAGCATCATACGATTTTGGTTTTTGCTGGAGACGTTTCCCTGCAAAAGAGAGTTAAGCTTTCTTGGCCACCCACATCTTCAAGGGTGGCTTAGAAGCAATAAGTCTAAGTGCAGCATCTGAGAACTTTGGCTTTGGAGCCCTAGCAAACAGTCTTGCAGGCGGACAATAGTACTCATAAGAATAAGCAGAATAGTTCTTGGTCTTATGAACATGGCGGTTTGATGAACCGCTCTCATATTCATATGCCTGAGTATGGTTTGCCTGCAAAACATTTGCGTTAGTGCGACTCAGGTGAGTCCTCTGTCTGTATGAAGCCTTTGGACCGTATGAAGCCTTTGGTCTGAGGTTTGTCTTCTTCACGTGAGGTGTCATGATGACATTCACAGGAAGATTCTCCAGACACCTTTTCGGAACCCAGATCTTCTTCATAGGCGGTCCATTCCTGCAGTTAGTACCAATGTACCTGGCAAACACTTCACCATTCTGATTCTTAAACAGTTTATAGTTTGCATCAAAGGATTCATCAATGATAATGGGGTTAGCACAAGTGAAGCCAGATAGATTGGATGGATCTGCTGAAGGTTCCTTTGCAGCAACCCACGTGGTTTTGGGGTACTGCTCAGGTTTCTAGTAAGAGCCATCAGCATTCATTTTCCTTACGAACCCAACACCCTCTTTCCTCGGGTTTCGGTTCAGAATCTGCTTTTTGAGGACATCACATAGTGTCTGATGCCCTTTAAGACTTTTGTACATCCCTGTTTCAAGCAATGTCTTCAACCTAGCATTCTCATCAGCAATAGCAGTGGTATCCTCAGCAGAGGGGTTAGTTACCACATCAACAGTTGAAGATATTGCAACAGTAGTAGCAGTAGAACATTCAGCAACAGAAGTAGCATTATCACGCTCAATGCATTTAAGACATGGTGGTTCAAATCCTTCCTGAGCGGAACTGATCTGTTTGGCACGAAGTGACTCATTTTCCTTTTGAAGATCTTCATGAGCCGCTCTCAATTTCTCAAGATGTTGCTTCCTTTGAAGATAATCATAGGAAAGCTTTTCATGAGTTGTTGAGAGAGTTTCATGACGACTTTCAAGTTCCTCATACTTAACGTGAAGATTTTTTATGTCTTCAATTAAGGATTCAGATCGAGTCATTTCGACACCTAACAGATCATCGCTTCTGTCTAACAGTTTTTGAATATGTTCCATAGCTTTCTGTTGTTCAGTTGCAATTTTAGCAAGTGTTTTGTGGCTGGGTTTTGAACCACAATCAGTGTCATTGTCACTAGATGTTTGATAGTGAGTAGTGCGTGTGTTTACCTTGGCACCGCGTGCCATGAAGCAGTAGGTAGAAGCGGAGTAGTCCTTGTCATTTGCATCGGTGTCGGTGATGAAGTCATTGTCTTCAGTGTTGAAGATGGACTTGGCAACGTATGCCGTAGCCAGACTTGCGACGCCTGAATCGGACTCCTCCTCAGACTCCACCTCCGCCTCCTCAGAAGAGGACTCCTCCTCTGAATCCATTTCCTTGCCAACAAACGCACGTGCCTTGCCAGATGAGCTCTTCCTGTGTGATGAAGACTTTGAGTATTTCTTCTTCTTCTTGTCGTCATATTCCTTGCTCTTCTTCTTGGTGAATTTTTGGAACTTCTTCACAAGCATAGCAAGTTCCCTTCCAATGTCTTCAGGATCATCCGAACTGCTGTCAGATTCTTCTTTAGATGAGGAGACAGCTTTTGCCTTCAAGGCACGAGTTCGCCCATAGTTTGGACCGTAGATATCTCTTTTCTCAGAAAGCTGAAACTCATGTGTGTTGAGCCTCTCAAGTATGTCAGACGGATCGAGTGTCTTGAAATCAGGACGTTCTTGAATCATCAGGGCTAGGGTGTCAAACGAACTATCAAGTGATCTCAGTAGTGTCTTGACGACTTCATGTTTGGTGATCTCAGTAGCACCGAGGGCTTGAAGCTCATTTGTGATGTCAGTGAGTCGGTCAAATGTGAGCTGGACATTCTCATTGTCATTTCGCTTGAAGCGGTTGAAGAGGTTGCGAAGGACACTGATTCTCTGATCTCTCTGGGTTGAGACGCCTTCATTGACCTTGGAGAGCCAGTCCCAGACCAGCTTAGATGTTTCCAAAGCACTCACACGGCCATACAGTCCTTTGGTCAGATGACCACAGATGATATTCTTGGCAGTAGAGTCTAGTTGAACGAACTTCTTGACATCAGCAGCAGTGACACCTTCTCCAGCCTTGGGAACGCCGTTCTTGACGACATACCATAGGTCGACGTCAATGGCTTCAAGATGCATGCGCATCTTATTCTTCCAGTAGGGATATTCAGTTCCATCAAAGATGGGGCACGCAGCGGAGACTTTAATAATCCCTGCAGTCGACATAGCTAAAACTCCAGGTGCTTAAACCGAATCACACAGAACAAGGGAGCACCTTGCTGTGATACCAATTGAAAGTGCGTTATATCGACTAGAGGGGGGGTGAATAGGCGATTTTTATGAAAGTCTTCAAAACGTGGAAGTTATGAAGACAAACGATAGAAATAAACCTATTACCCTGGAGCGGAAGGTAGACTACACTAGGCAAGCCATAGTCAAGTATTCAATAGAGTGAAAGCACAATGACTAATAGCAGCAATGTAGTAAGGATCAGGTAAGAAGATATTGTGAAGCCACACAGAACACGCAGTCACTCAGTGAAGACAAAAGATAGTGCGAACATACAATGACTTCACAAGGAGTAACAGTAAGTAAAGGGAAGGGAAGATGAAACCAGTGACTCGCTGAAGATAATGATTTGTTGGACCAGTTCCAGTTGCTGTGACAACTGTACGCCTGGTTAGGGCGGCTAGGTATTTAAACCTTAGGACACACAATCCCGGACACCCAGTCCTGAACACGCAGCTCAGGACACCCAGTCCTCACCGTATTCCCCTTGAGCTAAGGTCACACAGACCTCGCTCAATCACTCTGGTAAGTCTTCAAGGTAGGCTCCCAAATCTTCAAAGACTTCGTTCACAGGCAATCCACAATGTCTCTTGGATGCTCAGAACACGACGCCTAACCGGCTGGAGGATGCATAGTCCTCAAGTGTAATAAGTCTTCAGATCACACAGACAAGAAGACTTAAGTGATGCCTAATTCTCTTTGGCTCTGGGTGGTTAGGGCTTTATCCTCGCAAGGAATTCTCTCTCAAAGGCTTCGAGGTGGGTTGCTCTCAAACGACAAAAGCCGTACTCTGAATCTGAGCAGCCAACCGTTTATGGTTGTAGGGGGTGGGCTATTTATAGCAACTTGGCAACTCGACCTGATTTGTCTGAAATGACCCTGGGTCACTAAGGAACTGACACGTGTTCCAACGGTCAGATTTCAAACTCACACGGCAACTTTACTTGGGCTTCAAGCAAAGCTGACTTGCCCGACTCTGGACAAGATTCGCTGTCAAAGTCTTCACTCGAAGACATAGGTTTTGTTTAAGCATCACTTCAGTCATTTTGACTGGTTCTCTTGGACCCCACTTAACAGTACGGTGGTTCCTATGACTCAACACAGAAGAAAGAGAACTACGAAAGATCTAAGTCTTCGAGCTCCATAGGCTTCATGTGGTGTCTTCTCTTGTCATAGTCTTCAATGTGAATATCTTCATATACCACCTTTGACTTCAATGTCTTCATACATTTTTAGGGGTCATCTCTGGTAGGAAAACCGAATCAATGAGGGACTTCTACCTGTGTTATCCTGCAATTCTCACAAACACATTAGTCCCTCAACTAGGTTTGTCGTCAATACTCCAAAACCAACTAGGGGTGGCACTAGATGCACTTACAGGTGTCCTACGAGAAGTACTTATCTATACCTATACTAATTACAGACTTCCAAGAAATTCCCAAGTTAATTAGAATTTATGGACCATTAATTTGGTGGGACCAAATTATTACGGTGTAGATCTTTCGAGAGGACAACTTTTTTTCATCAAATTAAACAATGATATATCTATATCCGTAGGATGGCTAGCATCGTATCCCTTAAAAAGAATTCACCAGCAACCACGATCTATCTACATCCGTAAAATGACCTAGGATAAACCAGTATCCCGTCGAAAAACAACAGCATGCCCTGTAGCAGCCATGTGTAGCAGGAGGACTCCTATGCTCACGCTCCTTTATTCCTATAAAATAATAAAAAGAATCTGCTATTACCCTGCTCGCCCCCAATTGATTGGTACTTATTATGGTAATCTTTTCTCTATCTCTAATATCTTGGCCCTGATTTTAAAACATGCATGGTCGGTACTTTCTGCTATTACATCTTCAAAACCAAATCGTGGTGATCAGTACATGCAAAGGAAAAAAACAAAAGGTGAGCACGTGTCGCTGCAGACTCAATCCAAATCGGCAGCTCATCTCATCCATGACGGATGCACGACAAGTTGTTAGCCCGGTGATCCAGACGTTCATGGCGGCAGTGCGCCAAGGTGTCATCGCGAACGACCAGACCAACTCCCCATCGACGCGTCCGCGCCAAGACCGCAGGTGCGTACTGCTACAGCATGAGACGGCAGGCATGCTGATATGAGACGACGATGCCGATGGCTGGTCGTACTCCTCAGGGTGAGTGTGAGATGCATGCCCGCATAGAATATGCATGTGAATAGCCATTCGCTAGCTTGGTTGATCAATTAGAGGACTTTATGTATGCCTACTTCGTGATGTTCTAGAATTAATCTTGAAAGAGATTAAGCTAATGATGTTAAAGATTATGCAGTTCCAATGCCTGGAAGGACATATGGTATTTTCCGAACCTATGCCCATGAAAAACCATTGATGGCGACGAGGCATAACGTAGTCGTGCATCCTGTATTGACGAACAACACGGTGGACGAGTCAATCCGTGAGCCTATGACGCCCAACAAAGACAATGACACGAGCAATTTCATTATGATTTCATGAGAAGAAAAAACACAATGTGCGGGCGGCATGACCGTGGAATCCGGCCAGACAGCAGTCGTGGCATGCGCCGCCATGGACCTGCAGTCCGTTTCGCTGCTATGGAGGCGACGAGCTCTGGCGTGAGCGGTTGCAGTTGCAAAGAGCAGTACAGCTGCCGCCTGGGCAGGCTGTCAACGGGGAGTTGGTCCGGCCGTCCGCAACGACGTCTTGACGCACAGCCGCTGTGAACGTCCTGTATTCCTGTCAGCCGAGGCAACAATGTGCCATGCTTCCACCATGGACAAGCCGTCAGACAGGATGCCGGCGACAAGCTGCTTCGGCGCTGCGTCGTGCCGTTTTGCTGCCGTCTTCGAGGCCTTTCGAGCCGGAAGAAATTGACCACCGTCGTCGTTACGTATGTACTTACCCACTAGTGCATCTGGACAGAATCATTCAAGCTGCTTGGGTAGTGCCTACATGTACGTGCCTTTTTGTGCAATGTGAGTTGCACCCTATGCCAAAATCCTCTCTTCTCGCTGTCAACATCTGCCATTCTGATCTCTTTCTATTGCCTAATGTCGCTAAATCTGACTTCTCCAGCTTCTCCCGGCGGATATCTAACATTGCACTGCTACACAGCTACCTGCTATGGGAGGTACCTCCTATTTACTTGGACGTACAAGTTGGCGGCCAGTACATCTAGCTGGACACAAGCAATACTTCATGGAAACAATATCAATCCAGTATTATTTTTTCGAGCATACCTGTTGATGTTGTTGGCACTCATATCAAGTATACCTGCTCTCCAATAGATGTATTGTTTTATCTCTATAGCTGATTATGAATGAAACAGGCAATATATTATATGCATGCCTCATGGCTATCTATTTCTATACCAATGGTGTTTCCATGCAACCAAATTGATGGCATGAGAAGGTAAAACATAGTATCAGTGAAGGTTTTACCTGAAACTTTGTTACATGAACATTGTCAACTAGCAGAAAATATACACATTTATGTATTAATAGCCATTTTCCTTGGTGCATGTTGATAGTATGTTCTGTTGACATCCATGATGAAACACTGTGATACAAAAAAATATGTAGGTACACTTTTCTTTTAGATTGGCTTGTTACATTAGACAATTTGCAAAGATTGTTGTGTACAAGTGTGTTCATTTTATGTGCAATCGGTCGGTGTGCTAATTTGTTCATGAAATTCGTATATTGGCATTAGATTATATAAGAGTATCAATTTGGCTCAAATTTACCAAATGAAGTTTAATAAGATTATGATTATTTTAAGCATTTGCCACAACACAAACTATTGCAGAATGATTTGGTTATACTAATATTAGAATATACAACAACACTGCGAATTCTGCTGCTTCTGTGCATATAGACTAGACAAAATTGACGATGACCAACAACTTCCACAATATTAGTAATCAACAAGTTTCTTGCTATATTATATTCATGAATAGACATAGGGATACAGAAATCTATTGAGCAGTACTAATTTTTGAGCTTTTGTGGGTTACAATTATCATCAAAGATGACTTTGGTCACAACATCATTTAATGAAGATTGCAACTTTTGTAAACTTTAACAATATTGTACACAAGCATGGTATCTTGCATATTTTTAGTGCTAAATTATTCAAGAATTTAATGTTAGCATCAGTTTATATGGTGCATAAATTTTGGTATTAGATTGACTTGGTTTATTAATTTGTTAAAGAAAAGATGATAATTTTCTACTGTTGTTTTTTAGAACCACAAGAGCTATTGCGTGACGATGTTGATTCTACTAAGATGGAACAACCGTAGTAGTACTATAACCGAATGTGAAGCATCTAAGTTAATGTATTCTACATAAAAATGAAACATTTCCATCACATGGCTATCAAAAATAAGTATAAAGCCATTCGAGTTGGTTGCAAAATCAAATTAAATATACCATTGCATAACTTTGAGCATAGTTTCAAATAAAATGATTATTAGGTAAAATTCAACTACAATTCATTTCTATGGGCCTAGCCGTGCGAATGCACGGGTTGACGACTAGTAACATTTAATTGTTCATCAGGAAAGCTATCATTAATAGGTATTGGGTCATCAAGAACATTTTCTAACCTAGACAAGTTGTCTGCAACGGGGTTCTCGGCTGCTTTCCTATCAACAATATGCAATTCAAATTCTTGTAGCAAGAGAACCCATCTAATAAGTCTAGGTTTAGCATCTTTCTTTTCCATAAGGTATTTAATAGCAGCATGATCAGTATGAATAGTTACTTTAGAATCAACAATATAAGGTCTGAACTTATCACAAGCAAATACAACTGCTAAAAGCTCTTTTTCAGTAGTAGCATAATTTCTTTGAGCATTGTCTAGAGTCTTACTAGCATAATGAATAACATTTAATTTCTTATCAACTCTTTGCCCTAGAACAGCACCTACAACATAATCACTAGCATCACACATAATTTCAAAGGGTAAATTCCAATCAGGTGGTTGAACAACAGGTGCAGAGACTAATGCTTTCTTAAGTGTTTCAAATGCTTCCACACAATCATCATCAAAGACAAATGGTATATCTTTTTGCAATACATTAGTCAGAGGCCGAGAAATTTTTGAGAAGTCCTTAATGAACCTCCTGTAAAATCCGGCGTGACCAAGGAAACTTCTTATACCTTTGATGTCCTTGGGACATGGCATCTTTTCAATAGCATCAACCTTGGCTTTATCAACTTCAATACCTCTTTCAGAACCTTTGTGCCCCAAGACAATACCTTCATTAACCATAAAGTGGCACTTTTCCCAATTCAAGACAAGATTAGTTTCTTCACATCTCTGCAAAACTCGATCAAGATTTCTCAAGCAATCATCAAAAGAGGAACCATAGACGGAAAATTCGTCCATGAAAACCTCACAAATCTTTTCACAAAAGTTGGAGAATATAGCCATCATGCATCTTTGAAAGGTAGCAGGTGCATTACATAAACCAAAAGGCATACGTCTATAAGCAAAAGTAACAAAAGGGCATGTAAAAGTAGTCTTTGATTGATCTCTAGCCGACACAGGTATTTGAGAGAAACCAGAATAACCATCTAGAAAGCAATAGTGTGTATGTTTGCATAATCTTTCTAGCATTTGATCAATAAAAGGTAAGGGGTAATGATCTTTCTTAGTAGCCTTATTTAATTTACAGAAATCAATTACCATCCTATACCCTGTGATAATTCTTTGTGGAATCAATTCATCTTTATCATTAGGAACAACAGTAATACCTCCCTTCTTAGGGACACAATGGACAGGACTTACCCACTGACTATCAGCAACGGGATAAATTATACCTGCCTCCAGAAGCTTGAGTATTTCTTTTCTTACCACTTATTTCATTTTAGGATTCATATGCCGTTGAGGATCACGAACTGGTTTGGCATCTGCTTCCAAATTTATTTTATGTTGACATAGAGTGGGACTAATGCCCTTAAGATCATCAAGAGTATATCCAATAGCAGCACGATGCTTCTTCAGAGTTTTCAATAATCTTTCTTCTTCATGCTCTGAAAGGTTAGCACTAATAATAACAGGATATATCTTCTTTCCATCAATATAAGCATACTTAAGATTATCAGGCAAAGGTTTAAGCTCAAACACGGGATCACCCTTGGGTGGAGGAGGATCCCCTAAAATTTCAACAGGCAAATTGTGTTGCAGAATAGGTTCCTGTTTAAAGAATACTTCATCTATTTCCCTTATTTCATTCATGAACATATCATTTTCATGGTCTAGCAAATAGTGTTCTAAAGGATCACTAGGAGGTACGTCAATAGAAGCAAGACCAATAATTTCATCCTTACTAGGTAATTCTTCGTCACGATGTTGTTTACTAAATTTAGAGAAATTAAACTCATGAACCATATCATCCAAGCCAATAGTAACAACATTCTTTTCGCAATCTATCCTAGCATTAATAGTGTTCAAGAAGGGTCTACCAAATATAATGGGACAAAAGCTATCTTGCGGAGAAGTAAGAACAAGAAAATCAGCAGGATATTTAGTTTTCCCACACAAGACTTCAACATCTCTAACAATTCCAATTGGTGAAATAGTATCTCTATTGGCAAGTTTAATTGTGACATCAATACCTTCTAACTCAGCAGGTCCAGTTTCATTCTTAATTTCTTCGTATAAAGTATGCGGTATAACACTAGCACTTGCACCCATATCACATAAGCCATGATAACAATAATCTCCTAGTTTAACAGAAATGACAGGCACGCCTACCACAGGTCTATGGTTATCTTTATCACAAGGCTTAGCAATTCTAGCAGTTTCACCATCGAACTGAATAACGTGCCCATCAATATTATCAGACAAGAGATCTTCAACAATAGCAATATTAGGTTCTACTTTAACTTGCTCAGGAGGGGTATAAGTTCTAATATTGCTTTTACGAACAACAGTTGAAGCTTTAGCATGTTCCTTTACTCTAATAGGGAAAGGTCGTTTCTCAACATAAGAAGTAGGAACAATAGGATCATTATAAGTGACAGTCTTTTCTTCAACTTTTATAGGTGCAGCTACTTTTACTTCTATGGGAGGATGATATTTAAACCAATTCTCCTTAGGGAGATCAACATAAGTAGCAAAAGATTCACAGAAAGAAGCTACTATCTTAGACTCAAGTCCATATTTAGTGCTAAACTTACGGAAAATATCGGTGTCCATAAAAGATTTATCACAATCAAACTTAGGTGTCATACCTGACTCCTTACCTTCGTCGAGGTCCCAATCTTGAGAGTTACGTTTAATTCTATCCAATAAATTCCAATTAAATTCAATAGTCTTCATCATAAAAGAGCCAGCACAAGAAGTATCGAGCATGGTGCGATTGTTTTCAGAAAGCCGAGCATAAATTTTTTGAATAATCATTTCTCTTCAGAGCTCATGATTGGGGCATGAATACAACATTGATTTAAGCCTCCCCCAAGCTTGAGCGATGCTTTCTCCTTCGCGAGGCCAAAAAATTATATATATAATTGCGATCACGTTGAACAAGATGCATAGGGTAATACTTTTGATGAAATTCCAACTTCAATCTTTTATAGTTCCATGATTTCATATCATCACATAGCCTATACCATTTCAATGCATCTCCCTTCAAAGATAAAGGGAAGACCTTCTTCTTAGCAACATCATCGGGTATACCTGCAAGCTTAAATAAGCCACAAACTTCATCCACATATATTAAGTGCTCATCAGGATGCTTTGTTCCATCTCCTGTAAAAGGGTTAGCTAGCAGCTTTTCCATCATACCCGAAGGAAATTCAAAAGGAGTTTCATTTTCAATAGGTTCAGTAGGTTGAGGAGAAACTCTTTGCTCTACTGGACGGGGTGAAGATACCCCGAAAAAGCCCCTCAGAGGAATTACTTTACATAGTAGCAAGTGACAGTAAATTTCAGCACACTATATAAATTTTTCCTTACCAAATTCCACCTACCAAAGGCGCTACACTCCCCGGCAACGGTGCCAGAAAAGAGTCTTGATGACCCACAAGTATAGGGGATATATCGTAGTCCTTTCGATAAGTAAGAGTGTCGAACCCAATGAGGAGTAGAAGGAAATGATAAGCGGTTTTCAGCAAGGTATTCTCTGCAAGTACTGAAATAAGTGGTAACAGATAGTTTTGTGACAAGATAAATTGTAACGAGCAACAAGTAACAAGAGTAAATAAAGTGCAGTAAGGTGGCCCAATCCTTTTTGTAGCAAAGGACAAGCCGGAACAAACTCTTATAATAGGAAAAGCGCTCCCGAGGACACATGGGAATATGATCAAGCTAGTTTTCATCACGTTCATATGATTCGCGTTCGATACTTTGATAATTTGATATGTGTGTGGACCGGTGCTTGGGTGCTGTTATTACTTGAACAAGCATCCCACTTATGATTAACCTCTATTGCAAGCATCCGCAACTACAACAAAAGTATTAAGGTAAACCTACCATATCATGGAACATGTGGATCCAAATCAGCCCCTTACAAAGCAACGCATAAACTAGGGTTTAAGCTTCTGCCACTCTAGCAACCCATCATCTACTTATTACTTCCCAATGCCTTCCTCCAGGCCCAAATAATGGTGAAGTGTTATGTAGTCGACGTTCACATAACACCACTAGAGGCTAGACAACATACATCTTATCAAAATATCAAACGAATACCAAATTCACATGACTACTAATAGCAAGACTTCTCCCTTGTCCTCACGAACAAACGTAATTACTCACAAAGCATATTCATCTTCATAATCAGAGGGGTAATAATATGCATATAGGACCTGAACCTATGATCTTCCACCAAATAAACCAACTAGCATCAACTACAAGGAGTAATTAACACTACTAGCAACCTACTAGTACCAATCCTGGACTTGGAGACAAGAATTGGATACAAGAGATGAATTAGGGTTTTGAGAGGAGATGGTGCTGGTGAATATGTTGATGGAGATTATCGTCTCCCGATGAGAGGAGCGTTGGTGATGACGATGGTGATGATTTCCCCCTCCCGGAGGGAAGTGTCCCCGGCAGAACAGCTCCGCCGGAGCTCTAGATTGGTTCCGCCAAGGTTCTGCCTCGTGACGGCGGAGTCTCGTCCCAAAAAGTTTCTTCTTATTTTTTTCTCATCGAAAGACTTCATATAGGAGAAGATGGATGTCGGAGAGCCACTAGGGGGCCCACGAGGTAGGGGGACGCGCCCTAGGGGGGCGCCCCCACCCTCGTGAGCAGGGTGTGGGGCCCCTGGCCTTCATCTTTGTCAAGGATTTTTCTTTATTTATTTTAAGATGTTCCATGGAGTTTCAGGACTTTTGGAATTGCGCAGAATAGGTCTTTAATATTTGCTCCTTTTCCAGCCCAGAATTCCAGCTGTCGGCATTCTCCCTCCTTATGTAAACCTTGTAAAATAAGAGAGAATAGCCATAAGTATTGTGACATAAAGTGAAATAACAGTCCATAATGCAATAAATATTGATATAAAAGCATGATGCAAAATGGACGTATCAAGCGCCAGGAGGCTACCGGTACCTCTACGTTGCCATCGACAAGTTCACCAAGTGGGCGGAGGTGGAAGCTGTCCGCACAATCCCAGCCGGCTCCGCGGTCAAGTTCATCAAGGGTCTCATGAGGCGATTCGGGGTCCCCAACCGCATCATCACCGACAAATGGCTCGCAGTTCACCAATAATCTCTTCAAAACGTATTGTGTTGACCTTGGAACGCAGATCTGCTATGCTTCAGTGGCATACCCCCGGAGCAATGGACAAGCTGAACATGCCAACGCGGAAGTCCTAAGGGGCCTCAAGGCCAGGACCTTCAAGAAGAAGCTCAAAGCCTGCGGCAGGGGCTGGCATGACGAGCTCTAGTCCATGTTGTGGTTAATCCGCACCACCGCCACCAAGCCAACGGGCGACACCCCGTTCTTCCTCGTCTACGGAGCCGAAGTGGTCCTCCCTCACGTGGTCAAGCATCGCTCCGCACGGGTGCTGGCGTTTGATGAGACGCAGCAGGACGCCACACGGGGGATGGACCTCATTCTGGGGGAGGAACGCCATCGCGAAGCTTCACTACGGGAGGCAAGGTACCTGCAGGCACTGCGGCAGTACCACTGTCGCAGCGTCCGCTCCAGGACTCTTGAGGTGGGTGACCTCGTCCCGGGGCGGGTGCTCTCCAGGGAAGGGTTGCATAAGCTCTCACAAATGTGGGAGGGCCCGTTCAAGGTCGCCCACGTCTCCAGGCCTGGCGCCGCGCGCCTGGAGACGCAGGACGGGGTGCCCATCCAGAACGCCTGGAACATCCAACACCTCTGGAAGTTCCTACCCATGAAGAAAGGCCAAGCGCCTATGAAGAAGGCCCAACGCCTGTGAAGATCGCCGCCTGTGATACTCTCACGTAATAATGAGTGGGGTTGTACACGCCCCGGAGTATCAGGAGTGCCGCCCCCGGGCCTCGGGGGCTCCCTCCCACGTCCAAGTGGCAGCACTTAGCTCTGCGCTGGTGAGAAGACTTGAAGACTAGACTAGGTGCCAGACGTGGCTTTTCATTTGCTTTCCATAGTTGGCTTGCCTTCTTTCAATTGAAATTTGCTTCTGGAGTTCTTTGCTGATTTGGTGCTGCCGCCTTTTTCCGCATTTTCCGGCTCCAGTTTAACCTGCACTCTCTCTCTCGCACACCTCGCGAAGGGGCTAGGCAGGCGACCTCGCGAGCATTTTTCCTTTCTCCCTTTCTCTGCCTTTTGACTATTTTTTCGCGAGGCATCCTCGTTCGAGCCCACAAGCTGGCGTACCTCTCCTAATCCGTGCCCCTCGGGTATCGCGATACGAAGCGCCGTGTCGAGGGTTGAGTGAACGATCAGCCTCCTAGCGAGCCTCCTAACGAGTTTTTTTCAGTTCCTAGCACCCGCCAAGTCAAGGAAGGCCTTCACAGGAACTAGGAAGCAAGTCCCTCTTGAAGAGGAGGCTACCCCAAACGTGCCAAGCTAAGTTACCTCTACACAAAATAACGACACGGCACAGAAACAACAAACATAGCATAATGATTGAGATCATAGTTCGATACACGCCCCTCCGGGGCCCATTCTCGTTTCTTTTTTATGCAGGAAGGAAAGCAAGAACAACATAAAAGCGACGTCTGACCCTACAGCGGTCCACGGGGGCAGGCTCCTGGCACCGTCCTGAGCTCAGCGGGACCCCTCCTCGCGCTTCACGAAGGCGAGGCGACAAGACGACCCTCTACCACATTCAAAGCGGGCACGGCGGCGTGGCGGCTGGTCACAACCGCCACTCCTAGAGCTATCGCTGGAGGAAGAGCCGCCATAGCTGGACGAGACGCGGTCGGCACAAAGGGTGGGTTCGCCCTCATCCTTGTCACGACCGTCGCCAAGGCCGAGCATGTGCTCACTGCCGTTCACCTCGGGGCAGCACCCAGCGCGGCGACCATATTCCCCAAAAACCCTCACATAGAGGGTCGCATCACCGTCATACCTGAAATGGAGGGTGCACCACCTGCCCAGGCCGTGCACGCGGGCGAACGTCTGCCAACCGTGGGCCAGAGCTATGTTGCCCACGGCGGAGACCTCGACCGCAACCCAAGAAGCCCTGCTGCAGCAACCGTCCGCCTGTAGTCAGAACCCTCCTAGACTAGAGGCTGGCAGCTCGTCAACGAGGAAACACGGGAGCTGAAGCCAGTTGCCGGCCGGGTTCTCCGACCAGACGACGAACTCTTGTAGCACCTCTGCTGAGTGGAAGCGCTGCCGGGGAGGCCGTGCAACCACGGCACGTCTCCCTTTATCGACAGGGATGCCATGACCGGAGCGACCCCTGCCACCCGCAGCGGCGCCACCACGAGAACGGGGGTCGCGGAGTGCTTGCGGGGACGAACGCGTCCACGCTTGGGCGCCGGAGAGCCGAGCCCATCACGAGGGGGCCTTCCCCTTCTCCGCGGCAGAGAACCTCCTCAACAGCGCCATTGGTGGCGGTGATGGAGCAAAGGAGGAGAAGCAAGCGGAATGGGAAGAGATGTGCGACGGGGGCTCAGCCCCCCTCCCATTTATAGCAGGAGAAGGCCAACAAGCGCCTCCCACGATCGCAGGTAATGATGGTTTCTCCTTGCATGTCGCAGGGGCTTGTCAAGTCAGGCAGTTGCCGAGGTAGTGTGGGGAAGCGGAGACGCCAACGTCCAATCAATAGCCACGCGTCGACCAAGGCTGCAGGCTATTGGGGCCCGCGGTGCTCCGCACTTGACCTTTGGCTTCGCCTCGAAGCCAAGCCCGAGCGCTCCTTGGGCCCGGGGGCTACTGTCGGCGTTCTGGGAAAGAGGGTCCCCAGACTTGCCTGCTTGCGGCCCACGGCGTGGCTCTGCGAGCGAGCCCGTACGGCCCATCTTCACCAACAAGCACCCAAGACCCTCGCGAGGAGCCAAGCCTCGCATAGCGGATGACACAAGGCCTCCTCGGGAGCACCCTCACCAGCCTGCCTCGCGAGGGGCGGAGAGTTCAAGGTAAGGCAAACCTCGCGAGGTTTCAATGACCTGAGCCATGACGATCAAGATCAGGCGGGCGCCAGCGAGCACAGTGTCCTTGTTTCCTATTTGGTGCTAAGGAAGCAAGTGCAGATGCGGAGTACCGAGGCATCAAGCAAAGGTTTCCATATCTGTGCAACATGACCAAGACCAGTAGGACGGCAAGACGGAGGTCACCATGGAGCCCAAGGCGGCGTCACCACTAGAGCCTTTTGCACGTGAAGACTACTTTTGTCAGGATAAGCTGTACTAGTTGTCCCTTTTCAAATTGGCCGTTGTTGGCAACCACACCACTCAAAATTTGGGGAGACGACCAGGGCCTCTATAAAGAGGATTAGCCACCACAGTAGGGGGGTAACTCATTCAGTTCATCCTAACACCCACCAAGCACAAGAACACCTCACCTCAGGAGGCCATTCTTCCCCTTGTACTGTTCATCCCTAGCCCAAGGGGCAATCCACCACCACCACACTGGAGTAGGGTATTACCCCACAACGGTGGCCCGAACCAGTATAAATCTTGTGTCCTTTGTGTTGCGAGTTCGTCGAGTTAGCCCTTGAGATCTTAGCGAAGCTAGGGCGTGGATCGGTAGGGGGAGATCTTCATGCGCACCCGAGTGTTCAAACCTTGATGGTTTTGCCGGAACCCGAGATCCGACAACGGCCACATGTCCACGGCATCCTCTCCCCGCCCCGCCTGTAAGTAGACCACCCGAGCTCCTCCCGAGCACCTCATCAGCCTCATACGACTCCCCCACGCCTCCCCGACCCATCCATCCCTCTCCAAGAGCTATCCTCGCTCGCCAATGCCGCCATGGCCGCCGTCCTCTCCCTCTCAAATTCGTTCTAAGAAGGACCTTCCTCTCCGTTCTACCACCACCTGAGCACTGCCCGAACCTCCACTAGCCGCACCATACCTCCATGCCCTCACCTACGCCACCAGCGCACCAGGCCCAACTCCAGCCGAGACCACCATCCGCTATGGCCAGTGCCTCGCCCGTTTCCAAGATCCTCGATGTTCGTGCCCTTCCTGGATGGGACCCCCTCAGCCTACTGATCTCTTCCGTAGGTCGGGCGCTGTAGATGGTGGCTGGTGAAGGAAATATGCCCTAGAGGCAATAATAAAGTTATTATTTATTTCCTTATATCATGATAAATGTTTATTATTCATGCTAGATTTGTATTAACCGGAAACATAATACATGTGTGAATACATAGACAAACAAAGTGTCACTAGTATGCCTCTACTTGACTAGCTCGTTAATCAAAGATGGTTATGTTTCCTAACCATGAACAATGAGTTGTTATTTGATTAACGGGATCACATCATTAAGTGAATGATCTGATTGACATGACCCATTCCATTAGCTTAGCACCCGATCGTTTAGTATGTTGCTATTGCTTTCTTCATGACTTATACATGTTCCTATAACTATGAGATTATGCAACTCCCGTTTACCGGAGGAACACTTTGGGTGCTACCAAACGTCACAACGTAACTGGGTGATTATAAAGGAGTACTACAGGTGTCTCCAAAGGTACATGTTGGGTTGGCGTATTTCGAGATTAGGTTTTGTCACTCTGATTGTCAGAGAGGTATCTCTGGGCCCTCTCAGTAATGAACATCACTTAAGCCTTGCAAGCATTGCAACTAATGAGTTAGTTGCGGGATGATGTATTACAGAACGAGTAAAGAGACTTGCCGGCAACGAGATTGAACTAGGTATTGGAATACCGACGATCGAATCTCGGGCAAGTAACATACCGATGACAAAGGGAACGACGTATGTTGTTATGCGGTCTGACCGATAAAGATTTTCGTAGAATATGTAGGAGCCAATATGGGCATCCAGGTCCCGCTATTGGTTATTGACTGGAGACGTGTCTCGGTCATGTCTACATTGTTCTCGAACCCATAGGGTCCGCACGCTTAAGGTTACGATGATAGTTATATTATGAGTTTATGCATTTTGATGTACCGAAGGTTGTTCGGAGTCCCAGATGTGATCACGGACATGACGAGGAGTCTCGAAATGGTCGAGCCATAAAGATTGATATATTGGAAGCCTATGTTTGGATATCGGAAGTGTTCCGGGTGAAATCAGGATTTTACCGGAGTACCGGGAGGTTACCGGAACCCCCCGGGAGCTATATGGGCCATGATGGGCCTTAGTGGAAATGAGAAGAGGCAGCCCCTCATGGGCCGCGCGCCCCTCCCCTCCCATGGTCCGAATAGGACAAGGAGAGGGGGCCGGCCCCTCTCTCTCTTTTCCTCCCTCCGCGAATCCTATTCCAACTAGGATTGGGGGGGGGAATCCTACTCCCAGAGGGAGTAGGACTCTCCTGGCGCGCCCTCCTTGGCCGGCCAGCCTCCCCCCTTTAGTCCTTTATATACGGAGGCAGGGGCAACCCAGAGACACACAAGTTGATCCACGTGATCTTTTCCTTAGCCGTGTGCGGCGCCCCCAGCCACCATAGTCCTCGATAATATTGTAGCGGAGTTTAGGCGAAGCCCTGCTGCAGTAGTACATCAAGATCGTCACCACGCCGTCGTGCTGACGGAACTCTTCCCCGACACTTTGCTGGATCGGAGTCCGGGGATCGTCATCGAGCTGAACGTGTGCTAAAACTCGGAGGTGCCATAGTTTCGGTGCTTGATCGGTCGGGCCGTGAAGACGTACGACTACATCAACCAACCGCTTCCTTTTGTCGATCTACTAGGTATGTAGATCATACTCTCCCCTCTTGTTGCTATGCATCACATGATCTTGCGTGTGCGTAGGAATTTTTTTGAAATTACTATGTTCCCCAACAGTGGCATCCGAGCCTAGGTTTTATATGTTGATGTTATATGCACGAGTAGAACACAAGTGAGTTGTGGGCGATATAAGTCATACTGCTTACTAGCATGTCATACTTTGGTTCGGCGGTATTGTTGGATGAAGCGGCCCAGACCGACATTACGCGTACGCTTACGCGAGACCGGTTCTCCCGACGTGCTTTACACAGAGGTGGCTTGTGGGTGACAGTTTCTCCAACTTTAGTTGAACTGAGTATGGCTACGCCCGGTCCTTGCGAAGGTTAAAACAGCACCAACTTGACAAACTATCGTTGTGGTTTTGATGCGTAGGTAAGATTGGTTCTTGCTTAAGCCCGTAGCAGCCACGTAAAACTTGCAACAACAAAGTAGAGGACGTCTAACTTGTTTTTGTGGGGCATGTTGTGATGTGATATGGTCAAGACATGATGCTGATTTTTATTATATGAGATGATCATGTTTTGTAACCGAGTTATCGGCAACTGGCAGGAGCCATATGGTTGTCGCTTTATTGTATGCAACGCAATCGCGCTGTAATGCTTTACTTTATCACTAAACGGTAGCGCTAGTTGTGGAAGCACAAGCTTGGCGAGACGACAACGATGCTACGATGGAGATCAAGGTGTCGCGCCGGTAACGATGGTGATCACGACGATGCTTCGGAGATGGAGATCACAAGCACAAGATGATGATGGCCATATCATATCACTTTTATTGATTGCATGTGATGTTTATCTTTTATGCATCTTATCTTGCTTTGATTGACAGTAGCATTATAAGATGATCTCTCACTAAATTATCAAGAAGTGTTCTCCCTGAGTATGCACTGTTGCGAAAGTTCTTCGTGCTGAGACACCACGTGATGATCGGGTGTGATAGGCTCTACGTTCAAATACAACGGGTGCAAAATAGTTGCACACGCGGAATACTCAGGTTATACTTGACGAGCCAAGCATATACAGATATGGCCTCGGAATACGGAGACCGAAAGGTCGAGCGTGAATCATATAGTAGATATGATCAACATAGTGATGTTCACCAATGAAACTACTCCATCTCACGTGATGATCGGACATGGTTTAGTTGATTTGGATCACGTAATCACTTAGAGGATTAGAGGGATGTCTATCTAAGTGGGAGTTCTTTAAGTAAATTAACTGAACTTAAATTTATCATGAAACTTAGTACCTGATAAGTATCTTGCTTGTTTATGCTTGTTTGTAGATAGATGGCTCGTGCTGTTGTTCCGTTGAATTTTAATGCATTCCTTGAGAAAGCAAAGTTGAAAGATGATGGTAGCAATTACACGGACTGGGTCCGTAACTTGAGGATTATCCTCATTGCTGCACAGAAAAATTACGTCCTGGAAGCACCGCTGGGTGCCAGGCCTGCTGCAGGAGCAACGCCAGATGTTATGAACGTCTGGCAGAGCAAAGCTGATGACTACTCGATAGTTCAGTGTGCCATGCTTTACGGCTTAGAATCGGGACTTCAACGACGTTTTGAACGTCATGGAGCATATGAGATGTTCCAGGAGTTGAAGTTAATATTTCAAGCAAATGTCCGGATTGAGAGATATGAAGTCTCCAATAAGTTCTATAGCTGCAAGATGGAGGAGAACAGTTCTGTTAGTGAGCATATACTCAAAATATCTGGGTATAATAATCACTTGATTCAATTGGGAGTTAATCTTCCAGATGATTGCGTCATTGACAGAATTCTCCAATCACTGTCTCCAAGCTACAAGAGCTTCGTGATGAACTATAATATGCAAGGGATGAATAAGACTATTCCTGAGCTCTTCGCGATGCTGAAAGCTGCGGAGGTAGAAATCAAGAAGGAGCATCAAGTGTTGATGGTCAACAAGACCACTAGTTTCAAGAAAAAGGGCAAAGGAAAGAAGAAGGGGAACTTCAAAAAGAATGGCAAGCAAGTTGCTACTCAAGAGAAGAAACCCAAACCTGGACCTAAGCCTGAAACTGAGTGCTTCTATTGCAAGCAGACTGGTCACTGGAAGCGGAACTGCCCCAAGTATTTGGCGGATAAGAAGGATGGCAAGGTGAACAAAGGTATATGTGATATACATGTTATTGATGTGTACCTTACTAATGCTCGAAGTAGCTCCTGGGTATTTGATACTAGTTCTGTTGCTAATATTTGCAACTCGAAACAAGGACTACGGATTAAGCGAGCATTGGCTAAGGACAAGGTGACGATGCGCGTGGGAAACGGTTCCAAAGTCGATGTGATCGCAGTCGGCACGCTACCTCTACATCTACCTTCGGGAGTAATATTAGACCTAAATAATTGTTATTTGGTGCCAGCGTTAAGCATGAACATTATATCTGGATCTTGTTTGATGTGAGACGGTTATTCATTTAAATCAGAGAATAATGGTTGTTCTATTTATATGAGTAATATCTTTTATGGTCATGCACCCTTGAAGAGTGGTCTATTCTTGTTGAATCTCGATAGTAGTAACACACATATTCATAATGTTGAAGCCAAAAGATGCAGAGTTGATAATGAGAGTGCAACTTATTTGTGGCACTGCCGTTTAGGTCATATCGGCGTAAAGCGCATGAAGAAACTCCATACTGATGGACTTTTGGAACCACTTGATTATGAATCACTTGGTACTTGCGAACCGTGCCTCATGAGCAAGATGACCAAAACGCCGTTCTCCGATACTATGGAGAGAGCAACAGATTTTTTGGAAATCATACATACAGATGTATGTGGTCCGATGAATATTGAGGCTCGTGGCGGATATTGTTATTTTATCACCTTCACAGATGATTTGAGAAGATATGGGTATATCTACTTAATGAAACATAAGTCTGAAACATTTGAAAAGTTCAAAGAATTTCAGAGTGAAGTTGAAAATCATCGTAACAAGAAAATAAAGTTTCTACGATCTGATCGTGGAGGAGAATATTTGAGTTACGAGTTTGGTGTACATTGAAAAATTGTGGAATAGTTTCGCAACTCACGCCACCCAGAACACCACAACGTAATGGTGTGTCCGAATGTCGTAATCATACTTTACTAGATATGGTGCGATCTATGATGTCTCTTATTGATTTACCGCTATCGTTTTGGGGGGTACGCTCTAGAGACGGCCGCATTCACGTTAAATAGGGCACCATCAAAATCCGTTGAGACGACGCCTTATGAACTGTGGTTTGGCAAGAAACCAAAGTTGTCATTTCTGAAAGTTTGGTGCTGCGATGCTTATGTGAAAAAACTTCAACCTGATAAGCTCGAACCCAAATCGGAGAAAAGTGTCTTCATAGGATATCCAAAGGAGACTATTGGATACACCTTCTATCACAGATCCGAAGGCAAGACTTTTGTTGCTAAATTCGGAAACTTTCTAGAGAAGGAGTTTCTCTCGAAAGAAGTGAGTGGGAAGAAAGTAGAACTTGACGAGGTAACTGTACCTACTCCCTTATTGGAAAGTAGTACATCACAGAAAACTGTTTCTGTGACACCTACACCAGTTACTGAGGAAGCTAATGATGATGATCATGAAACTTCAGAACAAGATACTACTGAACCTCATAGATCAACCAGAGTAAGATCCGCACCAGAATGGTATGGTAATCCCGTTCTGGAAGTCATGCTACTAGATCATGATGAACCTACGAACTATGAAGAAGCGATGGTGAGCCCAGATTCCGCAAAGTGGTTTGAAGCCATGAAATCTGAGATGGGATCCATGTATGAGAACAAAGTATGGACTTTGGTTGACTTGCCCGATGATCGGCGAGCAATTGAGAATAAATGGATCTTCAAGAAGAAGACTGACGCTGACGGTAATATTACTGTCTACAAAGCTCGACTTGTCGCAAAAGGTTTTCGGCAAGTTCAAGGGATTGACTATGATGAGAGCTTCTCACCCGTAGCGATGCTTAAGTCTGTCTGAATCATGTTAGGAATTGCTGCATTTTATGATTATGAAATTTGGCAGATGGATGTCAAAATTGCACTCCTAAATGGATTTCTGGAAGAAGAGTTGTATATGATGCAACCATAAGGTTTTGTCGATCCAAAGGGAGCTAATAAAGTGTGCAAGCTCCAGCGATCCATTTATGGACTGGTGCAAGCCTCTCGGAGTTGGAATAAACGTTTTGATAGTGTGATCAAAGCATTTGGTTTTATACATACTTTTGGAGAAGCCTGTATTTACAAGAAAGTGAGTGGGAGCTCTGTAGCATTTCTGATATTATATGTGGATGACATATTACTAATTGGAAATGATGTAGAATTTCTGGATAGCATAAAGGGATACTTGAATAAAAGTTTTTCAATGAAAGACCTCGGTGAAGCTGCTTACATATTAGGCATTAAGATCTATAGAGATAGATCAAGACGCTTAATTGGACTTTCAAAAACCACATACCTTGACAAAGTTTTGAAGAAGTTCAAAATGGATCAAGCAAAGAAAGGGTTCTTGACTGTGTTACAAGGTGTGAAGTTGAGTAAGACTCAATGCCCGACCACTGCAGAAGATAGAGAGAATATGAAAGATGTTCCCTATGCATCAGCCATAGGATCTACCATGTATGCAATGCTGTGTACCAGACCTGATGTGTGCCTTGCTATAAGTCTAGCAGGGAGGTACCAAAGTAATCCAGGAATGGATCACTGGACAGCGGTCAAGAACATCCTGAAATACCTGAAAAGGACTAAGGATATGTTTCTCGTATATGGAGGTGACAAAGAGCTCATCGTAAAAGGTTACGTTGATGCAAGCTTTGACACTGATTCGGACGATTCTAAATCGCAAACCGGATACGTGTTTACATTAAACGGTGGGGCTGTAAGTTGGTGCGGTTCTAAACAAAGCGTTGTAGCGGGATCTACATGTGAAGCGGAGTACATAGCTGCTTCGGAAGCAGAAAATGAAGGAGTCTGGATGAAGGAGTTCATATCCGATCTAGGTGTCATACCTAGTGCATCGGGTCCAATGAAAATCTTTTGTGACAATACTGGTGCAATTGCCTTGGCAAAGGAATCTAGATTTCACAAGAGAACCAAGCACATCAAGAGACGCTTCAATTCCATCCGGGATCTAGTCCAGGTGGGAGACATAGAGATTTGCAAGATACATACGGATCTGAATGTTGCAGACCCATTGACTAAGCATCTTCCACGAGCAAAACATGATCAGCACCAAGGCTCCATGGGTGTGAGAATCATTACTATGTAATCTAGATTATTGACTCTAGTGCAAGTGGGAGACTGAAGGAAATATGCCCTAGAGGCAATAATAAAGTTATTATTTATTTCCTTATATCATGATAAATGTTTATTATTCATGCTAGAATTGTATTAACCGGAAACATAATACATGTGTGAATACATAGACAAACAAAGTGTCACTAGTATGCCTCTACTTGACTAGCTCGTTAATCAAAGATGGTTATGTTTCCTAACCATGAACAATGAGTTGTTATTTGATTAACGGGATCACATCATTAAGTGAATGATCTGATTGACATGACCCATTCCATTAGCTTAGCACCCGATCGTTTAGTATGTTGCTATTGCTTTCTTCATGACTTATACAAGTTCCTATAACTATGAGATTATGCAACTCCCGTTTACCGGAGGAACACTTTGGGTGCTACCAAACGTCACAACGTAACTGGGTGATTATAAAGGAGTACTACAGGTGTCTCCAAAGGTACATGTTGGGTTGGCGTATTTCGAGATTAGGTTTTGTCACTCCGATTGTCGGAGAGGTATCTCTGGGCCCTCTCGGTAATGCACATCACTTAAGCCTTGCAAGCATTGCAACTAATGAGTTAGTTGTGGGATGATGTATTACAGAACGAGTAAAGAGACTTGCCGGCAACGAGATTGAACTAGGTATTGGAATACCGACGACCGAATCTCGGGCAAGTAACATACCGATGACAAAGGGAACGAAGTATGTTGTTATGCGGTCTGACCGATAAAGATCTTCATAGAATATGTAGGAGCCAATATGATCATCCAGGTCCCGCTATTGGTTATTGACTGGAGACGTGTCTCGGTCATGTATACATTGTTCTCGAACCCGTAGGGTCCGCACGCTTAAGGTTACGATGACAGTTATATTATGAGTTTATGCATTTTGATGTACCAAAGGTTGTTCGGAGTCCCAGATGTGATCACGGACATGACGAGGAGTCTCGAAATGGTTGAGACATAAAGATTGATATATTGGAAGCCTATGTTTGGATATCGGAAGTGTTCCGGGTGAAATCGGGATTTTACCGGAGTACCGGGAGGTTACCGGAACCCCCCCGGGAGCTATATGGGCCATGATGGGCCTTAGTGGAAAAGAGAAGAGGCAGCCCCTCATGGGCCGCGCACCCCTCCCCATCCTTGGTCCGAATAGGACAAGGAGAGGGGACCGGCCCCTCTCTCTCTTTTCCTCCCTCCGCGAATCCTATTCCAACTAGGATTGGGGGGGGGAATCCTACTCCCAGAGGGAGTAGGACTCTCCTGGCGCGCCCTCCTTGGCCGGCCAGCCTCCCCCCTTTAGTCCTTTATATACAGAGGCAGGGGCAACCCAGAGACACACAAGTTGATCCACGTGATCTTTTCCTTAGCCGTGTGCGGCGCCCCCAGCCACCATAGTCCTCGATAATATTGTAGCGGAGTTTAGGCGAAGCCCTGCTGCAGTAGTACATCAAGATCATCACCATGCCGTCGTGCTGACGGAACTCTTCCCCGACACTTTGCTGGATCGGAGTCCGGGGATCGTCATCGAGCTGAACGTGTGCTAAAGCTCGGAGGTGCCGTAGTTTCGGTGCTTGATCGGTCGGGCCATGAAGACGTACGACTACATCAACCAAACGCTTCCGTTGTCGATCTAGTAGGTATGTAGATCATACTCTCCCCTCTCGTTGGTATGCATCACATGATCTTGCGTGTGCGTATGAAATTTTTTGAAATTACTACGTTCCCCAACAGTTGGTGCCGCCGGTGAGCCTCGTCGGGGCTGGCCCAGTCTTCTGTTCTGCGGGCAGCATCGAGCTGGAGAAGGAGGAGGAGCGGGGGAGAGAGAGAAAGGTGTGGGACCCGCCTATAAGTCTCACAGCCGCCCGGTCCCGCTTTGCCATGCTGGATAAGTGGAGGCGTATTCTTGTGAATACGTCTTCCCACCTGGGAAGCGCATTTTCCTTCTCCTTCAGCCAATAATGCGTTTTCGATTACAGAAAGCGTATTCCCTGTCTACTTCGGCTGAAAGTGCGTTTATTTCTGCAGAAAGCGTATTTTGCCTGAATGGGTTTTCAGTTTTCTCAGGCAGGGGCTTGTTTGAATAAAACTTTTCACGGATAGGTCCCTCGAAGAAAAAATATCACAACTTTTTGCTCGAGACTCTGATTGAGGTGAATCCAAAGCCTACTTCTTTGTCTCGTTGAGCCCGGTCTGTTGGTGTCACTTTCACTATGGTTTGACACTGTGAAAATGACCTTTTTGTCCTTGCCCCTAACCAGCCCCTTTTGAGAGAGAAGTGTTTCCGGCAAATCTTTCTGTGATCTTTCCGCACATCTCTCCGGTGCTTCCGTCACCCCAGGGAAGCCACAACCACCATTTGCATGATAGCCATGCAGTAGCATTGGTTTTCAACTTGAATCTTTAATAATTGTATGTTTGTTTTGCAACTGTTGTCGTTATTTTGGTTATGCTTATGGATCGGTGATTACGGTCTTGCTAGTTTTTCTTGCACTCTGTTATCATGTTATACTTGCTAGTATTACTTTCATATTGCCATGCTTGATAGTAGTACATGTTGGTATGGTCATGTTCTTCGGTGCATGACTAACGTCGGTTACCGAGTACCGTTGATATGCTTTGTTCCTCTGATGTTAGTTGATTAAGTGTTTACTCGGTTATGATATTTGTGTGTTCTTGCATGGTGCTTATTGTTGATGCTAATGGTCATGTTATGCTAGGAGTAATGTTGTACTTGTGATATTCATGCTCGTCATTATGCCATGCTCAGTTGGATATGATTTACTGTTGATATGGTGGATAGTTATGTTGTACCCTCATGTTGATATCATGTTCATGCATTGTAATTGCATCATGTTATTTTATCATGACTCATCATATTGCATGCAAGTTTAAATGGATTAAACTGAACTTGAACAACTGTTGGCTGTGTCATGGTGCCACCATATCGAGCTGACCAGTGCAACCACGCTTGCCTTATGGGAAGGTCCTAACTGGGTCTATTACTGTGCCTCTCGCCGGTGCCTCCAACGAGGGAAGGTTATGCACAGGCGCTACCTTGGCCAGGTAGGACGGCATAAGCCTTGTGAGCCCGAGTTTGGTTATGTGCACATGTCCCCGTTTGGGCCGTTTGTTATTTTTGCCATGACGGTGGCCATTGGTGTCTTTGGTAGGCATGGGGCCACCCATGTAACATCCCAAATTTTCAATTTGGAATATTATACATTAGGTCATCATGCATATCATAGTTTATTTTGCTTTTGGTTTTGATCCTAGAAAATCCTAAGCAACTCAAGGACCCACGGAGAGAGTTGGGGATTTCGTTATTTACATATTTGAGTTTTCTCAAATTATGTAAACAGGATCATTTGATTTTATTTATTTTATCATCAATTATTTCTATTACAAAAATATGAGAGAGGGAATAAAATGACTTTCCCAAAATATGGAAATATTGAGGATTTAATAAAAAAATCAAATAAGTTTATTTCGGAGTTTTTCGGTATTTTTATTTGAATTTAGGAAAAATGCACGTTTTTCAAAGTTGTAGTTTGGGCCCAGATAAATGTTCACTTTATCGGGCTTGATTTTAGGAACCCGGCAAAATTTATTTCGTGATTTTTGGAGTCTGTTTATTATTTCTTTTTATTTTTCTTCCGAGCAGAATTATTTAAAAAAAAATTCTGTTCGTCGTTTTTCTTTTTCGTCGGATTTTCCACGGTTATTTTCTGATCCCGATTTCTGATCCGATTTTCGTTTTAGTATAACTCTTTGCTCGTTTATCGGAATCAGGCGATTCAAGCGCTTGGAGTTTCGTCTCGAAACCCTCTTTCCGAATAATCAAATTAAACAAGTTTTTGCTACTGTAAAATTTGCCCTAGATCCAGATTACTAGAACGAAGTTGTTTTCTTTCGCCATTTGATTTCTTTTGCTTTGTTCGATTTGATTCTTTTGCCAACCAGTGTTCTTAAGTTGAACTTTCTGGTTAGATCTTCTATTGAGTTTTACCTGTGCATTAGATGAGTACTTATTGTATGCTTGTTGCTTGTCTGCGATAGAATACCCGGAGTGCGCCGCCTGTTACGTTGAATCTCTAGGTTACGCGGATCATCAGCAAGGTAAGTAACACTTTGATCAGACCTTTTCTACAACCCAGTTTTATTGCATTAGATCAATCCTCACACATTTCATGATTAGGATCTAATTAAACTGTGGGATGGGAAGTAGATGAGGTAGTACCTATTACCTGTTTATTATCAAACCTTTGGGAGTTACTTCTACGTTTTCTTATTATGCCAAGCTATGCTAGTAGACGTGGATTGGGTGAGTGATATCCATGACAGATGTGAGATTGTTAATTAAGGGTTTATCTAAGGTGGCACCCTAACACAGATCTGGGTGGATTGAGGCACCTGGGGTTACCAGGACTTGCCTGTTTTCTTTGGACCGCCACCCAGGCCCAAAGGGATCATGAGACTATTCATACTAGAAACTTCCGTGTGCAGCCACAAGCCATTATGGGCTCTGGCATAGTTGACTAAGTTGTGCGAACTCTTACAGTGGTAGACTAGCAGATGTAGGGGAAAGTAGGTGTACCGGTCTACCCGTCGTAAGGTGCTAGCGCTTCTGAAAGACTGTGTCTCGGTCATCCGTTTCTCAAACACCATGTAGTGCGAGAAACCAAACGGAGGCGATCGAGTCTTGTGGGGAAAAGTGCACAAACCTCTGCAGAGTGTAATAAACTAATCATGATTAGCCGTGTCCCCGATTATGGACATCTTGAGTATCTAGTACTTGGATTTTCATGTGAATCTCAACATGTTACTCTAAATTAATTTTGATGGGTTTTAATGATGTTACTTAATTGGGATTGAGAATGCTGTCAACCATTCTCAATGTTTCACAACCACCATGATAGTAATTAATTTATTCCTTTGAAGTAGGGAAAAATTGGCTTTACGCAAAAACTGTAACCATAGAGCTTTCCACCAGCCAAATATGCATATAGTATAGTTGTTGCATTCCATTACTCTCTATGTGTTACCTTGCCAGCATATTCCATGTGCTGACCCATTTTCGGGCTGCAACGTTAATGTTGCAGACTTTTCAGACGACGATTAAGGAGTTTTTAGGTCGTGGTTCTATACTCAGTGATGCCGTTGGAGTTGATGGACTCACTTATCTTCCAAGTCTTCTGATGTTATCGTCACTAGATGACCTTAAGCCATATTTATTGTAATAAGTTCTCTTTTGAGACACTCAATGTAATAAGTGTGTGATTGCTACTCTGCTATAAATCCTCCGAGTACTGTGTGGTGTCAGCATTACT
Source organism: Triticum urartu (assembly GCF_056163025.1). Classification (NCBI taxonomy): domain Eukaryota; kingdom Viridiplantae; phylum Streptophyta; class Magnoliopsida; order Poales; family Poaceae; genus Triticum; species Triticum urartu. The sequence continues at coordinate 471,394,909 of NC_141878.1, forward strand.
GATCCAGGGATGACACCGGAGCATAGAGATCAGACTGTTTGAGGTCTGGTCGCTACAACCCATGACTTAGCCCAGAGGGGAGTTGGTCGGAGTGGCCGGGAGAGTGTCATGGCAGTAGGACAGTTTTGTTAGAACGCCATTGGTCCACCCCTAATGGGAGTGCGAGGCCATGGGTTTGTGGTGTGGGTAAAGTGTGCTACCTCTATAGAGTCTATATTAAATCTATTGATAGCCGCGCCCACGGATAAGGGCCCAGTTCATACTTGGTCACACTGTGGGTCAACAGTAATAATAATAACTTGCTTAATAACAACCCTGGTTCGATGATGAGAAAGAGATTGCTTGTGATCGTGAGATGATCACCGTGGTATCAGGGATACCGTATTGATGGATATTTGTGGTTGTGATCATGAGATGATCACCATGGTATCGAGGATACCAAGCTGGTGGATATTTGTGGTGTTATGAGAGAGTCAAGGGTGCAGATCAAGCTCCTTGTGGTCACGTAATGATTGCTACGGTATAGTTAATACCAAGCTTGATTGGATCCTGAGATGATCGTGTGATCTACGTGATGGTTACGAGGTAACCCGAACAGAGTAAGTTGGTGCATGATAACGTCATCATATTGCATGGTAGTTTCATCATGTTTATATGTTCATGGCATGCTAGGATTGTTCTAGCTGTATCATGTTGTACGTGCCATGCTTGTATTGTTCTAGTTGTGTCGTTTGTTCATGCCATGTTGTTTTAATAGTATCATGATAATCCTTGTTAACCTGTAATTGCCATGTTGTTGTATGTCTTGATTACTTTGGTTGATGTGAGCTTGGAAGTACATTCAATGTAGTGACCTGGCGTGTCATGCCAGTTTGCAGGTCATGCCGGATTTGATTGCTTGTTTGTCGTGGATCCCTTGTTTGTGAGCTAGGATAAGCATTCCAACTAGAGTCCCTGCAGAGTGGAGTTCATCACCGTCATCGTTGTTCCGCCGCTAGTAGTTATTCCGCTGCATCATGTCGTTCTGCTGCTTACATGGAGCAACTGTGGTAGGCATAGTGTCACCATGCCAATGTAATCCCCTTGTATCCATATACCTTGTAACAAATAGCTGATTTGTTCTATGCTAAGCAGTGTCGTATTCCAGAAGACTTCTCCTCGATCTCCAGGCTGGAATACGGGGCGTTCCGGTGTTCTCTGAGCCGGGGTGCCACGGGCTTGGTATTAGAGCAGGTCTGGCTGTAGGATGCCCTAGCCCGTGCGAACGTTAGAAATCGGTAGTATGGAGTCTAGTTGGTGTGTTGCACTTGTTTGCTGCATTTGTTTGTTGCATAGCATGCATATAGATTATTATTTAGTCGCCAACAGTAATCTTGTGAGTGTAGGTGGCATCGGTTTCGATCCACTACCTGCACCCTCCTTCTTAGCATGCCTTCTCTTCGGTGTTTGGAGTCATCTCTATCCAAGCAGAGTGATGCCCTGGTGCAGGTGTTCCAGACACCATTCATAGGAGTTATGCTCAGGTAACGCATCAATATCTTTTCCATCACCCACCTATATTTTCTCGGTGATAGAATTGTCTCTATCCTGAATCGTGCCATCCATCTCGTCCCTTCGGCAACCCTTACTGCTATTTGTTATCAAAAAAGGGCAATGCTAGCAAGCCTTGCTTTTCCTCCCTATATTGCCCTGTCATTCCATTCTTTGGACATGTATGATTCCCTTTCGTACGCTTGATGTTGATGTGGTCGTGACCTTGTGTCTCGCTACTTGATCACCAAGTCCGTCCTTGTCTCCGTCTCCATCTTATTGCGACCGGTGTTCAGCCAGCGCCTGGTGTATCCTTGGTTACCCCAACTCCTTCCACACGCAGATTCACTTTCCGTGCACACCGCCACATCATGTCAAACCGTATAGTACCAAAGTTTCCGCGAGATTTGTGTGCTTAGGCATGCATGCATATTATTGTTGTGAGTAGCAGTAATATGTGATGTTGCTTGATTGTTTATTATTTGTATGCTTCGTGTGCTCTTGTTTTCGTCGTTTCTTTTGCTTCTTTCTTTGGGCCTTCGGTGATACAAATTTTCCCCTTATTAAAGTTGCTCATCAACTAATGTTGGACCCAAAGAGTCAGGAAGTTGTGCATATATTTGGAAATTCAGCTGAACAGAATGGAATCCTCTGCCGACAGTAGTGAAATGAGAAATATATGATTGTGATGGTGATAATCAAGTTTGCAAAAAAATGCACATCTCACAATAGTATGGATAATAAAGTCTCCCTAAGTGTGCACCCTTCATAGCAGAAATGATGAAATCAGCAAGAAGATAAATTGTGTCCAAGATCGACGATATATTCCCAGTCAAAGGTATAATTCAGATGCAAATGTTGATTTTTCGTTGAGGATGACTTTGAAACCTGATATACCTGAAAGAAAAAAGAATGTGCCATGTATTCAATATTCAGAGAGGAGGATAGTACAACAAAACCCCGTTTCATACAAGTAATCAACAGCAGAAATATTAAGACGGTATATATATGTCGCATTCAGTCCGCCTATCACAAGAAGCTTCTGGTGTTAGCAACCCAGTCTTTCCTCGCAAGCTACTAGAGAAGCTTCCAATGCAAGATTCCTCTATCTTCCTCAGTATGATACATGGATGACTTCCCGTGCGAGGAACTTTGTCTTCTATAGTAAGCAACCACAAAAAGCTTCCGGTATAGGGTATCGAGTTTTCTCCTAGCAAGTCTTTAAGGGGGGAAGCTTATGAAGCACGATACCCAGTTTTCCTCAGCAAGATTCTCTTGATGGTTTCCAACATAAGCCATCCAATATCCCTCAGTACGACATGGGATATTACACTGTGATTTGACAACATTTGGTAGTGCATTCCAAGAAGCAGATCCGCAACAGTTTGGTCAGAAGCAAGAAATCAATCAGAACACAAGTCTGCATCGGGAATCAGATTCTCATGTATATGTGAAGGAAGCTAGATATACATCACAGTCCGACAAAGGAATATGAAGATTGACGACAATAGTGAGCCCTCTACAAGTACCTATAAACCTGGAATATGATCCTGATGGGCCCTTGTCTACTTTTCTCTGGTGACAGCACCACGCCTATGTCCTGAGCTGTTTTTGGCCGACCAGGGTGGATGCCAACTTTATTTTTCTCTATTAAACAACTATCGTGAGTTTTGGGCCGCTTTCCGGCCGTCTCATATAGCTGTTGAGTTTCTTTTAGTGACAGTGGCCCTTTGCTCTGAACTGTTTTTCAGCCGTGTTAGGGAACTACCACTTTCTTCTTATCAACACGGTCTAAGTCTCTGAGCTGATTTTCGGCCGTCTTGAGCCATGGTCGAGTTATTTCAGTGATGTCCCAGATCTGAGTTGTAAAGACCGTTCTGGTGGCTACTGATTTATTTGCCAATTTCTTGCAAGGGTTTGAATGATCATTTCCCTACGGTTACGACTTGAGAGACGATGAACCTGCCATTTCAATGATGTTACAATGTATGGAGATGGAGATAAAAGTACGCCTGCCAGAATATTGCACCCGACGGTCCCTATGGCCACACGAAGAATGTGATATGATCAAGCTATTTCAGCAAAGAATCTAGAATAAGAGCACAGTAATGAAGGAGCAAGACTGGCAATGCAGGTATGAAAAAAATTGTTGCACGACCCACATGGTGCTGATACCCCGAACAGTCTGGGTTAGTATTGATCACCATGAATATTCACCTAAGGGGGTCCACTCAATTTTGGTAAAGGCCCCATATCAACGAAAGACCCGCTCAGCTAACAGAATATGCTCAGATTTGTCGGTATCGAATATCTGGGTCTGTCAAGTCAGACCAAAGGTCAATTCAACGGCTTGATTCCAGCGACTATGGTAAAGCATCACACAACCTTCTATCCTCATGGATAGACCGACAGAACAAATGATCCATATGAGGAATAACAATCTCGAAGCATGTGCCCTCACTTATGTGAATCGGCAAAGGATAGCCTGTCTGGGACAAAATTCTTCTGCCAGAACCACCGCCAGTCAGGACCGTGGATACTATCATATAAGGCCGAACCCCTTTTATGCTGGCCACGAGAGAAGGCAGTCAAATATGTGGTACACATCTGATACTCAAGACAGTGGAGCCAGTCAGGATGATACCGAAATTCCTGCGGTAAGACAGAATATGTCAGAAAAAACGGGTATGCCTCAACTCACTGTTTGGAACCCGAAGTACTTGCACTTAGTGGAGGAACCCCATGCAAGGATTAAGAGTTTGGGTGTTCATCAGGAAACATCTGATCACCAATTCATGGAAGTTTGTTTGTACAGGCACAACAATCGGGAATCACTCTCGGATTTGTGAGACGTGCATATATTCCAGTCATGATAACAAATCACACTCAGCTAAGTTAGTAGATATGAAAATAATTGGAGCCAGTATAAGCATGGAAATGTGTGGTAAGATATGTCAGGATATAGATACAGTGAAGCAAAACCCCAGAGCCAGTCAGGTAAGTCAGATGAAGAATTTAATGGGAACAATCAATAAAGGAAAAAGGATACCCGAGTTGGAAACGGTCTCCTTAAGCCAGTATATGCATACTTGTTCCCTGAGTAACCAAATCTCTAGGACGAGATTTCTTTAAGGGGGGAAGAGTTGTCACAGCCTAATTTTTGGCCCTTTCTTTTTCTTTTGTTATTCTGAGGTTTTTGCTTGAGTTTTCTTTTTCCGTGGCTTTGTGGTCTAGAAACTTAAGAAGATGACCTCTTCTTTCTTTCCAGAGTGACTTGTCATCCCCATATCCATCCCCAAGACATTGCCATTTCCATCTTAGACCAATCCCAATATTCTTTTTATTTGGATTATTCCTTTTTCTATTAAAGGAATAACTCAATTTGCCCTAGGTTGTGAAGCAACCTATATTTCCATTACTCCTAAAATTCCCAAATAATTCTCACAAATTGTTTGGGTCATATCTTTCTCAAATATGGCAAAATATTTCATTAGCCATATTTCCCATCATGCTCAATTAATTCATTTCCTATTCTGTCATGAATGGCAGTATGTGAAGCAAGTGCCATTTATCTTTGCTCAGTTGACCCCAAACTTTTTGGACACATTTCCGTGTCCAAATAATTGCCTCATGACAAAATTCAACTTAATTTTCCTAGTGGATATTCCTGAGCAATATTTCAAATTCCTGTCTGAGGGAATTGGTTGTGAAGGAAGTGCTAGCTAGGTTGGTCCAAATAAGTTGAAATTTTGCATGGTCCTTCATATTATCATATCAAAGCCCTCCTCAAGATTTGAGCTCATGCAATGCAACCATATGAGCACAGCTTCAAATCTTTGTTTCTGTCCAAATTTTTAGTTAGCGAAGCTTGTACATTTTATATTGCTCCACTATGGCTGAAAATATTCCAAGACCTTCTTCTATCCATATAACCTATCTCCACCAAATTTGGGCATATTTGATCTAACCATTTCCCTAGGGAATTTTCTCAAGTTTCTGTTCAGAGAGGACCATTATGAAGGAAGTATCACTTTGGCTTATCCAAATAGTATGAAAGTTTTATGGCAGTCTCATATGCCCAAATCATCTAGCCTTGCCCATTTTCAGCTCAAGTGGATGCACTATGTGAGTGGTTCTTCATGATTCAGTTTCTAGACCAGTTTATGCATTTGCAAAGCAACTGTATTAAATCTCGGTCCATTTCCTCTCTAAACCTCCAGGGCCATAGACCTTCCTAGCCTAAACACCCCAGACAACTCATTTTCCTCTAATCTCAGCTCTGGTGATCACTTCAACATGATTCAGTTTGATGTTGTAAACTTCAGAGCTCACTTACCATTTAACCACATAGCTTTTCACCGAGCTACCACCGCATTCGAAACTTCCCCTAGAAGAACTTACCCTTAGACAACAATTTCCAATCATTTGGATCTTCTTGATCCAGTCTGCACCGTGACCACCGTTTTGGCATGCAATGGCTGCATGTGTCTCTCGAATAATTAAGCTACAGTGATCCCCTCCTAATGGTGCCATGTCATCGTAGTTAATTTTCTAAACCTCACTTTGATCCAAACCTGATTCAAATTCAAATTTAAATTCCAAGTGAAATTATTATTTCTTCTAACGGTAAAACAAAAATGTTCGTTGGGCTGCAAATATTCACTAAGGAATTATCATGTTGAAACCAACATTATTAGGAACTCGAAAAATGCCTCTAGATATTTTTGAATTGACCCAACAAAACTTACCCATCACCTTTAAATTCAAAACAAAATCAAATGAATTCAACTAGAACCCAAACTTTTTTTTGTGCCACTCTTAGCTATTGTGTTAGATTTATGTGCAAAGTTTCGTTCAAAGCAAAAATCATTTGGTGGCCCAACTTGATGCAAAACAATAGCAGAAGATACAAAATAGCAAAGAGTATTAAAAAAACTAAAGTCAATGTGCACTTTGGCCCAACACCCCACACTGAAACCCAACCCACCTCCATTTTCCTCTACCTCCAGCTATAGGGAAGCAGGGTGTGCGTGGAGGGCATCCATCGTGCCTTGGCACGTGCCGGCCATCCCACGGCTCCCTCGATGGTTAAGACGGCATTGGCCCCCTACTGGAAAAACCCAACCCCCATTCCTCCCCTCCCCTCGCTCGTCCCCTTTATTTTCCTTTAACGCCTGACGTGGTCGTCGACTCACCATCGCCACTGATGCGGCCACCGTGCACATCAAGCCACAGGGAGATGCCCAGGAACCTCACCACCATCGCCTTCTTCGTCTATGCCATGGGATTGGACCCGGAAGGCCCCGTACGCTTGCCATCGCCGTCTTCTTCAACGCGTACATCACCGGCCGCCGCCGTCAATTGCCTCGTCTCCGGTCCGTCCCCGGCCACCTCGAGCTCACGTCCGACACCGCAATGAGCTCCTTCCCCGATTCTCATGCTTTCCCCCCTCGATCCATCGTCGTATCATCATCCCCGCAAGCCTGACCACCATGGCCAAAGCTTCGTGTGTATGTGCGCTCGCCTGCGTATGGCTGCGTTCGCGTGCGCCTGTTCGTGCCAGCCCGGGGCCCGGACGTGCCCCGCGCCAGCCCGCGCGTGTGCCTGCCGCGCCATGGCCGCACGCGCCCGTGGTCCCTGCTGCTGCCCCGCTGCTCACCGTAGCCCTACGCCGACCTTGTCAGCCAGTGCCCGCGCGGCCCCGTGCTCGCCTGCTCATGCGTGGTCGCGCCCATGCTACTCCGCCTGCAGTCTCTGCCGCCACACGCGCACCCGCTTGCCCTTGCTGCCGCGCCGGCGCCTCGCTCGCCCGCGTGCCTAGCCACAGCCCACCTGCTGCATCGCTGCCCCGAGCCCCATTGCTTGCTGTAACGCTGCTGCTACTAGTGTAGCGCTGCTATAGTAACATTCAGTTACTGTAGCAGCTGCTAGCTTTTCTAAAACTGCACTGGATAGCCCCCTAGACAACCTCAAAACATGATCTAAACAAAGCTCAACGTAGCTAAAATAATTATGTGCGGGTAGTACACTCGACAAGGTTCAATTCTTCCATTGGACCAAATCCGAAAGTTTCCTGGATTAATTCCTATGAAAATGAAAAAAGTCTATGTTCTGTTAACTGGCAGAACTAAAAACAGGTATACTGCCATAGCAACTTTGGAGCAAAAAATAAACAAGAAACAGGGATCTAACAATGATGCAATTGTTACCATCTTGTAGACCACAGGAAAGTGATCAATATTGGTATAAGGTACCAATTCATAGGATGAATAGAAGACTAGTTATAGCCTCTGGAAAACAGCTAAATGATGTTTAAAACTGAGGACTTAGCAGAATTTCAGTAATTCTAGAAAATGAATTAAAACTTTAAAAATTATATAAAATAAACCATAGCTCGGATGAAAAAACTTGGTACATGAAAGTTGCTCAAAATGATGAGACAAATCAAGATACGCATCCCGTTCGTCCGCCACGCATCCCTAGCATAGCGAACACGCAACTTTCCCCCTCCGATTCATTTGTCCGAAAACGCGAAACACTGGGGATATTTTCATGGATGTTTCCCCCTTCATCGGTATCACCTCATACCGCGTTAGGGAATCCCTAGCACCGGTACTTGTCATGTCATGCATCACTATGCATCTGTTTGCATTATATTCATTGTTTGCTCCCCCTCTTCTCTCCGATAGAATACGAGACTGACGCCACTGCTGGTGCCTCGATCGACTACACTGTTGACGACCCTCTTTTTTGCCAGAGCAACCTGGCAAGCCCCCCCCTTAATCACCAGATATCGCCTACTCTTCTCTCTACTTCTTGCATTAGAGTAGTGTAGCATGTTACTACTTTCCGTAAATCCTATCCCGATGCACAACCTGTCATTGTTGCTATAGTTATTGATACCTTACCTGCAATCCTAAATGCTTAGTATAGGATGCTAGTTTATCAACAGTGGCCATACATTCTTGTCCGTCTGCCATGCTATACTATCGGGCCGTGATCACTCGGGAGGTGATCACGGGTATATACTTATACATATTATATGATACTTGTGGTGACTAAAGTCGGGTTGGCTCGTAGAGTACCCGTGAGTGATTCACGGATTGGGTCTGAAAGGACGTTTGTCCCGACGGCCCTCTGAGGGAATCTTTGTGGTGGAGCGATAGGGTAGGTTGAGACCACATAGGAGAGAGGTGGGCCTGGCCCTAGTCGGCGTCCGCGGTTATTTCAAAATAACACGTTTAACGAGATCTGGGTATTTGATCTGAGTCTGGCCACTGGCCTATACGCACTAACCAACTATGCGGGAACAGTTATGGGCACTCGACGTCGTGGTATCAGCCGAAGCCTTTGTGACATCAGCGACTGAGCGGCGCGCGCCGGGTTGGACCGGAAAGCCTACTCTTGTATAAGGGAGGCTAGGTCTGCTCACCGGCTGCGTATGGAACGTGCATGTGTGCAATGGGTGATGGGCCTAGACCCCTGCGCCATAGGATTTAGACCAGCGTGCTGACCTCTCTGTTGTGCCTAGGTAGGGCTGCGACGTGTTGATCTTCCGAGGCCGGGCATGACCCAGGAAAGTGTGTCCGGACAAAGGGGATCGAGCGTGTTGGGAAATGTGGTGCACCCATGCAGGGAAGTTGATCTATTCGAATAGCCGTGTCCCTCGGTAAAAGGACGACCCGGAGTTGTACCTTGACCTTATGACAACTAGAACCGGATACTTAATAAAACACACCATTCCAAGTGCCAGATACAACCAGTGATCGCTCTCTCACAGGGCGACGAGGGGAGGATCACCGGGTAGGGTTATGCTATGCGATGTTCCTTGGTGAACTTACCATCTACTCTTTTCTACATGCTGCAAGATGGAGGCGGCCAGAAGCGTAGTCTTCAGCAGGACTAGCTATCCCCCTCTTATTCTGGCATTCTGCAGTTCAGTCCACATATACTACCCCTTTCATTGATACCAATGCATATGTAGTGTAGCTCCTTGCTTGCAAGTACTTTGGATTAGTACTCATGGTTGCTTTGCTCCCCCTTTTTCCCCCTTCCTATTTCGATTGTTGCGACCAGACGTTGGAGTCCAGGAGCCAGACGCCACTGTCGATGACGACTGCTACTACTCGGGAGATGCCTACTACTACATGCAGGCCGCTGACGATGACCAGGAGTAGTTTAGGAGGATCCCAGGCAGGAGGCCTGCGCCTCTTTCAATCTGTATCCCAGTTTGTGCTAGCCTTCTTAAGGAAAACTTGTTTAACTTATGTCTGTACTTAGATATTGTTGCTTCCGCTGACTCGTCTATGATCAAGCTCTTGTATTCGATCCCTCGAGGCTCCTGGCTTGTAATATGATGCTTGTATGACTTATTTTATTTGTAGAGTTGTGTTGTGATATCTTCCCGTGAGTCTCTGATCTTGATCATACACATTTGCGTGTATGATTAGTGTACGGTCAAATCGGGGGCGTCACACCGCGCCCAGAACATCTTCTTGCTCGGGCCCCTTCTCTGCTCGGCGTCTCAGCGAGCACGGGCCTGTCTACCGTGTTCCTCGCGTCGTCGCCGTCCTCGAGGAGCCATTTCCCCCTCCGTCCGCTTCTCCGTTGGTCCCCATCGCCGCGCACCCACGGGCGAACTGTAGCCGACCGGCTCTGTTCACGCCATGGCATCTTCCTCCCATGCGCCCTCGGCCCCTCCCGCCCTGTGCACCACTGTCGCTCGTCCGCACCTCCCTCGTCTTGATCCCGCGCCCTCCCGTGATCGCTGCCGTCGCCAGGGCCTCGGCCAGACGCGAGGGGCGGCACCCGAGCCACGGCCACGCGTCTGCGGCCTCCCCTCCTCGCCCCGCCTATAGGTAGACTACCCGAGCCCCTCCCGAGAACCTCATCAGCCTCATACCACTCCCCCACGCCTCCCTGACCCATCGATCCCGATCCAGGAGCTCTCCTCGCTCGGCAATGCCGCCATGGCTGCCGTCCTCTCCCTCTAAAATTCGTGCTAACCAGGCCCTTCCTCTCCATTCCACCACCAACTCAGCACTGCCCGGACCTCCACTAGCCGCCCCATACCTCCATGCCCTCACCTATGCCACCAGCGCACCGAGCCCAACTCCGGCCGAGACCACCGTTCGCTGTGACCAGTGCCTCACCCGTTTCCAAGCTCCTCGATGTTTGTGCCCTTCCTAGATGGGACCGCTCCATAGGTCGAGCACCGCCGATGGTGGCCGGTGCCGCTGGTGAGCCTCCTTGGGGCCGGCCCGATCTTCTGTTCTGCGGGCAGCATCGAGCTGGAGAAGGAGGAGGAGCGGGAGGAGAGAGAGAGAGAAAGGAGCGGGACTCACCTGTAAGTGTCACAGCCGCCTAGGCGCGCCTTGCCACGCAGGATAAGTGGAGGCGTATTCTTGTGAATACGTCTTCCAAGCTGGGAAGCGTATTTTCCTTCTCCTTCGGCCAATAATGCGTTTTCGATTATAGAAAGTGTAATCCCTGTCTACTTCGGATGGAAGTGCGTTTTCTTTCACAGAAAGCGTATTTTGTCCAAATGCGTTTTCAGTTTTCTCAGTCAGGGGCTTGTTTGCAGAAAACTTTTCACAAATAGGTACCTGGTAGAAAAACTATCACAACTTTTTGCTCGAGACTCCAATTGAGGTGAATCCAAAGCCTACTTGTTTGTCTCGTCGAGCCCGATCTGTTGGTATCCTTTTCACTATGGTTTGACACTATGAAAATGACCTTTTTGTACTTGCCCCTAACCAGCCCCTTTCGAGAGAGATGTGTTTCCGGCAAATCTTTCAGCGATCTTTCCGCACATCTCCCTGGTGCTTCCGTCACCCCTAGGCAAGCCACAACCACCATTTTCATGATAGCCATGCAGTAGCCTTGGTTTTCAACTTGAATCTTTAATAATTGTATGTTTGTTTTGCTACTGCTATCGTTATTTTGGTTATGCTTATGGATCGGTGACTACCGTCTTGCTAGGTTTTCTTGCACTCTGTTATCATGTTCTACTTGCTAGTATTACTTTCATATTGCCATGCTTGATAGTAGTACATGTTGGGTTGGTCATGTTCTTCGGTGCATGACTAACGTCGGTTACCAAGTACCGTTGATATATTTTGTTCCTTTGATGTTAGTTGCTTAAGTGTTTACGCGGTTATGATATTTGTGTGTTCTTGCATGGTGCTTATTGTTGATGCTAATGGTCATGTTATGCTAGGAGTAATGTTGTACTTGTGACATTCATGCTCGTCATTATGCCATGCTCAGTTGGATATGATTTATTGTTGATATGGTGGATAGTTATGTTGTACCCTCATGCTCATGTTGATATCATGTTCATGCATTGTAATTGCATCATGTTGTTTTATCATGACTCAGCATATTGCATGCAAGTTTAACCAAACTAAATTGAACTTGAACAACTGTTGGCCGTGTCATGGTGCCACCATATCGAGCTAACCAGTGCAACCACGCTTGCCTTATGGGAAGGTCCTAACTGGGTCTATTGTTGTGCCTCTCGCCAGTGCTTCCAATGAGGGAAGGTTATGCGCAGGCGCTACCTTGGCCAGGTAGGACGACATAAGCCTTGTGAGCCCGACTTTGGTTATGTGCACATGTCCCCGTTTGGGGCCGTTTGTTGTTTTTGCCATGACGGTGGCCATTGGTGTCTTTGGGAGGCATGGGGCCACCCACGACTTAGCCCAGAGGAGAGTTTGTCCGAGTGGCCGTGAGAGTGTCATGTCAGTAGGACGGTTTTGGTAGAACGCCGTTGGTCCACCCGAATGGGAGTGCGAGGCCATGGGTTCTGTGGTGTGGGTAAAGTGCGCTACCTCTGCAGAGTGTATATTAAATCTATCGATAGCCATACCCATGGATAAGGGCCCAGTTCATAGTTGGTCACACTGTGGGTCAACGGTAATAATAATAACTTGCTTAATAACAACCCTGGTTCGATGATGAGAAAGAGATTGCTTGTGATCGTGAGATGATCACCGTGGTATCGAGGATACCGAATTGATGGATATTTGTGGTTGTGATCATGAGATGATCACCGTGGTATAGACGGTAGTAGAAAACAGGGCTTTGGTCTAGGCCGGGTCAGCCCATTAGTCCCGGTTCAGTCCAAAACCGGGACCAATGTGGGCATTGGTCCCGGTTCGTGAGCCCAGGGGGCCGGCCGGGCCACGTGGGCCATTGGTCCCGGTTCATCTGGACCTTTTGGTCCCGGTTGGTGGGATGAACCGGGACCAATGGGCCTCGCTCCTAGCCCACCACCATTGGTCCCGGTTGGTGGCTTGAACCGGGACCAAAGGCTCCCCTTTAGTCCCGGCTCATATCACCACCAGGACCAATGAGGTGCCTATATATACCCCTCGCTCGCGAGCAGAGCACCCCAGTGCTCTGTTTTTCTCTAGCCGAGGGGGAGAGGGCTTGGTGGTGCTCTAGCTCACCTCCTATGCACACAAGGTGTTCGATGGAATGCCCGAGCCACACTACTTAAGCTTTCTCCTCTCCAAGCTCGACCTCCAAGCTCCATTTTCCATAATATTTGTCTAGGTTTAGCGGTCCGTCACGCCCCGTCCCCGTCTTCACCGCCGTCGATCACCCACGCCGAGCTCATCGCCGGTGCCACCATGGTGAGCCTCTTGTTTTATCTTCTTTCTGAAAGGAAAAATATTCTTACTTGTATGTTTACATAGATACTTGTATTATTTTCTTACTTTTATTATTGCATCTTATATAGTGCGATGGTTTTGGTATCCGCCCCCGTCGGCCCTCGTCCTATCTATGATTCGGATGTGGTATATATATTTTCTTTATAACTATTGGTTCATTTATTGTTTATGAAAATTATGCCGACCAACGTGACATAGATTTTATTTATGTAGGATGTATGTGAATCGGAAATGCCAACCGACCCTATTGTCGAGAGGTTAAATTTAGTTGAAGAAGAAAACAATTTGTTGAAGGAAAAAATAAAAAAAATTGAGGAGGAGAAGATGATATTGGAGTTGCATATTGTGGATGTCGTCGATGATCACAACATCAACATGGATGCAATGCGCTTGAAGATTAGAAAGATTAGAAAATTTGCCATTCATACCGATGCTTGGTATCATTATGTCGTTGGATCAATTGTTACCTTGGTTGCGATTATGATCGCATTTGTTTTCGCATTGAAATGTTTTACATAGTTTCAATGTATGGTTTAATTAATTAGATGCTCTGGAGAGCTATATGTTGTTAGATGAGAACTATGTATGCACTTTGGTTTTAATGTGATGATGAACTTCTATTAATTTGGACTCTTAATTATATATAATGCACGCAGATGAACCGGCAATGGATGTACGGTGACAGACACACCCGCGAGTACATTAAGGGCTTGCATGAGTTTCTCGATGCAGCTGAGGTAAACAAGCAGAATGGTTTTATGTGTTGTCCATGCACTGAATGTGGGAATACAAGGTCTTACTCTAACCGGGAAATCCTTCACTCCCACCTGCTTTACAAGGGTTTCATGCCACACTATAATGTTTAGAGAGGCACGGAGAAATAGGGGTTATGATGGAAGACGGCGAAGAAGAAGAGTACGATGACAACTATGTGCCCCCTGAATACGATGATGCTGCAACGGGGTGAGCTGGTGAAGATCAAGAGGAACCAGACGATGTGCCCAATGATGCTGCAACGGGTGAAGCTGCTGAAGATCAAGAGGAACCAGACGATGTGCCCGATGATGATGATCTCCGCCGGGTCATTGTCGATGCAAGGACGCAATGCGAAAGTCAAAAGGAGAAGCTGAAGTTCGATCGCATGTTAGAGGATCACAAGAAAGGGTTATACCCCAATTGTGAAGATGGCAACACAAAGCTCGGTACCGTACTGGAATTGCTACAGTGGAAGGCAGAGAATGCTGTGGCTGACAAAGGATTTGAGAAGCTACTGAAAATATTGAAGAAAAGCTTCCAAACGATAACGAATTGCCCGACAGTACTTATGCAACAAAGAAGGTCGTATGCCCTCTAGGATTGGAGGTGGAGAAGATACATGCATGCCCTAATGACTGCATCCTCTACCACGGTGCATAAAAGGATCTGAACGCATGCCCGGTATTTGGTGCATTGCGGTATAAGATCAGACGAGATGACCCTGGTGATGTTGACGGCGAGCCCCCCAGGAAGAGGGTTCCTGCGAAGGTGATGTGGTATGCTCCTATAATACCACGGTTGAAACGTCTGTTCAGAAACAAAGAGCATGCCAAGTTGATGCGATGGCACAGTGAGAACCGAAAGAAAGATGGGAAGTTGAGAGCACCCGCTGACGGGTCGCGGTGGAGAAAAATCAAGAGAATGTACCGGGATGAGTTTGCAATGGATCCAAGGAATGTATGGTTTGCTTTAAGCGTGGATGGCATTAATCCTTTCGGGGAGCAGAGCAGCAATCACAGCACCTGGCCCGTGACTCTATGTATCTATAACCTTCCTCCTTGGATGTGCATGAAGCGGAAGTTCATTATGATGCCAGTTCTCATCCAAGGCCCTAAGCAACCCGGCAACGAAATTGATGTGTACCTAAGGCCATTAGTTGAAGAACTTTTAAAGCTGTGGAATGGAAACGGTGTATGTACGTGGGATGAGCACAGACAGGAGGAATTTAACCTTAAGGCATTGCTGTTCGTGACCATCGACGATTGGCCCGGTCTCAGTAACCTTTCAGGACAGACAAACAAAGGATACCACACATGCACGCACTGTTTAGATGACACTGAAAGTATATACCTGGACAAATGCAGGAAGAATGTGTACCTGGGCCATCATCAATTTCTTCCGACCAACCATCAATGTCGAAAGAAAGGCAAGCATTTCAAAGGCGAGGCAGATCACCGGAAGAAGCCCGCCATGCGCACCGGTGATCACGTTCTTGCTATGGTCAATGATTTACACTACGTAATCTTTGGAAAGGGTCTCGGTGGACTAGCTGTTCCGAATGACGCTGAGGGACACGCACCCATGTGGAAGAAGAAATCTATATTTCGGGACCTACCCTACTGGAAAGACCTAGAGGTCCGCTCCTCAATCGACGTGATGCACGTGATGAAGAACCTTTGCGTGAACCTGCTAGGCTTCTTGGGCGTGTATGGGAAGACAAAAGATACACCCGAGGCACGGGAGGACCTGCAACGTTTGCAAGAAAAAGACGGCATGCCTCTGTAGCAGTATAAAGGTCCTGCCAGCTACGCTCTTTCGAAAGAAGAGAAAGAAATCTTCTTTGAATGCCTGCTTAGTATGAAGGTCACGACTGGCTTCTCGTCGAATATAAAGGGAACAATAAATATGCCAGAGAAAAAGTTTCAGAACCTAAAGTCTCATGACTGCCACGTGATTATGACGCAACTGCTTCCGGTTGCATTGAGGGGGCTTCTACCAGAAAACGTCCGATTAGCCATTGTGAAGCTATGTGCATTCCTCAATGCAATCTCTCAGAAGGTGATCGATCCAGAAATCATACCAAGGCTAAGGAGTGATGTGGCGCAATGTCTTGTAAGTTTCGAGCTGGTGTTCCCACCATCCTTCTTCAATATCATGATGCACATCCTAGTTCATCTAGTCGACGAGATTATCATCCTGGGGCCCGTATTTCTACACAATATGTTCCCCTTTGAGAGGTCCATGGGAGTCCTAAAGAAATATGTCCGTAATCGCGCTAGGCTAGAAGGAAGCATCTCCATGGGCCATCAAACAGAGGATGTTATCGGGTTTTGTGTTGACTTCATTCCTGGCCTTAACAAGATAGGTCTCCCTAAATCGTGGTATGAGGGGAGACTGACTGGAAAAGGCACTCTTGGAAGACACTCAATAATATGCAGGGACGGATATTCTTGGTATCAAGCACACTACACAGTTCTACAGAACTCTACCTTGGTGACCCCGTATGTCGATGAACACAAGAACAGTCTGCGCTCCAAACACCTGGAGCAGTGCGACGACTGGATTACATGTGAACACATCAGGACTTTCAGCAGTTGGTTGGAAACACGTCTCAGAGGTGACAACACTGTTTGTGATGAGTTGCACTTGTTGTCCAGGGGACCATCTTTGACTGTATTGACTTACAAAGGATATGAGATAAATGGGAATACATTTTACATGATCGCCCAAGATCAAAAGAGCACCAACCAAAACAGCGGTGTCCGCTTTGATCTAGCAACCGAGAGCGGAAAGGATACATATTATGGTTACATAGTGGACATATGGGAACTTGACTACGGACCTGATTTTAAGGTCCCTTTGTTTAAGTGCAAATGGGTCAATCTGTTAGGCGGCGGGGTACAGGTAGACCCACAGTACGGAATGGCAACAGTGGATCTAAAAAATCTTGGGTACACTGACGAACCGTTCGTCCTAGCCAATGATGTGGCACAGGTTATCTATGTGAAGGACATGTCTACCAAACCGAGAAAAAGAAAAGATAAGGAAGCGAATACATCATACGATGAGCCAAAGAGCCACATAGTTCTTTCAGGAAAAAGGGAAATCCTGGGAGTGGACGGCAAGACAGACATGTCTGAAGATTACGAAAAGTTTCATGAAATTCCTCCCTTCAATGTCAAGGCTGACCCAAGCATCCTGATAAACAATGAAGATTATCCATGGTTACGGCGCAATAAGCAAATGACACAAGCAAAGAAAAAGTGAAGACTTTCTCCCGCAACTATTATGATGATACCATGCCAACTTTGTAACACACGAATATGCTACCATTGTCCGTTTTGTACATGCACATGCTATGTGGGTGAAATTATGATACCATGCCAACTTTCAACTTTTTCAGAGTTCATTTAAAATGCTTTCATGTCTTATGGTTCGGCCCTCGTAATACCATGACCATTAGTCCCTGGCCCATGCCAACTTTCAACTTTCAACTTCCTAAAACTAATGGCACTAACAAAAAGTTTATAATTTTGCTCCTCGCCCCTGGCCCATGACCATTAGTCCCGGTTTGTGCCACAAACCGGGACTAAAGGGTTGGTCCTCGTTGTGGGCAGAGTTTAGTCCCACCTCGCCAACCGAAGGGGGCACACACCGGTTTATAAGCCCTTCCCTCTCTGCCTTGTTGAGCTCCTCTCAAAGTGAAAATAGATGCCCTAATAGAGAAAAGTTTAACCTAAATTCATAGTGAATTTCTCTGAAATCCATAGAAATTTACTAGGAATTTTGGTTGAATTTTCTCTATAAGCGCATCTATTATCATTTTTTTAGTAAGTTAATCACAAACTTATGATTCAAACAATTTTCAAAGAATTCAAATTTTAACTATTCAAATTTGAAAACTAATGGCACTAACAGAAAGTTTATAATTTTTCTAAAACTAATGGCACTAACAGAAAGTTTATAATTTTGCTAACCTAAAAGCAAACAGAATTAAAAATTAAAGCAAAAAACAAAAGAAAATAAATAATGCAAAAAACAAATCAAAAAAACAAGAAAAAACTATTTTTATATTAAAGTTAATCACAAAATAAAATAAATAAAGCAACAAAGAAAACAAAAAAACTGAAAAAGTGTTTTCAAATTTGAAAACTAATGGCACTAACAGAAAGTTTACAATTTTTCTAAAACTAAAAGCAAAAAGAATAAAAAATAAAGCAAAAAACAAAAGAAAATAAATAATGCAGAAAACAAAACAAAAAACTGGAAAAAATAGCAAAAATAAGTATTTTGTTGTAAGTAGAAACAAAATAAAATAAATAAAGCAACAAAGAAAACAAAAAAACAAAAAAAGTGTTTTCAAATTTGAAAACTAATGGCATTAACAAAAAGTTTATAATTTTTCTAAAACTAAAAGCATAAAGGATTAAAAAATAAAGCAAAAAACAAAAGAAAATAAATAAAGCAACAAAAAAACAAAAAAATTCCACCTACTAGGCCCCACGGCATGAATACGACTAGAAACCCATCCAAGGGCCAGGATTCAGGCCCGCAGGAGGCCCAGTAGGCCCGCAGGAGGCCCAGTAGGCCCACAGGCATAGCAGTGACAATTAGGCCCGTAAGCCTGCAATGGAGAGGAGCTCGAGAGGGGTACGACAGTGGGGCTTATAAACCACTGCGCACCCCTCTCAACTAGCGAGGTGGGACTAAACTTTCGACGCAGCAGCCGCACAAGGCCTTTTGTCCCGGTTGGTGGCACCAACCGGGACTAAAGGGGGGCATTGGTCACGGTTCGTGGCACAAACCGTGACCAATGCCCCCCTTTAGTCCCGGTTGGTGACACCAACCGAGACCAAAGGCTGCCGCTTCCCGCCCTTTGGGCTGCTGAAAAGAGGCCTTTGGTCTCGGTTGGTGGCACCAACCGGGACTAAAGGGGGGCATTGGTCACGGTTTGTGCCACGAACCGTGACCAATGCTCTGTCTATATAAGCCACACTTGTGAAAATTTTGGTTCAGTTTCTTCGATCCCGCCCCGACGACGCCGCCAGGCTGCCCGTGCTCGTCGTCGCCGCCCCGAGGTCGCCGTCGCTGCCACCGCCCGCTCCTCGAGCCCGCGCCGCCCCCGAGCCCTTGCCGCCCTCGAGCCCGCGCCGCCCCAGAGCTCACAGTTGTCCCCGAGCCCTCCTCCCCGAGCTCACGCCGCCCCTCGAGCTCGCCGTCGTCCCCAAGCCCGCGCCGCCCCCGATCTCGCCGTCGTCCCCGAGCCCTCCTCCCAGAGCCCGTGCCGCCCTCGCCGCCCTCCTCCCCGAGCCATCCGCCGCCCTCGCCGACGCCCTCGCCACCCCCGCCGTCGCCCTCGCCAGTCAACCTCGCTCCTGTGAGCCGCCGCCACCTGTTTATCATTTTTTTCATTTTTTTGTACATATATATAATGTATATATGTATGTGGCTATATGTATGTATATATGTTCATATATGTGTATTATTTTTTTGTTCAGAGCATTTTTTGTTCATATATGTACTTTTTTGTTTATCTGTATTATTTTTTTTGTTCATAGCATTTTTTTGTTCATATTTTTTTCATAGCATTATTTCCATGTATATATGTATGTGGCTATGTATGTATAGATGGATAGCATTTTTTCCATGTATGCATGTCATTGTCGATATACCCCCTCCCCATTAACTTCGACAGGAGGGGGTCGATATAACCCTCCCCGATAACTTCGACATGAGGGGGGGTTGATATACCCCCTCCCTGATAACTTCGACATCAGGGGGGTCGAGAACTAGTTTAGGGGGTCGAGGGTTGAGAACTAGTTTAGGTGGTCGAGGCAAGAAGGGGAAGAAGAGGGGGAAGAAGAGGGAGAAGAAGAGGAGAGGAAGAAGAGGAAGTCTTCTCCTCTATTCTTTCTTCTCTTCTTTTTTCTTCTTCTTCCTATATGTATTAGTTTTTTTATTTAGGTTGTTAATTAGTAGATATTAATTTTGTTCATATATGTATGGATGCATGTGATATGTATGTATGTATGTATGCATGTATTGGCACTGGTAGAAAAAGGGCCTATAGTCCCGGTTCGTAAGGGCCTTTAGTCCCGGTTCCGGAACCGGGACTAAAGTGTCGGTACTAATACCTCCCCCCTTCAGTCCCGGTTCAATCCAGAACTGGGACTAAAGGCCCTCCACGTGGGCAGTGCACAGAGCCCAGTCAGGAGACCCTTTGGTCCCGTCTGGTGGCACCAACCGGGACCAATAGGCATCCACGCGTCAGCACTTCTGTGGCTGGGGTTTTTGTTTTTTTTTGAAAGGGGGGGTTGGGGGTTTTGGGGGGTTAATTTAGGTGTTTCATATATTGTGTTAGCTAGTTATAATTAATAGAGAGAAGTGTCCTCTGTTATGTCCGTGCTTGGTCGACGCTACGTACTATACATATGTATAGAGAGGACTAGACATGCTAGCTAGCTAGTAAGGAAACGAAGGAAACAGAAGATCGTCATGAACATATATGCATACAGAGAGAAGTGATATCGACCAACTCTCCTTCTCCGAGAGATTGGTCGAACAACAAGTTCTCGTATATCTATCTGACACTACCGGCTACATATATACAATAATTATCTCTTACAAATATAATCATACGGACTCAGGGTCCACATAGAATTCTCCATCTTCAGGGATCACGTGGTCAAGAAAGAATGCCGCCAATTCCTCTTGAATTGCTCGCATGCGAGCTGGTGCTAGGAGTTCATCCCGCTTCCGAAACATCTAATTTGAAGAAGGGGGTCAATACATATATATATATATATATATAAATGAATGAAACTCAACACAAATGATGGTAATAAAATAAAATTGTGAATGTTGTTATTTACGTACTTCATATTGTTCGTTAGAGTACCCGCCCCGCTCACAGGTCGTGTGGCGGATGGACTCGCAGATGTAGTATCCACAGAAATCATTCCCTTGTTCCTGCCACAACCACTTTACACGAAATAGAGGTCAATCAAACTGATAATCAAGAATGCTAAATGGTATTGATGAAACTAGCGCTTGAATCACTAGGAGATGCGCGGAACATGCTACTATTGTACTTACTTTCGGGTGTCTAAATTCCAGCTCCTTCGGCAGTCCCGGAACTGTTTTGGTGAATTTTCTCCAAACCCTGCCGGACAAAGAAAACAATTACTTGATATATCAGGAAATGAACAAAGTTGCTGATATGGTGGATAATGATCGATTTAACTTACTTCTTGAGGATTTCAGTCATGTCCGCATACTCCTTGGGATCTTTTCGTTTAGAGTCCAAGACGGTTACTACTCCCTACTCAAGCTTAATCTCTAGGAGAATATAGTGGAAACTGCACACACATGCATAACTCATGAATTACATTACTATAACCTTGACTAATATATAAGGGAAATCGAATACGAACAAGACAGTAACACTCACCTGAAGTTGTAAGGAAGGAGTATTATATCTTTGTTTTGATTTATTACGAACGATCATAGCAAGTTGGCCTCAGTTGCTGCGGCATGAAGTTTAACCTGAGTTACATCTATGAGATATGTGTTAATGAACCCAATATCACCGACTTTTCTTTTCTTCAATTCTGCGATCTTCAATCTGCATAATATAGTGAGGATGATTATAAATACATGCAATGAAAGAGCTAAGCTATATAGAGAAACTTAATGACAGAAGTAGTACTACTTACAGACAGTAGCAGGCGACCGTTGTTTTATCGAGGGCCAATTGATTGAAAAACTGATAGAACTCCTCAAATGGAACAGGCAACAGATCAATTCCAACGAGGTCATGCTCCTTTTTAACTTTCACATACAAAGTACTCCTCCCCCCAGAGTCTCTGCAGATTTTCAAGTACCAATCATGCAATCTTCGCATCATCATTGATAGAGATCTTTCATCTTTGACGAGAGGCTTCCCGTACTCGCATCTTTGTATCTGCACGTCCATGCGTTCATAATGTACTTCGTCAGGTAGGTAATCTGCAAGATTGCTATAACCGGGCACCATCCTCGGATCATTAGCGACATTGTGGCTAGGCACCTTGAGCGGGGGGCACGATTGCTTCGCTTGTTCGCCGAGCTGGGAAATTTGTTTCCTAGCTCGTCGTTCTTTCAGCCTTTGATCACTGACAGTACTTCCCGACCGCTCCGCTTCGGCAAATTCCTTTCCAATAATGCGGTCATAGTTTCCTTTTGGCGGATCAGACTTCGGTGGTTTTGTCAGGGCAGCCAGAGTGCGCTTCACTTTCACCCGATCTACCTTCTCCTCCGGAGGTGGATGTTTCTTTGCTTTAACCCCTTCAAAGAATTTCTTCACTTCTTCTCGCGCGATCTCGGCGTTCTCCTCCTGGGTCCTCTCGTATGGTAACTTCTCTGGAGTCTTCAGAGAAGGACCGAATCTGTATGTCCTCCCGCCTCTGGTTGTACTGCTAGACACAGACCGAGAAGACGTAGCGGTTCTCTTCTTTACTTGCTTAAGAGGCGGAGGAGAAGGACTACGACGCGCCGGAGCAGCTGGAGCGGCGGCAGGTCTCTTCCGCCCTTGCTGACGAGGCGGAGAAGGAGGAGGCTGGCTGCTCGGGTGCGTCGGCGCAGGCGGAGAAGGAGGCGGAGTGCCGCCACGCGCTGGAGAAGGAGCCGGCCGAGGGCCCTGATCGTCACTCGCCGGAGGAGGAGGCGGTGGAGGCGAAGTGCCCTGACTCGCCGGAGGAGGAGGAGGAGGCGGTGGCGTCCAGTTCGGAAGGTTGATGAGCTCCTTCCGCCATAGGCATGGAGTCTTCAGAGCAGACCCCAGCCGAGTCTCCCCTTCACCGGTAGGGTGCTCAAGCTGGAGGTCCTCAAATCCCTCCGTTATCTCATCCACCATCACCCTAGCATATCCTTCTGGAATCGGCCGGTAGTGAAAAGTTGCACTGGGTTCAGTAGGATAAACAGAGCCAACAGCCGCCTTGACCTTCAAATTCATCCATTGCGTCATAAGGTGGCAATTTTGAGACTCTGTTATAGCATCCACGGGATAGCTGGCAGGAGCCATCAAGGCATGCTCCAGGTGAAGTAGCTCAGTGGAAGCCACGCTGCTTCTGCGCTGAGATGGCGGGGTAGCTTCGGGGGAGGCTTCGGCAGTACATTTGCTGCGATTTGCTTCTCGTTCCTCTATCGCGTCTACCCTTGCTTGCAGCGCCTGTATTTGGGTCTGCTGCACTTTTTTCCTCCTCTCATGGGATTTGTAACCGCCTGCGTCTGGAAACCCAACCTTCCACAGAATGGAGCCTGGCGTGCCTCGTGTCCATCTAGGGTGCTCAGGATTCCCGAGGGCCGTTGTGAGCTCGTCGTTCTCTCTGTCTGGAAAACAAATGCGATCATAATCGCAACCAAGGTAACAATTGATCCAACGGCATAATGATACCAAGCCTCTGTATGAATGGCATATTTTCTAATCTTTCTAATCTTCAAGCGCATTGCATCCATCTTGATCTTGTGATCATCGACGACATCCGCAACATGCAACTCCAATATCATCTTCTCCCCCACAATTTTTTTTATTTTTTCCTTCAACAAATTGTTTTCTTCTTCAACTAAATTTAACCTCTCGACAATAGGGTCGGTTGGCATTTCCGATTCACATACATCCTAGATAAATAAAATCTATGTCACGTTGGTCGGCATAATTTTCATAAACAATAAATGAACCAATAGTTATAAAGATAATATACATACCAAATCCGAATCATAGACAGGACGAGGGCCGACGGGGGCGGATACCAAAACCATCGCACTATATAAGATGCAATAATAAATGTAAAAAAATGATACAAGTATCTATCTAAACATACAAGTAAGAATATTTTTCCTTTCAGAAAGAAGATAAGAACAAGAGGCTCACCACGGTGGTGTCAGTGATGAGATCGGCGCGGGTGATCGACGGCGGTGAAGACGGGGACGGGGCATGACGGACCGCTAAACTAGACAAATCTCGAGGAAAATGGAGATTGGAGGTCGAGCTTTGAGAGGAGAAAGCTTAAGTAGTGTGGCTCGGGCATTCCATCGAACACCTCATGTGCATAGGAGGTGAGCTAGAGCACCACAAAGCCCTCTCCCCCTCGGCCAGAAAAAACAGAGCACTGTGCTCTACTCTTGCACGAGGGGGTATATATAGGCACCTCATTGGTCCTGGTTGATGACATGAACCGGGACTAAAGGGAAGCCTTTGGTCCTGGTTCAAGCCACCAACCGGGACCAATGGTGGTGGGCCAGGAGCAAGGCCCATTGGTCCCGGTTCGTCCCACCAACCGGGACCAATAGGTCCAGACGAACCGGGACCAATGGCCCACGTGGCCCGGCCGGCCCCCTCGGCTCACGAATCGGGACCAATGCCCACATTGGTCCCGGTTCTACACTGAACCAGGACTAATGGGCTGAGCCGGCCTGGAGCATAGCCCTGTTTCTACTAGTGTGGGTATGTCGTTGTCGATATACCCCCTACCCGATAACTTCGACATGAGGGGGTCAAGAAGGGGTCTAGGGTCATCGAGGGTTCGAGGGGTCGAGGGGTTCAGGGTCGTCGAGGGTTCAAGGGGTCGAGGATCGCCGAGGGGTCGAGAGAGGTTTCCTAGTGTCAAAGTATTGAAGAAATCCATGGATTCATCATTAGCCGGAAGTAACCAGGGCATGACGAAGTCCTCCAAAGTTATTTTGGAATGGTGTCCCGGATAGGATAATTTGCCTTTTTGTATGAATTTCAGCAAAGGCCTTCCAAATAACAATATTTGGAAGGTTCTTGCTGAACTTTGTAACAAAAAGCGAATTATCTTATCTGGGACTCCGTTCCAAAATAACTTTGGAGAGCTTCGTACCATCATGCACCTGTTACTTTCGCCTAATGATGAAGACATGGTTTTGTCGAATTCTTTGACACTAGGCAACCTCCCGACCCCTCGGCGATCCTCTCAAACATGAGAGGAAGAAGAGGATAAAAAAGGAAGAGGAAGAAGAAAAAAAAAGAGGAGAAGAAAGAATAGAGGAGTTCTTCTCCTCTATTCTTTCTTCTCCTCTTTTTTTTTCTTCTTCTTCCTCTTTATTTTATCGCGAACGAGGGTCGTCGAGGGTCGCCGAGCGGTAGAGGAGAAACCCTAAATAGAAAGTATCATTGGTGTGAGATACATGTACCGTCGGTGTTGGACACTACATCCATGTCCCACAAGTGGCGCGGGCTTCGACGCCCACGTCACTTGTGGGACATGGATGTAGTGTCCGACACCGACGGCCACATGTATCTCACACCCACGATACTTGCTATTTAGAGTTTCCTCTACCGTTCGGCGACCCTGACCCTCGACGACCCTCGTTTCCGATAAAATAAAGAGGAAGAAGAAGAAAAAAAGAGAAGAAGATTCTTCTTCTTCTCTTTTTTTTCTTCTTCTTCCTCTTTATTTTATCGGAAACGAGGGTCGTCAAGGGTCAGGGTCTCTCTCCTCTTTTTTTCTTCTTCTTCTCTTCTTCTCTTTTTTTTTCTTCTTCTTCCTCTTTATTTTATAGGAAACGAGGGTCGTCGAGGGTCAGGGTCGCCGAATTCTCTCCTCTTTTTTTCTTCTTCTTCTCTTTTTCTCTTTTTTTTCTTCTTCTTCCTCTTTATTTTATCGGAAACGAGGGTCGTCGAGGGTTAGGGTCGCCGAACGGTAGAGGAAACCCTAAATAGAAAGTATCGTCGGTGTGAGATACATGTGGCCGTCGATGTCGGACACTACATCCACGTCCCACAAGTGGCGCGGGCTTCGACGCTCACGTCACTTGTGGAACGTGGATGTAGTGTCCGACACCGACGGCCACATGTATCTCACACCCATGATACTTGCTATTTAGGGTTTCCTCTATCGCTCGGTGACCCTCGACGACCCTCGTTCCCGATAAAAAAAGAGGAAGAAGAAAAAAAAAGAGGAGAAGAAAGAATAGAGGAGTACTTTCTTATCTTCTTTTTTTCTTCTTCTTCCTCTTCTTTTTTTATCCTTGAAGCGTTGTCGAGGCCACCCCAAACCCTAGAGAAGCAGTGTCGAGGCCACCCCAAACCCTAGAGAAGCAGCGTCGAGGCCACTAATTAATATTAGTTCTACATTTTTGCCACTAATATATCCATCTGTCATGTTTGAATAATAATTGCCATGTTGTCAATATTTGTAGAAACTATGGACACCGCCCGAGACGAAGTACAAGAAGAGTTGTTGGGGGACATAATCGCACGAGGAAGTGATGCCATCTGTTCGTTGTTTCTCAACAAGAACGATGGTCTGGAAGCAGCTGATTATGATGGCTCCAGTGACCTAATGCTGGTGCAAGAAGGAGACCGTGAGGACGGCTCCGGTGACCCAATGCCGGTGCAAGAAGGAGACTGTGATGACGTCTCCGGTGACCGAACCGAGTCCGGCCAGGTATATATATTAGTTAAGCTTCTGCTGACTAGCTAATTGATGCATTCATTGTTTTGGTATGTACACATATTAATTAAGTCTTTGTTCCTTTTTCTAGCCCTCCGTATCGAGCACAACTTCGGTAAAGAGACGAGGCCCGAAGAAAAAGTTGAGCTCGGATGAAAAGTTTGAAATCATAGCAATCACGCCCGACGGCCAACCGATTGAACCCCTCCGGACAAAGAGCACATTTGTTGCTCAGCGCGGGGTTTTGGTTAGGGACAAGATCCCGATCAGCATCCAGCAATGGTTTAAGCCAGCTACAGAAGACCCTGAGGTGTCTTATGTCAATGATATGCAGAAAAATGTTCTTTGGACTGAGCTGAAGTCAAATTTCACCCTACCGCCAGAGGATAATCCAGAGAAGCCAGTTAAAGAGCAATTAATCAAGTCTTTTGCTCTTAAGAGGATGGCAGAACTATTCAGGAGGTGGAAGAAAGAGCTGAATAAGTTTGTCAAAAATAATGAGACACCAGAATTCAAGGGCAGATATGAGAAGATCAGAGATCACTGGCCCGCATTTGTGTCCCACAAGACATTGGAAAAGTGTAAGAAGATGTCGGCGACAAACAAGCAAAATGCTGCGAAGAAGAAGCATCACCATCGCACGGGGTCAAGTGGCTACCTCGTAGCCCGGCCTAAGTGGGCCAAGACTGAGAATGATCTGGTTGATAAAGGGATCAAACCAGAGACAATTAACTGGCCAGACGGCTGCCGGACTTGGTTCTTCGGGGCTGGCGGAACCTTGGACCTTGTAACAGGGAAGTGCATTTGGACGAACGATCAAATGGACATACCAGTCAGGAAGCTTCAGCACTATATCGAAGCAACGCAGCAAGGGACGTTCTTTCCAGACAGAGAGAACGACGAGCTCACAATGGCCCTCGGGAATCCTGAGCACCCTGGACGGACACGAGGCACACCAGGCTCCATTCCGTGGAAGGTTGGGTTTCCGAACGCAGGCGGTTACAAATCCCATGAGAGGAGGAAAAAAGTGCAGCAGACCCAAATGCAGGCGCTGCAAGCAAGGGTACAAGCGATAGAGAATCGAGAAGCAAATCGCAGCAAACGTACTACCGAAGCTTCCCCCGAAGCTACCTCGCCATCTCAGCAGAGAAGCAGCGTGGCTTCCACCGAGCTGCTTCAGCCGGAGCATGCCTTGACGGCTCCTGCCAGCTATCCCGTGGATGCTATCACGGAGTCTCAAACTTGCCAACTTATGATGCAATGGATGAATTTGAAGGTCAAGGCGGCTGTTGGCTCTGTTTATCCTACTAAACCCGGTGCAACTTTTCACTGCCGGCCGATTCCAGAAGGATATGCTAGGGTGATGGTGGATGAAATAACGGAGGGATTTGAGGACCTCCAGCTTGACCACCCTACCGGTGAAGGGGAGACTAGGCTGGGGTCTGCTCTGAAGACTCCATGCCTATGGCGGAAGGAGCTCATCAACCTTCCGAACTGGACGCCTCCGCCTCCTCCTCCTCCTCCTCCTCTGGCAAGTCAGGGCACTCCGCCTCCTCCACCGCCTCCTCCTTCGGTGAGTCAGGGTACTCCGCCTCCTCCGCCGCCTCCTCCTCCGGCGAGTGACGATCAGGGCACTCGACCGGCTCCTTCTCCAGCGCATGGCAGCACTCCACCTCCTTCTCCTCCTGCGCCAACGCGCCCGAGCAGCCAGCCTCCTCCTTCTCTGCCTCGTCAGCAAGGGCGGAAGAGACCTGCCGCCGCTCCGGCTGCTCCGGTGCGTCGTAGTCCTTCTCCTCCGCCTCGTAAGCAAGTAAAGAAGACAACCGCTCCATCTGCTCGGTTGGCGTCTAGCAGTACAACCAGAGGCGGGAGGACATACAGATTCGGTCCTTCTCTGAAGACTCCAGAGAAGTTACCATACGAGAGGACCCCGGAGGAGAACGCCGAGATCGCACGAACTGAAGTGGATGACTGGTTTCAAGGGTTGAAAGCAAAGAGACATCCACTTCCGGAGGAGAAGGTAGATCCGGTGAAAGCGAAGCGCACTCTGGCTGCCCTGACAAAACCACCCAAGTCTCCGCCGAAAGGAAACTATGAGCGCATTATTGGAAAGGAATTTGCCTAAGCGGAGCGGTCGGGAAGTACTGTCAGTGATCAAAGACTGAAAGAACGACGAGCTGGGAAACAAATTGCCCAGCTCGGCAAAAAAGCGAAGCAATCATGCCCCCCGCTCAAGGTGCCTAGCCACAACGTCGCTAATGATCCGAGGATGGTGCCCGGTTATAGCAATCTTGCAGATTACCTGCCCGACGATGTACATTATGAACCCATGGAGATGCAGATACAGAGATACGAGTACGGGAAGCCTCTCGTCAAAGATGAAAGATCTCTATCAACAATGATGCGAAGATTGCATGATTGGTACTTGAAAATCTGCAGAGACTCTGGGGGGAGGAGTACTTTGTATGTGAAAGTTAAAAAGGAGCATGACCTCGTTGGAATTGAACTGTTGCCTGTTCCATTTGAGGAGTTCTATCAGTTTTTCAATCAATTGGCCCTCGATAAAACAACTGTCGCCTGCTACTGTCTGTAATTAGTACTACTTCTGTCATTAAGTCTCTCTATATAGCTCAGCTCTTTCATTGCATGTATTTATAATCATCCTCACTATATTATGCAGATTGAAGATCGCCGAATTGAAGAAAAGACAAGTCGGTGATATTGGGTTCATTAACACATATCTCATAGATGCAACTCAGGTTAAATTTCATGCCGCAGCTACCGAGGCCAACTTGCTACGATCGTTGGTAATAAATGAAAACAAAGATATAATACTCTTTCCTTACAACTTCAAGTGAGTGTTACTGTCTTGTGCGTATTCGGTTTCCCTTATATAGTAGTCAAGGTTATAGTAATGTAATTGATGAGTTATGCATGCATGTGCAGTTTCCACTATATTCTCCTAGAGATTAAGCTTGAGCAGGGACTAGTAACCGTCTGAGACTCAAGACGAAAAGATCCCCAGGACTATGCAGACATGACTCAAATACTCGAGAAGTAAGTTAAATCGATCATTATCCACCATATCAGCAACTTTGTTCATTTCCTGATATATCAAGTAATTGTTTTCTTTGTCCGGCAGGGTTTGGAGAAAATTCACCAGAAAAGCTCCGGGACTGCCGAAGGAGCTGCAATTTAGACACCCGAAAGTAAGTACTATAGTAGCATGTTTCGCGCATCTACTAGTCATTCAAGCGCTAGTTTCATCAATACCATTTGACATTCTTGCTTATCAGTTTGATTGACCTCTATTTCTTGTAAAGTGGTTGTGGCAGGAACAAAGGAATGATTTCTGTGGATACTACGTTTGCGAGTCCATCCGCCACACGACCTGTGAGCGGGGCTACACTGACGAACAATATGAAGTATGTAAATAACAACATTCACAATTTTATTTTATTACCATCATTTGGGTTGAGTTTCATTCAGTCATATATATATGTATTGACCCCCTTCTTTAAATTAGATGTTTCGGAAGCGGGATGAACTCCTAGCACTAGCTCGCATGCAAGAAATTCAAGAGGAATTGTCGGCATTCTTTCTTGACCACGTGATCCCTGAAGATGGAGAATACTATGTGGACCCTGAGTCCGTATGATTATATTTGTAAGAGATAATTATTGTATATATGTAGCCGGTAGTGTCGGATAGATATACGAGAACTTGTTGTTCGACCAATCTCTCGGAGAAGGAGAGGTGGTCGATATCACTTCTCTCTGTATGCATATATGTTCATGACGATCTTCTGTTTCCTTCGTTTGCTTACTAGCTAGCTAGCGTGTCTAGTCCTCTCTATACGTATGTATAGTACGTAGCATCGACCAAGCACGGACGTAAGAGAGGACACTTCTCTCTATTAATTATAGCTAGCTAACACAATATATGAAACACCGAAATTAACCCCCCAAAACCCCCAAACCCCCCCCCCCCTTTCAAAAAAAACAAAAACCCCAACCACAGAAATGCTAACGCGTGGATGCCTATTGGTCCCGGTTGGTGCCACCAACCGGGACCAAAGGGTCTCCTGCCTGGGCTCCGCGCACAGGCCACGTGGAGGCCCATCTGTCCCGGTTCTGGATTGAACCAGGACTAAAGGGACAGGGCATTAGTACCGACCCTTTAGTCCCGGTTCCAGAACCGGGACAAAAGGCCCTTACGAACCGGGACAACAGGCCCTTTTTCTACCAGTGAGAGGATACCAAGTTGATGGATATTTGTGGTGTTATGTGAGAGTCAAGGGTGAAGATCAAGCTCCTTGTGGTCATGTAATGATTGCTACGATATAGTTAATACCAAGCTTGATTGGATCCTGAGATGATCGTGTGGTGTCTGTGATGGTTAAGAGGTAACCCGAACAGAGTAAGTTGGTGCATGATATTGTCATCATGTTGCATGATAGTTTTATCATGTTTATATGTTCATGCCATGCTCGGATTGTTCTAGCTGTATCATGTTGTAGATGCCATCTCGTATTGTTCTAGTTGTATCATGTTGTTCATGCCATGTTGTTTTGATAGTATCATGATAATCCTTTTTAACCTATAATTGCCATGCTGTTGTATGTCTTGATTGCGTTGGTTGCTGTGAACTTGCAAGTACATTCAATGGACTGACCTGGCGTGTCATGCCAGTTTGCAATCATGCCGGATTTGATTGCTTGTTTGTCGTGGATCCGTTGTTTGCGAGCTAGGATAAGCATTCCAGCCAGAGTCCCTGCGGAGTGGAGTTCATCACCATCGTCACTGTTCCACCGCCACTAGTTATTCCACTACATCGTGTTGTTCTGCTGCTTGCATGGAGAAACCGTGGTAGGCATAGTGTCGCCGTGCCAATGTTATCCCCTTGTATCCATATAGCTTGTAATAAATAGCTGATTTGTTCTATGCTAAGCAGTGCCATATTCCATAAGATAGGGTGGAATACGGGGCGTGCCAGTTTTATCTGAGCCAGGGTGCCACAAGAGGTTTGTAGGACAGTAGAAAATTTCCCTCAAGTGGATTGCCTAAGGTTTATCAATCTGTGGGAGGCGTAGGATGAAGATGGTCTCTCTCAAACAACCCTGCAACCAAATAACAAAGAGTCTCTTGTGTCCCCAACACACCCAATACAATGGTAAATTGTATAGGTGCACTAGTTCGGCAAAGAGATGGTGATACAAGTGCAGTATGGATGGTAGATATAGGTTTTTGTAATCTGAAAATATAAAAACAGCAAGGTAACTAATGATAAAAGTGAACGAAAACAGTATTGCAATGCGTTGAAACAAGGCCTAGGGTTCATACTTTCACCGGTGCAAGTTCTCTCAACAATAATAACATAATTGGATCATATAACAATCCCTCAACATGCAACAAAGTGTCACTCCAAAGTCACTAATAGCGGAGAACAAACGATGAGATTATTGTAGGGACAAAACCACCTCAAAGTTATCCTTTCCGATCGATCTATTCAAGAGTCCGTAGTAAAATAACACGAAGTTATTCTTTCCGTTCAGTCTATCCTAGAGTTCGTACTAGAATAAAACATTAAGACACAAACCAACCAAAACCCTAATGTCACCTAGATACTCCAATGTCACCTCAAGTATCCGTGGGTATGATTATACGATATGCATCACACAATCTCAGATTCATCTATTCAACCAACACAAAGAACTTCAAAGAGTTCCCCAAAGTTTCTACCATAGAGTCAAGACGAAAACGTGTGCCAACCCATATGCATAAGTTCACAAGGTCACAGAACCCGCAAGTTGATCACCAAAACATACATCAAGCAGATCATGTGAATATCCCATTGTCACCATAGATAAGCACATCCAAGACATGCATCAAGTGTTCTCAAATCCTTTAAGTCTCAATTCGATAAGATAACTTCAAAGGGAAAACTCAATCCATTACAAGAGAGTAGAGGGGGAGAAGCGTCATAAGATCAAACTATAATAGAAAGCTCGCGATACATTAAGATCGTGCCGAATCAAGAACACGAGAGAGAGAAAGAGAGAGAGATCAAACTCATAGCCATTGGTACATACCCTCATCCCCGAGGGTGAACTACTCCCTCCTCATCATGGAGAGCATCGGGTTGATGAAGATGGCCATCGGTCATGGATCCCCCCTCCGCAGGGTGCCGGAACAGGGTCCCGATTGGTTTTTGGTGGCTACAGAGGCTTGCAGTGGTGGACCTCCCAATCTAGGTTTCTTTTCGGGGGTTTCTGTATTAATAGGAATTTTTGGCATCGGTCTCACGTCAGGGGGGTCTCTGAGTCATCCACGAGATTGGGTGGCGAGCCCAGGGGGTAGGGCGCGCCCTCCACCCTCATGGATGGCTCGGGACTCTTCTGGCCCAACTCTTTTACTTCGTGGGCTTCTTTTGGTCCATAAAAAATCATGAAAAATTGGCACGTCAACTGGACTCCGTTTGGTATTCGTTTTCTGTAAAACTCAAAAACAAGGAAAAAACAGAAACTGTCACTGGGCTCTAGGTTATTAGGTTAGTCCCAAAAATCTTATAAAATAACATATAAATGCATATAAAACATCCAAGATGGATAATATAATACATGGAACAATCAAAAATTATAGATACGTTGGAGACATATCAAGAATCCCCATGCTTAATTCCTGCTCGTCCTCGAGTAGGTAAATGATAAAAACAGAATTTTTGATGTGGAATGCTACCTAACATAATTATCAATGTAATTTCCTTTATTGTGGCATTAATTTTCAGATCCGAAAGATTCAAGACAAAAGTTTAATATTGACATAAAAATAATAATACTTCAAGCATACTAACAAAGTAATCATGTCTTCTCAAAATAACATGGCCAAAGAAAGTTCATCCCTACAAAATCATATAGTTTGGCTATGCTCGATCTTCATCACACGAAATATTCAGATCATGCACAACCCTGATGACAAGCCAATCAATTGTTTCATACTTTAGTATTCTCAAACTTTTTCAACTTTCACGCAATACATGAGCGTGAGCCATGGACATAGCACTATAGGTGGAATAGAATGGTGGTTGTGCAAAAGACAAAAAGGAGGAAGATGGTCTCATCTCAACTAGGCGTTACAATTGGCTATGGAGATGCCCATCAATAGATATCAATGTGAGTGAGTAGGGATTGCCATGCAACGGATGCACTAGAGCTATAAATGTATGAAAGCTCAACAAAAGAAACTAAGTGGGTGTGCATCCAACTTTCTTGCTCACGAAAACCTAGGGCATTTGAGGACGCCCATCGTTGGAATATACAAGCCAAGTTCTATAATGAAAATTTCCCACTTGTATATGAAAGTGACAAAATAAGAGACTCTCTAACATGAAGATCATGGTGCTACTTTGAAAAAGGATAGTAGCATTGTCCCTTCTCTCTTTTTCTCTCGTTTTTTTCTTTTTTGGGCCTTCTTTTTTTGGCCTTTATATTTTTTTCCTATTTCCTCACATGGGACAATGCTCTAATAATGATGATCATCACACTTCTATTTATTTGCAACTCAAAGATTACAACTCGATACTTAAAACAAAAATATGACTCTATATGCGTGCCTTCGATGGTGTACCGGGATGTGCATTGAATCAAGAGTGACATGTATGAAAAAATTATGAACAGTGGCTTTTCCACAAATACGATGTCAACTACATGATCATGCAAGGCAATATGAGAATGCTGGAGCGTGTCATAATAAACGGAACGGTGGAAAGTTCCATGGCAGTATATCTCCGAATGGCTATGGAAATGCCATAATAGGTAGGTATGGTGGCTGTTTTGAGGAAGGTAAATGGTGGGTTTATGGTACCGGCGAAAGTTGCGCGGTACTAGAGAGGCCAGCAACGGTGGAAGGGTGAGAGTGTGTATAATCCATGGACTCAACATTAGTCATAAATAAATCACATACTTATTGCAAAAATCTACAAGTCATCAAAAACCAAGCACTACACGCATGCTCCTAAGGGGATAGATTGGTAGGAAAATACCATCGCTCGTCCCCGACTGCCACTCATAAGGCAGACAATCAAAGAAATACCTCATGCTTCAAATTTGTTACACAACGGTTACCATACGTGCATGCTACGGGACTTGCAAACCTCAACACAATTATTTCTCAAATTCACAATTACTCCACTAGCATGACTATAATATCACCATCCTCATGTCTCAAAACAATCATCAAGCATCAAACTTCTCATAGTATTCAACGCACTTTATATGAAACTTTTTATTATACCCATCTTGGATGCCCATAATATTAGGACTAAATTCATAACCTAAGCAAATTACCATGCTATTCTAAAAGACTCTCAAAATAATATAAGTGAAGCATGAGAGTTCATCTATTTCTTCAAAATAAAACCACCACCGTGCTGTAAAAAGATATAAGTGAAGCACTAGAGCAAATGACAAACTACTCCAAAAGATATAAGTGAAGATCAATGAGTAGTTGAATAATTATGTAACTATGTGAAGATTCTCTAACATTTAATAATTTCAAATCTTGGAATATTATTCAAACAGCAAGCAAAACAAAATAAAATGACGCTCCAAGCAAAACACATATCATGTGGTGAATAAAAATATGGCTCCAAGTAAAGTTATTGATGAACGAAGACGAAAGAGGGGATGCCATCCGGGGCATCCCCAAGCTTAGGCTCTTGGTTGTCCTTGAATTTTACCTTGGGGTACCTTGGGAATCCCCAAGCTTAGGCACTTGCCACTCCTTCTTCCATAGTCCATCGAATCTTTACCCAAAACTTGAAAACTTCACAACACAAAACTTAACAGAAAACTCGTAAGCTCTGTTAGTATAAGAAAGCAAATCACCACTTAGGTACTGTCAAGTCAAGATTCATAATTTTTCTCACATGATGCCTACTGTACCATATCATTTCTACAATTTTTATTAAGCAATATAAGCCATAGAAACTAGAAGACAAGCAAACTATGCATCAAAAATAGAATCTGTCAAAAACAGAACAGTCTGTAGTAATCTATAACTCTTGAATACTTCTTTAACTCCCAAAATCTTGAGAAATTAGGATGTCCTAGACAATTTGTTCATTAATCTTCTGCAATAAGAATGAGTATTTTATCACGCTTCTGTTAAAAATGAGTATTGTTTTCCTGCGCGTAAAATTTTCTGTTTTTCAGCAAGATCAAATCAACTATCACCATAGATCATCCCAAAGGTCTTACTTGGCACTTTATTGGAACAAAAGCTATAAAACATGCATACTAAAGTAGCTTAATCATGTGAACACACAAAAACAGTAAGTATAAATGTTGGGTTCTCTCCCAACAAGCGCTTTTCTTTAATGCCTTTATAGCTAGGCATGATGATGTCAATGATGCTCACATAAAAGATTAGAGTTGAAATATAAAGGGAGCATCATGAAGCATATGACTAGCACATTTAAGTCTAACCCACTTCCTATGCATAGGGATTTTGTGAGTAAAAAACTTATGAGAACAATAATCAACCTGCATAGGAAGGTAAAGCAAGCAAAACTTCAAGATTTTCAACACATAGAGAGGAAACCTGATATTATTGCAATATGTAGAAGCATATGTTCCTCCCTCATAATAATTTTCAGTAGCATCATGAATGAATTCAACAATATAACCATCAAATACAACATTCTTTTCATGATCTACAAGCATAGAAATTTTTATTACTCTCCACATAAGCAAATTTCTTCTCATGAATAGTAGTGGGAGAAAACTCAACAAAATAACTATCATGTGAGGCATAATCCAATTAAAAGTTAAAATCATGATGACAAGTTTCATGGATATCATTATTCTTTATAGCATACATGTCATCACAATAATCATCATAAATAGGGGGCATACTATCATCATAATAAATTTGCTCATCAAAACTTGGGGAACAAAAAATATCATCTTCATTAAACATAGCATCCCCAAGCTTGTGGCTTTGCATATCATTAGCATCATGGATATTCAAAGAATTCATACTAACAACATCGCAATCATGATCATCATCCAATGATTTAGTGCCAAACATTTTAATACATTCTTCTTCTAACACTTTGGCACAATTATCGGAATCCTTATTTTCACGAAAGACATTAAAAAGATGAAGCATATGAGCCAACCTTTCGGATTTCGGGTTCCGGCAGACCCTTGAGGTTCGAACACTGGGGTGCGCGCGGAGATCTCTTCCCTACCGATCTACGTCCAATCTCCTCGCGTGATCTAAGCTGGAAACAACGAACAACACAAGGGACACGAGGTTTATACTGGTTCGGGCCACCGTTGTGGTGTAATACCCTACTCTAGTGTGTGGTGTGGTGGATTGCCTCAGGGGCTGATGATGAACAGTACAAGGGAAGAACAGCCTCGCGAGAGGTGTTCTTGAGCTGGTGCGATGAACTGCTTGGATGAGTTCAGTCGCCTACCTCTCTCTCTTCTAGGGCTCTATCGGATCTCTAGATGTCTAGGTGTGTCGACCCCCCCATGACTCTCTTTCTCTAGATGTCTCGATGTCTCACCGTCCCTCGATGTCTCTCCCTTTTTCTCTCCCTCTTTTTTCCTCTCTCCACTCTGCGGTGGCTAGCTCTATTTATAGAGGCCCTGGGCCTCTCCCCAAATAATGAGCGGGAAGGGCGCCAACAATTGGCCATTTTGAAGGGGAACATCTAGTACATGTTATCCTGACCAAAGGTGGTCTTCGGCTGCCAAAAGCACTGGTGGTGACGCCGTCTTGGGCTCCACGGTGACCTCCGTCCTGCCGCTCTGTTGGCCTTGGTCTCAGTGCACCGGAATGGTAACCTTTGCCCGATGCCTTGGCCTGTGCTTGCCCCCTTTGCACCAAAGGGGAAACAAGGACACTACGCAGGCCGACGCCCGCCTGGCGCCCTCCTGGTCTCAATCGTCATTGCTTGCGTCACGGGCTCCTCGCGAGGTACCCCTGCCTTGATCTCTCCGCCTCCTCGCAAGCCTGCCTGATGAGGCTGCCTCTGAATAAGCTTCCTGTCGTCCGCCCCACGAGGCTTGGCCCCTCCCGAGGGTCTTTGAGCTTGAGCTGATGAAGATGGGCCGCGCTGGGCCCCCACTTGAGCCACGCCATAGGCCGTAGGCACGAAAGTCTAGGTACCCCCGTTCCCAGAACGCCGACAGTAGGCCCCGGGCCCAAGGGGCACCCGGGCTTGGCCTGGCAGGGAAGCGAAGAGGCAAGCGCGAAGCGCCGCGAACCCCAATAGCCTGCGGCCTTGGGAGCCGCATGGAGATTGATTGGTCATGGGCGTCTGCTCTTCCCCATGATGCCTCGGCGACCGCACGACTTGACAAGTCCCTGCATGCAGAGAAGCCGGTCATGATTACCTGCGATCGTGGTGCTTGGCGGTTGGCCTCCTCCGGCTATAAGTATGGGGCTGCGCGAGCCCCTTCAGTCCATCCCTTGCTGCTGCTCCTTTCCTTCTTCTCCCTTGTTCTTGATTCTCCTTGCGTCAATGGCACCAATCCGCCGGTTTTCTGCACAAGAGAAGGGAAAGGCCCCCCGAGAGGGTCCTGACCCACTTCCGCCAAAGAAGCGGCTGGTCCTCTGCCACCGAGATGAGGGTGCTCAGCAGGAGGCACCGAGGCCCTAGTATGAGCGGCCGCCGCCTGGGTATTGCTACCCTTGTACGCCCACGTCGTAGGTCCTGGGGGAGAAGGCGTCGAGCGACGCCGATGGTGCCGCCGTCGACGCCAGCAAGTCACGATGGTGCGTGCCGTTCCTCCTGGAGTCCACGCCGAGTGCTCCTCTCGCGAGGTCGTGCTCCACGCCGCCATGCCTCCGAGCTCTTGGATTCGCCTTCCTCCCTCCTTCGCCTTCGAGATGCCGCCGAGCGGGGCTCTGGAGCTCTGGCTGCAGAACGCCGACTACAGTACCCTTGCGAGCGGAGCGGAGGTCGCGGTCGTCGCTCCGGGCAAGGTCTTCATGACCCGGGGCTGGGGCGAAATCGCCCGGGTCTGCCGGACGGTAGGTGCCCTCGTAATTCATCTTGAATACGATGGCGCCTCCCTGATGTTCTTCAAGGTCTTCAATGCTGAAGGATGCCGGATGGAGTGCTACCCCAGGGAGAGCGGCAGGGGCAACGAACCGGCGAGGACCTGGCCCTCCCATCGGCCCTCCAGCAGCTCCTCAGGCAGCAGCGGAGGAGCTGGGGAATCCAGCAGCTCCCCCGAGCTCCTCGCGACTCCGGAGATGAGCGATGACAGCTACGAGCCCCGGAGCTCGCACCATGCTCGAAGCGGGGCAGCTGTGTCCAACCGTCGACGCCACTGATCTGGATGGGGTTGGCGCCCGTGTTGGGCAACCCACTGTTGATGATGGCATCCCTTGCGGAGGTGCGGGCGATTAGCATTCCTCAGGATTAGTACTTTTGTTCCCTGCACGACCCCAATGTCGACTTTGACAGCCTGCTGGAACCCATGAGCGGCGACCTTGCCGCCGCTGCCGCTGAGGCCGTGAAAGGCCGAGCCGAAGCTTTGCTGGGGAGGTTCCGCGCCTTCAACGTCTTGCCCGGGCGCGGTGCCGCCAGCTCCGCGGTCCCGGGAGGCGGAGTCATCCAGCGTGACTCCACCATAGGCGGCAGCGCCATTGGAGAGTGATCCCTTCGCGGCTTCTGTCCTGTTTTTATTCCTGCAACATGCACCATGCCTCGCGGAGGCGTTTAAACTTCTGTTTGGCGTCATGAAACGATCTATGGCTTGTAATATTTGCTTTGAATTTCCTGGAATTTGCATTTTCTCCCCTACTTGCTCGCGCTCTACGTCGGCAGGGCCCGACCCTGCGCATACCTCACCCAGCGTTAGCCCCGACCGGAAACCAGGACGGGACTAAGGAGCGAGTGGCTACCTGGCAAGTTAGGCTCCTGAGTCGCGATGCTCAGGAGTCCCCGTTGACGCGCAAGCAACAAGTAGGAAAGGGGGGAACGAGGAGTGGATTAGTCGTTCTGCGTCGGCAGGTGAGGGAGTCTTGGATTAGGGGGTCTCCGGACAGCCGGACTATCTGCATTGGACGGACTGTTAGACTATGAAGATACAAGATTGAAGACTTCGTCTCGTGTCCGGATGGGACTCTACTTGGCGTGGAAGGCAAGCTAGGCAGTACGGATATGGATATCTCCTCCTTTGTAACCGATCTTGTGTAACCCTAACCCTCTCCGGTGTCTATATAAACCGAAGGGTTTTAGTCCGTAGGACGAAAACCATAACATACAATCATACCATAGGCTAGCTTCTAGGGTTTAGCCTCTCTGATCTCGTGGTAGATCTACTCTTGTAACACCCATATCATCAATATTAATCAAGCAGGACGTAGGGTTTTACCTCCATCAAGAGGGCCCGAACGTGGGTAAAACATCGTGTCCCCTGCCTCCTGCTACCATCCGGCCTAGACGCACAGTTCGAGACCCCCTACCCGAGATCCGCCAGTTTTGACACCGACATTGGTGCTTTCATTGAGAGTTCCTCTGTGTCATCGCCATTAGGCTTGATGGCTCCTACTATCATCGATAGCGATGCGGTCCAGGGTGAGACTTTTCTCCCCGGATAGATCTTCGTATTCGGCGGCTTTGCACTGCGGGCTAATTCGCTTGGCCATATGGAGCAGATTGAAAGCTACGCCCCTGGCCATCAGGTCAGATTTGGAAGTTTGAACTACACAGCCAACATCCGCAGAGACTTGATCTTCGACGGATTCGAGCCACAGCCAGGTGCGCCGCACTGTCCCGATGGGTATGACCTAGCTCGAAAGCCGCGCCCGCACCCGCTCTGACCCTTAGCTCGGAGCCAGCTGTGCCAATCGAGGACAGGTGGTTAGACACCGCCTCAGGGGCTGCAGTCTCAATGGCGATCGAGCCAAACACCAGCATAATCCTCTGCGCAGCCTGTGACTCCAAGGTGCCGGACTCTTTTTCTGACTCCGAACCGCCCGTGCCCCTGCCAATCGAATCCGATTGGGCGCCGATCATGGAATTCACCGCCGTAGATATCTTTCAGCACTCGCCCTTTGGCGACATTCTGAATTCACTAAGGTCTCTCTCTTTGTCAGGAGACCCCTGGCCGGATTATGGCGGACGACGAAGAAATTCGACGCCC
This sequence comes from Triticum urartu, assembly GCF_056163025.1. Classification (NCBI taxonomy): domain Eukaryota; kingdom Viridiplantae; phylum Streptophyta; class Magnoliopsida; order Poales; family Poaceae; genus Triticum; species Triticum urartu. The sequence continues at coordinate 471,435,498 of NC_141878.1, forward strand.
ACCCACCAC